>NC_135663.1:3888459-4596168 GCF_964188315.1 Podarcis muralis
GGTGGCACTGTGGGTTAAACCACAGAGCCTAGGACTTGCCGATCAGAAGGTCGGCAGTTCGAATCCCCGCCACAGGGTGAGCTCCCATTGCTCGGTCCCTGCTCCTGCCAACCTAGCAGTTCAAAAGCACGTCAAAGTGCAAGTAGATAAATAGGTACCGCTCCGGTGGGAAGGCAAACGGCATTTCCATGCACTGCTCTGGTTCGCCAGAAGCGGCTTAGTCATGCTGGCCACATGACCCGGAAGCTGTACACCGGCTCCCTCGGCAAATAAAGCGAGATGAGCGCCACAACCGCAGAGTTGTCCGCGACTGGACCTAATGGTCAGGGGTCCCTTTACCTTTACCTTTTTATGAAGCAAGCAGCACATAAGCGGCACACAAAATGCTAACAAACCATTCTACGTTCTAAATCTTACATTAATAATCCAAAAATTGAGAGAGCTATATACAAGATCTACTACAGAAGCCACAAACAGAAAACTCATTCAAATTGTGTCCAAAAGTAAGATTCAGTCTTTAAAGTTCCTTTAGCCAGGCTCCTGTAGATATCAGCAAAGGTAAGTTTGATCAAACGAAGTGTCGGCGATGTTGCGCTCAAGGGTTAGATATCCACGAGGAAAAGTTTGATCAAACTAAGTGTCAGTGATGTTCAGTTCTCGAATTATGGAGGCAGAGCCATAGCCATCAATAGGCCTCTCCGCTGTGCATTTGCCTCATCCTCCTTTAACTTGTTGGCAAACAGTTTTCTCCTGTGGCAGTGAGTTCCAAAGTTTAACCACACGCTGCGTGTAGAAGGACTTTCTTTCGAGAGAAAAGGGACAGAAAAGGCGTTTTTCTCCCCTCTCTCATGATACTGGAGCTCATGATACCCATGAAGCTGAAAGCAGGTTGATTCAGGACAGTCAACAAGGAAGGATTGTAGAATGTTAGAATTGTAGTGTTGCAGGGCACCCCAAAGGTCATCTCTTCCAACCCCCTGCAATCACAGCTAAAGAATCCGTGTCAGCTGGCCAACCAAGCTCTGCTTTTAAACCTCCAGTACTAGGTAGTCCCCTCGTATATCTCACTCCCGGGCACCCAGATCATCCAAACTGTCTGTTTTAGATTCAGGCAGGTAGCTGTGTTGGTCTGACGCAGTCAAAATTAATTTAAAAAATGTAAAAATTGTCCAGTAGCACCTTAGAGACCAACTAAGTTTCTTCTGGGTATAAGCTTTCGTGTGCATGCATGAGCGAGTTAGCAGGTCCAGTGAGCTTCATGGCTGAGCGGGGATTTGAACCCTGGTCTCCCAGGTCCTAGTCCGCCACTCTAACCACTACACCACTTTGCCTCTCAGCTTTTGACACCTGCATAATGCTGCCTCAGTGCAGGAGTTGAGGTGTGCTTGGGGTCTCATATCAATTAGGGGGAGCAACATTGTAAAGATAAAAGCTGAAGGAGGGCCTGGTTGCTGAATCAGGCTAAGGCCCCATTGAGTCCACCATCCTGTTCTCACAGGGGCTAATCAGATGCCATTATGGGAAACCCACAAGCCACAAGCGCAAGAGCTCTCTCATCTCTTTTTTTTAAATTTGCATTTTTTTTATTTGTTAACATTCTTATATTACATCTGTAAACATTGCCATATTACATTACAGGACTTACTATAATATCAATAGATTTTATTGCATTAGCCGTGTGGCCATAGCATGATATACATAGAAATAACAACATAAAATGGGGGTGGGGAGGTAAAGGTAGATATCGTCCTGGGCGAATACTAATAATATAATTTCCAACATGTATACATAAATTATATACACATTTTATATACCTAGAAAGAAAATGAAACAATAGAAAGAAAGAACAAAGAGAAAAAACAAAAACAAATCCCCCCCCAAATCATATACATACCAACACAATAGACTTCCTGTCTTTCCCGTTGTATATTCCTTTTTTACAAATGAATGTACTCTTATTATTGTATATTTCTTTACATATTATCTAATACACTCCTATATCAATATGTGCTCTTGGCCTTATTTCTCAACTCAGTCTCACTCCAACGTCAATCAAATGCTAGCATAGATAGCGAACCTTTGCTGTATTTTTGAACGTATGTTTTATATCTATCTCACTTTAACCAGAGCTTTAACTATACAGACCTTTGTCGGCAAGGTGATGTCTCTGCTTTTTAAGATGCTGTCTAGGTTTATGGGCCCTACTAAAGCAAACAGTCTAATTGGTCAATGTCTAAAAGATATCAAGCATCAGAACAACCTGGCCACTATAAGGAAATTCTGCCCTTGGTATGTTCATTTTCCACCTCTCCATTTTGACCCCATCTGACCCCATATCTGCACAAACTTATGATCCCAAAATACAGGTGTGCTTTTACACTTGCAAGACTGGGTGTCTTGCCATCTGTGGTACTTGAGGGTCGATTCCAAAAGATCCTGCCTGAGAAAGGTCTTTGCCCCTGTGGAGATGGTAGCACCGAAACAGCGGCACACGTCCTCCTGTCTTGCACTCTCTACAAAGACCTGAGGAATGAGATCATCACCCCACTCGTACTAACCATCCCAGGGCGCTCAACCACTGCCACAATGTCCTTTCTTCTATCAGATCAAAATGAGCAGATAACAGCAAAGGTTGCTAGCAGGGGCAATCAGAATAAGGGCCTCTAACTGACGGCTGATTCAGAACTTTAAATTGTGCTCTTATATCAAATATCCTTTTCTGCGTATACTGCAATGTTTTACTGTTGCTATGGCCATTGGCTAATGTGAGTAAAGTTTTAGCTGCTAAGGGTCGCTGCTCTTTCCTGATCACCCCCTTTTGCCCTTACAGCCGCTGCTGCGATAAGAAAAGCTGTGGGAACCGCAACGAGACACCGTCTGACCCCGTCATCATCGACAGGTAAGAAGCTGCAGAACTCCCCAGGATTTTTGCAATAGAACTGCAGTATTGCATTGCATTGTATTGCGGGCTCATCTACACTTACTTTTGCTCTGCATTTCTCGGTACAAGTCCACACTTTAAAAGCTCCCAGTCTGAGCTTTCTTTCCTTCTTTTTTTCGCCTTGGCGCTTTCTCTGCTCTTTACCACTGAACCAGAGCAATCTGCAGAAAACGGGAATTGCTGTTTGTTCCGATTTAGCCTTAAAGAGCACATTTTACTGGGGAAAGAAAGAAAAAACCCAACAAAGCAATTGGGCACAGACCAGGAACGTGCAAACCTATGCCTAAAAAGTACAGAGCAAAAGTTGTGTGGATGAGCTCTGCATGACAGAAAACTGCTTGATTACAGATCTGCTGGAATGCATAAGGCTCAGAGCTGATTCAATTGCCCCATTCAGATTTTGGGCAGTGGGGTGGGAGAACTGCAATGTGGAGCCTCTGAACCTTCTTCGGGGTAAAAGAGAGCAGGGCTGTGCCTCAACTGCAGAGCCGCTGCTGTGCATGCAGAAAGCTCCGGGTTCGAATTCCAGCCTCTGCTGAGACAAAGATCTCAGCTCCCTCCAGCTCACTTGGAAAACCACTGTTCTGACTTGGTACATAAGGAAGCTTCAGTTATTGTCACAGGGCCTTTAGAAGGCATTCTTGGCCCCCTCTTTGGGATTCTCATGTTTCTAACAGGCATTGGCCGGAGGTTTCCATTCATGCCTCTCTTAACCTTGAGGACTAGGCCCTTGGTTTGTTTGTGTTTTTTGTGAGACGCGAAAGCTGGGTGACTCTTCTTGCTTTCAAGAGGTTGCCTTCTGCAGCACATGCTAAGCTTTGGTGCTTGCTCAGTGCGGCCAGAGAGACATGGGATATGCACAGCCACACATACTGTCCACCCCCTGCCCATGTGCCAACAGGCAGCCTGCCCCATGCTCTAGGTTTGCCAAACTTGTGTGCACTGCTTCGTCTGGGAGTCCAGGCACTGCCACCATCATCTTGTTCCCAACTACCTGTGCTGAAATGGTAAACTCATATTAGAGGATCTCAAACTGTGACCTGCATGCTCCATTCAGGTGGTCTCTGGAAGAGTTTGGGGTATCTGCCCTTTGCCTCTGATTAGTTTGTGTCTTTCCTAACAGCAATCACGGAACTTTGCTTACAAAGATAGGCACATCCATCACCTTAGAAAGACACAGCTGCAGATATCAAAACGAGAGTTTAATGTTTGTGGGGAGGCGGTGAGTTCAGTAGGTGTTTTGCCAAGAGTAGGTGATTTGAGAGCCAGTGTGGTGTAGTGGTTGAGAGCGGTAGTCTTGTAATCTGGGGAACCGGGTTCGTGTCTCCGCTCCTCCACATGCAGCTGCTGGGTGACCTTGGGCTAGTCACACTTCTGTGAAGTCTCTCAGCCCCACTCACCTCACAGAGTGTTTGTTGTGGGGGAGGAAGGGATAGGAGAATGTTAGCCGCTTTGAGACTCCTGAAGGGGAGTGAAAGGCGGGATATCAAATCCAAACTCCTCCTCCTCCTCCTCCTCCAAGATGCCCAAGATTATTATTAAAGATTAAAAGAGCACAGAAGAACTACAAAAAGCTAAAAACGTGTAATAGTTAAGAAGTAATTCAACTCCGATAAAACGATATAAAAAGCCCATACCATTAAAATAAAAACAGCATAGATTTATTAAAAATATTTTACTTTAAAAAAAAGTCACCAGTCAGTTCCCAAAGGCCTGCTGGAATAAAAATAAAAATAAAAATAAAATATTTATACACCACCCATCTGGCTGGGTTTCCCCAGCCACTCTGGGCTGCTCCCAACAGATTGTTGTTAATAATAATAATAAAGTGATAAAACATCGACCATTGAAAATTTCCCTAAACAGAGTTGCCTTCAGATGTCTTCTAAAAGTCCAATAGTTGTTTATTTCCTTGACATCTGCTGGGAGGGCATACCACAGGGCGGGTGCCACTACCGAGAAGGCCCTCTGCCTGGTTCCCTGTAACTTGGCTTCTCGCAGGAAGGGAACCGCCAGAAGGCCCACGGAGCTGGATCTCAGTGTCCAGGCTGAATGATGGGAGGTGGAGATGCTCTTTCAGGAATACTGGGCGGAGGCCGTTTAGGGCTTTCAAGGTCAGCACCAACAGTTTGAATTGTTGGAATAAAACGGACTCCACCTGCCAGCACAGCTAGGATGGATCTAGTCTGGCTTCTCTAGGGAGGGGGTTCCCTAGAGTATCCCTAGGGGTATCATCTACACCAAGCTGGATCCTAGAATCCTAGGACTGCAGAGTTGGAAGGGGTCATGAGGGGTCATCTAGTCCAACCCCCTGCAATGTGTGAACATGGTGCACCTGAAGAAGCAAGGAACCCTGGGGGACAAGGTAGTACTGCAGGGGTAAGCAGCTGGGTACCCTCCAGAAGACAGCCCTATATGTTTGACCTTATATGTGCTAGAAGCCGCCCAGAGTGTCTGGGGAAAGCCAGCTGGATGGGCGGGGTGTAAAAAATTAAGTTGTTGTTGTTGTTGGTCTCCCAACTCGCACCAGCCCCTTCTAAACATGGCCAGTGGTGGAGGATGATAGGAGATGCTGCGATCTGCCCTTTTGTGCTACGAGCCGCTCCGAGATCTTTGGATGAAGGGTGGTATACAAATGTTAAAATAAAAATGCAGTCAATAAACATCTGGAGCACATTATGTTGGCTACCCCCGCTTTACTGTGCATGCATAGAGAAGCAGGGAACTGTGGGGCAACAGACACTACTGTGTGTGTGTTGTGTTGCTGGGGAAGCCATGGTCACCACTGTTCCCAGTCCCGCTGGCCACATCAAGAGGGGCTTGGGCCTCTGGGTCGCATCAATCCTAGAATTGTTGGGTCAGAGGGGACCCCAAGGGTCATCTAGTCCAACCCCCTGCAATGCCGGAATCTCAGCTCAAGCATCCACGACAAATGGCCATCCAAGCTCTGCTTAAAAACCTCCAAGGAAGAAGAGCCCACCGGCTTCCGAGGGAGACCGTTCCACTGCCAAACAACTCTTGCCATCCACAACCTCCTGAGGTGTAGCGTTCCCACAGCAAGGAAGGATTGGACTCTGATTAATAAAATACACATGAGGCTTGACCAGCAAGACTCTTGGAAGAGTGCCAATAATAATAATTCCGGTCCACCCTCCGTCCCAGGTCGTTTTATTCACAAAAGAACTTTTTACACAATGTTAGTAAGAAGCAATCAGATTTCCTCTGAGCATTTCAAAAAAACCCCACGTGGGGACAAAGTTAAAGTTGAAACTACAAAGAAACTATTTCCTACTTGAGCATGCATAGTACTCCAGAGTAAATAAAATAGGAATAAAAGGAGGAATTCATTCAGCAAAACCCCGGAGGTCATAAGCAGGAATAAACAGGAGAGGAAGGATGGGTAGTATTTACCATCTCTTTATGAACTCTCTTCCTGGCCTTTAAGATCTATCTAAAGATTAACTACATCAAAGTTACATACTATCTTTATGGCTCAGGATGTCTGGTGAGGCAACTGGCCTGTGTTTTTAGAACGCTTATATGTGCCTGTCAAGTGTAGAGAAAGCAAATGGCAGAGATGGAGAGGCTTGTGGGATTTGATCAGAAATTATTGCCAAGGAATCAAACCCAGTCAACGCCATGCTTTCATCGCGGACACAATGGCTTGATGCATATTTTTTAATTCCTCCTAGTAATCCCATCTGATCACTACACTCTGGATATTTGCATCACCACACTGAGGGAAGGCCATTCCAGTTTGAGGGGCAAAATTTAGAGGAGGCCCATTTGCCTGCCAGCCGCCCTCAAATATATATTCAGTGCTATCCCCTTCTGCCCAAGATTCGAGAGGCCTGATCTCTCCCCATTGTAGACTGACCTTCTGAGCTTCTAGAGAATACCTGGGAAATTTGGGGCTCATTTCTAGCTGGCCCTGTGTATCCCCTGAACCTTCACAACAAACCACCCTCCTGACTCATGGAGAAAATGTTTGTCTGCCTTTCCCTCTCTTCGTTGGAAAGAAGATTTTGTGTGTGTGTGTGTGTGTGTGTGTGTGTGTGTGTGTGTGTGTAAGGAAGTCACTTTCCCCATCAATTGCACAATGGGCCAATGGGAAAAAACGTTCCTCCCATTTTGTTGCATCCTGGTGGCGGTCAGGGTGCCTCGATAATGCACTGACATTTCCCCAGCTTTTGTCCTCCCGCGATAGCATCGGTGCTGCGGCGAGAGGGGCCCGGTGCCTTGGGATGGCTGCCTGTCACTCAAGCCACCCGGGAGACAGCCGGCAGGCGACAGAGAAGAATGGGGATTGACAAGGCAGCGGGGAGATTAGGAGGGGAAGAATCAAAGCTATTACGGTCTGTCTGGCCGGCAGCCATTGTGTGCTCCGATCTTTCAGCTTCTCCTTCAGCCAGATCGCACGCAGACACAAGCACACACACACACACACACACACACACACACACATACACACACACAAACACACACAAGCTACTGTCTCTGCACTCTGGGCAGGACAAAAAGAAAAAAAACCAACTCCAGGAAGTAAAGTTTGGGTAGATCAGGTCACACAACTGGGTAAGCATCTGATCAGGAGGTCTTGTAGACCAGAGTTGGGCATGTCATGGGGAAAGTGATGGAGGAAGATTTTCCTTCATCTTTTATAACGCTGGAGCTCATGGGCATCCAATCAGGCTGAAGCTTGGGAGATTTGGGACAGAGAAGAGAAGACCTTCTTCACACAGGGAAGAACTAAACTCTGGAACTCGCTCCCTCAGAAAGCACTGATGACCACCAACTGAGATGGTTTTTAAAGACAATTCATGGAGGAGATGGCTGTCAAAGGCTACTAGCCTGGATGGGTCTTCTCTGCCTCCACAGTTGAAGGCAGAAATGTTTCTAAATTCCAGTTTCTAGAAACCACAGGAAGGGAGAGTGCTGCTCTTGCGCTCGAATCCTGCTTGCTGATTTCGCACTGGCATCTGGTTGGCCACTGTGAGAACAGGATGATGGGTTAGATGGGCCATTGGCGTGATCCAGCAGGATCGTCTTAAAAGGTAAAGGGACCCCTGACCATTAGGTCCAGTCGTGGCCGACTCTGGGGTTGCGGCGCTCATCTTGCTCTATTGGCCGAGGGAGCCAGCGTACAGCTTCCGGGTCATGTGCCCAGCATGACTAAGCCGCTGCGAACCAGAGCAGTGCATGGAAATGCCGTTTACCTTCCTGCCGGAGTGGTACCTATTCATCTACTTGCACTTTGATGTGCTTTCGAACTGCTAGGTTGGCAGGAGCAGGGACCGAGGAATGGGAGCTCACCCTGTCGCGGGGATTCGAACCGCCAACCTTCTGATCGGCAAGTCCTAGGCTCTGTGGTTTAACCCACAGCGCCACCCACGTCCCTTAGGCTCGTCTTAGGCAGTGCTATTTTTCTAGAAAAAGGTGACGGAGCTCACCATGAACCTTGTTCTCTTAGAAGGGCCATTAGAGGTGCTGGAGCTGAGCTCTGGCTGGAAAAAAGCCCTGGTTATGTTCTTAAATCATGTCATCCGGCCTCCTCTCTCTCGCTGTCTGTCTCTATGACTCCCATTCATGCCTCCATCCTTCCCAGCAGTGTCTCTTAACCTTGCATTCCTTTGGTTCCAGGGGAAGATGGGGGCTCTCCTTGGCCCCCCACCTTTCCCCTCTCATCCTTCCCTCCCTCCCTCTTTTTCCCTCCCTCTCTCCCCGTTTTCCCCTTCCTCTCCTTCCTGAGACGCCCAGCCCCTCTGGTTTAGAGAGCCCGATAAGTGCCCTATCAACATGTTAATCAAATTACTTAGGAGCTAAAATTGACGCTTTTCATTAATTATACAAGATTATTCTAATTGCAAATTCAAATTTATGCGCTCGGAACAGAAGGTGTTCGGCAGCGTTGCTGGGAATTTGCATATTAAATGGGGAGAGTTGTGCATTATGGATGCTAATGTATGCACATTGTCTTTATTTTTAACTCCGCGGGCCTCTGTGCGCCGTTGCCGCTAAAGGAGGTGAAGGAGTCCGACGACGTCTGTTTATTTTTATTATTTCTCTTCTCTTGTCTCTCAGTTGAAGTCAGTGGCACCAGAGGGGAGGGCAGTGGGCATGGCAGAAGCAGAGAGGGGGGCTCTGCTGGCTCCCTGTCAATCTTGCCATAGGGGGAGGGGGTACCCCCCTATCTCTCCAAATATATCTATCCATCTCCTCCACCTTTCTGCATGTCTTCCTTCCCTTGATTACCACCTGCCTACCTGAGTCTTAAGTCTGCACCTCTCCTTTCCCCCCAGATTTCATTCCTGCGAGTAACCTCCAAAGTTTGGTTCTTCTGAACAAATAATATTGAAAAACTGGGACCGCGTGTTTCCGTTAGGCTCGGTGCAGAGCTTTTTTAATTTAAACTAAAAGAGAGAGAGAGAGAGAGGGTGTGTCCCTGATGGATCACCTGGGTGAACTTGCTGCAGATGCTGCAATCCATGCAGGATTTCAAGTGCTTCCACCAGCGCCTCCGTACTTGAGAAGCAACTAGTCCTCATGGAGGTGGTGGTGCCTCTGAACCTATGTCAAGCAGAAGCGTGTGCAGGAATAACGGGTGGCCAAACAGGGTTAGGCCAATGTCCCATCAAGAGCAAGAACTTGGCACATGAGGGCACACGGCTGGAGTACACAGATGTGCAAAGTCTAAAATGAAGCCGCTGACTTTTCCCCGGGGAAAATATAGTCTCTGCTCGAAAAATTCTGACAGTGGACCCACAGACAAAACACGCACACACACAACTGGACTGCGGTGTTGTTGTTGTGTACTGTTTGTTTGTTTTCTGCCTTTGGTCCAAAAGAATAACACACGGTGACAAAATTCAGATGCCAGCAATGCAACTTGTAAAAATATGCACGGCGATAAGATCTTAACATTTGGAAAAATGTTTCAAACCAAATGCAATAGTGTCCCTGCCAAAAATGCAAAGAGCAGTCCCTGCAGAAAGGATTATTATTATTATTATTATTATTATTATTATTATTATTATTATTATTATTATTTGCTTATACCCTGCCCATCTGGGTTGCCCTAGCCACTCTGGAAAAGAGGGAGCATGCAAGAGTAAATATTTGGGAAACCATTCCTATTTATCCGGGAGGAAAGCAAGTAGAAAAATTCACCCCTTGAAGGATCCAGCAGTCTTTCCGCTGCAGAACAGTTTCTGGTTGGTTGGTACACTATTTTGCGGGGGGGGGGGGGGAGCATTACTGGGATATCAAAGATTAAGCTGGACATCCAAGGCTGGGAAACCCCAGCGCAGCACAGCCTCCTCATTCCCCAGCCTGGTCCAGATGTCTTGGACTACAGATGCCCTCAGCCTCAGCAAGCACAGCTGATGAAGAACGAGGGCAGGATTCAGAGGCTTGTAGGAAAGGAGTTCCTCGGAGGAGAGGAATTGGGGAAGGACATACAGGATCATCTGCTTTGAAAGCCAGAAGTTCAATCCCTGTCATCTCTGGGTAGCGCTGAGAACGTCCACAGTGTGAACCCTTGGAAAGCTAATGCCAATTTGTGTAGAGATTAGCAGACTCTCCAAGAGTCCCTGTTTTCCAGGCACAGCCTCAGATTTACAGAAGCCATCCGGGTTTCTGACCTGATCCTACTTTTCCTTAGGATATCCCTATTTTCATTGGAGAAATGTTGGAGGGTATGGAGTTGTGCAAATGCCCCAAGCCAAGTAGATAAGTATACAACCTTTAGAAGACATCTGAAGGCAGCCCTCTATAGGGAAGATTCTTAAAAAATGTTGAATGCTTTATTCTGTTTTTATATGTGTTGGAAGCAGCCCAGAGTGGCTGGGGCAAGCCAGTCAGATGGGCTGTGTAGAATAATAATAATACAGTGGTACCTCGGGTTAAACCACAGAGGCTAGGACTTGCCGATCAGAAGGTCGGCAGTTCGAATCCCCATGACGGGGATCCCCGCTAATGGGGCCTCCCCATGCTGCCGCATGATTTCTGTTCTTATCCTGAAGCAAAATTCTTAACCTGAGGTACTATTTCTGGGTTAGTGGAGTCTGTAACCTGAAGCGTCTGTAACCCAAGGTACCACTGTAATAGTAATAGTAGTAGTAGTAATAATAATAATAATTTTCTCCCTATTTTCACAGGAGAAATGTTGATGGGTATGTTACTGAGCTGGTTGAACAACCAGTGGCTCTGTATAAGGCAGATTCCTCTGCTCCTAACCCCCCCCCCCAAACCCTACTATTGCATTCATTGCCCTTAAATTGCCAGCCTAATTTGTTCTGCAAAGCAACGACTGGGCAGTGTGTGTGTGTGTGTGTGTGTGTGTGTGTGTGTGTGTGTGTGGTTAGAGCTGGCTTTTCCTCTCTTCCCAGCCTTCCCGGTCCTCTCCAGAGCAGGCACGGCTGCCGCCCCTTAATTATTGATGCTAGGATGACAATTATAGGACCCTACACAAGCATCCTAAATATTTCATCAGCCCGGAATGCGGTTGGAGAAGGAATCGTATTCTCTGGCTTCCATCCATCTTTTCAGGATTTTTTTCCTCAGCTGCTCCTTCTCCCCTCGGCGCACTTCTCTCTTCCTCAGTCCTTTTCAAAAGATTGCAGAATCCTAAATTGTAGTGTTGGAAGGGGTTCCGAGGGTCATCTAGTCCAACCCCCCACAAAGCAGGAATTGCAGCTCAAGAATCCCTGGCAGGTGGCCACCCAACCTCAGAACCTCCAGCCAAGGAGAGTACACCACCTTCTGAGGTAGCCCGATCCACTGTCAAACACTTCTCAGCATCGGAAAGTTTATTTGGGATCTCCTTCTTTGTCGATTGAATCCACTGGTTCAGATCCTCTTCTCTGGCGCAGCAGAAAACCAGCTTGCTCCATCTTCCATGTGACAACCCTTTGAATATGTGAAGATGGCTGTATAATAATAATAATAATAATAATAATAATAATAATAATAATAATAATTTTTACTTATACCCCGCCCTCCCCGGCCAGAGCCAGGCTCAGGGCGGCTAACACCAATAAAATCACAGTAAAAACATAATAGGGGGAAAAGAGAGGGGAGGAAGGAAAAGGGGGGACCCCAATTTAAAATGCAGGTTAAAATGCAATTTAAAGTTCAGCCTCATTTTAAAGTAGCTGATAAATCAAGTCCATAAGGGGAGGGAAACAGAAGGGTCAGACCGAGTCCAAACCAAAGGCCAGGTGGAACAGCTCTGTCTTGCAGGCCCTGCGGAAAGATGTCAAGTCCCGCAGGGCCCTAGTCTCTCATGACAGAGTGTTCCACCATGTCGGGGCCAGTGCTGAAAAGGCCCTGGCGCTAGTTGAGACCAATCTAACCTCCTTGAGGCTCGGGACCTCCAAAGTGTTGTTATTTGTGGACCTTAAGGTCCTCCGCAGGGCATACCAGGAGAGGCGGTCCCATAGGTACGAGGGTCCTAGGCCGCATAGGGCTTTGAAGGTCAAAACCAGCACCTTAAACCTGACCCTGTACTTCACTGGGAGCCATCTCCGAGTCCCTTCTTATCCAGGCTAAACATACCCAGTTCCCTCAACCACTCCTCATAAGGCTTGGTTTCAGGACCCTGAATCATCCCTCGGCCGTCGTCTTCGGCACACCTTCCTCAGGATCCTGGGAACCCTGGCAAACAATCAAGGGATCTTTGCCACATCTCGTGATCCACAGAGTTTCTGGCAAGCCGTTACAGAGGATGCACCCAGTCTGCTTTCCAGGGCTCCCTGTGACCTTGGCAAAGGATCTTTGGACATGCCTCATGGAATCACTTCTCCTGGCGTTGCCGGCGGAAGCCAAGCCAAGCCCAGAAAGGTCACATCCACACCATACGTTTAAAACCTGTGGCTTCTTCCAAAGAACCCTGGGAGCTGTGGTTTGCCCCTCAGGCCATTAGCATTTCCTGTCAGCATCGCCCTTGAGCCAGTGCCACGAACTGGACTCATCCACTTCAGCCCCAGCTGGGCTAGGCAAGCTGGGTAGCACTTCCAGAGACCACCTTCTGGACAGGAACAGGTCAAAGTGCTGTGGACTCACAGCTTAGAGTTGTGAGCACCGGATTCACTTCTACAAGATGACAGTCATCGCACAGCAGAGTATAACAGAGCATAGCAGAGCATAAACGACTCGGAGAGCAGCTCTGTAGAATATCTTCTTTATTCTATCTACAACTATAACACACAACTATATACAGAGCTAAATGAGGTCTAAATGAAAAATGCTGAACTGCACTGAGTGTCTGCAGCTGCTCTTAGCAGCAACCTTATCTATACAGACATCACACACAGTCTCTCTCTAACACTCAGTCTCTCTCTCTCTCTTTGATGTGAGGCTGGAGCGGAATAAGTAGAGAGCAGAAACCGTCCCCCCCTCCCTGGAGAATCAGCAGAGCACATCAGCAGATTCTTGGATATGGGAGGGGTGAAATCTCCTCATTTCCAGCACCCTTTTTAAATGATTTTATTAAAAATTTCAACACAACAAATTATCAAAACGTATCATATTCATTATTTCCCCCCTTTTCCCCCTTCAAACCCTCCCCTCAGCTCCTCTCTCTGATCTCTTAGCACATATTATTCCCTGCATGTTATGAAATTATACATATCCTTACATTATCTATCTACCATGTTGCCAGCTAATAAATTGATCTATGTTTATTCAAAACCTGCCAAGGAGCCCAATTCATTTTGTTGTCTTTTTAGATAAGTTGTAAAAAGCTCCCCTTCTTCCTTAAAGTCACAGTTGTCCTTGTCCCACAATTTGTATGTCAATTTAGCCAGTTCTGTGTAGCTCATCAATTTTTCTTTCGTTGGGATTTCCTCATTCTTCCATCCTTGTGAGCATTCCCAGCACCCTTAACCAACCACAGCTCCCAGGGCTCTTTGGGGTAAGCCATGCGCTTTATATGCACCGTGAGGGTGTGGCTGGCGTCAGACTTTAGCCGCTGACGGCTCCTGGGATGCACAGAGGTTGCCGGCTGTGTGCCCTCCCCTGAGGGCCTGGCGCTCTCCGCAGTTTCTCGTGCCCAGCTTCTCATGCCCATTAAAGGCAGGCACCCAGGCTCCCGGTCTGCTTTGGGAACTCACAGTGAGCTCATGGAATCAAAGAATTGTGGAATTAGACATCCAACCTCTGCTTTAAAAACTCCCTTGCCTTGTACAGCAGCCCAGCAAAGCGAGTGATTTTCAGGCTGCTACGAAAGGCGCAGAAAGCAGAACATTAGAACACGCACCCCAGTGGCAATTTGGGGGTGACTCCAGGTATCTCTGCATCTCCTGGAAGGAGCTGGGCGTGTGAAGCTGTGGCTCGGAGCTGCATCCAGCACAGGCCTCCCTCGCCCCACACTCCCTGCCATCTGCGCCGCCCCCCCCCCCCCAGGGCTCAAATATCTCCAGGGTTTGTATTCCCTGATTGATCGTTCTCTGCAGCAATAAAGCCCATTAGCTGCCTCGGAGGCAGCCGGGGATCAGTTTCCAATCAATACCCTCTTAAGCAGAGAAGGGTGCATTTCAGGGCTGCCTTAAAGGGCCAGCGCAACCACCAGGCGCATGGGAGGAAGGGAGGCAAAGGGTGCGTGATCCGTTTAGGCAAGGGTTGGGGCTGGGTGGACAAGGGTGTTGGGAAAGGGGTTTGGACAGGCGCCAGCCACAGTCCAGACTTGTTTGTGCAGAGAAGGTGCTTGGATACTGTTGCTTTCTTCTTGGAAAAAAATCATTCTTGAACTTCTCTGCGGCCAAGTTGGCCAGAGCACCTGAGCCAAACCATCAGGCGAGGAACCAGGGCTTGGAATCTGGTGACCACCATGAAACCTCGTCCGTCGGGGCAAATTGGGCAGTGCCCTGCCAACCTCAGCCTGCTCCCACCTACTGCCTGCCTAACTTACAGCCAGTTCAGAGGTTGGCTCTGCCCACCAGCTCTTTCTACAGTCTAATAATAATAATAATAATAATAATAATAATAATAATAATAATAATTTATTTGTACCCTGCCCATCTGTCTGGGTTTCCCCAGCCACTCTGGGCGGCTTCCAACAAAGATTAAAAATACATTAAAATGTCACACATTAAAAACTTCCCTGAACAGGGCTGCCTTCAGATGTCTTCTAAATGTCAGGTAGTTGTTTTTCTCTTTGACGTCTGATGGGAGGGCGTTCCACAGGGCAGGCGCCACTACCGAGAAGGCCCTCTGCCTGGTTCCCTGTAGCTTTGCTTCTCACAGCGAGGGAACCGCCAGAAGGCCTTCGGTGCTGGACCTTGGTGTCCAGGCAGAATGATGGGGGTGGAGACGCTCCTTCAGGTATACTGGACCGAGGCCATTTGCACCAACACGTTGAATTGTGCTCGGAAACGTACTCAGCCTGGTTGGCTTCCCAACATTGGCTCTTGCGCCCCCTGCTGTTGGGCTCCTTGCTTTCTGCCCTACCAGCCCCAAGGGGGCCCAGCAGACACAATCTCTGACTTGACCCCCGAGGAGAGCCAGAGCAATGGCTTCTCTCTGGGTAAGTACAATGCCCTCTTTTCTCCTCTTCCTTCTAGATTTTTCCTCAAGTTCTTCCTCAAATGCAACCAGAACTGCCTGAAGAATGCAGGGAACCCCCGGGACATGCGCCGCTTTCAGGTGAGATGCGCCCCATTTTCCCTTTCACCTGCTACTTCTGTTCCATCCTGACAAAAACCACAGCAAGAGCGATCTGGTCCTCTCCAGAGAGACACTGAGAAAGATGGTACAGTGCGATGGGGCCAGAGACACACCTTGGTCGGGAGGGAGTTCCACACACAAGGAGCCGCCACTGAAAAGGCCCTTCCCCAGCGAGAGGGCCTTCAGGAGTCCCATGGGGTGGGAGGGTGGGCCTCACCCGCTGAGCTTCAGTCATGGGCTGGTTGATATGGGGTAAGGCTTTCTTGTAGATGACAGGGTCCCCAAGCCATAGGGCTTCGAACGTCAAAGGGAGCACCTTGAGTTGGGCTCCGGAAACAATTTGCAACAGTGTTAAGGTGGGGACGGGTGTGCCTGTGGCCTGCTGGCTTCCGCCATTTCCTAGAGCAGACTTTGAATCATGGGAGGGTTATCCAGTCCAACCCGCTGCAATGCAGGAATTTCAGCTGAAATTTGAGCTTTAAAACTTCAGCGGTGCCCTGTGCGGCGCCAAAATTCGGAGCCCCCTCACCTCTTGCCTTCCGTTGTTTGTCAGTCAGTCAGTCAGTTTTATTGCACAGAGCCAAAGGCTGCCGCAATGTACACAGAATCATCAAATGATTAAAAGAAAATATACTAGATTGATACAAAAAACTTAAAACATTTATATTATCAAGACATTGCCTACTCTAAACAGAGCTATAAAAGTACCTTAATATACAAGTTAAGACATTAAACAATAAAATTTATAAGCTCAAATTATCACATGGCCACTAATATATTAAAAAATAATGTTGATTAATACAATGTGCAATTATATTCGGAGTTTGGGGATAAAGATAGAATATAGCCCCTGACCATTAGGTCCAGTCATGGCCGACTCTGGGGTTGCGGTGCTCATCTCGCTTTATTGGCCGAGGGAGCCGGTGTACAGCTTCCAGGTCATGTGGCCAGCATGACTAAGCCGCGAACCAGAGCAGCGCACGGAAACTCTGTTTACCTTCCCGCCGGAGTGGTACCTATTTATCTACTTGCACTTTGACGTGCTTTCGAACTGCTAGGTGGGCAGGAGCAGGGACCGAGCAACGGGAGCTCACCCCGTCGTGGGGATTCGAACCGCCGACCTTCTGATCGGCAAGTCCTAGGCTCTGTGGTTTAACCCACAGCACCATAAATTCATCTCCTTTACAGTTGGTGGCTACCTTGGGTATCTAATTTGCTCTAATTTTTGTAGCGGCAGTTGCAAAGAGTGCTACACGCCAGGTCACATACTTCTCTGTTTCTGCGAGGAGATATAAAATCATGTCAGAGGGGTTCTGGCCAGGGGACCTTGTCCTTATAGGTGCTAAAAATCTTTCTCTTGCTTCATTATATAAGGGGCAGCGCAAGATGTCCTCTACTTCAGGACATCCCCTAATGCAAACACGTTCGTTTGTTGGCCTGCCTCTGTGTCTTCCATCTCTATAAGCAGAGTTTATTGTATTTAATCGTTGTTTGTCATCGTTGCAATTCCCCCCGTGGTGCCCTCTGGGCTCGGCACCCAGTGCGAGCGAGTCGGTCTCGCTTGCCTAAATCTACCTCTGCTACCAAGCGTGGTTCGCACTCGCCTCTCGCCCGTAGCGGCGGCGTCTGCTGCTGCTGCTGCTCCTTCTCCTTCCCTCATCAAGGTGGGTGTGCTTTCGCTCCCAGGCACCCGCGCTATGCAAATTGGAATGGCTGCTAATCATGTAAAAATGTCACAATTACCATATCGTTAGGAGAGGAACCTGATGATGAAGCCCCCCAGCCAGCCAGCCAGAGCCGGTTGAGGCCCAGGGAGCCCCTTCTTGCCCCCACAGACAGCGTGGCCCCTCTGGGTCCTGCTGAGGTCTCTGGCGTGGGCTGGGCTCCCCTTTCCTTGCGTGAGGCTGGCATTATTCACAGACCCAAAGTGTGCTAGCGGGGTATTGCATCACGCCATATACAGCAAGCAAGCAAACACACAACGAATAGCAGGAAAAAGAAATATAAACCCAGGCGTCTATATTTCCCAAGCTGGCGTGGATCTTGAATATTGAGCGCTTTACGTCCGAAGCATAGGAAGTAAATATCCCGCCAGATGACTTTAAAATGTTCTAGATTCTCCATTCCCCTGCAGAAACACAGTTTATGTGTGATTGCACGCATACCCCTGCAATAGCCAGACCCCGATGGACATTTAAAAACTCATCAGAGAAATACTACTACTACAGTGGTGCCTTGCAAGACGAAATTAATTCGTTCTGCGAGTTTTTTCGTCTTGCGAATTTTTCGTCTTGCGAAGCACGGTTTCGGAAAAGTTTTGGAAAAGCTTCAAAAATCACCAAAGTCTTCAAAAACCTCAAAAAAGGCTACCGCACCGCGTGCTATGAGTTGCTCCTCAAAGTCAAGTCGCAACTGTATTAACGGTTTTAAGAAAAAGGAAAGAAACTTGCAAGACGTTTTCGTCTTGCGAAGCAAGCCCATAGGGAAATTCGTCTTGCGAAGCAACTCAAAAAACCAAAAACCCTTTCGTCTTGCGAGGTACCACTGTACTACTACTACTACTACTAATAATAATAATTTTATCATTTATACCCCACCCATCTGGTTGCGTTGCCCAAGCCACTCTGGGCGGCTTCCAACATATATAAAAATGTAATAAAACATTAAAAAACAGTTTCCCTGTGCAGGGCTGCCTTCAGATGTCTTCTAAAAGCCCGATAGTTGCTTATCTCCTTGACATCTGATGGGAGGGCATTCCACAGGGCGGGCGCCACTACCAAGAAGGCCCTCTGCCTGGTTCTCTAGCTTCTTGCAGTGAGGGAACCAGCAGAAGGCCCTCAGAGTTGGGCCTCAGTGTCCAGGCTGAGCAATGGGGGTGGAGACGCTCCTTCGGGTATATTGGGTTGAGGCCATTTAGGGCTTTCAAGGCCAACACCAACACTTTGAATTGTGCTCAGAAATGTCCTGAGAGCCTATATAGAACCTCCAGGACCTGTTATATGGTCTCGGCGGCCACTTCCAGTCCCCAGTCTGGCTGTAGTTTCTGGGTCACCTTCAAAGGTAGCCCCACATAGAGCGCATTGCAGTAGTCCAAGCGAGAGATAACCAGAGCATGCACCACTCTGTTGAGACACTCTGCGGGCAGGGAGGGTCTCAGCCTGCATACCAGATGGAGCTGAGAGACAGCTGCCCTGGACACAGAGTTGACCTGTGCCTCCATGGACAGCTGTGAGTCCAAAATGACCCCAGGCTGCACACCTGCCAGTGTGCAAATTGGCACCTGGCCTTCCACCTTATTTCTTTGTGCAGAGAATGTGCAGCCAAGCAGCTGAAAGGCATCAAGGGGCAAATCTGGCTGTGACAAATTGCATCAGAGATGCTCAGCAGGGCAGGACAGGGGCAGACGTCACCCTATAGTCCTGGACAGTGCCCTCTCGCTGATGGAATGACCCCGATGGTTGTCTAGCCTGTTTTTCTACCTTCTCAGGACCAGGAAATTGCTGTTTTGGGGGGAGTGTAGATGTCTCCTCCTCCTCCTTGGCAAACCCCTAATCTCTCTTCCCCTTTAGGTTGTGGTGTCGACGACAGTCAATGTGGACGGCCATGTCCTGGCGGTGTCTGATAACATGTTTGTGCACAACAACTCCAAGCACGGGAGGCGAGCAAGGAGGCTGGACCCCTCTGAAGGTCTGTGTTGCAGCAGCGCAGTGGCAAACTCAGGCGTCAGATCTTATCGTAGCCAAACCTTATCACAGATTCTAGGTTTACGAAAGAATCTCGCAGTTGTACATCGATGCGTTGCAACGATCACTGCTCATGTGGCGCCTTGTACACCTCCTTCCGGCAAGCTGGTGCCTAACATATCGCTCTGCTTTTCATTGGACCCCATCGGTGAGGCCGAGAGGGGGTCTTGTCATCTGGGCAGCCCAGGTCCCCCATGCATGCTGCCCAGACGTGCGCAGTACCCTTTGGTACTGCTAATGCAGTGGTTTGACTCCACCCCCGGAGGCACACTCCATTGACTCTCGAGACAGACGGATGACAACAGCAACTATTTTATTTTAATATTTTGTTGGAAGCCGCCCAGAGTGGCTGGGGAAACCCGGCCAGATGGGCGGGGTATAAATAAATAAATTATTATTATTATTATTATTATTATTATTATTATTATTACAGTCATACCTCAGGTTGCAGTAGCTTCAGGTTAAGGATTTTCGGGTTGTGCTCCGTGGCGACCCGGAAGTAACGGAGCATGTTACTTCCAGGTTTTGCCTCTCACGCATGCGCAGTCGCTCAAAATGACGTCATGCACATGCGCAGAAGCAGCGAATTGTGACCTGCGCACGCGCAGACGCTGGTTGCCTTCGCTTCAGGATGCGAACGGGGCTCCGGAACGGATTCCGTTCGCATCCAGAGGTACCACTGTGTTGTTGTTGTTGTTGTTGTTGTTATATTTTCTGTGCACTAATGATTTGGGGTTGGGCTAGAAAGCCCTTGGCATGCCTTCCAACTCTATGATTCTATGAAGAAGGACCACCTTTCTCTTGGGGCTGTCACAGCCTATGGTTCTCTATAATCCTCATTGGCTCGGAAGCCTGGAATCAGAGAACTGTAGAGTTGGAAGGGACCCCCGAAGGCCATCTAGTCCAACCCCCTTCATTGCCTATTTTTCCTTCCCTCCAACATGCACTGCCTTCCCGTTTGCCCTCCTCTGCCCCCCACATCACTGCCCACTTTCCCTTCTTACGGTGATCTGCACCTCCTCTTCTTCCGCTCACCCCAGTTGCTGACTCTCCGCCTTGTCTCTCCCCCCTCCCTGCCTGAAGCTGCCACCCCCTGCATCAAAGCCATCAGCCCCAGCGAAGGCTGGACAACGGGCGGCGCCACCGTCATCGTCATCGGGGACAACTTCTTTGACGGATTGCAGGTGGTCTTTGGCACCATGTTGGTGTGGAGCGAGGTGAGTCTCCAGGTGCACTCTGGGGACATTATTATTATTATTATTATTATTATTATTATTATTATTATTATTATTATTTGTTTAATCGTTTTTTCGATACAAACATCCACCGCAAAAGATACATACAACTAAAACCATAATAACACAATTTGACAATTCAGATTTGAATGCACTGATATACCTACGACTACATCTTTTTTAACAATATTTCCCCACCTCTCTCTCCTCTCCCTACTTCCCACAACTGTCCGCCTTATCGCGTAAATATTCGATCCAGATTTCTTCATATTTATCCATTCTTATTTTGCGTTGACATTTGTTCATATGTAGCTAATCTGTCCATAATCCATGTGCTCAATGGAATCTTTTTGTGGCTCTTCCAATTCATCAAAACAAGGGTTTTTTTGTTTGTTTTTTGTTGTTGTTTTTTTGCTTCTAATATAGCACAGTACGTCCATTTATTTATTTTTTGACCCCTTGAAATATCCCACGTTTCCGGAATATAATTTAGAATTAAATTCAGTTCCCCTAAATAACAATTTCTTTTTATGTGCACACTGAGGACTTGAAACTTGGTTTGCCAATCGTTCCCCCCAAAAAACCCAGAGATTTGCAAGCAGCCTTGCCAAACTGCAGCTCCCAGGGTGCTTTGCAGGGAGCCATGACAGTTCAAGCTGGCAACAAAACAATGGAGGTTTGCAGCATAGAGAGGCCCTGCATCTGGTTGCACAGCTGTGGTTGGCAACTTAACTGATGAAAAGGAAGGGTGTTCTAGTCTGGTGCTGGATCCCACAGGGGAAAGAAGCTGATTTATCCAGAGCCAGACCACTGTGTGGCCCACCAGTATTGCCTTCTCTGACTGGCAGCTGTCGTTGTCCAGGGTTGCAAGCAGGGATCTCTGGGGACTTGAACCCAAGGGAAATAAATGCTCGTCTGCTGAGCTACAGGTCTGCCGCCTTGTGGATAGCTCTTAAAGGGCCAGCCTTCTGGCCTGAAGATAGAATCATAGAATCGTTGGAGGGGACCCAAGGATCATCTAGTCGAACCCCCTGCAATGGTCATCTCCTCCTCCTCCTTTCCATAGTCTCCTGCCCTCCCGGACCTGCTGGATAGGCAATGTCCTATTGGGGACATTGGGTTCCTCGGGGAAAGGTGCGCATGAGGGTCCCGATTCTGGCCTGACAGTGCTCTGGGAGGTGTTTTTGGGGTCCGTGGAATTCAGGCTCAGTGGCCTCTGGCTCCCCAACGGCAGCCCTAGAGCTCCATAAAAGTTCAGGAAGGGGCCACCAGAATGAGGGTGGTGAATACAGCACAAGATATTATGGGCTGACGCGTGAATCCGCGGGATGAAATAGCGGAAGAACGTTGCCTTAGGAGAGTGAGGAAAATTCTCAGGGATGACTCACACCCTGGCCGGCACTTTCTTGATCTCCTGCCCTTGGGCAGAAGATATAAAGGTAAAGGTAAAGGGACCCCTGACCATTAGTTCCAGTCGTGGCCGACTCTGGGGTTGCAGCGCTCATCTCGCTTTACTGGCCGAGGGAGTCAGCGTACAGCTTCCAGGTCATGTGGCCAGCAGGACTAAGCCGCTTCTGGCGAAACCAGAGCAGTGCACAGAAACACCATTTATTTTCCCGCCAGAGTGGTACCTATTTATCTACTTGCACTTTGACGTGCTTTCGAACTGCTAGGTTGGCAGGAGCAGGTACCGAGCAATGGGAGCTTACCCCGTCGCAGGGATTTGAACCGCCAACCTTCTGATCGGCAAGCCCTAGTCTCTGTGGTTTAACCCACAGCGCCACCCGCGTCCCACCCATGATTAGTCACACCAACAGGGTAAAGAACAGCTTCTATCCTGGGCTGTTAGGCTGCTGAATGAAAAGATAACAACAGGGCAACTGACTTTCGGGTTTGGTGAGTGTGCGTCAGTAAACGAGGGGAATTAAGACTAAGAGAGCTGAGTGGGGGGGGGGTGCTTGTATACAAGTGACAATAAAGTATTTCAATTTCAATGATCTGTGAGAACAGGATGCTGGTCTCAATTTGCCATTGGCTCTTGTTCTGCCTTTAAATGTCTGCCCACCTCTCTTAACAGCTCATCACGCCGCACGCAATCCGTGTGCAGACTCCGCCAAGGCACATTCCCGGAGTGGTGGAAGTGACCCTCTCCTACAAATCGAAGCAGTTCTGCAAAGGAGCGCCAGGACGCTTTGTTTACACTGGTGAGAGTTGGGGCGGTCATCTTTTGTGGGGAGGCGGTGCAAGGAGGGGCGGGTATTGACGTTTCTGCCCAGACAGCTCACGGTCCCACGTGGCCTTTGGAACTCCTGGCTTCGCTGTGAAATGATGGCACTCATCTGATCTCCCTGAATTTGCTGCCAGTGGTCAGTGCAACTTCGGAAGAGAGCAAAAAAAGTCTGTCTTTGCATGGTTGCACTATGGAACTCTCTGCCACAGGAGGCAGTGATGCCTTTAAAAGAGGATTGGCAAATTCATGGAGGAGGAGAGGGCTGAGGTTGACTACTAGCCGCTATGGCTATGGTCTGCCTCCACAGTCGGAGGCAGCGATGCTTCTGAATACCAGTTGCTGGAAACCGCAGGAAGGTCGAGTGGCTCTTGTGTTCGAATCCTGCTTGTGGGTTTCTCAGAAGAGGCACCTGGCTGGCCGCTGTGAGAGCAGGATGCTGGGCTAACGGCCCATTGTCCTGATACAGCAGGCTCTTTTTAGCAAACAGATTGAGGTTGAATCCTGACAAGACAGAAGTATTGTTTTTGGGGGACAGGGGGCGGACAGGTGTGGAGGACTCCCTGGTCCTGAATGGGGTAACTGTGCCCCTGAAGGACCAGGTGCGCAGCCTGCGAATCATTCTGGACTCACAGCTGTCCATGGAGATGCAGGTCAATTCTGTGTCCAGGGCAGCTGTCTACCAGCTCCATCTGGTACGCAGGCTGAGACCCTCTCTGCCTGCAGACTGTCTTGCCAGAGTGGTGCATGCTCTGGTTATCTCCCACTTGGACTACTGCCATGCGCTCTATGTGGGGCTACCTTTGAAGGTGACCCGGAAACTACAACTAGAATGCGGCAGCTAGACTGGTGACTGGGAGGAGCCGCTGAGACCATATCACACCGGTCTTGAAAGACATTCGCTCCCAGTACGTTTCCGAGCACAATTCAAAGTGTTGGTGCTGACCTTCAAAGCCCTAAACGGCCTTGGCCCAGGATACCTGAAGGAGCGTCTCCATCCCCATCATTCAGCCCGGACAATGAGGTCCAGAGCCAAGGGCCTTCTGGCAGTTCCCTCGCTGAGAGAAGCCGAGTTACAGGGAACCAGGCAGAGGGCCTTTTCGGTAGTGGCACCTGCCCTGTGGAACGCCCTCCCACCAGATGTCAAAGAGAACAACAACTACCAGACTTTTAGAAGACATCTGAAGGCAGCCCTGTTTAGGGAAGATTAATGTTTAATAGGTTATTGTATTTTAATATTCTGTTGGAAGCCGCCCAGAGTGGCTGGGGAAACCCAGCCAGATGGGCGGGGTATAAATAATAAATTAATTCATTATACCGGTCCCCCAATGGCGCGGCCAAGCATATGAATCACCCCCCACCTGTGGGACATTGGGAGCACGTGCTCTGGCCTGCCCTTCACGCATCTGAGCCCATGTGTGGAATTCAGAACGGTAGAGCTGTCAAGACCCCATCTGGGCCCGTCTTCCCCTGTCCCCAAAAGCACAACCCTGTGACCGCATCTCTGTGGGTGTGGGTGTCGTCCCACCCACCTACCCCCCCTTGTTGCATGGGTAATCCCGTGTGCTCTGGCCTGTGAAAGGCCTTCCAGGGGTGGGGGCGGGGGGAGCATGGAGAAAATCAATACCAATTACTCCTGCACGAACGCTGCCCAGAAGTGGAATTGCAGCATATGTTTACGCTAAATCAGGCAATCTATCTTCATCTTGGTTCAGTAATGAAGCGCGCCAATCTCAGAGGGAGGAGGTTTAAAGGGGGGAGGGGGGAGGGAGGGGGAGTATGTGCCTTCTGGGTGATAGACAGGTTATTGGAGGGTGGTGGAATCCCTGATTCTCTGTGCCTTGGAGATGGGGGGGGGCGAAAGAGGAGAGCGGAAAGGGGGGGAGAATAGATCATTTATGATTATTCATATCAATGTTGTTATTTATTCAATTTCTTTGCCTCTCTTTCTCTGAGGATCACAGGGCTGTTTGCAATATAAAAACACATAGATACATGCCAGAGATACAAATTCAAATTCCACCACCACATACAGAGAGAGAGAGATTAAAAGGCCATAGATGGTTTAATTAGTCAAAGGCCTGGGGAAAAAAGGGATGTTTTTGCCTGGCTCCTGAAGGTGAGGACCAGTGATGGCTATTTCTGTGCCTCCAAGGTGGGAAGCAGCAATTCCTCTGCATCCCAGAGGGCTCTTGTGTTCGAATCCTGATCGTGGGAGTCCCACAAGCCACCGTGAGAGGCTGGACCAGGTGGGCCCTTGGACTGTCCCAGCAACGTTCTCCTTATGTTCTTGTGGGCAGATTCTTGCTGTTCTTTAGCACTGGTATTGTCCCAGAAGGCATCTTGTATGAGGGCAGGTTGAAGGTGTGCTTTTGGAACTTTTGCCGCAGGCTATTCCTACATTATCGGGACGCGGGTGGCGCTGTGGTTTAAACCACAGAGCCTAGGACTTGTTGAGCAGAAGGTCGGCGGTTCGAATCCCCGCAATGGGGTGAGCTCCCGTTGCTCGGTCCCTGCTCCTGCCAACCTAGCAGTTCGAAAGCACGTCAAAAGTGCAAGTAGATAAATAGGTACCGCTCTGGCGGGAAGGTAAACAGTGTTTCCATGCACTGCTCTGGTTAGCCAGAAGCAGCTTAGTCCTGCTGGCCACATGACCCGGAAGCTGTACGCCGGCTCCCTCGGCCAATAAAGCGAGATGAGTGCCGCAACCCCAGAGTCGGTCATGACTGAACCTAATGGTCAGGGGTCCCTTTACCTTTATTCCTACATTGGAGGGGGTTAGAATCATAGAATCGTAGATTTGGAAGGGACCCCAAGGGTCATCTAGTCCAACCCCCTGCCATGCCCCAAACGGAAACCCACAAGATTTCTGTCCCCTCCTGCGATTTCCAGCAACTGGTATTCAGAGGCCCTGCTCCCTCCACCATTTCAACTCTCCTCCTCTCCTTGAATTCTTTCTGTTCCAGCTGGTCATTAAAGAAACTACGTAACTAAGAACTAGTGCCTGTTTGCCATTTTTCCTCCTCCCTCCTCCTCCCTTTTCCTTTTGTGTGGTGTCATTTAGACTACAAGGAAGCCTCTTTTTTCTGTTAAAGGGTGAAGATGCTTTAAATAAAATGAAAGATGTGAAGAAGTACCTTTTTTTGAGAGGGAAAGGGAATAGGGAGTTGTTTTTCTCCCCTTCTTGTGACACTGGGGCTTGGTGGACAGCATATGGGGCTGAAAGGCAGGAAGTTCAGCACAGACCAAAAAAACGATTCCTTTGCCTAGCGTGTAGTTAAGCTACGGAACTAAAGCAATGACTTTAAAATAGGTTTAGAATATGTCTGGAGATAATATTGTCTAGAGGAAAGCCCTCGGTGAATGGGATTTGGTATCCGAAGTTCATCTTAGAAATGCACAAATTTACGGAAGAAGCCACACCGTTCCGGCCGCTCTGTCTCTCAACAAGGACCCCAGTTCACTGGATTCTAACCCGCTCACCCTTTCCGCCTGCAGCCTTGAATGAGCCAACCATCGACTACGGCTTCCTGCGCTTGCAGAAGGTGATCCCGCGACACCCCGGAGACCCTGAACGTTTGCCCAAGGTAGGGAATCTCACAAGGCATTCAAGTGTATAGTCATACCTCGGGTTACAGCCGCTTCAGGTTGCGTTTTTTTGGGTTGCGGACCACCGAAACCCGGAAGTACCAGAACAGGTTACGTCCGGGTTTCGGCAGTCATACATGCACGGAAGCGCCGAATCGAAACCCACGACCTTCGGAGGCTAGGGGAGTTTGTGGAGAGAAGGTCTGCCGAGGGCTCCAAGCCAAAAGGGAGCCTCTGTGCACCACCAAGAACCAGGTCCCGACACAAATAATATAATATAATAATAATTTATTATTTATACCCCGCCCATCTGGCTGAGCTTTCCCAGCCACTCTGGGCAGCTTCCAAGCGAGTGTTAAAAACAATGCAGCATTAAATATTTAAAACTTCCCTAAACAGGGCTGCCTTCAGATGTCTTTTAAAGATAAGATAGCTACTTATTTCCTTGACATCTGGTGGGAGGGCGTTCCACAGGGCGGGCGCCACCACCGAGAAGGCCCTCTGCCTGGTTCCCTGTAACCTCACTTCTCGCAGTGAGGGAACCGCCAGAAGGCCCTCGGAGCTGGATCTCAGTGTCCGGGCTGAATGATGGGGGTGGAGACGCTCCTTCAGGTATACAGGACCGAGGCCATTTAGGGCTTTAAAGGTCAGCACCAACACTTTGAATTGTGCTCGGAAACATACTGGGAGCCAATGCAGATCTCATAGGACTGGTGTTATGTGGTCCCGGCGGCCACTCCTAGTCACCGGAGAAGAGGGCGATGGTCTGCTCCCTGACGCTCTGCTTCCCTGTCCTCTCTCGGAAGCAGAGCACTGGGCCGGGTGGGTCTCGGCTTCCTACAGCCCAGCCGATTCTGGGGACCACGCATTTCCCCACCTTCTGGCACCGGAGCAATGAGAGACCCACATCATCAGACTGGGAGTGCATCAGTAGTGTGCGTAAGCGAGCCCCGCGCACCTCCCCGACACAACCGGCACGCAGACCCCTCGATTAGTCTTGCGCTTGCCGGAGACAGGTTGCTCCTTTGTTCCACGCGCTCCGGCTGTCCTCGCCAAAGCGTGGCTAATGCCTCTGGGCAGAGAACAGCTGGCGGTGAGAGGGAGGGCCTTTGGGTGGAGGGTGACAGCGAGAACCGGCCTCCAAATTGGAGCCATTCATCATGGGCTGACAGGGACGCGGCAATCGCTGCTGCACGCAGGCCTCCCTTTGGTGCCAGAGCACATGGCACAGCGCTGCTTCTGTGGCCTTGGCAGGCTGGGGAACTGGATTCTGTGTGTGGGGACGTCGCAGTTGCTCTGCAGCTTGGGACCAGTAGTCCATCTTCTCCAACACCCTCCTCTTAAGAACTGAGGTGTTTGTGAGTGCTTCTAAGCCAGGCGTGTAAGTACATAAGAAGGTGTCCTTTTCTCACAGTTGCCAACCCAGGGGAAAGCCACAAGCTGGATTCGAACTCAAATGCACTCACTCCCCCTGTGGTTTCCAGCAACTGGTGTTCAGAAGTGGAGGAAAAGCGTAGCTATCCTGGCTGGTTGGCCATCGATAGTCCTCTCCTCCAGGAATTTGTCCAGACCTTTTTAAAAGCCGTCACTCCTGTGGCAAGGAGTTCCGTAGTTTAATAATAATAATATATTTTATTTATACCCTGCCCTCCCCAGCCAAGACCGGGCTCAGGGCGGCTAACACCAGGTATAGAAACAATTGATTAAAATACAACTTAAAAACAAGATTAAAATACAACATTAAAATGCAGCCTCATTTCAGTAGAAACTCAAATCAAAAACTTTTGGGGGATGAAAACGTCAAGTCTTCACCCAGGCCAACTATCCAGACTGGTCCTACGTGGGCCAGAAAAAAGCCAGGGAAGTCCCCAAATAGGAGTTCCATCACAGAAGGAGAAAGGAAAGAGGGGAAGTTTCCAAGTTGATTCCAAGCCGAAGGCCAGGCGGAACAGCTCTGTCTTACAGGCCCTTCGGAAAGAAATCAGATCCTGCAGGGCCCTGGTCTCATGAGACAGAGCGTTCCACCAGGCCGGGGCCAGTGTTGAAAAGGCCCTGGCTCTGGTTGAGGCTAATCTGACTTCCTTAGGGTGCAGGACCTCTAGGGTGTTGCTATTTATGGACCTTACGGTCCTCCGCGGGGCATACCGGGAGAGGCGGTCCCGTAGGTACGAGGGTCCTCTCTTGTCCTAAGATTACAAGAGAGAGGAAGAAATATTTTTCTCCATCCACTCTGCCCATGCTAAGCATAATTTTGTGCACTTCCGTCATGCCACCTGTTACTCGCCTATACTCTAAACTATGTAAGTGATAGTGACCGCATGCTCAACCTTTGCTAACCTGGTGCACTCCTGATATTTTTTAGACTACAATGCCCATCAGCCTCAGACAACACGGCTGTAGTCCAAAACATCTGAGCAAACACCAGCTTTGCAAAGTCTGCCCTAGTTGTTTCATTCAGAGACCTATATGTTAGAGAGAATGAAATCAGCTGTAAAATTATGTTTGTGAAACAAAAAAATGCATTGTGAATCAGTAGATCAGCTTAAGATATCAGGTATGGCTAGATCACCCATCAGGTGAGATTTAAGCAGGTGCCTTAATGCCAGTTCTGCACATTTCATTGGAAGGAATTCAATAAGTTAATTATGGGGTGGGGTGCAAATAAATTGCTTCTTTTGCTGGTCCAGAAAGTGATTGTCAGGCCCATCAACAGGCAAAGGGGAAGCGAGACTACAAAATATTCACACGGCACAAAGTTACAATTTTATATTGTAAGCTGCCCTAGGATCCTCGAATGAAGGGCAGTATAGAAATGTAATAAAATAATAACAGTAATAAATAAACTGTGGAACTCCCTGCCTCAGGTGGTAGAAATGACGTCCAACTAGGATCGCTTTACAAATTGGACGAATTCGTGGAGGAGGCTTTCAAAGGCTACTACCCACAAAGGCTATATTCTGCCTCCACAATTGGAGGCAAGGATGCTTCCTTTTTTAAAAAATAAATTCTGTTCAGGTTTTTAGAGAAAAATACAAAGCTTAATATCTTTCCCCCTTTTAAAAATCAAACCAAGACTTTTATCTAGCTACAATAGAAACACAAAAAGGGGGACGAGAGAGAGAGAGAGAGAGAGAAAAGAAGAAGAAGAAGAAGAAGAAGAAGAAGAAGAAGAAGAAGAAGAAGAAGAAGAAGAAGAAGAAGAAGTTGTTAAAAGAGAAAGTTAGAAAACTAAGATTCAGAAAGAACTTCCGATTCTTCATCTGTTTGCTTTATAAAAGCAATATTCACTTCACCCAGAGGCAGTGATGCTTCTGAATGCTGACTGCTGGAAACCACAAGAGGAGAGAGGATCTTGTGTTCGAATCCTACTTGCAGGTTCCACACAAGCATCTGGTTCGCCCCTGGGAGAAGATGATGCTGGAACAGCTGGACCATGGGCCTGATCCAGAAAACCTCTTCTTATGTTCTTACGCTGCAATTTGGGGGTTACGCACTTCCTTTTCCTGCAACGGGTCCCAAGTTCGATGCCCAATATCTCCACTTCGGGCAGGGAAGGAGCAGAACGTGGGCGTCACGGCAAGCAGCCACTGATAGCTGTTAAACCCAGGAAATCCTGGCCTCCATCAGGGAAATTCCAGTTCGAACGGGCAAAAGCAAACTGGCCTGCTCCTGTGCTTTTAAGCACAGCTCGAACTGCAGAAATTAGCAGGAGAGGCTTTCTTTAAATACTTCCACCTGCAGAGATGTAGCAGGCGGCTTAAAAAGTTGACAGCCCTCCCGTAAGTTTGGACGCATCGCTGAAGCACGCAGGGCCTTGCAGAGAGGTTCCCTAGATGCCGGCGTGAGGCTTAACAGAGGACCCTCGCCCCCCGGGAGAGGTTTATTAATTGTGACAGTGAATCTCTGTATCCACTGATTTCTCTCTCCCTTCGCAAAGACTTCAAGGCGGTGGCTAGTCTGGCCCAGCCATTCATCATAGTTAAGCTACCTGTCGTATCCGGGCTATGATGAAACAGACCCTTCCTCCTTTCTCAGCATCGCGCCCCCCTCCTTGCCCTTCGCCCCATGAATCATGCAGAACTGACAACAGGTATACATGCTAATTGTGTGTGTGTGTGTGTGTGTGTGTGTGTGTGTGTGTGTGTGCAAGCGTAACTGTGTCCTGGCTGCAGGAATGCAGGCTGGAAGAGGACACAGCAGCGTTTTAAGAGAATTCAGTGGGCTCTACCTGTGGCTACCTTTCAAGATGAATCAGAAACTAACTACAACTAACCTAGAATGTAGGTGCCAAACTGGAGACTGAGAGCGGCCGCCGAGACCATATAACACCAGTCCTAAAGGTCTACATTGGCTCCCAGTACGTTTCTGAGCACAGTTCAGAGTATTGTTGCTGACCTTTAAAGCTCTGAATGGCCTTGGCCCTGTAAACCTGAAGGAGCGTCTCCACACCCATCATTCAGCCCGGACTCTGAGGTCCAGCTCCGAAGGTTTTCTGGCGATTCCCTCACTGCGAGAAGTGAGGTTAAGGGAACCAGGCAGAGGGCCTTCTCGGTGGCGGCACCCGCCCTGTGGAACACCCTCCCATCAGTTGTCAAGGGGAGGAATAATTAACGTATTTTTTACTCTATAAGACTCACTTTTCCCCTCCTAAAAAGTAAGGGAAAATGTGTGTGCGTCTTATGGAGCGAATGCAGGCTGCACAGCTATCACAGAAGCCAGAACAGCAAGAGGGATTGCTGCTTTCACTGCGCAGCGATCACTCTTGCTGTTCTGGCTTCTGAGATGCAGAATATTTTTTTTCTTGTTTTCCGCCTCCAAAAACTAGGTGCGTCTTGTGGGCTGGTGCGTCTTATAGAGCGAAAAATACGGTATATATCTTTTAGAAGACATCTAAAGGCAGCCCCATACAGGGAGGCTTTTAATGATCAAATGTTTTATTATGTTTTTACTATTTTGTTGGGAGCCACCCAGAGTGGCTGGAGAAACCCAGTCAAATGGGCAGCATATAAATAACAACATTATTATTATTATTATTACTATTACTATTATTATTATTATTATTAGTTGGAAGAGGCAGGCTGGCCAAACAGGTTTGACAGGTTGTTAAGAAAATAAAATCCTGCAACACCTATCTGACCAGAGTTGACAGTGTGTCAGTAGTGATGTGTATATTTGTGTGTTTATGTCAGGCATAAGGAAGCTCAGGCCCAGGGCCAAATCCAGCCCTCCAGAATTATAGAATCATAGAATGGGAAGGGACCCTGAGGATCATCTAGTCCAACCCCCTGCAATGCAGGAAGACGTAGCTGTCCCATACAGGGATCGAACTTACAACCTTGGTGTTATCAGCACCACAGTCTAGTCAACTGAGCTATCCAGCTGATCTAGTTTCAGTTTGAGCCCTGTTCATGGATTCAGCTGGTAAAAGGTCTCATGGTGACCATCCCTCCATTTTTAACATTCTATAACTCCACCAGATTGCAGAAGTCTTTTTGGCTTTGGGGGGTTGCGTGACTTTGAGGGGCCACCTAGCTGCTGTCGTCCTCCTGCCGCCGCCCCCCCCCCCTTTGATGATTTGGTCCAGAAATAACTGGGTGTTTTATATCCCCTTAATGGGAGCTAAATGTGTGCAAAGCAGCCTGCAGTCTCTCCCCCCAAACCACCCCCCCGCCAGCCCCAAGCTTCCCCCCCCCCGCCCTCCGCTCCATTACCGTATTGATCGGGGAGATATTGCAGAAGACAGAAGAGCAAGAACTTCTGATTGCTGGCACTTAGCTTGACAGCAATCCAATAGCCTTGAGATCCTGATGTACAGTCTAGAGTCGTCATCATTGGTAGTGGGCTGGGGGGGGTGGGAGGGGAGGGGGGGGAGACCAGGGGGCAGGTTAAGGAGCACAGCAAGGACCTCTCCCTGAGACGCAACTGAAATCAGTGGCTCGAAAAGACAGCCGCTTCCTTCCAGGTTCTTAGGACTGCAACCAATTAAATACTGCAATTAAATATTTTTGTGCTGCTGTTTCACAAAGAGTTTTCCAAACTGTGTGTCACGACACATTAGTGTGTTGGCTGCAGCCTGCAGAGGTGTCGCACGAACACTCCTTGCACGAACACTCCTTGCACGAACACTCCTTGCACTCATTCCGGGACTAGAAAGGGGGTAGTTTAACCTCCGCTTTGCTAGCAAAACTGAATTTTACTGTGTCGCGAAATTATGCATGTCTAAAAAGTGTGTGACCAACATAATATAATAATAATAATAATAATAATAATAATAATAATAAAATCATTTTATTTATATCCCGCCCTCCCCAGCCGAAGCCAGGCTCAGAGCGGCTAACATCAAATGTATAATACATTAACATAAAATCAGACAGTCAATTAAAATGCACCCTCAAATCAGATTAGGATCAGAATAAAATCCAGAATAAAATTAGAAATCTTAGAAGCTTGCTGGGTGGTGTACAAGGCATAGAGCCTACAGTTATCATGGTTGTATTTCTTCCTATAGACATAGAAGCATAAGGCTAGCGTCACGCAGCTCCCACTGAAGGATTTATAGTGCCTTCTCACAGTCTTGGGTTTGCACAGACAGGGCAGGGGACGGGAACCCCAAGTTTTAAAGAGCTGTCAGAGGAAGTGGGGAGGACTGTAAAGGGAGGGGGTTGGTGAGCAGCACAAGCGGGGGTAGCCACCCCTAGTTTAAAATAGTTAAATATTTATTGGTTTGCTGCATAAGTCGCCTTGAGAGCTTTGGGTAATACAGTATGGCAACATTTCATGGCCGTTTAGCTTGTGCAATCTCAGCCTTGCGTTGTGTAAGGCTGGCCGGTTGAAATTGTGCAAATTAAATGCACGCGAAGTTTTCTCGGCTCGAAAAGAGCTTTTAAGCTCTCTGGCTTGCTCTGCTGGGCAAGGTCCTCTGGGCGCACCAGTTCTGGAAGCCTGGGGGCGGCCCTGCGAGATATCGTGGGAACTCGAACAGACCCACGAGATCTTGCGAGAGCATCGCCAAGGCAGCACACTGAGCAGGTCTAGAAAGCTTTTAAGCTCTCGGCCTTGTTTGCCCGGCAAGTCCTGCTCAGCATACCAGCTCTGGGAGGGCAAGGATTTTCGCATGGGGGGTGGTGGTTCAAGTATATGCATTTTTGCATATATGTGGAAGCCTTGGAACAGAACTCCAGCCTAAGATGCAATCGTACTGCAAAGAATGAAATCAAAGTACTGCAAAGTTATAAGAAGGCTTTCAAGGGATCTATTCAAAACCAGCATCAAACCATAGGTCATCTCTCTGTCCAGAGATGCATTCAGTGATTTGTTGCCAGTTTTGTTGTCATCCGAGAGAGAGAGAGAGAGAGAGAGAGAGAGAGAGAGAGAGAGAGATAATGTCTTGAATCATCATAGAATTGTAACATTGGAAAGGAGCCCAATGGTCTTCCTACACTCAGGTAGGACCCTGGCAGAGACACATGCCCAACTGGCATGTTCTCTCCCTCTTGGTCGATCATTCGGGAGCTTCAAAAGCTTTCTTCAGCCCGAACATCACAGAGACTGATGCCAACAGACATCAGCACACTTAGGGATCCGCAGAGTCTTCGCAGCTTATGTAACAGACCTCAGCAACTCAGCATTTTGGCTAATCTACTTTATTTACATATAAACACACACGGCACACTGCAACATGGCTCCCTCTCTCTCTAGCATCAGACAGCAAAGAGAAAAAGAACAAAGGACAATAGTCCCACTTCACAGAACACAGTAACACAAACATCCTTTCTCCATCACTTCCCACTCTGTGGAGTCAAAACATACACCGTCATGTGGTAGACAAAAATCCCATGACTGCAATCACGGAGCAGGAATTCTAACAGTCCAACCCACTGCAGTGCAGGAATTATTTGCCCAACGAAGAGCAATCTGCTTGTCGTGCTGGCAAGCACCAGACCTGTAATCTTTTCTTTTTTTTTACCTGCACAGTCTCCCAATGTAAACTTTTTATCTGTTAGTGGTTGGGGTTCCCCTCCCCCCGCATGTCAAATTATGGAAATCCTAAAAGATACGGCTTTCACTCTGTAGAAATGCAAAAAGTTTGTGTGGGTACGTGCATGTGTTTTCTCTGTCTGGTGTGATCCAGAGTGGCTGCAGGAGAAGCGACTGAGACGGACCTGAGTGTCCACAGCTCTGTGTCAGAATTCCAGATATGCCCACAAGATCCCAAAAGCTGGTGATCCCTGCAATGGGATATGCAAATACGTTGTTGCATGCAGCTAGTCTGCTCAGAGCTGTCATGCAGGGAATGTTTAAGGAGCTACCAAGAAATAAGTTGCTAGCTTGTTGCGTGTGTGTGTTTGTGTGTTTGCCTGCTGAAGATATAGATTATTGTATGGATGGTTGTCGCCTTCTAGTGGAAATCCGCGGAGACGTGAAGTGCCCTGTGATCCCAGCCACAGGTCACTCGAGAAGAGCATTATGTGGTTGCAATGTTCAAAGAGGCACAGGGAGGCAGGGCCAGTGCAAGGACTAAAGGTGTTTTCTCTTCTTCTTTTAACATTTTTTAATTAGATTTTCACATTTTTATACACTTTGTTGTTGTTGTCGGTTAGTCGTGTCTGACTCTTCGTGACCCCATGGACCAGAGCACGCCAGGCACTCCTGTCTTCCACTGCCTCCCGCAGCTTGGTCAAACTCATGTTCATAGCTTCGAGAACACTGTCCAACCATCTCGTCCTCTGTTGTCCCCTTCTCCTTGTGCCCTCCATCTTTCCCAACATCAGGGTCTTTTCCAGGGAGTCTTCTCATGAAAGTGGCCACAGTATTGGAGCCTCAGCTTCAGGATCTGTCCTTCCAGTGAGCACTCAGGGCTGATTTCCTTCAGAAAGGATCGGTTTGATCTTCTTGCAGTCCATGGGACTCTCAAGAGTCTCCTCCAGCACCAGAATTCAAAATTTATACACTTTATCTCTAACCAATTCTAACATTATATTACAAGGTTCTCTGAATCTTCAAACTTCCTCTCCTCCCTCCTGTGGGTTCTTATATTGAAAGTTTAAGTTTTCTGCATCTTTTACTTAATCCAACTATTGTTTACCCTCACTTATCATAATCAATTTCACATTACAAATGTCATTACAACGCTACCAATGATTTTAACTGTTTACAGTGGTTTTTAAAGGAAACTAGGAATTTACTCCAGTCTCTAACAAATACTTGATCCTCTTGGTTTCTGATCTTCCCCATCAGTTTCGCCATTTCCGCATATTCGTCTGCCATTCTTCCTTCAATGGTAATTCTTCTTCTTTCCATTTTTGGGCCAGTAACATTCTTGCGGCTACCGTTGCATACATAAAAAATCTTCTGTCTTCTCTTGGTAGTTCTCCACCTATTAAACCTAATAGAAAGGTTTCTGGTTTCTTAAGAAATGTATTTTAAAACATTTTCTTTAATTCATTATAAATCATTTCCCAGAAGTCTTTTGCCTTAAAACATGCCCACCACATATGATAAAATGTACCTTCTCCCGCTTTACATTTTCAGCATAAATTTGATTTAGTTTTATTCATTTTTGCAGTCTTTTGTGTTTTCTCATGTGAGGCTTTGCTTTGAACCAATTCCCAAATTATGAACCCTCAGAGCTCACAAACACTACTGTCAGTTTTTGGGCACTGATAGTGAAAACGCCAGAGGCTGGCATTGTTGGGCATTGGGCAAGGCCCATGTTTTATGTGTACGCACACCTGTATCAGGTTGATTGTAAATAGCACATTTGCTTGAAATGATAATAATGAACGAATGAATAATCATCGAAAGGTATAACTCTTGCAGGGTGGTTGCATTAAGGTTTGCCTTCCAAGAGGGACTGCCGTCAACCTCTCCTTTGTTTCCCTCCCCACAGGAAGTGCTACTCAAGAGAGCGGCTGACCTGGTGGAAGCGTTATATGGGATGCCGCACAACAACCAGGTAGGCCTCAGACTCCTCTTGGGGTATACCTGAAGGAGCGTCTCCACCCCCATCATTCAGCCCAGACACTGAGATCCAGCTCCAAGGGCCTTCTGGTGGTTCCCTCATTGTGAGAAGTGAACCAGGCAGAGGGCCTTCTCAGTGGTGGCACCCGCCCTGTGGAACGCCCTCCCTTCAGATGTCAAAGCAATAAACAACTATTTTACTTTTAAAAGACCCCTGAAGGCGGCCCTGTTTAGGGAAGTTTTTAATGTCTGACGCTGTATTGGTTTTGATATTTGGTTGGAAGCCGCCCAGAGTGGCTGGGGAGACCCAGTCAGATGGGCGGGGTATAAATAATAAATTATATCATTATTATTATTATTATTATTATTATTATTATTATTATTATTATCAAGCCAGACCTGTTGGAAGGGGCTGTGCAACTCAGGACTCATAAATAAAGAAAAAGTGTTTTATATTCGTTGTAACACGGGGACACCAGATGGTGCTGTGGAGTCCCGTCTTTTGCCAACGTGATTTCCCATTATGAAGTTTACAACACGTTTTCCTGGAAAAAAAATTGCCATCTCTAGATCCAGCCACAAAATCCTCTCCCGTCACCACACACACACACACACACACACACACACACACACACTGTTGCCTCCTTTCCTAACCCAAAGGTGTGTGGTTTTCCCTTGTTGTGTTGATCCCTTGTGGGAGTCAGGGGTCCCCCACCTCCCCAGGGCGTCTAGACAAGCAGGACCCCCTCCTATATCTGTGGGTCCTGAGTGTTGCCTTTTACATTTTCCCACAATGCCCCAGGGTGCCCAGCGTATCGTCACTCTGGTGCATTGTGGGACTTCTTCAAGGGCAGCCTTAGGCGGAGTCAAGCCAATGGTCAAGCCAATGGTCCATTCAGCTCAGTCGTGGAATCAGAGAAAGGTAGAATTGGAAGGGATCCTGAGGGTCATCTGTTCCAACCCCCTGCAATGAAGGAATCTCAACTGAAGCACCAACTCTTTCTGCACTTTGGCAGGAAGGACCAACTGCACCAATATAAAATGGGAGACACCTGGCTTGCCTGTAGCACATGTGAAAAGGATCTGGGTGTCTCGGTGGACCACAAGCTGAACACGAGTCAACGGTGTGATGCAGCAGCAAAAAAAAGCTAATGCTATTCTAGGCTGCATCCACAGAAGTCGAGTGTAGGGTTACCAGGCATCCCCGGTTCCCGGGGACAGTCCCTGGATTTGCAAATCTGTCCCTATGGGGACTTCCGGCGAGGGAAAATGGCAGGCGCCACGGCAGCAGGCAGCGAGCAGCTCCTGAAGCCAGCCAGAGCCAGCTGCACTACCAGCTGCATTGCGGCTCGGGAGTCACGGGCGAGTGGCACGCCATTGCCCAGTTTTAAAAAAACGCTGCTGTCAGAGCTGCCCCAGGTCCCAGCTCACAGAGGACCAACGCCAGTCCGTTGTTATATTAAATAGTCTTTATTGAAGTTCAGTTTCTCATTTACAGCCACGGCGCGCAGCTCTACGTCTTAAACCCTAGACCGCCGAAGCTCCGTCTGAGTCTCCTCCCCCCAGACACCAGTTTAAGACCCTAGCCTTGGTCCACCTCTTCCTCTGCTCCCTCTTCCTCTGGGTCCGCTTGTCCGCCGAGGTCTTGCCCTTCCTAGACTCTTCTGACGCTGAATCCCCTGAGTCTTCCCCCTCCCTCCGGCGAGCTTTAGGACCTGGTTCCCAATCCGTGTTTTCTGCTGTCCCGCGCGCCTGTACATTTGAACTAGGCGCGCGCGCCCAGCCTGCCACCTTCCTTCTGACCGTTATACTGCTCCTGTCGCTGCTTCCCTCTTCGGGAATGCCAGCTGGGCCTGACTCCTCCTCCCTGCTTGCCGGAGGAGACGCTGACTCTGACCTATGGGGCTCTTCCCCCCCACTGCGCTCTGGTGGGGAAGCTGGCCCTGATTTCCAGCTACTGCTTTGGGAGTCTCCGCTGGCCCCCTGCTTCTGGTGTGTCCCCCCTGGGACCCTCCTTGCCCTGGCCATCGGCGCCCCCTTCTGGGAATCTTCTGATTCACTGGAGAGGCTTATGGAATCTCTCGGGTCACTGTCATTCTGCCCTCCGCTGCCCTCAGATTCTTCCCCTTCGCTCTCCATTTCCTCTCTCCCCTGCGCCTCTGCTCCTGAGCCCCTGACAGCTGCGCATTTATGTTTCACAGGGTGCGAAAGAAGGGCTTTGCACCTTGCCTGGCAGAGAAACCGCGTGCCTTGCGCCCCTCCTGGGCAACGGCTGGCCGCCCGTGACTCCCGACCCTCCCCTGATCTGTCAAAACAAAGTGGGAAGGGGGCAGGAGATCAGGGGAGACTCGGGAGTCACGGGCAAGTGGCGCGCCGTTGCCCAGTTTTTTTTAAACTCTGCGCATTTATGTTTCACAGGGTGCGAAAGAAGGGCTTTGCACCTGTGCTTGGGCCCAGGGTCTTTTGCCTCACCATCCCAACCACAGTGGTACCTCGCAAGACGGAAAACTCGCAAGACGAAAGGGTTTTTGGTTTTTTGAGTTGCTTCGCAAGACGATTTTCCCTATGGGCTTGCTTTGCAAGACGGAAACGTCTTGCAAGTTTGTTTCCTTTTTCTTAAAACCGTTAATACAGTTGCGACTTGACTTCGAGGAGCAACTCATAGCACGCGGTGTAGTAGCCTTTTTTGAGGTTTTTGAAGACTTTGGTGATTTTTGAAGCTTTTCCAAAACTTTTCCGAAACCGTGCTTCACAAGACAAAAAAATCGCGAGACGAAAAAACTCGCGGAACGAATTAATTTCGTCTTGCGAGGCACCACTGTACTGACTCCCTGTTGCTACTCAGCTTCAAAAAAAAAAAAGAGGGGGTCCCCGGATTCATTGGAAAAAATCTGGTAACCATAGTGTAGTGTCCTGATCAAGGCTGGAGGCCATCTCTGCCTGCTGTGGGAGGGAGTTCCACAGTTTTAACGATGTGCTACGTGAAGAAGCATCTTTTTCTACCTGTCCTAGTGACATGAGCTCACTCAGCTGCCTTGAGCAAGCCACTGCTCACTCCTCCTCAATATCCTTGTGCGTAGAATAGCCTGCTTCATAGGATTGTTGTAAGGACAGCTGAAATAGTGCCCAGCAAGCCATGAGTCTTTTAATCACGGGGTCGTGGGTTCGAGGCTCACTTTAATAATAATTATTATTATTTATACCCCGCCCTTCCCAGTTCAGAAAACCGGGCTCAGGGTGGCTAACAACAAATTTGAAACACTTAATTGATGCAACAGAAAACAGCATAAAATGTGAATAACAATAAATTCAGAATTCAAAAATCAATTTAGGGAGGGAAATCCATCCAATAAACATTAGATGATCACCAGGGCTAGCTGGCTAAATTAGTCCTGTTTGGGCCAGCGAGGAGACCAGGGGAGAATTAGCCGTGGGATCCCAGAGTGGGTAATCTTCATTAAAAGGGGAGGGGGAGGGAAGGAAGGGGAATAAAAGATCAGGCACGATTCCTGCAGTGCGTGGGGTTGGACTAGATGACGTTCGGGGTCCAACTCATGGAACCAAAGAATTCTAGAGTTGGAGGGGACCCCAAGGGGCATCTAGTCCAACTCCGTGCAATGCAGGAAAAAGCATCCATGACTCTATAATTCTAGGATTCTGTAAGCCCTCAAGGCACCCAAAAGTGCTACATATAAATGCGGACCCTTTACGACTTGTGCATCTCGTTCCACATGGGGGTCCCTGGCCAAGCCCTCAGCCGCCAGTGAGGTCCCCACACGCCCCTCCCCTCCCAGGTGCATCTCCCACCTTTGCGGTGGTAGTTTCCTTCCTTGCGATACTTGAGAGTTGTGTTTCTGGGACCCCACCCCTCTCCTTGTCCCTGCTGGAAACCATTTTCTTTTTAACAACTGTACTTTTCTCTCTAATTGCCGTAACCCGCCCTGGGACCTGCGGTGAATTGTGGGAGAGGAATCAAAATATTGTTGACGGTGCAGAAGGAGCAGCACATGTTTGTATCTTGCGCAGGTCGGTGGATTTGGCGGGGGATGTTTTTTCAGAGCGGCGTTCCAGGGACCCCGGTCATCCGGCCCGTTTTTACGTCCCTCTCTCGGTCCCACTGCCAGTAATTGCTTCCATGTCCCGGACCTTGTTTGCTACCTCTCTCTCCCACACACACACACACACACACACACTCCCAACCTTGCATCCAGCTAGCTGGGCCCCATACGAGGGCCTGGCTCTCCAGCCCCACATCTGTTTGTCATTAGGAATTCCAGGGCCGTTAAGTCACGGGCTCAAGGCGGCCCCATCCTTCCCGCACCCCCGTAACTGGGCCCAGCCGGTGCTTTCATGGCTCAGTAGCGGTTAGCACCACCTGCACGGATATTGCTTTGGGCTCGTGGAGGCGTGGGGTCAGGCCATCGGCTGGGAGGCATTCGACTCTGCGATGGGGCCTTGTTTTCCTCCTCCAAGTCCCTCGTCGCTCTTCCCTTCCCAGGACATAAATCTTCCCCCGCTCGCAAACAAAATGGTGGGCCTCAGCTCTCACCCTGTTCTCCCAGGGGAAACCCGGGCCGGGCTACATGTTACTCTCGGAGCAGGAACGAAGAGGGTGCCAATCCGATCCTGAAGGATGCTGAACCTCCCTCAGAAGCAGGCAGGGAAACCTGGGTGTTGCCCCGTATAGATGTCAGTCAGTAGGAGGAGGAGGAGGGCAAAACTAGAATTAAGATGGCAGTCTCTCCTTCCCTTTTTAAGCAGAGGTTGGGCGGCCATCTGCCAGGGATTCTTGAACCCTGATTCCTGCATTGCAGGGGGTTGATCCTTGGGGTCATTCTGCCTTGGTCAGACCTCACCACAAGTCCAGTCTCCAGTTCTGGACAGCACAGCTTAAAGAGGATATTGACTAGCTTGCAGGTCTGCAGAGGAGGGCGACCAAGATGGTCAAGGGTCTGGAAACCAAGCCTCAGGAAGAAGGCTTGAGGGAGTTGGGGGTGTTTAGCCTGGAGAAGAAGGGATTGGTATGTGACGTGGGGGCTTCATAGATCTTAAGGGCTGTCCCAAGAAAGATGGACAAGCTTTTTTCCCAAACCAATGCATTCCATGGCAAGAAATAAGAACTTTCTGACAGTTAGGGCTGATAGACAGTGGAAAGGTATCCCACAGGAAGTTGTGGGCTCTCTTTGCTTGGAGGTTTTTAAGTAGGGGGGGGGGGCTTCTGTCAGTTATTCTTTTGTTGACAATCCTGCATTGTAGGGGGTTGGTCTAGATGACCCTTGGGGTCCCTTCCAACTCTACAATTCTATGATTCTATGAGCTTTGGGGGTCCCTTCCAACTCTATGATTCTCTGAAAATCAGTTGCCTCTGGCACCACCTACTGTTAGTCTCCCAGCTTTCTGCCGCACCTGCTCCCAATGGGCGGCAGCGTTCAAACCAAGTGAAACTGAAACCATGACAGTGATGATGATGTCCATTAGGTCCAGTCGTGGCTGACTCTGGGGTTGCGGCGCTCATCTCGCTTTATTGGCCGAGGGAGCCGGCATACAGCTTCCGGGTCATGTGGCCAGCAGGACTAAGCCACTTCTGGAGAACCAGAGCAGCGCATGGAAATGCCATTTACCTTCCCGCCGGAGTGGTACCTATTTATCTACTTGCACTTTGATGTGCTATCGAACTGCTAGGTTGGCAGGTGCAGGGACTGAGCAACGGGAGCTCACCCCATTGCGGGGATTCGAACTGCCAACCTCTTAGCTCTGTGGTTTAACCCACAGGGCCACCCACGTCCCGATGATGTTCATACATGGACTTATTTGCAATATTAATTAATGGAATTATTCCATCGGTCGGATTGCGGATGTCTGCGTTCTCTCCCCTCTCTCCCAGGACATAATTCTGAAGCGAGCGGCGGACATCGCCGAGGCTTTGTACAGCGTCCCGCGCAACCCCAACCAGTTGACCTCGCTGACCGGGAACCATGCCCACTCGGGCATGATGAATGTCAACTCCTTTGGGAGCCAGCTGGCCATCAACATCAGCGAATCCACCCAGGGCTCGGAGCAAGGTAGGCAGCAGCTGGGTGTCTTCTCTGTGGCTCTCGCGTGACCATTCCTGGGAGCCAGCATCAGAGGCCGTCCTTTGAGGACCTTCCACAAGATATGTCTCAGAGAGGGTGGCAACAAAGGGGTGGCCTTTGCATGTTTTACTATGTTTTTAGACATGCTGGCAGCCACCCGGAGTGGCCGGGGCAACCCACTCAGATGGGCAGGGTACAAATAAAAAATGATGATGATTGTCTGTTTTGCAAGCAGAAGGTCCCAGGTTGAATCCCTGCCACTTCCAGGTAGTTGTTGTTGTTGTTGTTGTTGTTGTTGTTGTTGTTGTTGTTGTTATTAGTGGCTCCCACCCACAGTCGCCCTAGCAAGACTGCCATTATCACCTCTTCAGCACCAGGTTATGACACTGCCAGGCTTTTGATGGGGTGTGATGGGATCATTATCTATATCTATATCATCTATATCTATATCTATATCTATACCTATACCTATACCTATACCTATACCTATACCTATACCTATACCTATATCTATATCTATCTATATCTATATCTATATCTATATCTATATCTATATCTATATCTATATCTATATCTGCCTTATTCTAATAATCATTCCTGATTATTTCATCTCTTTATAGTGGTGGTGTGTTTCTTATTTTAAGGAACATGTTGCAAAAAACAAAAAACCCCAGATTTGTAGAGTTCATCTCGTCCAACCCGCTGCTATGCAGGAATCCCTGGCAGATGCCCCTCCAAGCTCTGTTGGTTTCATTGTTGTATACCTGAATCTAACATTGTGAGTCAAGGAAGGAAGGAAGGAAGGAGAGGAAGGGAAAGGGGGGGGGAGAAAAGGAAGGAAGGAATGAAGGGAGAGAGAGGAGAGAAAGATAGAAGGAAGGAAGGAGAAAGAGGAAGGGAGAAAAAGAGAGGGAAGGAAGGAAGGAAGGAAGGAAGGAAGGAAGGAAGGAAGGAGAGGGAGGGAGGGAAAGAAAGAGGGGGGAGAAAAGGAAGGAAGGAGAGGAAGGAAGGAGAGGAAGGGAGAGAAAGAGAGAGGGGAGAGAAAGATAGATAGGAAGGAATGAAGGGGGAGAGAGGAGAGAAAGATAGAAGGAAGGAAGGAGAGGGAGGAAGGAAGGAAGGGAGAAAAGGGGAGAGAGGAGAGAGAGAGAGAAAGATAGATAGAGGAAGGAAGGAAGGAAGGAAGGAAGGAAGGAAGGAAGGAAGGAAGGAAGGAAGGACATCTTAAGATACTTGGTAAACTGAGCAACTATCTAACTTCCTGCCCTGCCTTCCAGGGTACACACGCAACACGAGCAGTGTCTCGCCGCGAGGCTATGTCCCCAGCTCCACCCCGCAGCAGAGCAACTACAACACCATCACGTCCAGCATGAACGGCTATGCGGGGACTGCCATGACCAGTCTGGGGGTCCCGGGGTCCCCCAGCTTCCTCAACGGCTCCACGGCCAACTCCCCCTACGCCAGTAAGTGTCTGTCGCCTTTGTGGAAGGGCGGGTCGAGGGTGCTTGGGCAAAGCTTCCCTTTCCAGAGAATCGCAGCTCCGTTTTAAGAAGGCTAAGAGACTAGTCCTCATGGTAGGGGAAGCTGCACTTGGGAACGCGTAGGCCTGGGAACTCCTGGGTAAGGTCCGAGGATAGACAAATCCCTGTCTCTGATTTCTCAGTTTCTCACTTTTCCAATCCTGAATCTAGTTCTCCACATTTTTGCAGCAATTTGTGAAAATTCATCAGACTTTCAGTGTCAATTTGATATCACTGTTTAGACAAGTCTACCCAGAAATCTAGAAGGGTGGTTTGTTTTTAGTTTATTGCTGACTTTAATTTCTGGAACATTTTAATGGTTCTTTCTTAATAATACTTTTATTGCTTATTCTTTTTTTGTAAAGTGCTCTGAGGGTTATTTTCTTTACAATCAAGCAGTATATAAATTCATGAAGTAAATAAAAAAATTAAAATTCACCAAATGTGCACATTTTTGCATGCAATATACACATTTTTGCATGCCATTTCCTCCAATATAATGCTTTTTGGCACGTTGTTTTTGCTAATATATGCTTTCCTTGGTCACACTGCCCTGTGATACACACGTTTTCCCACACATTGCTTCATTGGAGAACTGAGTTGCAAAATTCGGAGGAGTGCCGAATTTTGAACGGTAGCTACATTTCAGTTCCTGTGCAATGGTTCGTAGAATCATAGAACTGTAGAATTGGAAGGGACTAAGAGGGTCATTTAGGCAAACCCCTGCAAACTTAATAAATAATAATGATAATGTGCTGGGGGGGGGATTTATGGTTTGTTTTGTGTTCGTATTTTTAATATGTACAGTCGTACTTTGGTTGTCGAATGCCTTGGCACTCGTACTTTTCGGCTCCTGAACGATCAAAACCCGGAAGTGAGTGTTCCAGTTTCTGAACGTTTTTTTGGAAGCCGAATGTCCAATGCGGCTTCTGCTATTGTTTCTGGTGCGCCTGCACAATCAGAAGCCAATCGGAAGCCATGTCTTGGTTTCCTAATGTTTCAAAAGCGAGTGTTCCAGTTTCTGAACGTCTTTTTGGAAGCCGAACGTCCGATGCGGCTTCCACTATTGTTTCTGGTGCGCCTGCACAATCGGAAGCCAATCGGAAGTCGCGTCTTGGTTTCCAAATGTTTCGGGAGTCAAATGGACTTCCGGAACGCATTCTGGTCGAAAACCAAGGGACGACTGTATTTTAGTGCCGTGGGTTCACCATATAAAAAACACAAAATACAGTCCGGTGGGGGTCCACCTCCCCTCGCCCCAGCTCATTCTCGCTGCCAGCTAACCCCTGTCCTTCTTTCCACGCCAGTCATGCCCTCCAGCCCACCTCTGGGGGCCTCGTCCATCGCCAGCTCCTCGACCCCCGGAGGCGTCTTCTCCTTCTCTCCCGTCAACATGATCTCCGCCGTCAAGCAGAAAAGCGCCTTTGCCCCCGTGGTGCGGCCGCAAGCCTCTCCGCCCCCTGCCTGCACCACTGCCAACGGGAACACTCTGCAGGGTGAGTTGACCAGTCCTCGCCGTCCGTCTCCCTCGGTGGCAGCTGGGGCACGAAGGGGCGCAAGTCATGGGGACAGCCGGGGCCGTGGGAAAGGAGCGGGTGGGATGTGGCAGGAAGGGCGAGGCGGCCACGCTTTGCCGTGTGGCAGAGGCGGCGGCAACAATGCACCCTGCTCGCTCGTCTCCTCAGCGCAAGGATTTGCACTTCTGCAACAGACTTCCCTCCCCTCTGAATCTGTTCTGGGTTTTTCCCCCAACCCTCTGGAGGCGATTTGGGAAGCGGGTAGGAGGCACGAGCGAAGGGAGAACGTAAGAAGGATCTGCTGGATCAGACCAGGGCCCACCTAGTCCACCTTCCTGTTCTCACAGTGGACAACCAGATGTGTGTGGAAGTGCACAAGTAGGATCTGTGGCTCCCAGCAACAGGGATTTAGCAGCGTCGCTGCCTCTGAGCATGGAAGGACATCAGAGCCATCCTGGTTAGAAGCCATTGGTAGCCAGTGTGGTGTAGTGGTTAAGAGCGGTAGTCTCGTAATCTGAGGAACCGGGTTCGCGTCTCCGCTCCTCCACATGCAGCTGCTGGGTGACCTTGGGCCAGTCACGCTTCTCTGAAGTCTCTCAGCCCCACTCACCTCACAGAGTGTTTAATGTGGGGGAGGAAGGGAAAGGAGAATGTTAGCCGCTTTGAGACTCCTTCGGGTAGTGATAAAGAGGGATATCAAATCCAAACTCTTCTTCTTCATCTCTTTCATGAATTTGTCCAATCCTCTTTTAAAGCCATCCAAGTTGGTGGCTGACACCTGTGGGCGGGAGTTCCACAAGCTAACTTTCTCTTATCCGTCCCTGAATCTTCTTCCAACCTTCAGCCTCACTGGTTGTCCACAAGTTCTAATGTCAACAAGAAAGGGAGAAACACTTTTCTCAATCCACTTTCCCTGTGCCCTGTAAGATTTTATCAACTCCTATCACGTCTAGGGTGTCCCCACAATGCCCTGGAGTTGAGTGCAGGAGGCATGTTGGGGGGGGAAGTGAGGTTAGTTCTATTGCACCGCCGTAAATCCTTGCACTGAGAGGACGACTTAGCTGGATACTGCCCAATAATGATGACGTTGATTGCATTCATATTTCCTCCATATTTCCTCCTCTCCCCATTTTATCCTCACGCCAACCCTGCGAGGTGGATTAGGCACTGTGGGTGGCCCAGGGTCACCCGGCGGGCTTCGTAGCAGAGTGAAGATTTGAACCCTGACCTCCTAGGTCTGGGTCCGGGTTCAATGCTCTAACCACTACACTACGCAGCCTGGGTGTGGTGCATCACCTCCTTTGGGCGGGTCAGTGCCACAGCTGCCCTCTTGACCAACACCTTCCCTGGGGACTTGGGAGAGATGCTAGGAAGGGGTTCCCCTAGCTGCCTTCCTGACCCCGTACAGGAGGAATCCTCACCCGGAATAGAAATTGGGTGGGTGGGTGTTCCTGGGATCAGGCCCCTTTTACCCAGCAGCAGTTGCTTATGAGGTCAGCCTTGGCTGCAAACTTTCCTCTTCCTTAACCGCCTTTCCTTCTTTGCTTTCTTTCGTCCCACCCCCGTCGTTTCCCTTTTCTGGCTTCCTCTTGCTTCCGCCTCTCTGTCCTTTGCCCGCCCTGCGCCACTGCTTGCCGGGTCCTGCCAACCAGACCAAACCTTTGAGGATTCGGCAGACAAGTTCCACACTCCGTCTCGGTCGCTGCAAGGACTGGCTTACTCCTAATCACACAGTATGTCTCTTCTCTCGTTCTCGCGCCTTGCTCTGTCGGCCTTCCCCCTCTTTTCTGCTTCTCTTGCCGTGAACGAGTACGGCTCCTTAACAGCGACCTTGCGAGGTGGGCCTATCCTTTTTGCTCGCCAAAGGGAAGTACCCACTTACTGGGGGTCTCTTACCGCCACACGCTTTCTGCTACATTCTCCCCAAAGAACCAGCCCATAAAATGTTAATTTCATGTTGAAAGAGCCAAGTCCACTTAACCCTTACCACCTATGGTTACCAAACCATCAGCCCTAGCGAGACCCCCGACATGGCTTTTTAGGAGGTCTGCCGTCAAGTCAGATTGCTGAGACTGTGGCAAGAATTCTCCTCCGTAAGCAACTGCATTGGCCTGAGGTGCAATTTCCAGCAGGGCCTTTGAGGTGGTGGCTCCTATGATTTGACGCGGGGCACATGAGCTGTGGCACATGCTCAGTAGAGTTCAGTAGAGAGGGATCTCCCACTTGCCTGGCTCGACAGGTGCAAAGGAAGATCGCCTTCTCTCTTCTGACTGCCACCGTTCAAACCTGGGAGATCTGAAATTGGTAAGATTCTCCTCCTTGCTTGGCAGAACGATGCAGACGGCTGGCTTTGCCACTTGGTCAGATGCATGCCGTGGTAAATTGCCCCTTGCTACAAGGTCTACAAGGGCTTCAGACCGTGTCTCAGATGCTGCCCAAACCCCAAATGGTCTACAACACCAGGTCTTCACCAACCTAGTGCCCTCTGGATACTGTTGGACTACAACTCCCATCAGGAGAGCACCAGGTTGGCACAAGCAATTCCAGACATGTAAAAAGGCTCTGTGTGCATAGAGGTCACATCAGGGGTGAGGAACCTGCTGCCATCACCGACACGGCAGGACTACAGCCCTCCTCATGCTTGACCACTGGCCATATTGACTGGGAATGATGGGAACTGTATTATTATATCCCACTGGGGCTACATTCCTGGGATCGTGCCGGAAGCCAAAACCTCTCATAGTCAAAACACACTGGGCGCAAGGGCAGTTGGGAATGCCGAAATCTTTTTTCCTCGATGCCCGCCCTCTTCTGTATTTTGATTTTGCCAAGCGTGCATGCACAAATAATTTTTGGTTTTCCCCTTCCCTGTTTTATGCCCACAACAACCCTGTGGGGTAGGCTAGCATGAGAGGCAGTGTTTGCCCCCCTAAAGTCACACCCAGTGAGCTTCATAGCTGAGCTCACTGGTCTCCCAGTTCAACGCTCTGACCACTACACCGCACTGCCTGGAAGGGCTGCAGGTTCCTCGCCCTTTGTCTACAGCGTGGCTCAGCTGATGACGTGGCCGCAGAACGTGACGCTTCTCTCCTTTGCTTTCCAGCGTTGTCGGGTCTCATCGTTCCGCCCATGTGATCGGGAAACGGAGGATGGGCTGGGCTGGAAGGAGGGACCAACAGACTGGCGCTAACCCAGACCCTTGGACTTGGAAGGGTGTGGGCCCTTCTCAATGCATTCCTGGAGCACACGCCTCCCCACCCCCAGCTCCTTCCAACCCGGCTGCAGGATTTCAAGAAGGCTCCCCCTTCTGGTGGGAGGCTGCAGTGCAGTGGGGCAAGCACTGGGAAGTGATGCTCACTCATCTGCTACCAGGAGATGCCCAGCCACAAACTGGGGGCGAAGATACAATTTTTAGGGAGAGGCGTTTGAGGGGGTTTCAGCACTGCCATCCTTTCTTTACCCCGCCCTCTTGCACCATTCCTCACAGCTTTGGTTAAAGAATCGGAAGCAAAGCCCGCCCACACCATCCCCTCACCTGGGTCCCACCCCCCTAAGGTAGATTTGCTCCCAGCAAAGAGCAGAGTGTTCTCCAGTCTTAGCCGGAGAGGGTCTCCCTTTGGAAGCCAGACCCTGAGCGTCAGCCCTGCGCACCAGGACTCCTGGGTCCTCCTTCTCACTATTCTTAAATTGTTGCTCCCGTGGCCTTCAGTGTGGACCCCAGGAAATGATTTGGCAAGGAGGGAGTGGTCTTCCCTATGCTTCGGGGGGCTTCTATCTCTGCTCCAAAGCAAGCTGGTTCACGTTACACTCCTGGCCAAACCGGAGATTGCTTTCCGGCGAGGGGGAAGAGAGCCTGCGTTCCAAACAGCGACGCTGCCTTTCCCTTTTCTAAACCCCCACCTTGCAACGCGCAGGCCCTATCAGTCCTCCAGCACAGAAAAACCTGGGTGTGCTGGAGGACCTCGCTGTGGGCAAAGCCTTTGGGGCTCACCGCTCCATCGCATCGCCCGAAAGGTCCATCCCTTGTCAACCGCAACTGCTAGCCAGCCTCCTCTTCACACGTGTCTTAATCTGAAGGTTTTGGGGCTAAGCAGCCCCTTCTAACAGGACACGTGTGAAGAACCCTGGCAACTTTCCCCCTTCCGCCCAGATCTTGGCCATGTGTTGCTCATCTTCTTCCTAGGCGTTCCAGATGTTGAAATGCCCACCCACGAATCCCCCAGAGAGAGATTCTCCTGCGCTCCCTTCCTCCTCGCCCCATCGAGGCAGGAAGGGCCGCCGTCTCCCGATTCCTGAAACCAGAAAGGGCTCGACAAGCCAAATCCTTCTAAATTGATGTGCTCTTGGGCCGGGTGAATGGCAGGAGCCTTCGTGGGGACAACTGGCTTCTCTGCCGAGAAGCAGCAAATGTCCCGTACCGGCCGGCTTTCCGGTGCAGGAGGGTGGGCTCAGAACTCTAAGGTTTTGCAAGCTCGTTGATCGGGAGGATCACACAGCAGGACCCCACTCCGGTCCCACCTCCCCTGGGATCCAGTAGCTGACAGGAAGCTACCTTGTACCAAGAGAGAGCACAGATACACCTGGCTCAGATGGGACCTTCTACATGGAAGGCAGGTGTCCTGGCCCTCAGCATCATTGATACTTAGTGGCAGGGATTTCACAGGACTTCAGGCAAGGATCCCTCCCTTGCAGATGCCACAGGTGGGAGATGGGACCTTCTACATGCAAGGCAGGTGTCCTGGCCCTGAGCCAAGGCCCAACCAGTGAGCCGCAGTAGCTCTGGAGTGGTGGCGCAGTGTGTGGCTTGTGGGAAATATTTTTCCACCTGGTGTAATACTTAAGAGACAGCCCTGTAGGAGCAGAAAGTGAGGAGGGAGTAGGCAGTGTAGACTATTCTTGGAGTAAGAGCACAGGCGTCATCTCTCCAAGCCCCGGACTCACAGTTCACGTGAATGTCTCCCCATAGGGGACCCACCCCCAACCCGTCATAGAATTGTAGAGTTGGAAGGGACCCGGGGGTCATCTAGTCCAGCCCCCTGCAATACCCCAGAATACCCCTCCCCGGTAACCCAGAGCCTGCTTTCTTCCCCCAGGAGCAGAGAAGGTGTTAGGATAGCCCTGGTGCCCACGGAAAGTGATCCTCAGCTGTAGTCACATCAACACTCGTATCTCACTTTAAGAGTCGTGGCTTCCCCCCAAAAAATATTTTTTTTGGGGGAAGCCATGATTCTCTACAGTGGAATAAGAGGGCTTTAAATTTATGGTGTGGCCGCAACCAAAATCTACGGTATAACTTCTGCCTGGTTGTCTTATCTGTGTTCCTCTATAAGGAACCATGGGAATTTTAGATTGTTGAGGGGAAAACATAGTAGATACTCTGTTTTGAGATTTCCCCAGCCTCTCCTCAGAAAACTGCCGGTCCCTGGGGAGAGGGAATGGCTATGAAACCGGTTTAAAGAGTAGACTAGACGCCTTTTGAAGGAATGTGCTCCTGTACGTGAAACTTGCCTGTGGATAGCACAGAAATTGAGAATTGGGTGTTGCCTCAGCAAACACTCCCCTGATCCCAGATTTGCTAAAATGCTGGGGGATTTGGGGGTGCTTGAGGGTGTGGGGACTCCTTTGCCGAACCCCCACAAACGCTTCCCCCCCCGATGGGCTGGTTTTCAGTTTCAGACCTGGACGGAAAGGAACGAGATATCAGGGATTGCGCCCAACTTTAGCGGGGATCCTTTTTTCCCAGGGGGAGACTCAGCAAGCGTCGGACAAAGAGCTAAGCACCTTCTCATCCCATGAACTGATTCTCCCCGCCCCGCTGCGCTGGCATTACAAGGCAAACACGGGTGCCCACCCAACTTGGTTCGGCACCCAAAGCCGCTCCCCTGGTAAACTGGGCACCCACCATGTTGTTTCCACACCAAGGCCCCTGGAAAACTCACACTGGCATTAGTTGTCAGTCCCTTTTCCCCTTGGCAGCCACAACGATTTCAGGACGTGCCTTTCCATGTTCGGAAAATGGCCTTCAGGAGGGCTTCGTTCCTATTTCCAGTTTCACGTTTTCCTCCTTGGTTTTCTTTTCAACCACCAGGTCAATTTCAAGCCCGTACAAAATGCCGGTACACTGTTTTTTGCATATATTTTTTTGATATCTATATAAAAAACCCTCTCCCTTTCTTTTTTTAAAGCAACAGAAATACAGTCCTGTGTTGTTGTTTTTACACACACTTCTTTTCTTTTTTGTAAAAAGAGAATTAGAGTTTTAAAAAACTGGGGCGCGATCCAGCAGAGCGGTCTCCGGCCCAAGCCCCGCTAAAAACGAGCCGCTGTGTGTGTTTCAACGGAGCTGTGGTCGGGGAGCTTCCTGCTGCCTCGCGCCCCTGGCTTTTCAGGCGAATCTTCTCTCGGCCTCCCGCAGTTATTTTTCTAGCATTATTTCCAAGTGGGAAGGAGGGGATCAAACTTTTGTAAATAAAGATTATGGGGAAAGAAGAGCCCCGGATGCTGGGCTTGCAAACCATCTCTTCACCGGGGGCTTGTTCTCTCTCTGTGTATTTATCTTTGTCGTACGGAGAATCCTTCTCCTGTTTCATGTTTCCTTTGTATTTTTTTATTATTGTTTTTAATTTTTAATTTTATTTTCTACATTGTCCGTTGTGTGTCCTGTGACGGCTGTTGTACAATAGCAATGTTGATAAATGCCCGGCTGCACTGTTTTTCAATGTAAGCACACGTCAATCAACTACGACTTTCATTTCTTAGGAAATGGGCCTTCTCGAGTTGAAAGATTTGCTACCGCTTCTGCCACCTCTCAAGTTGAAAGGTCAGGGCGGTCCTTATCCTCACCCCACTGCCACTTTCCTCCCCTAAATACTGTTTCAACTTGGATTTCTTTAGAGGTAAAGGTAAAGGGACCCCTGACCATTAGGTCCAGTCGTGGCCGACTCTGGGGTTGCGGCGCTCATCTCGCTTTACTGGCCGAGGGAGCCGGTGTACAGCTTCCGGGTCATGTGGCCAGCATGACTAAGCCGCTTCTGGCGAACCAGAGCAGCGCACAGAAACGTCGTTTTCCTCCTGCCAGAGCGGTACATATTTATCTACTTGCACTTTGACGTGCTTTCGAACTGCTAGGTTGGCAGGAGCAGGGACTGAGCAACGAGAGCTCACCCTGTGGCAGGGATTCAAACTGCCGACCTTCTGATCAGCAAGCCCTAGGCTCTGTGGTTTAACCCACAGGGCCACCCCCTCTGCCAACCTGGTGCCTTCCAGGTGTTTTGAACTACAACTCCCAGCAGCCCCACAAGTTTCACACGCTGTGTGTTGGAATACACACATCCTGTACAGGAGGAGCCGAAGGGCAGCGTTGCCAACTTGAATCAAATATTGGGGAGGCCTAGGTAGGCCCCACTCTGCATAACTGATGATATGATGCAACACACACACACACCCTATTTGAATGGAAATGCCCATCAACTTTTGGGGGGCCCTAAAATATTTTATTGGAGGACTTAAGACCCTTCAGCCCCTAGGAGTTGGCTCCGATGCCAGGGTGCCTTGAAAATGTTTGCCCTCCCCTGTCAGATGAATTCACCACTTTGCATGTAAAGGAGATGTGCTATGTCTGAGCTATATCCCATCCCCAAAGGAACACTTCCATATAACTCTAAATATTCCAAGTTGGCTAGAAAATGAGGGTGTGCATTGGCTTGGGATGAAACCTGAGCCGGAACAGGAGCTTCAGAGAGATTATGGGATTTTATTTCTGAGTGGAGTCAAACCGGAGAGTCCCCAAAGTGCCTCGGCATCTCTGACACACACAAAACCCACGCCACCGGCAAGCGTCTGCTAAAACTGAGCTAATGTCTCTTCAGCTCGCCATATAAGCAAATCTCCCCATATAAGGGGAGGGAGAGTTGCACTGTGAGTTGACAGGTCTAGTTTTTAATCAAAGGGAATTGTTTTATCTGGAGATTCCAATTCTTGGTGCTTTTGGCGGTGGGGAGCAATGGGTGACCTTATAGTTCTCTCAGCCCACCCTCTGAAGAGGAATAAACTTTAAGGGTGCCTAGCACAAGAAATGGAACTGATGCATCTGTTATTTGGCAGGTTCCTTGCCTAGGGGCACCTCTCTTACGTCTGCTGTTGTCCAACCCACAAAAATGCTGGGGGACAATGATTGATTACTCTGTATCCTCCCCTAAAACTGTAAAGGCTGCCCTGGTGCAAAAAGACCGCTGCATTTATTCTGAAATTTGGCAGGAGTCAACTAACTCTCAGCGGCATCTACCATGCCTGCAAATCCCATCTACTACTGTCCAATCTATGTAAAATTGTAAAGGTGCCCAGCACAAAAACTGCTACATGGCTTGGCAACTTGGGCAGACTTAATCCATTACGGAGTGGTCCCTTTGCTTGTAAATTTCATCCACTTCTTACAGAACAACAAAAAAAGAAAGACAGGTTCTGATTTCCCAACAGCCAATTGTGGCGAATGAGGATTTGCCCCACTTTCCCCCAAAGTGAACTCAGACCCTGAGCTCAATCCAGTGGTTTGGACTGAAGTGGGCTGTTTTCTGTAGTGCCGAATCGGGGCCCAAACCGAATCTTCCACTCTCTAAAGTGCAGGGCTGTGTTTCTCAGTGCCAGAAGCAATAACTATCCTGTTCAGACCTTGGGAATATGCAAACATACCCCCTTCTCCCAATCCTCAATCTAATCTGGTTTAAGTCCTCCTTCCCCGTCGTGATTTGTAGGCTAGGACAACGAAGGTCTTTGGCTAAGCCGGACGTCAAAGACTCGTGGAATTGTAGAATGGGAAAAGTTCCCCACCGGTCATTAGTCAAACTGCCTGCAGTGCAGGAATCGCAACAAAAGGAGCCCTGACCAATGGCTATCCAAACTTGTTTAAAATCCTCCAGTGAATTAAAAACCTCTCCGATGAAGGAGAATTCGCTACCTTCCCAAAGCAGAATCATAGAATCATAGAGTTAAGAATAGACCACAAGGGCCATCGAGTCCAACCCCCTGCCAAGCAGGAAACACCATCAGAGCACTCCTGACATATGGTTATCAAGCCTCTGCTTAAAGACCTCCAAAGAAGGAGACTCCACCACACTCCTTGGCAGCAAATTCCACTGTCGAACAGCTCTTACTGTCAGGAAGTTCTTCCTAATGTTTAGGTGGAATCTTCTTTCTTGTAGTTTGGATCCATTGCTCCGTGTCCGCTTCTCTGGAGCAGCAGAAAACAACCTTTCTCCCTCCTCTATATGACATCCTTTTATATATTTGAACATGGCTATCATATCACCCCTTAACCTCCTCTTCTCCAGGCTAAACATGCCCAGCTCCCTTAGCCGTTCCTCATAAGGCATCGTTTCCAGGCCTTTGACCATTTTGGTTGCCCTCCTCTGGACACGTTCCAGTTTGTCAGTGTCCTTCTTGAACTGTGGTGCCCAGAACTGGACACAGTACTCCAGGTGAGGTCTGACCAGAGCAGAATACAGTGGCACTATTACTTCCCTTGATCTAGATTCTATACTCCTATTGATGCAGCCCAGAATTGCATTGGCTTTTTTAGCTGCTGCGTCACACTGTTGGCTCATGTCAAGTTTGTGGTCAACTAAGACTCCTAGATCCTTTTCACATGTACTGCTCTCAAGCCAGGTGTCCCCCATCTTGTATTTGTGACTCTCATTTTTTTTCAGATGCAGACCTGAGCTCAGTTCTTCACCCACCAAACTGCACTGTCCCTCAAAATGAATTGCTGACTCTAGGATTGACAAATGACAAGGAAGGTGGGAATAGTATATATGTTCAACAGCAATTTCAACACACACACACACACACACACACAGCCAGCAGGTAAAGTTTCCACAATGAGGAGAGAAACATGATTACCTGAGAAAGTCTGCACATCAAGCCTCTATTTAAAGGCACAGGAGCACGGGCTGCTTAAAAAGTTGGCAACCCAGCTGGGTCATTCCCCTCCCCAGCAATTCTACAGAATGGTTGTGGATGCTTGGCAGCTGATTCATGTTCCCAGCACACCCACACGAGTCAGAGGGTGGTGGCTGGAAGTAATTTACTACGTGTGTATGTGTGGACAAAGGCATGTCCCGCTTGAGCTGAGGTCGAGGCCTGGGCTCAGCCAATTGGAAGGTTCCGGAAGGCCAGCGGAGAAGCCGCGAGATGGAGTGGGTGTGGGAGAGGTCCAGAGAGCGAGAGAGGAGATCCAGCCGCGAAACGGGCCTGGCGAAGGAGCCTGCCAGCTGGGTGGGGTCCAGGGAGCACAGTGGGGGTAGCCAATGGTCGAGGAAGCCATTGCCAGCATTGCACAAAATTGGAGGGTGACCTGTGTGATGCTGGCATAAAGGAAAGGTTCAAGATGTCTTATGCCAGACTTTACCAGCCTGGTGCCTGGACTGCAGCTCCCATTAACCTGGAGCTGATGGGAATTGTAGTTCAAAACACCTTGCAAGGGGCAGCAGGTTGGAAAGGCTATTTCTTGTGGATGGGAAGCAAGTCAGAAGAGCCTCCTGGATCGGGCCAGACCCTCCAAGTGTCCCTATTTTCCAGTCCCAGTTTTACAGGTACCGTCCTGGTTTCTGATTTGATTCCAGAATGTCCCACCTTTCCCTAGGATGTCCTTATTTTAAACTGGAGAAATGTGACTGGAGTCATGTGACCCCCCAAGCCATCTGAAGGCAGCCCTGTATAGGGAAGTTTTTTTAATGTTTACTGTTTTATTATGTTTTGATATATCTTGGACGGCGCCCAGAGTGGCTGGGGCAACCCAGTCACATGGGCTGGGTATAAATAGTAAAATAATATTACAGTGGTACCTCGGGTTAAGAACTTAATTCATTCTGGAGGTCCGTCCTTAACCTGAAACTGTTCTTAACCTGAAGCACCACTTTAGCTAATGGGGCCTCCTGCTGCTGCAGCGCCGCCGGAGCACAATTTCTGTTCTCATCCTGAAGCAAAGTTCTTAACCCAAGGTAATATTTCCAGGTTAGCGGAGTCTGTAACCTGAAGTGTATGTAACCCGAGGTACCACTGAATTAAGGAACAGGTAAAGGTAAAGGGACCCCTGACCATTAGGTCCAGTTGTGACCGACTCTGGGGTTGCGGCGGTCATCTCGCTTTATTGGCTGAGGGAGCCGGCGTACAGCTTCCGGGTCATGTGGCCAGCATGACTAAGCCGCTTCTGGTGAACCAGAGCAGCGCACGGAAATGCCGTTTACCTTCCCGCCGGAGTGGTACCTATTTATCTACTTGCACTTTGACGCGCTTTCGAACTGCTAGGTTGGCAGGAGCAGGGACCGAGCAATGGGAGCTCACCCCGTCGCGGGGATTTGAACCGCCAACCTGCCGATCAGCAAGCCCTAGGCTCTGTGGTTTAACCCACAGCGCCACCTGCGTCCCATTAAGGAATAGTTCATCCCTATTTTCATCACAGAAATGTTGGAGGGTATGCAATGGCTGCTCTTGTCCAGCATGCTGTTCTCACAGTGGCCAAGCAGATCCCCCAAACAGAAACCGGCAAGCAGGATTTGAACACAGGAGCAACACCACAGCTTCCAGCAAGCGTTATTCAGAAGCCTTGCTGCCTCCAACTGTGGAAGCAGGGCAGAGCCATCCCGGCTAATAGCCATCGCTCGTTCTCTCCTCCTCCAGGAATTTCTCCAATCCTCTTTTCCAGCCATCCAGAGTCAGGGGGCAGGCCAGGAAGAGGAGGCTGCCTCTTCCTGCCACTTTAGCTGTGTTTTCACAGCTGGTGTGTCCCTGGCTCTGCTTCAGCAGTAAAAGTGCCTTGGCAGAGCGGTTTCCAGTCGACAGATGGAGACGTCATTCTTGGCCACAACAACGGAGCCAGAAAACACCTCGTGTGGTTAGGACAGGGGAGGTAGCACAGGGCCAGTGCGGCTTGGAAATGTCTTTTTTCGCAGCAAGCAAGATTGGATCCCATGTTTGTAAGTGAGTGCAGGCACTCAGGGGATGTTCTTGCTCATGGATAGAATCATAGAATTGCAGAGCAGCAAGGTACCCGCAGTAGACATCTAGCTCAACCCCGACAATGAAGGAATCGCAGCTAAAAATCCCTGACAGGTGGCCACCCAACCTCTGCTTAAAAACCTCCAAGGAAGGAGAGTCCACCATCTTGCAAGATACTCCATTTCAAACAGCTCTTACTGTCAGAAAGTTCTTCCTAATGTCTAGTTGGATTCTGCTGTATTGTCGTCAAATCCAGTGGTTCGGGTCCGGCTCTCTTGTGCAGCAGAAAACAAGCTTGCTCCATCTTCCAGTGTGGTGTAGTGGTTAAGAGCAGTGGACTCGTAATCTGGTGAACTGGGTTCGATTCCCCGCTCCTCTACATGCAGCTGCTGGGTGACCTTGGGCCAGACACACTTCTTTGAAGTCTCTCAGCCCCACTCACCTCACAGAGTGTTTGTTGTGGGGGAGGAAGGGAAAGGAGAATGTTAGCCGCTTTGAGACTCCTTCGGGTAGTGATAAAGCGGGATATCAAATCCAAACTCTTCTTCTTCTTTCCTGGGACAGCCCTTGAGAAATCTAAAGATGGCTCTCATAGCTCCTCCCAGTCTCGTCTTTTCCAGGCTAAACATCCCCAACTCCCTCAATTGATCCTCTTAAGGCTTGGTTTCCAAACCCTTGATCATCTTGGTTGCCCTCCTTTGCACACATTCCAGCTTGTCAATATTCTCCTTAAATTGTGGTGACCAGAACTGGACACAGGGCTCCAGGTGTGGTCTGACCAAGGCAGAATAGCATGGGACTATTATTTCCCTTGATCTGGACTCTAGACTTCTGTTCATGAAGCTTATAATTGCATTAGCTTTCTTTGCTACTGTATCACGCTGACTCATCAGTGAGTTGACAGGCAGTGACTTGGGGACATGAGAGCATGCTTGACATCTGTCATGCAATGTCGCCAACTATGAAGGGAAGCATTCCAAAGAAGCCTTGTTGTCACTGATCGCAGCAAAGCACTTGGTAAGACAGTTCATCTCTCCCACAAACTCTGAATCTGGGCCTTGCGCTCAAATTCACCCTCGCAAGACCTCAGCTCTTTTGCACATTGAAGCCAACTTTCGTAGAATCATAGAGCTGTAGAGCTGGAAGGGACCACGAGGGTCATCTAGTCCAACCCTGTGCAATGCAGGAATCTTTTGCCCAACGTGGGGCTTGAACCCACAACCCTGTGATTAAGAGTCTCGTGCTCTACAGACTGTGCAAGCTGAGTGGCAAGAGACCTCAGAGCTAAGGTTTTGCAAGGAGGCAGGTCTCCCCCTCAAAAAAAAAATGGAGGGGAAATGGAATGTACCATGTGGGAATTTAATATATACAAACGGCATGCAAAAAGTCAAGAATGATGGCTGCATGCCTGCTTTCTCCTACGTTGACAAATAGGACACAGTAATTGGTCATGGCTTGAGAAGATGCTTTTGCCAATACTTTGGCTGCAGTGGGAGGGAGACAACCTGAATCGACTCCTCCCACATCTCAGCCTCCATGATGATTGCAATATTCTCAGCCGAGCCAGTCCTCCGTAGAAGTGGCTTTCCTGTAGAAACTTTACAACGCTGGTCAATCCCCAACCCCCATAAACGCAGACTTAAATTAAGCAGCGATGAGAACTGAGAGACGGACTTGGCTACTTAAACCAGCCTGGTGCTATCCAGATGTTTAGGACTACAACTCTGGTTGAGTTGTAGGCCGAAACATCTGGAGGGGACAACCAGGATCTGGAAGGCTGCTTGAAACAGATTCTGAGACCAAGCAGGGGTGTCAAAAAACAGGGTCTCACGCTCTGTTTTCCATGGCTCTTTTTAATCCCTTATCCCTTATGTCATACAGCAGGGATGGAGAAACTTCTGCTGCAAAGGGCTGCTGAACCATTCAGGGCCTGCAGCTGATGGTGGGTGGGGCCAGAGCCTACAGTGGGTGGGGCCAGAACTTATAGTGGGTGGGGCCAGGTCCAAAAGGAGGTATCTATCTCTGTCTCTCTCTCTCCTACACACAAACAAAAGTGCAAGAGGATGTACCATATTTTTCGCTCTATAGGACACACCCAACCATAGGACTCACCTTGTTTTAGAGGGGGAGAACAAGAAAAAGAAAAATCTCCCCCTCTCTGCTCAGCGCCCCTTCAGTGAAGCGGAAGGAGAAATGGAGCCCTTCCATTTCTCCTCCCGCTTCGCTGAAGGGGCGCCGCGCAGCTCTCCCTCTCTGCTGAAGCCGGGAGAGTCTTGCTCTCCCGGCTTCAGCAAAAGGAACCCGAAGCCTCCGGAGCGCAGTGGGAACTGCTCAGGTCATCAATCCATTAAATAAATGGATCTTTTCAATGCAGCAGTATCAGTCTTTTGGCCAGTTTAATGGCGATGATGATGATGTTTATATGCTGCCCATCTGACTGGGTTGCCAGGGCCACTCTGAGCAGTTTCCAACACATTAAAAGACAGCAAGACATCAGACATTAAAAACTTCTCTGCCTTCAGATGTCTTCTAAAAGTCAGAGAGTTGTTTCTTTCCTTGGCATCTGATGGGAGGGCATTCCGCAGGGCGGGCGCCACCACCGAGAAGGCCCTCTGCCTGGTTCCCTGTAACCTCACGTCTCACAGCAAGGGAATCGCCAGAAGGCCCTTGGAGCTGGACCTCAGTGTCCGGGCTGGACGATGGGGGTGGAGACGCTCCTTCAGAGCCCATTTATGTTGCCCATTTGGTGCTTGACCTCTGCTTGCAGGTTTCCCATGGGCCAGCCACTGAGAGAACAGGATGCTGGGAGAACTAGATGGACCTTGGCTTAAGAAGAGACCTGCTGGATCAGGACCAATGGATTTTTATTTTCAGTTCCTTTCATAATGATCCCCACATATGGCTGCCACATGTGTATGAAAATGCCTGTTTGTTTCCAGAAAGGGCTGGCCTCTGCTGATTGCTTGACGTGTTATATAATTCTGATATCACAGGTCACTTCGATATGAGAATCACCTAGGCTTTCACCTATGTCCTTTGCCACCTAGAACAATGTAAATATGCAGCCCACGACCGTGCTCCTCTCTCTCATATGGCACTATTGAACTCTGAGCTGCGTTAAACTTCATTGAACAGCCCTCAGGGGCATTGAAGGGCATTGCCTGTAAATTTCTACTGGCTCTGATTCGACACCCACGGATAGGTCTGTGGTCCAACTGTGATCAGGGTGAGGTCAGTGTGATGCTGGAGCAGTCATTTTGGCACAGTCCGGGGTCAAGCGGAAATTCGGGAGATGGTGAGAAAACTGGTCAGATTGGGAAGGAGGCTGTTCTTATCTAGCTAGTGGCGGCAAGGTGCCGGCGGTGACACACAGGAGGGACGAGGGAAACTGAGCCAGGCGTGTGGCTTGAAAAAAGCCCGGAATGGAGCTAAGCAGCTTGTAAAAATAAATGAGCTGCAGGCACTCGGGTTGGGAGAGTGAGAAGCCCATAAATGAGGGGAAGGCTCAGAGCCAGCCAGGCCCGTAAAAACAAGTATGAGTGTGTGTATGTGTGTGAGAGTCCTTGGGGAAGGATCCATGAATGCAGGAAAAGCTGCAGGTCAACTCGAATCATGGAATTGTAGAGGGACACCCGGCGATCATCTAGCCCAACCCCAGCAATGCAGGGCTCACAACTAAAGCATCCCTGGCAGATGGCCGTTCACTTTCCGCTCGGAAACCTCTGGCGGAGGAGAGTCTGCCAGCTTTTGAGGTAGTTCCTGATTGAACCCGTGGCCAAGGGTGTCTCTTCGGGGTGTCAGATGTTCCTGTTGCGTGGCGAGTTCCCTCCCCCCCCCCAGTGGAAATAAAGACACATGACACAATTATTTAAGGTTAATGGGCTAAATAAGGCCACAACTTTGTTGGTTACAGGTGATGAGCGGTATTGGCTTAGGCATTGGTCCTAACCAACTATATCCGACTCCAGCCCGTCTGCTTGAAGTCTAGGAAGGGTTAACCACCAGTAGGGGGAGTCTGTGATGCACATCAACTAGGAACTCCCCTGGAGTCACCGATAGGGGGCGTGCCTTAGGCCCTCACCCCTCCTAGGCTTACGCCTCCCGGAATCCTTTACTGGACTACCCTTCAATCTGTGGGGCAGGTGATCTCCCCTCTTCCATCTACAGAACTATACCAATGCCTAACTGCTAATACCCAGAAAGTTGTGAGGATTTGCTACAAGGTAGGCGAAAACCAAGTGGCTGGTGCCAATTTGCCAAGTGGAAAAAATCCTACCAGGCCCCTCAACGGCGACCAACCGAGGTCCATAGCAAGGTCAAGGAATGAAAACCTTAAAGGGCGGGAGGGTGGGAAAAGCAGGAACAGCTGGTAGGAGGCAAAGAGGGAGATCCCCAGCTGTGCCTGCCTTAAATAGGGCAGACCACGCCCCCAGAGCCAGCTGATTGGCTGGCCAGGGAGTGACACGGCTGGGGGTTCCCCCAATCGTGTGGGGGCTGGGCTCCAGCCCCTGTGCGCATGGTGGGGGCGTGAAGCCCGCAACCCCACCTCCTCTGCAGGGCGGAAATAGGTTTGCTTCCATTATTTTCATTGAGACAGCCCATCGACTGGTGCAACTTGGAGTTGTCTGCTGTGGCTTGAGACTAATCTTTCGGGGTTGCCAGCAGCCCTCCGACCTGAAGTGGAGAGTCCAGGGGCCGGTTCTGGGGTGACCGAATGATCACATCCCCTCCGTCATGCAGTTAACCTGTGGAACTCCCTGCCTCAGGAGGCAGCAGTCGCCACCAACCTGGATGGCTTTAAAACAGGATTGGACTAGTTTGTGGAGGATGGAGAGGGCTAATGATGGCTAATGATGCAGAATGCCGCGGCGAGACTCCTTACGGGGTCCTTGCTGCAGGATCACATTCACACGGTGCTGTACCAGCTGCACTGGCTCCCGGTGGAGTACAGGATCAGGTTCAAGGTGCTGGTTTTAACCTTTAAAGCCCTATACAGCCTAGGACCCCCGTACCTACGGGACCGCCTCTCCTGGTATGTCCCACGGAGGACCTTACGGTCTTCAAACAAAAACATCTTGGAGGTCCCAAGTCGCAAGATGGTTAGGCTGGCCTCAAGAGAGCCAGGGCTTTTTCGGTCGTGGCCCCGATCTGGTGGAACGCTCTGTCCTAAGAGACTAGGGCCCTGCGGGACTTGACATCTTTCTGCAGGGCCTGCAAGACAGAGCTGTTCCACCAGGCCTTTGGCCAAGGCACAGTCTGACGCCCTCCTTTGGTAATCCTCACAGAACTCCAGCCCAGTGGTTGCCATGAATTTGATTTTGAATTGGTTTTAAAATGAATTGATTTTAGAATGCTGTGTTACTTTGATTGTTGTTAGTCGCTCTGAGCCCGGCTTTGGCTGGGGAAGGCGGGATATATGTATAAAAAAAAGTATTTTTATTATTACTAGCCAGGATGACTCTGTTCTGCCTCCACAGCCAGAGGCAGCGATGCCTCCAAATACCAGCTGCTGGAAACCGCAGGAAGGGAGAGTGGCCTTGCGTTCGAATCCTGCTCGTGGGTTTCCAACAGGCATCTGGTCTGCCGCTGTGAGGACAGGATGCTGCTCTTGAAGGCATGCGCACACACACACGCACATCTCTGTGAGATAATGTCCATGTGTGCGCATTTTAGGAACTGTGTCCGGGAGTGCCATTATATCTGACAACCAAAACCGAATGCTTTTTATAGGCCCATCTGTTTAGAGTTTCTCCTGTTTCACGTCACTTCGGAGGCCCATAAAGGCAGTTGCTAAAAGCATTTTAAAGGAGGGGAACCTGGCTGAGCTTTTTAGCAGCCCAGCCTACAAGGGCTGGGGGCCATAAAACCTTCCCCTTGCTCCCCCCTCCCAACTGCCTTGCTGAATTTTATTTTCCTGCTTGGATCTCACGCTCATATTTCATCAGCTCGCCGGCTTGAAAGGTTGCCGGTTTTAAAAACACACAAACACACACACATCACAGACCATTTTGGGCTTCTGGGTGTTGGGGAGAGAGAGGGAGGCGAGACCCCTTAAAACCCCTGAAAAAACTGTTTGTCTGCAGGGGCTGTTTTGCTCTGGTATTCCTGGCTGGTGTCCTTGTTTTTTGTCCAAGGGAGCCCTCAGATTTCTCCGTTAACAAAGTAAAGGCCTTCTAAGAGCTCGTATATTTGGCTCCAGAATTGTTAGGAGAAACAGGACTGATCAGCGGACCCCTTTTATTCGCTCATCTCAAATTGGCCGCAGAAGGTCAAAGACTCTGGGGCTTAATCTTCGTCAGTTTTATTAGCTCTTCAATCCCTTGGACTCAATGAGGCAGCCACTGTGCGCTGGGCTGAGAAACGGATCTGTGCCCATTTCGCACTATGCTCCCTTGCTGGAAAGCTCCACCAAGCAGATGTGTCAAGTCTTGGGTCTCACAATTACCAGCAAACGCATTTGCACCTCCATGGTAGGTGACCCTCTCTGGCTGAGTCGTGTGAGGCTTGCTTGGGTCAGCTGGCCACCTCGCTGAGCCAAACAACACCCTTGCAATATTGACCACCCACAGGATTGCATTGCATTGTATTACCACAATTCTTGTTCCCATGACTGGGAGCGGCTGCCGAGACCATATAACACAGGTCTTGAAAGACCTACACTGGCTCCCAGTACGTTTCCGAGCACAATTCAAAGTGTTGTTGCTGACCTTTAAAGCCCTAAACGACCTCGGTCCAGTATACCTGAAGGAGCGTCTCCACCCCCATTGTTCAGCCCGGATACTGAGGTCCAACGCCGAGGGCCTTCTGGTGGTTCCCTCCCTGCGAGAAGTGAAGTTATAGGGAACCAGGCAGAGGGCCTTCTTGGTAGTGGCACCCACCCTGTGGAACGCCCTCCCACCAGATGTCAAAGAGAAAAATAACTACCAAACTTTTAGAAGTCATCTGAAGGCGGCCCTGTTTAGGGAAGCTTTTAATGTTTAATAGGTTCTTGTATTTTAGTGTTTTGTTGGCAGCTGCCCAGAGTGGCTGGGGAAACCCATCCAGATGGGCGGGGTATAAATAATAAATTATTATTATTATTATTGTTGTTGTTGTTGTTGTTGTTGTTGTTGTAGTATGATAACAACAGAGCTCGCCGTGGTTATTTCGCCCATGGACTGAGCTGGGCTTTCCCCAGTCTTCACACTGCAGCAGAAAGACAGTTCAAATGCTAATTGAGTTGACTGAGTTCCCTGCTCTATCCCCTTTGCTTCCGGCAGTTACTTAAAAGGGGGATAGGTGGAGCTCACCGTGGTGTAAATGGGCCTCCTCCTGCTCATTTAAATGCTACAACAACCCTGTGAAGTAGGTTGGGTTGAAAGGCAGTGAGTGGCCCAAGGCCACACCCCATGAGCTTCATGGCTGAGAGGGGAATTTGGTCTCCCAGGTCCTAGTCTAACCACTGCATCACGCTGCCTCTTATCCTCTCTTAACTTTTGCCCTGTTCTTTCCAGACACAGGCCTGCACTTTTAAATTATTATTTTTTAGGGGAAAAAATATGAAAAAAAGGCAACACCACAAATCAAAGTTTGCTTTAAAACTGAGTTTTGGTTAATTTAAAAAACAAAACAAAACCAAAACCAATACCAAAAAAGCCCCTGCCATGCAATGTCTTAAATCCAGCATTTCCTCACCTTACATACCGTATTTTGCGCCCCATAGGACGCTCCGGCCCATAGGACGCACCTAGTTTTTTTGGGGGGAAATAAAGAATTTTTATTTATTTCCCCCCCCCCCCCCAGGTGCGGGGCTGGAAGAACCAGGTCGGGGAACAGCGGGAAGGTGCGCTCTGCCTCCCCGCTGTCCCCCGAGCTTGTGGGGCTGGCAATGGGGAGAAGTGCGCTGATCCCGGGACTGCAGGCAGCTCTGTGCGGCCATCGGGAGCGGGGCAGGACTTCGCGCCCGGCTCCCGGTGGCCGTGCAGAGTTGCGCTGAGCCCGGGACTGCAGGCCGCTCTGAGCAACCCTCAGAGCCAGTCTCCCGAGGGTTGCGCAGAGCTTCCTGAAGCCTGGAGAGCAAGAGGGGTCAGTGCGCACCGACCCCTCTCGCTCTCCAGGCTTCAGTGAAAGCCTTCATTCGCCCCATAGGATGCACACACATTTCCCCTTCATTTTTGGAGGGGGAAAAGTGCATCCTATAGGGTGAAAAATACGGTATATCGGGAGCTCAAAAAGATGTGCTGCATATATAAATACGCAGCAGTTTTAGTCCCGCGTGAAGCCTACCCAGCTTGGCCTGGTCTCCCTTCCTTCTCACGAGTGCGCACCGGATGAGGTGCTGAGGCAAAAACCAAAAGCAAACAGGTGGCAGCTCACCTGGCAGTGGGCCAAGGCCACCAGGCCAATGGCTTTACCGATCGCTGCCAACGCGGCCACTCCTCGCGGGCCCTCCATCGGCCATGGAAACCCGGCCCACCTCGCCCAGCCCCTTCCGCCACCTGCCAGGCCCCCCCACCCTGCCCTCTCAGCATTTCTCCGGCAAGCCCGTGGGGTGGGAGGCTTTTTTCAATGAAGCCTGGCTCCAGGCTGCTGAGACTGCTGCCGCCACTGCCACATTTCCTGGGGACATTTAATGAAATCCGGGGACATTCCGGGGACGGAATTTGTCCAGGGACAAATTTGCAAATCCGGGGACTGTCGCCGGGAAACGGGGATGTCTGGTAACCCTACTCTAAGTATAAATGCTAAGCAGTGACATGCGGTCAGTGAACTAGGGGAACTAGGTAAAGATAAAGGGACCCCTGACTGTTAGGTCCAGTTGTGGCCGATTGGGGTTGCAGCGCTCATCTCGCTTTACTGGCCAAGGGAGCCAACATATAGTTCTGGGCCATGTGGCCAGCATGACTAAGCTGCTTCTGGTGAACCAGAGCAGCGCACGGAAACGCCGTTTACCTTCCTGCCGGAGCGGTACATATTTATCTACTTGCACTTTGACGTGCTTTTGAACTGCTAGGTAGGCAGGAGCAGGGACTGAGCAACGGGAGCTCACTCCGTCGCGGGCATTCAAACCCCCGACCTTCTGATCGACAAGTCCTAGGCTCTGTGGTTTAACCCACAGCGCCACCTGTGGCTCTTTAGGGGAACTAGGCTAGACCCCTAAATGTTCCCGGTAAATTAGAGAAATTTTAAAGCCTGGTGCCCTCTTCCCAAAGCCCAGGAAGCTTCTGCCAGGCTTAGGGAGGGAGACAAAATGCTCACACATGCAATGTCACGTGCGCAACTGTCAGGGGCTCAGGAGCAGAGGCACAGGAAAGGGAGGAAATAGAGAGCGAGGGGGAGGAATCCGAAGGAAATGTTAGCGATGACAGCGGCCCGAGGTCTCTGAGTCTTTCCAGCGAATCGGAAGATTCACAGAAAGGGGCTCCCATGGTCAGAGCAAGGGGGTGCCTAGGGGGACACCCCAGGAAGAAGGGGCCAGAGGGGACTCAGAGAGCAGCAGTTGGAAATCAGGACCAGCTTCCCCACCAGAGCGCAGTAGGGGGGAGGAGTCCCAGGTATCGGGAGCAGGAGGCTCACCGCCAGCGGGAGGACATGAGTCAGGATTGGCCACGCCTCCATCGGAGAGCGAGGAAACGGTCAAGAGGAAGGTTGGAGGCTGGGCGCGCGCGCCAAGTTCAAATGTACAGGAGGGCGGCGCAGTTGGTAGCCCGGATAGGGAGCCAGGTCCTAAAGCCCGCCGGAAGGAGGGACAGGAGTCAGGGGGGTCAGCGTCGGAAGAGTCCAGAAAGGAGGAGACCCCGGGGGGCAGAAGGACCCAGAGGAGAAAGGAGAGACGGAAGAGGTGGAGTAAGGTTAGAGTCTTAAACTGGTGTACAGGGGGTGGAGACTCAGACGGAGCTTCGCCGGTCTAGCTTCTAAGACGTAGAGCTGCACGCTGCGGCTTGAAAATGGAAACTGTACTTCAATAAAGACTTTTGTACATTACTGCCGGCTAGCGTTGGTCCTCTGTGAGCTGGGACCTGGGGACAGCTCTGACAGCAACCTTCTCCCCCGCCCCATCACCCTCACAAGCTGGCACCTCTGGCCCTAAATGTTCTCCTACGAAAAATTTCACTGCATGCCACTGATGCTAAGTATAAGTACAGTGGACGCTCGGGTTGCGAACCTGATCCGTGCAGGAAGTACATTCGCAACCCGCAGCGTCCGCAACCCACAGCGCTGTGTCTGCGCATGTGCGGGTTGTGATTTGCCTCTTCTGCACATGCGCAAAGCGTGATTTAGCACTTCTGCGCATGTGCCAAAACCTGGAAGTAACCCATTCTGGAACTTCTGGGTTCAGCGCAGTGCGCAACCTGAAATCGTGCAACCTGAAGCGTCTGTAACCCGAGGTGTGACTGTAATGAGGTAAGGAGATCTAACTAAACAGGGCAAGAGTTGTAGTTTGGTGGCAGAACATCTGCCTTGCATGAGTTGCTCCCAGGTTCAATTCTCAGCACCTCCAGGTAGGACAAAGAATGTCCCCTGCCTGAAACCCTGGAGAGCTGCTGCCAGCCAGTGTGGGCATCACTGCACTAGATGGACCCAATGGTCTGACTCAGAGTAAAGCATTTCCCTGAGCTCAAGAAACGGGGCATGTTCTGAGAATTGCAAGCCATTTCTCTCTGCAAATTCCGTAAAGTCTTCTCAAGGCCAATGTGGGTGATGGAGAAGAATGTTTCACCATGGGTGGGGAGGGAGTTTGCAGGCAGCAACCTTGAGCGGAGATTGCCAAATCCAGGAGATGGGAGAGGAAGGAATCGGGGGGGGGGGGGGACGACTTCACATTGCAACAGTCAGCTGCTGGGGAATGAGCTGCGTCTGCTCCAACTGGCTCCATTTTTAAGGGTCTCATTGGGCCTCCTCTCCCGCCTCCTCCAGTTCTCCGTGTTGCTAATAGCCTCGCAGCTGCAGGTTTCGTTCTGGGCTGTAAATATGGCTTGGTTCCTTCCGAAGCTTCCATTTGTGGTTAAAATGTGTGTGTGTGTGTGCACGCGCACCACATCCTTGTATCCCCAGATGTATCCAATTGTACACACACACAAGCGCCCCAGAAGTGCCGAGACACACTCCAACATTCCTCAGATGAAAATATGCCTTCATTATACACCAGGGGTCAGCAAGGTTTATCTGGCCTGGGCTGGATTGGGTCAGGTCGCGTGCGTGCCCACGATTTTCGGCATCTGCGCAGAGACAATTTTCAGCTCTGCGGAAGTGAGTCCCTGTGCCACGCTGCACCGGTTTAGCGCAGCATGCGAGTGGGTGGCTTGGTTCAGGGGCGGCTCGGGGGCCGGTCAAACGACCTCCGCGGGCTGCTTCCAGCCCATGGGCCTTAGGTTGCTGACCCCTGTTATACCCCTTTAGGCACCAAGCAAAAACGTTCCTTTTTCACCAGGCCTTTGGTTGATCTGATTTACATCCTATGCCCTTTTAAAATGTGGTTTTTTTGGGGGGGGGGCGGCGGCTATTGGGTTGTTGCTTTTATTTTTATTAGGTATTTTGTGGTTTGAGATCTTGCTTTTATTCTGTGAACCGCCATGAGACCCCCGGGTATAGGGTGGCATATTAATAATAATAATAATAATAATAATAATAATAATAATAATAATAATAGATATTTCTCACTCCTCCGCAACTGACCCTCCTCAACCTCCCCATTTTTTGTCACACACCCACCCACACACCCCGCAGAGCACTTCCTATCAGAAGGAGGGCAAATGCCATCACCACCGTCCTGCGAAAACCCATTAATCCCAATTTCATTTCATTTCGATTTACTAAAAGAAAAGCACACGCCAACAAATGCATTTTGGAAGGGGGCAAGATTAGACAAGGATGCACAAAGCATTTCTTTAAAAAAAAATTAAAAATCGAGACTTCTTGCCCTCTGCTCCATTCCCTCTGCCTGACCCCCAGAGCCAGTGTGTCAAAAGGGGCTGGGCCTTGGGTCAGCTGCCTGCCTGCTCTCCTGCTCTCCAGCAGCCGCTATAATCTGCCCAAGGGAGGAGATCCGCGGCGGCGGCCTTGGAGAGGCCACGGGATGCTCTCTCCCAGCCACCGCTGCTCAGAACAAGCACCAGCTCAACCTCAGCGCTGGCAGGGGAAATAGGGACATTGCGGCATGAGATCAGAAGCCGGGATAGCTTATGTAATTCCGGGACTTTCCCTGAAAAACCGGGACACTTGGAGGGTATGGAGAAGTGTTGGAGATGGTAGAAGGATCTGCATGAATTCAAATAGCCGCTGGCTTTTTCAGTTGCAGCCTTTGAACGCGCAGATGAGGAGTTCTGCATTCAGATTTAAAATCCCACCTCTAGTCAGAAATGGCTGGTTGGGTAGAGGAATCATGCCTCAAACTCCCTTTGTACTTGGTTGGTGAGCTCTGGCATTTAAACTAGCTTGGGGGTACTTTGCTTTCATGATCCCTGTCTAAGAATAGGAGATTCTGTTCTGTTCAGCTAGAAAGGCAAACCTGCCTAATCTGCTTGCTGGAACAAATATGCAAAGTGAAACACAGCCCTCCTTCAAAACCACGCTTCTCTGAATTTTGCAATGTAGTTCTCCAGGCAAGTAATGTGAAGACAAATGCATTTACAGTCATACCTTGGGTTACAGACGCTTCAGGTTGCGCCTTTTCAGGTTGCACACCGCGCCAAACCCAGAAGTACCAGAACAGGTTACTTCCGGGTTTCGGCACTCGCGCATGTGCAGAAACACTAAATCACTCTTTGCGCATGCGCAGAAATGCCGAATCGCAACCCACACTTGTGCAGACGCAGTGCTGCAGGTTGCAAACGCTGCGGGTTGCGAACGTGCATCCTGCATGGATTGCGTTTGCAACCCGAGCGTCCACTGTCTTATTATTATTATTATTATTCAGGACACCAGTCCTGAAATACTTACATTGGCTCCCAGTACGTTTCCGAGCACAATTCGAAGTGTTGGTGCTAACCTTGAAAGCCCTAAATGGCCTCGGTCCGGTATACCTGAAGGAGCGTCTCCACCCCCATCATTCAGCCCAGACACGGAGATCCCGCTCCAAGGGCCTTCTGGCGGTTCCCTCATTGCGAGAAGTGAGGTTACAGGGAACCAGGCAGAGGGCTTTCTCAGTAGTGGCACCTGCCCTATGGAACACCCTCCCACCAGATGTGAAGGAAATAAACAACTAACTAACTTACTTTTAGAAGACATCTGGAGGCAGCCCTGTTTAGGGAAGTTTTTTTAATGTTTGATGTTTTATTGTATTTTTAATATTCTGTTGGGAGCCACCTAGAGTGGCTGGGCAAACCCAGCCAGATGGGCAGCATATAAATAATAAAATTATTATTATTATTATTATTATTATTATTATTATTATTATTTGGAAGAGGCAGCCTAGCCAAACAGGTTTGACAGGTTGTTTGGGAAAAAAATCCTGCAAGACCTGTCTGACCAGAGTTGACAGTGTGTCAGTAGTGATGCGTTTATTTGTGTGTTTATGTCAGGCATGAGGAAGCTCAGGCCCAGAGCCAAATCCAGTCCTCCAGAATTATAGAATCATAGAATGGGAAGGGACCCTGTGGATCATTTAGTCCAACCCCCTGCAATGCAGGAAGACGTAGCTGTCCCATACAGGGATCGAACTTACAACCTTGGTGTTATCAGCACCACAGTCTAGTCAACTGAGCTATCCAGCTGATCTAGTTTCAGTTGAGCCCTGTTCATGGATTCCACCCTTCACCCAGGGATGTGCTTTACAGGGAGCTGGCTTCAGGCACCAGGCCTGTTGGCAGATCAGCTCTGTGGTATAAAGATGTCTAAGTTGCCAGAGTCAGTCACAACAGTTTAAGATAAAATGTTAAAAAAACAGTATCAAGCAAACTAAATATAGCAGAGTAATGTGTGCATAAAATACACAGATTAGTGGCAATAACATTCTTTTAAAATGCCTTATATTGGGGAAAATTGCTTGCCGAAATGTGTGTATTGGGCAAAATTTGTACTGGGCAAAATTTGCATAGAAGAAAAATGTGAATATTTTGAGAAATTGGGGCTAAAATGATGGTGAATTTTCACGAGCACTTAAAAATGGCAAACTCATATGGTGATGTGGGGAACTGAACTAGTCACTGGAAAACCGAGAAACTGGAAGAAATCAAAATGGACGGATTGGCGCATCCGTAGTCCTGATTGAGCTCACATTTCAAATGCTTCCACTGGGGTGCTTCAAGGGGATTTGGGGTGCTTAGAAAGAACAGCAACAAAAAGATACACATTTGTCAAGGGCGATTTTTTGAATCTGGAACTCAGTTTTAAAGGGGCTTCCTGCTGGCTCCTCCCCAGCAGTCAAAATCCATGTCGAGGTCGAATAAACATAGGGATTCAAACTGGGATTTGTTACTGCCATTTTCCTCCCCTGACTGAAAAACAGCATCCAAGCAAAACCGCCCCTTCTCTTCCTCTCCAATGCACAGACACCCCGAGAAAAGCAAAAAAAGAACTCTCTATTATTATTGTTGTTATTATTTAAAAGGCAGGAGAAAGAAAGCTAGGCCTGTGGCTGTTTCCCTTCATAAATTCTGCTGACCTCCCCGGGGGAATAAATGCATCTGTCCTTTTATATATACACATATAATGCGCTCACATACACACTAGAGTGCGTAGGCTTGTATAAATATGATTTACGGGGATATCAAAACCATCTGTGGACTAGACCAAGGGGGCAGCAAAATGGAGTTGTGATTGCTTTGCAGGCGATGTCAGGTTTATAGGATGACGGCACAGATTGTGCTCTGGAGGGGTTGCGTGGGGTTGTGGTGGGCAGTGGTCTCCCCAGAGGTTGCCTACACCTTGTTAGCACATGAACTTCACCCCTCTATGGAGTAACCCGTGTTCCCAGCTAGAGGAAAACAATGTAATTCCTATGTCTATAACAACAAACCTAGACAACATCTTAAAAAGCAGAGACATCACCAAGCCAACAAAGGTCCGTATAGTTAAAGCTATGGTTTTCCCAGTAGTGATGTATGGAAGTGAGAGCTGGACCATAAAGAAGGCTGATCGCCGAAGAATCAATGCTTTTGAATTCTGGTGCTGGAGGAGACTCTTGGGAGTCCCATGGACTGCAAGAAGATCCAACCTCTCCATTCTGAAGGAAATCAGCCCTGAGTGCTCACTGGAAGGAGAGATCCTGAAGCTGAGCTCCAAGACTTTGGCCACCTCAGGAGAAGAGAAGACTCCCTGGAAAAGACCCTGGTGTTGGGAAAGATGGAGGGCACAAGGAAAAGGGGACAACAGAGGACGAGATGGTGGAACAGTGTTCTCGAAGCTACCAGCATGAGTTTGACCAAACTGCGGGAGGGAGTGGAAGACAGGAGTGCCTGGCGTGCTCTGGTCCAGGGGGTCACGAAGAGTTGGACACAACTAAACTACTAAACAACAACAACGTCTATAACAGAAGTCTAGCGTCCGGATCAAAGGAAGTCAAACAACTTCTGTCCTGTGTCCAATGAACTGTCCTGTGTCCAATTCTGGGCACCACAATTTAAGAACGACGTGGACAAGCTGGAAGGTGTACAGTTTAGGGCGGCCAAGATGCTCAAGGGTCTGGAAACCAAGCCTGATGAGGAATGGTTGAAGGAGCTAGGTATGTTTAGCTTGGAGAAGGGAAGACGGAGAGGATAGAATTTTATTATTTCAGTCACAGACCAGTTCCAGCCCACATACAATATCAAGGAAATCATAAAACAAGATAGGGATACATTTGAATTTGCAATTAGGTATAGCAGGGGCAATATAAATATAGCAACAGTTAAAAAATATATAAATTAAAACTTAGAGGGGAAGACGGAGAGGTGATATGGAAGAAATTCCAGACTGGGTGCCCACACCTTCAGCCTGTCTAGAACAAGTTGCTGATTTCTTGTGCAAATACATTTCTTGTGGGTGTTGTCATCCTTTTCCTACTTTGAACTGCCCCTCATATACTTCACAGGCCATGAACTGGCTTGGGAGGGATGCAACACTTGCCTCTGGGGGCTGCAGAATCACCCTGGGAATCTCCTCCCCCTTACGAGAAATGGTTGGGCAGGGTGCTTGCTGGAGAAGTGTTCAGGGTCTCTTAGCACTAAAAGCCCATTTCAAACTCTCTGCGATTGTTGCTAATGCAGAAGGGAGAGCAGAAGAGGAACCACTGCCCATCAATTGTACGTGGACGTGCTGTGGTGTGAAGCTTCAGGGGAAACAGCACTATGGAGTTTGGTTCCCCTGGGATCAGAGTTCAGGGGTTCCTTTGGTAACATCTTATTATTTGCAACATAAGATCATTTGCATGATCACATTCACACGGTGCTATACCAGCTCCACTGGCTCCCGGTGGAGTACAGGGTCAGGTTTAAGGTGCTGGTTTTAACCTTTAAAGCCCTATACGCCTAGGACCCTCGTACCTACGGGACCGCCTCTCCTGGTATGTCCCATGGAGGACCTTATGGTCTTCAAACAAAAATACCTTAGAGGTCCCGGGCCACAGGGAGGTTAGGCTGGCCTCAACCATAGCCAGGGCTTTTTTGGCTGTGGCCCCGACTTGGTGGAATGCTCTGTCACAAGAGACCAGGGCCCTGCGGGACTTGACATCTTTCTGCAGGGCCTGCAAGACAGAGCTGTTCCACCAGGGCTTTGGCCGAGGCACAGTCTGACCCCCTCCTTTGGTAATCCTCATAGCCCAATGGTTGCCATTAATTTGATTTTGAATTGATTTTAGAATGAATTGATTTTAGATTTTAGAATGCATTTCAATTAATTGATTGTGATTTTATGTAAACTGTGTTACTTTTATGGTTGTTAGCCGCTCTGAGCCTGGCTTTGGCTGGGGTGGGCGGGATATAAATAAATGTTTATTATTATTTTATTAAGAACATCAGAAGAGATCTTCTGCTTCTGGCCAATGGCCCATCGAGTCCAACATCTTGTTCTCACAGTGGACAGCCAGGTTCCCATTCTGGGAAATCTGCAAGGGGAATTCAGGAACCAGAGCCCTCTGCCCACCTGTGTTGTTGTTGCTGTTGTTTAGTCGTTTAGTCATGTCCGACTCTTCGTGACCCCCTGGATCAGAGCACGCCAGGCACTCCTGTCTTCCACTGCCTCCCGCAGTTTGGTCAGACTCATGTTCGTAGCTTCGAGAACACTGTCCAACCATCTCGTCCTCTGTCGTCCCCTTCTCCTTGTGCCCTCCATCTTTCCCAATGTCAGGGTCTTTTCCAAGGAGTCTTCTCTTCTCATGAGGTGGCCAAAGTCTTGGAGCCTCAGCTTCAGGATCTGTCCTTCCAGGGAGTACTCAGGGCTGATTTCCTTCCGAATGGAGAGGTTTGATCTTCTTGCAGTCCATGGGACTCTCCAGAGTCTCCTCCAGCACCAGAATTCAAAAGCATCAATTCTTCGGTGATCAGCCTTCTTTATGGTCCAGCTCTCACTTCCATACATCACCACTGGGAAAACCATAGCTTTTAACTATACGGACCTTTGTTGGCAAGGTGAGGTCTCTGCTTTTGGTTTGCAGCAATTGGTGTTTGGAATTTTATAATCTTGAGGATGTAAGAAGAGCCTGCTGGATGAGGCCAGTGGCCCATGTGGTCCAACATCCTCTTCTCGCAGCAGCTCACCAGATGCCCATTATGGGAAACCCACAGGCAGGATCCGGGAACCAGAGTCCTCTCCACACCTGTGGTTTGCAGCAATTGGATTCAGAAGCATTGCTGTCTTCAGCCATGGAGGCAGAGTGTACAAATCGTGGCTAGGAGCCATCAGGAGTGTTCTCCTGCACGAAACTTCCATCATGCCATGTCTCGCTCAACCTTTCCTCTAAGCTGAAAAGTATTAAATGCTTCAGCTCTTCCTAATAGGGGGATTGTCCAGTGTTGTTGCCGTGCAAAACTCAGGGCTGTTTCTCCATTTCTGGCAGCAACGCGATTCTCCAGGCTCCTCTCCCCCTGCCAACCCCACCCCCAGCATGCAGGGCGGGTCCCAACCATTAACAGTAATGGGCCATTAGAGAAACATCTTCCAGACATTAATGTCCATCGAGGAAACATCGGCTGCTCATCCGCGAGCAATCAAGGATAAGCGATGGAGTCACTTAGCAGCCGTTCCTCCTCCTGCTGCGTTTCAGCCAATGAGGATTTTACGACCGGGCGCATGAGACACAACGGTGCGGTGCTTCCGTTGCCTCCCTGCACCTGTTTCAATGGAGGGAGCATGATTCATCTCTAGGCTGTCTCTATCCTGAGCCAGATCCCCAATGCTACCTGTAGAGACCTTGGCCACGTTCACACCTTTCGTTTAAAGCACTGCTTTAAACAGTCGCACCTTCCCCCCAAAAGATTCTGGGAGCTGTAGTTTGCTAGGGGTGCCTAGAGTTGTTTGGTCCTCCCTGAACTACAGTTCCCAAGGTGGTTTAACAACCAGTCCCTCTCCCCAGGGGTACCCGAGCAGGAAACAACGGCAATACAATGTCAAAAGCAGCTTTAAAATGATGGTGAACAGTTTAAAACAATGAACGAATGAATGGAAATTTAAGTAGCATTGGCTGAGAAGTAGCCACTGTGCATGCACATAGAGGCCCAAGGACAAATTGTTGTTTAGTTGCTTAGTCGTGTCTGACTCTTCATGACCCTCATGGACCAGAGCACGCCAGGCACTCCTGTCTTCCACTGCCTCCCGCAGTTTGGTCAAACTCATGCTGGTAGCTTCGAGAACACTGTCCCACCATCCCGTCCTCTGTCGTCCCCTTCTCCTTCTGCCCTCCATCTTTCCCAACATCGGGGTCTTTTCCAGGGAGTCTTCTCATGAGGTGGCCAAAGTCTTGGAGCCTCAGCTTCACGATCTGTCCTTCCAGTGAGCACTCAGGGCTAATTTCCTTCAGAATGGAGAGGTTGGATCTTCTTGCAGTCCATGGGACTCTCAAGAGTCTCCTCCAGCACCAGAATTCAAAAGCATCCATTCTTCGGTGATCAGCCTTCTTTATGGTCCAGCTCTCACTTCCATACATGACTACTGGGAAAACCAGAGCTTTAACTATACGGGCCTTTGTTGGCAGGGTGATGTCTCTGCTTTTTAAGATGCTATCAAGGACAAATACAAAATACAAGTGCCAACATCACTTAAAGAGGGAGATAGCATGCAAGTGTTTATGCGCTAATGCTAGAACCTTTGAGCCAAGATGGGTGAACTGGACTGTTTGGACTTAGAAGGCACCATTGATATAGTGAGCATAATGGAGACCTGTGGTGCCCAGAAATGGACACAGTATTCCAGGTAGGGTCTGACCAAGGCAGAATAGAGTGGGACTATTCCTTCCCTTGACCTGGACACTATACTTCTGTGGATGCAGCCTAGAATAGCATTAGCTTTTTTTGCTGCAGCATCACACTGTTGACTCATGCTTAGCTTGTGGTCCACGGAGACCCCCAGATCCTTTTCACACATAAAACTGGCAAGTCAGGTGTCCCCTCATCCTATATTTGTACATCTGATTATTTTCACATGTGTGTTTTCTTGCTGGAAATACATCCCTTTCTTCTTTTTAAAAAGTGATCCTCGCTCAGTGCTTACCCTCTCAGAAAACGACTCGCCCATAATACTAACTTTCCGCATTTTCTTATGCCGATTTTCAATGAATGTCTTCGTCACACTTTTCCAGGTCGTTTAGTTGTTTGCTAAACCTACCATCCTGGTCACAGCCACCTAAAGTATCCACAACTTTTTTTAACCAGTCTTTTCAGAGCTCATGTGGTATAGTGTAGCAAACTTTTTCAGCAGGGGGCCGGTACACTGTCCTTCAGACCTTGTGGGGGGCCGGACTATTTTTTGGGGGCGGGGGGATGAACGAATTCTTATGCCCCACAAATAACCCATAGATGCATTTTAAATCAAAATATACATTCTACTCGTGTAAAAACTGTCAGGAGCTCATCCTACACTCGAGTAGGACCCTGGTAGAGACACATGCCTGACTGGCATGTTCTCTCCCTCCTGGTCGTTCGTTGAGGAGCTTCAAAAGCTTTCTTCAACATCACAGCGACTGATGCTAACAGACACCGGCACCCTTAGGGATCCGCAGAGTTTGTGCAGGATGCACGTGCCAGACCTCAGCAACTCAGCATTTTGGCTAATCTACTTTATTTACATATAAATACACACGGAACACTGCAACATGGCTCCCCCTCTCTCTAGCATCAGACAGTAAAGAGAAAGAACAAAGGACAATAGTCCCACTTCACGGAACACAGTAACACAAACATCCTGTCTCCGTCACTTCCCACTTTGTGGAGTCAAAACATACACCATGACAGCAATCATGGAGCAGGAATTCTAACAGGCCCCACAAATAACCCAGAGATGCATTTTAAATAAAAGCACACATTCTACTCATGTAAAAATATGCTGATTCCCGGACCGTCAGCGGGCCGGATTTAGAAGGCGATTGGGCCAGATCCGGCCCCCGGACCTTAGTTTGCCTATCCATGGGTTAGAGCAGGCTTCCTCAGCCTCAGCCCTCCAGATGTTTTTGGCCTAGAACTTCCATGATCCCTAGCTAACAGGACCAGTGGTCAGGGATGATGGGAATTGTAGTCTCAAAACATCTGGAGGGCCGAAGTTGAGGAAGCCTGGGTTAGAGCAACGGACTAGGACCTTGGAGAACAGGGTTCACATCCCCACTAGGCCACAAAGCTCACTGCTTCTCAGCCTAATCTACCTCTCAGGGTTGTTGTGGAGGTTAAAGGAGGGGGAGAACCACATATGCCTCTCGTTGGAGAGAGAGGAAGCTGGGATAGGAATTGTTATGTACTGAGTTGAGTAGGATCCAAAATGCAGCAGTTTGATTGGTCCTAGAACAATAGGGTCCATAATGCAGCAGTCTGATTGGTCCACAGGAGCCATCCAATCCAGCTCAGGTGGAAGTGAATCCGCAACCTGATTGGCCTACAGGAGAATCCCGGAATTAGCCAATCACGTGGGGCCCATTGTGCAAATAATGTATATAAAGCAGACATTCTGGGGGAACTTCCATTCCTCCTCACCACTATGAGCTGAATAAAGAGCATGAAATCCACTCTCAACTCCGAGTATATTTCAGGAATGCAATTAAAGCCATCTCTTTTGTGGTTTCTACATGAACATGGGTGCATCTCCTATGCTTTCTTGAATCGCTTTTTTAAAGCACTGTGCTGAAATCTCCGCACAGTTTTATAGTGCTGTGGTGGACTGTGTTTTCCGCCCAGGCCAGACCACACGTTCTCAAGACAGCAGCTCCTTGCTCAACGGATCCTTTGACTCCGATTCTGATCTGAGTCCCCTTAAATCTGATCTTCCCATAAAAGCCACCTGGCTGGTTTTCTAAGTCTCTGGGGCCCAAGGAAACACCCCCGGCTTCCACATTCAGAAACTTGTCGCCTTCTCCATTAACCTGCCTGCAGCTTGCTGCTTGGTGCTTATTTAACTCTCGCCCCAGCTCGTAACTCAAGCTGCCGTGCACCCAGCTTAGCAACTCACAACCCCAGGGAGATCTTCTCTATTACAGCAAAGACGGGCTCTTTTGCAAAACTCAAGCTAGCAGGAAACAACTCCTGTTTACTCTCTCTGGCTTGCGCTCCATCTGTGCCTGCTTAAGGTACCATATTTAGGTTTCCCCCCCACCATGCATCTGCTAGCTTTTAAATCATTTTGGAGAAGCAACATTTTCAAGTCACTGATTTTCCTCCACAATATTCTCCGTTATGGTCCATTCAGTGGGTTTAGAATAGGGGGTCGGCAGCTACCAGCTGCTGGGCCAAATCTGGCTATCTTTCTGGAACATATGAACAAAGAAAAATGCTCCTACCCAGTCAGACCATTGGTCCATCTATCTCAGTGTTGTCTACACGGGCTGGCAGCAGATGTCCAACTTAGGACCAGGCCCTAGCTAACAGGACCAGTGGTCAGGGATGATGGGAATTGTAGTCCCAAAACATCTGGAGGGTCGAGTTTGCCTATGCCTGCTTTGGACCAACTGACAGACGAGGAAGACGAATTTTATACTTCTGCTGTTTTATGACAAAGTGTCATCTATCAGATGTGGCCCAATGGCACTCTATCCAGTTGCAATATCTCCAAAGAGGTTTGTTTGGGCCGGCAGCATTTTCCGCTTCTGAGACACCCAAGATACTGGAGAAATTGGATAACCCATTTGGAAATGAAAACGTCCGTGATTACTTTGTATAGCTATTTATTTACAATCAATAAGTTCGATATGCAGACTTTGAGAAAGGACTAGAATAAAGAATTAGAGCGTTCAATATTACCCAGACCGTGGGAAAGTGCTTTAGCCTCGATACCCCTAAACATGTTGTGAATCTTTGTACTTTTGTCCATCTACTGTATTTATTTTTCCCAGTCTGAACTATAAAATGGTGATTTTCTTGAGTCAAAATTAGAGTACCCCTAAACATTTCTTTTAAGGGAGGAAAAAGCACTGCTCAATACCAAAGCTATAAAGGTAAAGGTAAAGGTACCCCTGCCCGTACGGGCCAGTCTTGCCAGACTCTAGGGTTGTGCGCTCATCTCACTCTATAGGCCGGGAGCCAGCGCTGTCCGCAGACACTTCCGGGTCACGTGGCCAGCGTGACAAGCTGCATCTGGTGAGCCAGCGCAGCACACGGAACGCCGTTTACCTTCCCGCTGGTAAGCGGTCCCTATTTATCTACTTGCACCCGGGGGTGCTTTCGAACTGCTAGGTTGGCAGGCGCTGGGACCGAATGATGGGAGCGCACCCCGCCGCGGGGATTCGAACCGCCGACCATGCGATCGGCAAGTCCTAGGCGCTGAGGTTTTACCCACAGCGCCACCCGTGTCCCTACCAAAGCTATAGATGGACCTTTAAATTAAGACTTATACAATCGAAAATAATATTTACCGGTATGTTTTATTTGACTCCTTTTGTGTATAAAAAAAGGGCTTTCCAAGATATCTATATGCTGAAGTTGCAGCAAGGACAATGCCTCTTTGAAATAGACATTTGTACGGTGTTCTATAGAGTGGTGTTGCATGGACAAACAGCGTGTGGCGAGGGCGCCCATGTGCCAAAGGGGTGAGTATGTGCTGGGTGCGGAGGGTGAAGGAGCTGGCCGTGGCACCCCAGCTCTTACCACCGGCACTGCCAGGGGGTCCCTACTTCATGCGCCCTCGAAAACCCACACCCAGGGGTCCGGCCCCTCTGGCACCCTCACACTAAACCCCTGGTTCTATATTAAGTTTGGGGAGAAAGTGCTGGTCTGTATGACTGTACTTAAAGGTAAAGGTAAAGGGACCCCTGACCGTTAGGGACAAGCTCACCCCGTCGCGGGGATTTGAACCGCCGACCTTCTGATCGGCAAGTCCTAGGCTCTGTGGTTTAGACCACAGCGCCACCCGTGTCCCACTGACTGTACTTACCCAATTCCAATTGCAAGTGTTTCTATGCAGAAATTCCTTTCTGATGTCTCATTATTTTTGCTGATGTTGACTTTGTTTCCTGTTATGCTTTTCGTATTCTAAGTTGCCTCTGTATTTAACAATGGCACCAAAAATTCAATAAGAAATAAATGGAGGGCAGGGAGGGAAGGAAGAAAAGAAATCCCAAACCGGAGAACAAAAAGTGTGCCTAAGAAGCTTTTAAACTTGTAAAGAGGCTATATTGGACAGCTCCTGGCACACCGTGAGTCTGCAGTGTGTCTTTTGGCAGCGACGGTCACAAACCTAGACGGCTTTAAAAGAGCATGAGACAAATTCATGGAGGAGCTATTGATGGTTATTGTTGATGGCTCTGCCCTGCTTCCACAGCCCACAAGACCGCTTGTTGGAAAATGCAGGAAGGGAGAGCGTTGGTCTTGTGTTCGAATCCTGATCATCGGTTTCCCATTGGGACATTCGGTTGACCAGGGTTGCTGCTGGATTAGATGGGCCTCTGGCCTGATCCAGTAGGCACTTCTTCTATTCTTCTGTTCTTATGATCACTCACTTACAGCAACAGCCTGTGATGGCCTGGGACTTGGAACCAGAGGAGTCTCAGTCCGCACCGGATCCTTTGCCTCAGGCGGTATCTGAACCTAGTCTGGGGCTGGATTCTGAAGAGCCCCAGTCTGCACAGGTTCCCCTGCAACAAGCACCAGCTGGACCGAGACAGGGGCCTGATCCTGCCCTGGCTCCAGATGTGGGGATGACTTCATTGCCTTCAGCTGGGCCATCACTTACAGCTGCTCCACTACCAGTTGGGTCAGGAGAGGCTGAGGTGGCCCCTGGGACTAGTAACCCACCGACATCTCCTGAGATGCAGAGACTGAGGTCTGAGAGAAGGAGAGACCTGAGTACTCGCAGGAGGAGTGCTCGCCTTCGGGCTGGCCATTACCCCAACAGAGATAAAAGGCTGTCGGACCCCACTCCGGGTTGCGGGAGCAACATTGCTGTTTGCTAGAACCTGCCTGAGACCCTGTGCCTGACCTTGCCTGGTTTCCTGCCTTGGCACTGTCAGACGGACGCCTCGTGGAATCCCTGGATCCAGGGCCAGACCTGGACCGCATTGCTCGGGTTAACCGCCGGGCCCAGCACACAGCCCTCATGCCATTTCTCTTTTGCAGTGTGTGAATTATAATGTGTTACATGCAACCCAGGGACACGGGTGGCACTGTGGGTTAAACCACAGAGACTAGGACTTGCCGATCAGAAGGTCAGCGGTTCGAATCCCCACTACGGGGTGAGCTCCCATTGCTCAGTCCCTGCTGCTGCCAACCTAGCAGTTCGAAAGCACGTCAAAGTGCAAGTAGGTAAATAGGTACCACTCTGGCGGGAAGGTAAACGGCGTTTTCGTGCGCTGCTCTGGTTCGCCAGAAGCGGCTTAGTCCTGCTGGCCACATGACCCGGAAGCTGTACGCCGGCTCCCTCGGCCAATAAATCGAGATGAGCGCCGCAACCCCAGAGTTGGTCACTACTGGACCTAATGGTCAGGGGTCCCTTTACCTTTACCTTTACATGCAACCCAGCTATCTGCCTGGGGTATTATATTTTGCACCGCTCAGGGAAGACGGGACGCGGGAAGGAAGGAAGGAAGGAAGGAAGGAAGGAAGGAAGGAAGGAAGGAAGGAGAGAGAGAGACAGAAGCCTTTTTTGAGCATAGCAAGCCTATTTGATGGAAGTAAAAGGGGCTGGGAGCAGGCATGGAGCAGATTGCCAAAGCCCCATCCTGTAAGTAGCCCATCATGTACCAGGTGTGCACAGCAGGTAACGCGCAGCAATTAAGTCTGAAGTGTGCCTGGGGGGGGGTGTTTATTCCTCCCGCTGGCACCCCTCCCCCAAATAATTCCCGGGGTGTTAATTGTCAAATCCTGAGGAATTGATTCAACCGCAGCAGCCACCATGAGCTGGGAAGCTCTGGGGAGCAAGCTGAATTTAGGGGGAAACCTTGAAATGCAGCGAGTGCAGGTTTAGAGAAGACCCAGGGGGTGACCGCAAAGCAGGGACTGGTCGTAAGAAGAAGAACCCAGCCGCTGGATCAGGACCACCTGGTCCAGCACCCTGTTCACAGTGGCCAACCAGAAGCGCATTACAGAAACCCTGCTTCTTAGCTAGGACTCTCAGCAACTGCTACCCTGGCCCCAATACTCAAAAGACCCCCTCATTGCCCACAGACCATCTCCGGTGCTGAGGGGGCACCTCTTAGTAGTTCTTCCACCCTCAGAGGCTCAGGAGGTGGTGGCCCTGGGAGAGAGGGCCTTCTCTGTGGTGGCCCCTGAACCGTGGGACTCCTTCCCCCCAGAGATGCACCTGGTTATTTATGTAGGCCACCACTGCGGCCCGTGTTTTGTTAGCCCCCAAAATGGAAAACGAGCGAGGTCCCAACCAAAGAAGAAGTGGCAACTTAAGTTGACAGAATGTGTGCAGCTTGCGGACTTAACATATAGAATAAGAGAACAAGAAGAACATAACGTTTAGAGAAGACTGGAAAACGTTTATTGAATATAGGGGAAACAGCTGTGTACAGCTGAAAACGCTGGCAGTATTAAGATAAATTCAACAGTGTAAATAAGTTTTGATGGGTGCAATAATGGAAGACTGAATGGTATAGTGTCTGTAAAATATGAAGCGATTTATGATATGTAACCATGGAAAGAGAAGAAGGGAAGTCATTGATATCTTAAGGATGTAAAAATGAGTATTTAAATTGTAAAACAAAACATGTAATAAAATTGAGAGGGGGGCACTTGGCACCTTCACTGCACAGCATTTATTATTATTATTATTATTATTATTATTATTATTATTATTATTATTATTATTATTATTATTAATACCCTGCCCATCTGGCTGATTTTCCCCACTCCTGAGGATGCTAGAGACGCAGCTCTTTGCGCTGGCTGCTTTTCATAGAACCATAGAATCACAGAATTGTAGGGTTGGAAGGAAACACAAGGATCACCTAGTCCAACCCCTCCAATGCAGGAATATTTTACCCAACATGGGACTTGAACCCACAACCCTGGGATTAAAAGCCTCATGCTGTACCGACTAAGCTATCCCAGTGGTTCAAGAAGTGCAGGTCAGGTGACTTCTCACGCTCTACCAACTGAGCCCCTTGTTTGCTTTTAGGACACACTTTTTATGCTTGCAAGTTCTAAATTGTTTGTTTAATGTTGTGTTTAAATGCTGGAACCTGACCTGGAATAAATAATATTCAGAGCCCCGTTGCTTATTACAGTGGAAGGAGAACGCAGGCATTGTGAGTAGCCAATCTGCAGGGAAAAGGAGGACTTTTCTTTGTCTGATGAAAAGAGTATAAGGAAATAAGGCCAAGTATTGTTACCCCTCCTCCTGGATCGAGGCCCTGGCAACTGCCCCCAAAACAGCAACAGGAACACACTATCGATTCAAAAAATATTCTCGCCACAGTTTGGCACTAAGTTGAGGAATCTCAGAGCTTGTTCTCCCGACTCCGATGCAACCCTGATCAGCTTTTGTCTCGGCAACATGCTAGCACATGCCATGTGTTCGAAGAGCCACTGGCGGGTTTTCCCCAGGGGAGGCAACACACTGGGTTCAGAGAGGACGGGGAGCAGATGCACACAAACCGTGCACTTCGCACATTCTCAAAGAAGCATCGCCCACCCCCTGCCGACATCCGGGACCAGGCGCCTGGGTTTGTTTTCCGACTTCTCTCAGAGAGTTTGGCCAGCTATCTGTTGTTGTTGTTGTTGTTGGCATCTGTCTGTCTCTAGAGACAGTGGAGTGAGCCTCCAGGGATGACATTAAACTGTGTACTGACCTCCCCGGTGTGATGGCCTGGGACTCGGGCTCGGACTCAGAACCAGAGGGGTCTCAGTCCGCACCAGATCCTTTGCCTCAGGCGGCATCTGAACCAAGTCTGGGGCCTGATCCTGAAGAGTCCCAGTCTGCACAGGTCCCCCTGCAACAAGCACCAGCTGGGCCGAGTCAGGGCCGGAGCCTGCCCTGGCTCCAGATACAAGGATGACCTCGTTGCCTCCAGCTGGGCCATCACTTACAGCTGCTCCACTACCAGTTGGGTCAGGAGAGGCTGAGGCGGCCTCTGGGTCCATTAACTCACAGACATCTCTCGAGATGCAGAGACTAAGGTCTGAGAGAATGAGAGACCTGAGTACTCGAGGGAGGAGTGCTTGCCTTCGGGAGAGACAGGGAGGTGAGTCACCGGGGGATCAGGACCGGCTGTTACCCGGACAAATATAAAAGGCTGTCGGACCCTGCCCCAGGTTGCGGGAGCAACGTTGCTGTATGCCAGATCTTGCCTGAGATCCTGTACCTGTCCTTGCCTGGTTTCCTGCCTCGTGTCCTGCCTTAGCCCTGTTGGAATGACTCCTAGTGGAACCTCCGGATTCTGGTCCGGTCCTGGACTGTGTTTCTTGGGTTACCCCCGGGCCCAGCACACCTGGGTTGCAAGACTGGGCAGCATATATGGAGGTCCTGGGCTGCCCAGACAACAAGACCACTCCTCTCGGCCTCACTGATGTGGTCCAAAGGAAAGCAGAGCAAGACATTTGGCACCAGCTTGGCTGCAGGAGTTGCTGGAAGGAGGCAAACAAGATGCCGTCCAACCATCTTAGGGACTCCACTCTGGAATTGTGTAGGGTATACTCCTTAGCCTTTTCTTCTCCCGAAAATATCCCGCAAGGCAGCCGAGGTTTAAAACCAGAGTTTTCCTTCTAGATGGGCTTCCTTCCCAGGTGAACGAGCCCCATCTGCCCCTCCCTTCCCCTTACCGCCTTCTTGACCATTGGAACTGCTACTGTTGTCGTCTGCTCAATCCACCAGAGCCTGTCTTTGCATGCAGGGGAAGCTCTTAACTCACCAAGGGATTGAGACCCATCGGTTCCCTTACCTGGTTTAGCCGGCCAGTCAGAGTCGTTTCCCGGGGTGTGGCCCCTGTCGCATGCTGTTAGCTTCTAGGAGCCACAGGTAGTGGGAATAGAATCATAGAATTGTAGAATTGGGAGGTCCCCCAAGGGATGCTTTGATTGAGATTCTGTCCTTATAGGGGGTCGGGCCAGATGATCCTTGAGGTATCTTCCAACTTTACAACTCTATGGTGTGTGTGTGTGTGTGTGTGTGTGTGTGTGTGTAAATTATTAAATTTTCTGTTTTACAATTTAAAGTACTCATTTTTACATCCTTAACATATCCATGACTTCCCTTCTCTTTCCATTGTTCATTTTACATATCATAAATCCCTGCATATTTTACAAAAACTATACCATTCAGTATTACATTATTACATCCATCATGACTTATTTACACCGTTGAATTAATCTTAATGCTGCCAGCGTTTTCAGCCATACACAATTATTTCCCATTCTTCTCTGGTTGGGACCTCACTCATTTTCCATTTGGGGCCGCAGTAGTAGCATACATAAATAACCTTTCTTGACACCTGGGAATTTCAGTCTGAATGATCCCCAGCAGAAAGGACTCTGGGGGTTTTGGGGGGAAAGTATTTATAAACATTTCCTCCCCATTATGAATCATTTCCAAAGAATCCATACAGCTCTACAATTCTGTGAAACCAAGGAGTGCCCCGTCTTTTAGGTCACAGAACTTGTTTTCAATGACAGCACCAATAAAAACGACAGTACTTCTGGGCCTGTACAGAGTGCTTTCTATTCGGCATGGAGATTGACTCTGCTGGAGGGGAGAGAGTCCTTGTTCTTGAATCCTGCTTGCTGGTTTCGCATAGGCACTTGGTTGGCCATTATGAGAAACCAGTGCTGGACTAGGTGGGCCATTGGCCTGACCCACCAATCTCCTCTTATGTTCTTACTAACACCGCACAATGTCTGGAAGATTTCCAGAAGACAGGCACTGCCTTTCCAGCGGCCGGGAGCCCTCAAACCTCCCCATTTGAAATTCAGCACCGCTCAGGCCAAACTCAATTCTTTCTCCTCGGAGGGGGAGCTCAGTGGCACTGGTGGTTAAACCACAGAGCCTAGGACTTGCCGGTCAGAAGGTCAGTGGTTTGAATCCCCGTGACGGGGTGAGCTCCCATTGCTCAGTCCCTGCTCCTGCCAACCTAGCAGTTTGAAAGCACGTCAAAGTGCAGGTAGATAAACAGGTACCACTCCGGCGGGAAGGTAAATGGCGTTTCCGTGCGCTGCTGTGGTTCGCCAGAAGTGGCTTAGTCATGCTGGCCACATGACCCGGAAGCTGTCACGCCGGCTCCCTCGGCCTATAGAGCAAGATGAGCCCCGCAACCCCAGAGTCGGTCACGACTGGACCTAACGGTCAGGGGTCCCTTTACCTTTACCAATCTCCTCTTATGTTCTTACTAATACAGTGGTACCTCGGGTTACATACGCTTCAGGTTACATACGCTTCAGGTTACAGACTCCGCTAACCCAGAAATAGTACCTCGGGTTAAGAACTTTGCTTCAGGATGAGAACAGAAATTGTGCTCCAGTGGTGCGGCAGCAGCTGGAGGCCCCATTAGCTAAAGTGGTGCTTCAGGTTAAGAACAGTTTCGGGTTAAGAACAGACCTCTGAAACGAATTAAGTACGTAACCAGAGGTACCACTGTACCGCACAATGTCTGGAAGATTTCCAGAAGAGAGGCATTGCCTTTCCAGCAGCCGGGAGCCCTCAAAACTTCCCCTTTTGAAATTCAGCACCGCTCAGGCCAAACTCAATTCTTTCTCCTCGGAGGGGGAGCTCAGGCAAGCTGAACCCATCACATGCGCAAGGTGAACAGGAGGCCCAATTAATGCGCAGAGCCGGCAGTTTGGGAAATGAATTCCACAGCTTCGACACACAAGGTGTTAGCAGGCGCCAGCCTCACGCACCATCTGGTCTCCGAAAGCAGCACTCCGTGCTCAAGATGTTCTTGCTCCCTGGCAGAATAATCCGAGGGGGTGGAGTGGCAAAATGCACAGAGAGAGAGAGGGAGATGGAGAGGCAGGCAAAACTATGAAGGGCAGGAGAGACTGCTCCTCAAAACGAGCCAAGCTCCAGCAAGCCCACGTCGAGGTCAAACTCCCAGATCTGGGAGATGACAAACATCCATCGCTGCAGCCTATGCGCTTGGTTTGGGCTGCATACGCGGGTGGCGCTGTGGGTTAAACCACAGAGCCTAGGACTTGCCAATCAGAAGGTCGATGGTTCGAATCCCCACGAAGGGGTGAGTTCCCATTGCTCGGTCCCTGCTCCTGCCAACCTAGCAGTTCGAAAGCACGTCAAAGTGCAAGTAGATAAATAGGTATCATTCCGGCGGGAAGGTAAACGGCGTTTCCATGCGCTGCTCTGGTTTCGCCAGAAGCGGCTTAGTCCTGCTGGCCACATGACCTGGAAGCTGTACGCCGGCTCCCTCGGCCAATAAAGCGAGATGAGCGCCGCAACCCCAGAGTCGTCCACGAATGGACCTAACGGTCAGTGGTCCCTTTACCTTTACAACAACGAGAACAAGTGTGCTGTTGCAGAGCTGCTTCAGCAGCCGTGATATGCAAAGCCTGTGGGAGGGATTTTATTAGGACAGGGGAAAAGAAAGGACTTCTTTGCGCAGTGCATCCTTAAGTGATGTAAGTCCCTGCTGCAGGAAACAGTTATGGCTACCAACCTGGATGGTTTAAAAAGAGGATTAGACAAAAAGGCAAAAGAGTACTGGGAAAGAATTTATAATGAATTGAAAAAAATGTTTAGAAGCACTTTTCCAAAAAACAACAACAACCAAACAACAACAACACAGAGTCTTTTTTGTTGGGGATAATTCAGACTGAAATTCCCAAGTGTCGAAAAAGGTTTTTTATGTATGCCACAACTGCGGCCCGTGTTTTGTTAGCCCCAAAATGGAAAACGAGCGAGGTCCCAACTAAAGAAGAATAAACTGAAACTGAAGGAATATGCGCAGCTTGCAGACCTAACATACAGAAGGAGAGAACAAGAAGAACATACATTTAAAGAAGATTGGGAAATGTTTATTGAATATATGGGGGGAAATTGTGTGCACTTGAAAACGTTGGCAGCGTTAAGATAAATTCAACAGTGTAAATTAGTTTTGATGGAAGTAACAATGGAATACTGAATGGTTTGGTTTATATAAAATATGCAGGGGCGTATGGTATGCAAAATGAACCACAGAAAGAGAAGAAGGGAAGTCACTGATATTTTAAGGTTGTTTAAATGAATGCTCTAAATTGTAAAACAGAAAATTTAATAAAAATTGTATAAAATAAGAGATTAGACACATTCATGGGGGCCATTGATGGCTCACAGCCATGATGGTTCTGCTCTGCCTCCACAGTCGCAGGAAGCAATGCTTCTGAATCCCAGTTGCTGGAAACTCTTGTTGCTCTTGTGCTTGAATCCTGCTTGGGGGTTTCCCACAGGCCCCATGATGCGCCACAGTGAGAACAGGATGCTGGCCAATATGGGCTCTTCTGGTTCTCCCAGTCCTGCCACCCTGGCAGGCCGCCTTGGTGGAGATGTGGCTGAGGGCCTTCTCGGTGGTGGCTCCCAGCCTGTGTCTCTCCCTCTCTACAGAAGCTAAACTGGCTCCCTCCTAGTCATCCTTCTGCCAGCAGGTGAAGACTGTTTCATTCTGACAGGCCTTGGGAACAGGTTGGTTCTTTAGGAAATGGTTTTTAATAGCGTTGTGCTGTTTCTGCTATTTGTACCGTGGTACCTTGGTTCTCAAACATCATCCGTTCCGGAAGTCCGTTCCAAAACCAAAACATTCCAAAACCAAGGCATGCTTTCCCACAGAAAGTAATTCAAAATGGATTAATCCGTTCCAGGCTGTTGAAAAACTACCCCTAAAATGCTTCTCCCCACTGCCCCAATTAGCACAATCTTTTAGTCTCTCTCTCTCTCTCTCTCGTCAAAGCAAGAACCAAGGTACCACTGTATTTTAATAGATTTGTTTTTATAGTGTTTTCAGTTTTAATTACTTTTTAAACTATTATCTTTTATATATTTTTAGCTATTTTTATTTTTTGTGCAGTTTCAATTTGTGTTGGATGCTTTCCATACCATTCTGGGAGTAAATAAATCATCATTTTCAGTTCCAACTCTCTACAGCAATGTGTGATTTTTCGTTTCTTAACACTCCAGAAAATTGTTCAGCATTATAGTGCAAATATCTGATATTTCCATGCAATTTCAACTAGTGTGCACACCATGCCACACCCTTTCTCCTACTACAATGCATTTTTGTATGTCACTTTCATTTTATTTGCATTGCAAAATTCAGGTAAGTGCAAATTTCGAAGGCTCACTTGAGTTTCAGTTCTTCTCTTGGAAAGCTCACGTTTGATGGATTCGTTTTTTAAAATGAACTGACTGCTGACAATGTGAAGGCACCCCAAGACACTTAGTGGGTAGTCACTTTAGGGCAACCCATGTTGATACTGTGGTATCTCAGTTCTCGAACATCTCCGTTGACGAACGTTTCGGAACCCGAACGCCAAAAACCCGGAAGTAAATGCTTCCGTTTTCGAATGAGCCTCGGAAGTCAAACGGCTTCCGCTGCAAGTTTGTTAATTTTCTCAATTTAATTTACAGACAGCCCTTTGCGCCTCGATTTCCGAACGTTGCAGTCTTCCAGAATGGATTACGTTTGAGAACCAAGGTACCGCTTTAACCCTAATGAAAGCTAATAGGAAACCTACAACAATAGGCTGAACTGTCAGAAAACACAGTCGATTTTGGGAATGGTTCTGACCTTCAGAGCAGGATTCAAAAGTGCCTGGTTCAATGTCTTAGCCTCATTGCACCAACCACCACAAACACACACACACACACAAAACAACAGTGGCAGCATCTTCATCACATGCCAAACTCAGATCCTCTGATGGTGCGATTTGGCAGGGAATCTGTTGTCTCTGCCAAGCTCGTGCGCTAGCGAAGGAAGCGAGAGCAAGAGGCACGATATCCAAAAATATCAAGAGAGGCATCTACACAACACCAGCAGGTGTTTCTCCTGATACTGGCTGTTTATTGCCAGTCGCCCTGCAAGCTGAAGTTAAACAACACCAAAAACAAACAAACATGCGCATGTAGATATTGCATAGCTACAAGCAGCCGATTCGCCCTTCTCATCTCATTCTTCTTTCCCCAGACCCAAAGTTTAAAGTCTTCCATGAACCAGTCTCAGGAAGAGCGGCTTAACTGTTCCCGATCTCCCTTACAACAACCGGGCACCAGGAAATTTTAGGAAGGGAAAGGAAGAGGGAGGGAAGCAGGAGGCAAGGCTGGCGAGTGCCAAATGTTGTAAGATAAACATGAAAATTGCATTCGCACCCCGTAACCAGGCGAGGGGTGTGCGGAAAGCTCTGCTCATGCTAACAATGTGTTGACAGCATCCTGACATGGCCCAGATGCCGAGAACATCTGCCTTTTGGCTCATGAATATTAATCGGCCAAGGAGCTCCCCCATGAGAAACTCCGCCTTCCTCACCCTGGGAATCAGGCCGTTGCAAAGGGGAGCGGCAGCTGGATGTTGCCTAACCCAGGCTCCTGGCTTCAGAGAGGCCTGCATGAAAATAGTTCCTCTTCATGCAGCACATAATGAAACTGTGGAACTCCCTCCCACAGTAGGCAGCAGTGATCATCAACCTGGGTGGCTTGGAAAGAGGGCTGGACATGATACACTCGGCGGGGGATTTGGGGCACGATATTAGCCTAGAATTTGCTGATCAGAAGGTTGGCGTTTTGAATCCCCATGATGGGGTGAGCTCCCATTGCTTGGTCCTTGCAACCTAGCAGTTCGAAAGCACCTCAAAGTGCAAGTAGATAAATAGGTACTGCTTCGGCGGGAAGGTAAACGGCATTTCCATGCACTGCTCTGGCTCGCCAGAAGCGGCTTAGTCATGCTGGCCACATGACCCGGAAGCTGTCTGCGGACAAATGCCAGCTCCCTCAACCAGTAAAGTGAGATGAGTGCCGCAATCCCAGAGTCGGTCACGACTGGACCTGATGGTTAGGGGTCCCTTTACCTTTACCTTTATTTAACTTTTACATTGGGAAAGGTTATGGAAAACTGATTTGAAATTCTCAGCATGTTGCACGCTAAAAGAAAACGTATTTTTTCGTGTATAAGACAATGTTTTTTCCTTAGAAATAATAGGCATAAATTGTGGGTCGTCTTATTAATGGATAGCAGAGAGGAGACGGGTGATTGGTGGTGGCAGCCAGCAGGACATTGGCAGCGGCATTTGGGCGTGTGATTGGTTGCTGTGGCAAGGCCTACTGTTGATTGGCTGTGACTGCGGCAATTGGGCGGGCAATTTACGGCAGTGATGAGGCGTGCGTGCAATCGGCTATGGTTGCGTCAAGTGACCCACCCCCCAAAAAGCTCAACAACTTTGGGCAATCCCCCCCTTTTTTGGTTATAGTCCCAAAAAATAGGGGTTGTCTTATACATGGGGTCCTGCCATCCTAGCAGTTAAAAAGCACGTTAAAGTGCAAGTAGATAAATAGATACCACTCCGGTGGGAAGCTAAATGGCGTTTCCATGTGCTGCTCTGGTTTCGCCAGAAGCGGCTTAGTCATGCTGGCCACATGACCCGGAAAAACTGTCTGCGGACAAACGTCGGCTCCCTCAGCCAGTAAAGCGAGATGAGCACTGCAACCCCAGAATTGTTCGCGACTAGACTTAACTGTCAGGGGTCTTTTACCTTTTTATACATGGGGATGTGTTATACACGGAAAAATGTGGTATATGAAAAGTGATTACCGTTGGTATTTGACTCTTAGTAAGTTAGCAAAAATGTATAAGACAAGTATAAATACCTGCTGGAAATATAAAGAAAAAGAAGGTATGTTTTATCATATGTGGTGGTCGTGTGAAGTGATAAAAGCCTTCTGGGAAATGATATATAATGAATTGGGGGGGGGGATGTTTAAAATAAGTTATATAAAAAACCCAGAAGCTTTCTTACTAGGAATTGTAGGTACAGAAATCCCAAAGGTCCAGAAAAGACTTTTTATATATGCGACAGCTGCAAGGATGCTACTAGCCCAGAGACCAAAAAAAGATAAAGTCCCTACCAGAGAGGAATGGCAAACCAAGCTGGTTGCTGGAAACCACAGGAGGGGAGAGCGTTTCTCTTGTGCTCGAATCCTGCTCGGATCCAGGTATCTGGTTGGGCACTGAGAGAACAGGATGCTGGAATAGATGGGACAATGGCCTGACCCAGCAATGGTCTCCTTATGTTCTTATGGCCCCAAATCTGGTGTGGGCAAAGTACTGGAAGCAATACGCAGGAAGAACCAGGTGCACAAATTTAAGATGGAGAACACCTGGCTTACAAGCAGTGCATGTGCAAAGGATCTAGGGGTCTTGGTGGACCACAAGCTGAACATGGGTCCACAGTGTGATGCAGCAGCAAAAAAAGCTAACGCTATTCTAGGCTGCATCAACAGAAGTCTAGTGTCCAGATCCTTTAAATGGATTTTGAATAAACCATTACTGTTTTGAATTTTATGGTATTGTATTTCTTAGATCATGGCCACTGGTCCCATCACCTCCTGGCAAATAGAAGGGGAAGAAATGGAGGCAGTGAGAGATTTGACTTTCTTGGCTCCATGATCACTGCAGATGGTGAAATTAAAAGATGCCTGCTTCTTGAGGGAAAAGCAATGACAAACCTAGACAGCATCTTAAAAAGCAGAGACAGCACCTTGCCAACAAAGGTCCGTATAGTCAAAGCTATGGTTTTCCCAGTAGTGATGTATGGAAGTGAGAGGTGGACCATAAAGAAGGCTGATCACCGAAGAATGGATGCTTTTGAATTCTGGTGCTGGAGGAGACTCTTGAGAGTCCCATGGACTGCAAGAAGATCAAACCTCTCCATTCTGAAGGAAATCAGCCCTGAGTGCTCACTGGAAGGACAGATCCTGAAGCTGAGGCTCCAATACCACATGAGAAGAGAAGACTCCCTGGAAAAGACCCTGATGTTGGGAAAGATGGAGGGCACAAGGAGAAGGGGACGACAGAGGATGAGATGGTGGGGCAGTGTTCTCGAAGCTACCAGCATGAATTTGACCAAACTGCGGGAGGCAGTGGAAGACAGGAGGGCCTTGTGTGCTCTGGTCCATGGGGTGACGAAGAGTCGGACACGACTAAACAACAACAACATTTCTTAGTATGCCGTGCAAAACACTCTTCGGAATAATGCTTCTTATAGGGTAGGGTACGGCACACTCGGGATAAGTTTATGGACCTGAGGGGGGCGGGGGGCCTGAAATTTTTTTGGAACCATTAGTGTAAATAGATAAGCAAACTTTTCCCATGATAATAGCTGGGAAATTGCCAAAAACAGGTGGCAAAATAATGTTTGCAGCATCAACAAAAGTGATTCCAGAACAAGCTCATTGGAACTGGCCTTTCGCTCCGGAAATGACCTTCCCTTCCCCCCCCACAAGACTCCCCACATAAAAGAAAGTACTTCTTCATGCAATGCATAGTTAATCTATGGAACTCCCTGCCACAAGAGGCACTGATGTCCACCAACTTGGATGCCTTCCAAAGACAATTTTGACTTCCAATGGCAAATTCCTGGAAGACTATTGATGGTTACCATCCATAAAGGCTATGCTCTGCTGCCACAGCTGGAGGCAGTGATGCTTCTGGAAACCTCAGGAGATCTTGTGTTCGAATCCTGCTTGCTGGTTTCCCATGGGCATTTGGTTGACCCCTGTGAGAACAGGCTGCTGGACTAGATGATCCAGAAGACCCTTCTTATGTTCTTATGTTCCTCCAGGAGTCGTTGAGGGTTAAATCCTGGCTTCATGATTTCATGCCACGTTTCGCGAGCATCTTTTGCTTTCTGCCAGCTTTGGAGGCTAGGCCCAAAAAGAGAGGCCTCCTCCTCTCTCCCCATCCCCGCCTGTGGCTCCTCTGTGCATGCGCCGCCTCCTCAAGCCCCACTCAGCGGAGAAGTCTGTGATGTTTAGATTAGAGGATAATGTGCTGGAAATAATTGCCTTAATCAAGAAAGGTTAATTAGGCTGTCTGTGTGTACAGCGGCAGAGGGTGTTATCACAGCACAGAGTTCGTGAGGGTGGCACTCACGCCTGCACCTCGGCGGTAATTAAAGACGTGCTCCTAACAGAAATAACCACCCCTTGGAATCTCCCGGAAATGTGGTTGCGGGGCTGGGTTTCAGCGCTGCTCTATCATGCAGACCCTTGTCTCTTCCCAGTGACACGGTTGCATCCCAAGGGACGACCAGAAGATGGTCATGGCTGGAGAAGGTTGCAAGGTGGGTGGCCCCTGTGGCGATCACACAGGGTCCCCGGACGTTTAGCGGTCTATTGATCCCTGTGCCACCACTGTGCTTCTTTCCCCGCTGCCACCAACCCGTTACTCTCTGGTCAAACACTGAGTCCAGTCAGTTGTTAAAAGTGAACCAAAAAAACAAGATTACCGTATTTTTCGCACCATAGGACGCACTTTTTCCCTCCTAAAAAGCAAGGGAAAATGTGTGTGCGTCCTATGGAGCGAATGCAGGCTTTCGCTGAAGCCTGGAGAGTGAGAGGGGTCGGTGCGCACCGACCCCTCTCGCTCTCCAGGCTTCAGGAAGCTATCCGCTAGCCGCGGCTAGCGGAGCGCTGCATTAATCCCGAAGCTTGGGGCGCGCGGAGCTCAGCGTGCCCCAAGCTTCTGGGTGCCGGCAAGGTCTCGCTAGCCCTGGGAGAGCCCCGCGACGTTGCGGGGCTCTCCCAGGGCTAGCGAAGCGCCGCGCTAATCCCGAAGCTTTGGGCGCGTGGAGCTCAGCGCGCCCCAAGCTTCTGGGTGCCGGCAAGGTCTCGCTAGCCCTGGGAGAGCCCCGCGACGTTGCGTGGCTCTCCCAGGGCTAGCGAAGCGCCGCGCTAATCCCGAAGCTTGGGGCGCGCGGAGCTCAGCGCGCCCCAAGCTTCTGGGTGCCGGCAAGGTCTCGCTAGCCCTGGGAGAGCCCCGCGACGTTGCGTGGCTCTCCCAGGGCTAGCGAAGCGCCGCGCTAATCCCGAAGCTTGGGGCGCGCGGAGCTCAGCGCGCCCCAAGCTTCTGGGTGCCGGCAAGGTCTCGCTAGCCCTGGGAGAGCCCCGCGACGTTGCGGGGCTCTCCCAGGGCTAGCGAAGCGCCGCGCTAATCCCGAAGCTTTGGGCGCGCGGAGCTCAGCGCGCCCCAAGCTTCTGGGTGCCGGCAAGGTCTCGCTAGCCCTGGGAGAGCCCCGCGACGTCGCGGGGCTCTCCCAGGGCTAGCAAAGCCCCGCGCTAATCCCGAAGCTTGGGGCGCGCGGAGCTCAGCGCGCTCCAAGCTTCTGGGTGCCGGCAAGGTCTCGCTAGCCCTGGGAGAGCCCCGCGACGTCGCGGGGCTCTCCCAGGGCTAGCAAAGCCCTGCGCTAATCCCGAAGCTTGGGGCTTCGGGATTAGCGCTCCGCTAGCCGTGTCTAGGCTGCGGATAGCAGCCTGCTTCCCGGAGCGCCGGGCGCCCTGAAAGCAGAGCTCCAGGCGCTTCGGGAACACATCCGCAGCGTGGGGAGCCTTACAGGAATTCCCCACAGGGCTCCCCACGCTGCGGATAGCAGCCTGCTGCCTGGCGGGTGGAGCGCCCTGAAGCAGAGCGCCCCTCGCGCCAGGCATACATCCGCAGAGTGGGGAGCCTTGCAGGAGTTCCCCACAGGGCTCCCCACGCTGCGGATAGCAGCCTGCTGCCTGGCGGGTGGGGCGCCCTGAAGCAGAGCGCCCCTCGCGCCAGGCATACATCCGCAGAGTGGGGAGCCTTGCAGGAGTTCCCCACAGGGCTCCCCACGCTGCGGATAGCAGCCTGCTGCCTGGCGGGTGGGGCGCCCTGAAGCAGAGCGCCCCTCGCGCCAGGCATACATCCGCAGAGTGGGGAGCCTTGCAGGAGTTCCCCACAGGGCTCCCCATGCTGCGGATAGCAGCCTGCTGCCTGGCGGGTGGGGCGCCCTGAAGCAGAGCTCCCCGCCCGCCGGACAGACATCGGCCAGCCCCACAAGCTTGGGGGACAGCAGGGAGGCGCAGCGCCACTATCCCGCTGTTCCTCGACCTGGTTCGGTTTCCCTGACCTGCTTTTGGGGGGGAAATAAAGGGGAAAATTTTTTCCTTTATTTCCCCCCAAAAAAACTAGGTGCGTCCTATGGTCCGGTGCGTCCAATCGTGCGAAAAATACGGTATTTTACAAACAATAACAAGTTTATGGTTTCTCAGATAATACTCCCGTCAGTATCTTAACTTTGGTTTCTTTACCGGCCAATACCTTCTGACTGATTATCTCAACTGTTTGACTGACTCCTCTTAACAAATTCTCTCCCTTTCTCACACCAGACTAGCCCAACCCACAGACTTATCTTCCCTGTCTCTTCTAACAACTCTAACTCTCCAAAAAAAAACCCTCTGTGCTTAAACCTTATACACAGTTAACTCTGCCCCCTGGGTTCCCATTGGTTAGTCATTTTACAGTTAGTTAACCCTTTCCCTATGAACCCAGTATGATGTCACACACATAGGAGGGCAAACGTCACATACACCTTCCTGGGATTCTGGTGGTTCCACCACAATCTGGAGGCTCCTCTCTCAGGATTGTTATCCCGCAAAGGCGATCCTTACCAGGGCAAACAGAGGAGTTTATAGGGTGGGTGGGTGGCTGTCTGTCTGGGGTCATTCAGAAGTCAATCTGTTCCTCTAGGGAACTAGGAAGAACTTCAATGGAATCATACAGCTGGAAGGGACCGCAAGAGTCATCTAGTCCAACCCCCTGCAATGCAGTAATCTCAGCTCAAGTATCCATGACAGATGGCCACCCAACCTCTTCTTAAAAACCATCAAGGAAGGAGAGTCAACCACCACTTGTGGGAGTCTGTTCCACTACCGAACAGCTCTTGCTGTTGGAAAGTTCTTCCGTATGTTTAGTTGGAATCTCCTTTCTTGTAACTTGAAGTCGTGGGTTCGAGTCCTCCCCTCCAGAGCAAGAGAAAAACAAGCTTGCTCCATCTTCTGTGTGACAGCCCTTGAGATACTTGAAGATGGCTCTCATATCTCCTCTCGGTCTCCTGTCGACATGCAGAGGGGCCGGGAGGCCAGCTGGCAAGCCCAGCTCGGACGTCTCCTTCCATCGGCCCGTGATCCAATGTAAATCAGCGACCCGAACTTCAAAAGCCAGGGCATGCAATTAGCAGAGTGTACTGCGCACACAGAAGTAGGCATGAGGTGTAAGTCATGCTGAAGCTACAGATTTATTAAACATAAATCAGAACAAAGAAACATGTCATCTCTCTCTCGTGTCATCTTGGAGAGAACAGCAAAAGCAAAAGCTATACTCAAACGGAAGTTCCCAGCATACTGGGCTGGAAAGTAAACAGACATGTGATTTGCAACAATCTCATGCCTGTTCCTTAAGGTGGAATAAAAAATGTCAACAGCTCCTTCAATTACTCCTCATAAGGCTTGGTTTCCAGACCCTTGATCATCTTGGTTGTCCTCCTTTGCACACCTTCCAGCTTGTCAACATCCTTCTTAAATTGTGGCACCCAGAACTGGACACAGCACTCCTGGTGTGGTCTGACCAAGGCAGAATAGAAAAGTAGTATGACTTCCGTTTCTTTGGACGCTAGACTTTTGCTGACGTGGCCTAGAATAGCATTAGCCCTTTTTTTACTGCTGCATCACACTGTGGACTCATGCTTGCGGTCCACCAAGGGAGTCTTGTGTGGGGAAGTTCATTTCCAGAGTGAAAGGCCAGCTGAAATGAGCTTGGGCTGAAATCACTTTTGGTTTTTGCTGTCACCGCAGACGTGGTTTTGGTAGCAGTATGACTCATGCAACACATTGGCAACTAATATACACACAGTAATGACCAAAATGATTATACATTCTTTACCAATCTTCTGGGGGGGGGGGATACAAAACCTTATGCAAAGCCACAGAGACTTGCGAACTACCCAACATGAGATGAACTTATAATGTCTGATTTCAACGGATTTTTCAAGTGCTTGACTCAGCCTTTTGTTTTCTTTATCTTTTTAGGTAAGTTCATGACGATACCAACAAAAGGTAAGTTCGGTGTTGTTGACAATACCGAGAGATGCTAGTGAAGTTGTAGATGGATGTTAATAAAGTTCGCCCTGGCAGTCCAAGTAATCAAGAGGCCGTTGTTCGCCCCCTAAGCAAATCAGTCTCTTAAGCTTAAGCCAAGAAATAGTATTCTCTATGAAATTGAATATCAATATACGTATCAAGGCTTTGAGAATAGACCACTGAAGAAGCCCGGAAAACTACCTTGGGAGTATGCTACCTGCAAGCCCCAGTAAAAGGGCCCCATCAGGGGCGAACAACGTGTTGCATGAGTCGTACTACAGACGTGGTTTTGGCACCCGTTCTTGGCAATTTCCCAGCGATTCTTGCTCAGAGAACTTGGAGTGACATCATGAACCCAGAATCTAACCCTCAGTGATTCCTGCAGGAATTAAGGGAATTAAGGGCTAAGGGAGCTGGGCATGTTTAGCCTGGAGAAGAGGAGGTTAAGGGGTGATATGATAGCCATGTTCAAATATATAAAAGGATGTCATATAGAGGAGGGAGAAAGGTTGTTTTCTGCTGCTCCAGAGAAGCGGACACGGAGCAATGGATCCAAACTACAAGAAAGAAGATTCCACCTAAACATTAGGAAGAACTTCCTGACAGTAAGAGCTGTTTGACAGTGGAATTTGCTGCCAAGGAGTGTGGTGGAGTCTCCTTCTTTGGAGGTCTTTAAGCAGAGGCTTGACAACCATATGTCAGGAGTGCTCTGATGGTGTTTCCTGCTTGGCAGGGGGTTGGACTCGATGGCCCTTGTGGTCTCTTCCAACTCTATGATTCTATGATTCTAAGAACATAAGAGCATAAGGGGGCTCTGCTGGATTAGGCAAGTGTCCCATCTTGTCCAGCATCCTGTTCTCACAATGGCCAACCAGATACCTGTCGGAAACCAGCAAGCAGGATGTGAGCACAAGAGCAACTCTTCCCAGCCACTGGCATTCAGAGGCGGTTGGAGGATGGATGGTGGCTAACAGATTGAGGTTGAATCCTGAAAAGACAGAAGTACTGTTTTGGGGGGACAGGAGGTGGGCGGGTGTGGAGGACTTTATGGTCCTGAATGGGGTAACTGTGGCCCTGAAGGACCAGGTGTGCAGCCTGGGAGTCATTTTGGACTCACAGCTGTCCATGGAGGCGCAGGTCCAGGGTGGCTGTCTCCCAGCTCCACCTGGTATGCAGGATGAGACCCTCCCTGCCCGCAGACTGTTGAGCCAGAGTGGTACATGCTCTGGTTAACTCCTGCATGGACTACTGCCACTGGTCCTGAAAGATCTTCATTGGCTCCCAGTACGTTTCCGAGCACAATTCAAAGTGTTGGTTTTGACCTTGAAAGCCCTAAATGGCCTCGGTCCTGTATACCTGAAGGAGCATCTCCACCCCCATCGTTCTACCTGGACACTGAGGTCCAGCGCCAAGGGCCTCCTGGTGGTTCCCTCGCTGCGAGAAGCCAAGTTACAGGGAACCATGCAAAGGACCTTCTCGCTAGTGGTACCTGCCCTGTGGAACACCCTCCCACCAGATGTCAAAGAGAAAAACAACTACCAGACTTTTAGACGACATCTGAACGCAGCCCTGTTTAGGGAAGCTTTTAATGTTTGAGGCATTACTGTATTTTAATACAGTGGTACCTCGGGTTACATACGCTTCAGGTTACATACGCTTCAGGTTACAGACTCTGCTAACCCAGAAATAGTGCTTCAGGTTAAGAACTTTGCTTCAGGATGAGAGCAGAAATCGTGCTCCGGCGGCGTGGCGGCAGCAGGAGGCCCCATTAGCTAAAGTGGTGCTTCAGGTTAAGAACAGTTTCAGGTTAAGAACGGACCTCTGGAACGAATTAAGTACTTAACCAGAGGTACCACTGTATTGTGTTGGAAGCCGCCCAGAGTGGCTGGCGAAACCCAGCCAGATGGGCGGGGTATAAATAATAAATTATTATTATTATTATTATTATTATTATTATTATTATTATTATTCAGAAGCATTGTTGCCTCTGACTGTGGTGGCAGGGCAGGGCATTCATGGCTGGTAGACACTGATAGCCCTCCATGAATTTGTCTAATCCTCTTTTAAAACCACCCAGATTGATGACTATTACTGTCTCCTGTGGGAAGGAGTTCCATAGTTTAACTCTGCCCTGCATGACAAAGGACTTCCTTTTCTCCGTCCTGAATCTCCCGCTCCTCCTTTCTTTGGGAAAGGCTTGGCTTGCAGGGTGGGGATGCACATGTGCAGAAGGGAAAGCCGGCCAAAGCAGACACCTCTTTCCTGGAAGAGGCCAGTTCCAACTGCATCTCCCACACAGCCCCTCCCCTCTTCCTCCTCCTCCTCTTCCTCTTCCTCCTCCTCCTCTTCCTTCCAGCCTCTTTGCTGCTCTCTGCTTTGCCTTCCCCTCCTGCCTCTCTCCCCGTTGCTCCATTTCAAAGAGGATGGAGCCCCCTGCAGGATCCAGGCCCTGGAGGCTTCAGATATACTGGCACCCACTTTCCCTAAACACACACACACACAATTGTGTTTTTGTTTGTTTGTTTGTTTGTTTGTTTGTTTGTTTGAATCTGTTTGTTACACTTTCTCATTTCCCCAACCTTATGTTCAGTTCTCCACAGAATGTGTGTTGTTTTTGCAAAGACCTTATGACAATTCATCAAAAATCTAGTGTGCCTTTCTCCTAGCACACACATTTTTCATATAATTTGTATTAAATTTTCCTATTTAAACATCTCATTACACAAATCTATAACAAAAAAGCTTTGCTCAAACAGAGCATCGACTTCCTTCCCCTCTCTTTCTGACTTCCAAACATTTTTATTAAATTTTCGCATTTCTATAACCACTTTTTTACCTTAAAACTAATTTTTTATAATAATTACCTCCTTACATGTAAATCAGCTCCTTATTTTCACATTACAAAGCATTTCAGTTTAAACCTACAAACGTTTTCACATTTTTCTATACACTTTTGAGTAATTAAGGGATTATATGTAGGGATGTCTGTTGTTGTTGTTGTTGTTGTTTTGCATTTGTATCCTACCTTTCCCCCCAAGAATCACAAGATGGCACACTTAGTTCTATCCTCCTCATTTAATCTCCAAATTATGTTCAGTAAATTGCTAGGGGGAAAATATGTGTACACTAATACAAAGTTTTCCAAGCCATTCCCTTTAAAATAATGCCTTTCTGTATGTAATTTTCACTAACAAGGCATACCTGTGCACACTTTACCCAAGTATATGCATATTTGTACACATCGCTTTGTACAGCCGTGCAATATTCAGAAAAGCACGATTTCTGAAGAGTGGCTATGTTTTGGATGAAAATTCAGCATCCTAGGGCGATTTTTGCCTAATATGCACCTTTTGCGTGTAATCTTACCTAATGCACATGCACAGCCAATTTCCCCCAATAAAATGCAATTTGCTGTGCCATTTTCACTAATATATGCATTTTTGCATACACTACTTGACTGGAGAAGTTGTATTACAAAATTCAGAGAAGTGCAAAATTCAAAGGATTCCTGTGTTTTCGTTCGTGCATTGCTTAAGAAATTAATGCTTCTGAACACCAGTTTCTGGAAACCACAGGAGGGGAGCATTGCTCTTGTACTCAGATCTATTTATTAATTTTATTTTGTAACACTGATACACTGCTTGATTGTTTTTTTAAAAAATGTCAAAGCCGTTTACGAAAAGATAAAATGAGAAAATCAAAGAAAAAATTACAACCATGTTTTAAAACATACAAAAAATTAACATAGACCTCTGGATATAGGGTGGTATATAAATTCAATCAATTAATAAATATAATACTAAAACAGATTTAAATTCACCTTGACTTTCTAAGCATCTCTGTAAGCTTGTCTAAGTGGGACTATTTTTAGCAGGCACTGAAAAGTGCAGAGTGAAGGCACCTGCCTGCTATCAATAGGCAGGGAGTTCCAAAGTGTAGGTCAAAGGTAAAGGGACCCCTGACCATTAGGTCCAGTCGTGACTGACTCTGGGGTTGTGGCGCTCATCTCGCTTTACTGGCAGAGGGAGCCGGCATACAGCTTCCGGGTCATGTGACCAGCATGACTAAGCCGTTTCTGGTGAACCAAAGCAGTGCACGGAAACGCCGTTTACCTTCCCGCTGGAGTGGTACCTATTTATCTACTTGCACTTTGATGTGCTTTTGAACTGCTAGGTTGGCAGGAGCAGGGACCGAGCAACGGGAGCTCACCCCGTCACAGGGATTCGAACCGCCGACCTTCTGATCGGCAAGTCCTAGGCTCTGTGGTTCAACCCACAGCACCACCCGCGTCCCTTAAAGTGTAGGTGCCACCATGCAAAAATTTTGAGTTCCTGCTCATGTGAAGCAGGTGTTATGTGGCGCTTGCAGTAGTGCCAGCTCTGCTGATCAAAGTGGTTAAGTGGGCACATGAGGAGGAGGCCTGGGCATTATCTGGTTTTCAACATCATGCTATATCACCAGCTCCTCACAGCTGGATCATCACCTTGTCGTGGTGAGTGGGCTTGCATGTTCCTATGACCCTTGTGAGCGAAGCCGTCAGGAATCTCGTACTCCCAGCAGGGTCACCCAAGGTGGTAAGGTCAAAGGGAAGGAGCTAGACAAAGAATGATCCAAGAAGTCCTCAATGGCAGAAGAGGATGATAATAACAAGCGGTACAGTGGTACCTTGGGTTATATACGCTTCAGGTTACAGACTTTGCTAACCCAGAAATATTACATCGGGTTAAGAACTTTGCTTCAGGAAGAGAACAGAAATCGTGCTCCGGCGGCACAGCAGCAGCGGGAGGCCCCATTAGCTAAAGTGGTGCTTCAGGTTAAGAACAGTTTCAGGTTAAGAACGGACCTCCGGAACGAATTAAGTACTTAACCCGAGGTACCACTGTATGTTGCAACGGCTGTGAAGGCGGATGAAGGCTGCAGCAGAAAAGAATCTACTGGTTCGTCATGACTATTCATGCCATTGGAACAGAGCCTTACTGCAAAGATTGTGTGTTGGTCAGAGCACACTGATCTACACACATAAAACAAATTCACGCACAGGTGTCTTCCAAAAACCCATCCCAAACCCCCAAAGTCCCATGGCGATCGGCAAATGGTAACAGGAGCAGGATCGTGGAATCTGGAAGCCCCTAGTCATGAACCAGCACATGGGCAATGGATACAGAGTTAGTTAGGATCCGTGTATCTGTTCTGTTCTTGTACATAGTAACTTGAAACAACAAAAAATTCCTTCCAGTAGCACCTTAAAGACCAACTAAGTTAGTTCTTGGTATGAGCTTTCGTGTGCATGCACACTTCTTCAGATGCACACTTCTTCAGATGCACACGAAAGCTCATACCAAGAACTAACTTAGTTGGTCTTTAAGGTGCTACTGGAAGGAATTTTTTTTTGTTTTGACTATGGCAGACCAACACGGCTACCTATCTGTAATAGTAACTTGAAGTCAGCTGTAAATAATAAACACACCTATAAGTAACAAGTTACTGGTTCCTGCTTTGTCCATCCTGCCTGCAACTGATTGCTTTCGTGAACTCTGTGTATGCTCTGCTAAGGTCTGGCTAAGGTCCTGCAACAGGTCAATGTTGCAAAACACCAACAGATTCAGTCGTTCTGACTCAAGGAACGAGGCAGTTGAGCAGCTTGGCAGCTGTATCCATGACTGAGCAGCCCTTTTTAGGATCCACTCTGCTCATCCAAACAAGGGGGGGGTTATGGAAGACAATCTTACTCAGCTATGAGTGATCGCCAAAGAAGAAGAAGATATCGCCAGCTAAACATTGCAATATAGCGATCTATCACAAGGTCTGAAATAAGGATGGAGCGATGTAGAGGCCATGGCTTCCTTCTCGATTTTTCCTGCATCCTGATTTTTGCTGGCTCCTGTTCTTGGGATTTGCTGCCTCCTGCAGGAGACAGGGGGAAGCTGAGGCAGCAGAGTTAAGAGCGACTGCAGGAATCGAGAGAAGCATCGGCTGACTTCACAGTTTTTCCCACATTGTGATTTTTGCATGGCACATGCATCATGATTCGCTATGCACTGCCAGGTCAAAAATTATTTAACTGTTAGGAAACAATACAAAACTACTGTCAAAAAATTATAGATTGCTCTTGGAATGGTATACAAAAGATGAACAGGTTAAATCCGTAAGGGATTTGGGGCATAATATTCAGCTTTCATCAACCTGCCAACCTAGCAGTTCGAAAGCACCCCCGGGTGCAAGTAGATAAATAGGGACCGCTTACTGGCGGGAAGGTAAACGGCGTTTCCGTGTGCTGCGCTGACTCGCCAGATGCAGCTTTGTCACGCTGGCTACGTGACCCGGAAGTGTCTCCGGACAGCGCTGGCTCCCGGCCTCTAGAGTGAGATGGGCGCACAACCCTAGAGTCTGTCAAGACTGGCCCGTACGGGCAGGGGTACCTTTACCTTTACCTTTTATTCAGCTTTCAGATTGGGAAAGGTTATGGAAAAAAGACCTGAAATTCTTGGCATGTTGCACGCTGAAATAAAATTATATGAAAATGATGTACCGGTGGTATTTGACTCCTAGTAAGTTAGCAAAAATGTCTAAGACAAGTACAAATACCTGCTGCAAATGTAAAGAAAAAGAAGGTAACTTTTATCATATGTGGTGGTCGTGTAACGTAATAAAAGTTTGTGGGAAATGTTGTGCATACAGTGAATAGAAAAAAAAATGTTTAAAATAACTTTTGTAAAAACACCAGAAGCTTTCTTACTAGGAATTGGAGGTACCGACATCCCAAAGGAGCAGAAAAGACTTTTTATGTATGCAGCAACAGCCACACAGATGTTACTAGCCCAAATAAAGAGTCCTTACCAGAGAGGAACGGCAAACTAAACTGTTGGACTACCCCAAAATGGCAAAACTGGCCAGAAAGCTTAGGAACCAAGAAGACAAAAACTTTAAGAAAGAATGGGAAATTTTATAATTTATTTAGGAGACCACTGTAAGCAGATGAAAACATTAGCAGGATTCTAATAACACTTGTGATGTAACAAACACTATGGACAATATGGACAGATACAAAATATAGATTATGAAATAATGTGCGGTTGAAAATGTTGACAATAGGACAAAATGGAGGGGATGGGGCGAAGTCGGAAGATTCAGAGAAATCTCTATATATGGATATGTATTTCGTATTGTTACAACTTTACATTTGTAAACTCAAATAAAAACGACTTCAGATAGATGATAGATAGATAGATGATAGATAGATAGATAGATAGATAGATAGATAGATAGATAGATGATAGATAGATAGATAGATAGATAGATAGATAGATAGATAGATAGATGATAGATAGATAGAGTGTAGATAGATATAGATATAGATATAGATATAGATATAGATATAGATATAGACATCACTATATGTGTTTCAAACCGGTTTTGGGTGATATATCAATATATCGCCCAGCCCTAATGAGGAGTAAGACAATCTTGTAGGCAAAGTGGTCCCCAGTCGATTCCACTGGCCTGATCCAATGCTCATCACTCCACGAGAAACTTAACACTTTTCGTGGCAATCTACGTAGCTGGCCCAAACATCAAGGGAGGGAGCTGCCTTCCCCAGGAGAGGCTTTCTGCTATTTTGCTACTGTTTTCCCCACCCCCGAACCACCCCCCAAGGAAAAGCTGTTATCTCCAGGTAAGGCTCTGTGTGTGTACATCACAGTGCTAATGAGCCAAATGCAACCATCAAAACAAAAGGAGATCTTCCAGCCCCCCAAGGAGTGCAGCGCAAACAGCCTCACCTGGATTATCTCGACTCGGCTAACAAGGCTCAAAAATATTCCTCTTCAACTTCTCTTGCTGAGCTGGACATTCCTTCAAGTCAGGGAGAAAAGTGCAGTTTTTGTGTGTGTGCCTCCCTCTTTGGCCGTGGCTATGAGGCCAGCCCACCCATTAGTCAAAATGAGGCATTTGCTCCTTACCCATACTTTTAATGTTTAGTTTTTTTAATGTTTCTCTGTTGCATATATATGTATATCACTGTTCGTTTTTGAAAAATTCAGTGCAGTTTGCAACAATTGTACAAACAAAAAACCCCATGCAATCAGACAATGCTAAATGTTGAAATCAGAAATCAGCTCACTATTGTGGGAAGGTGTTTTTTTAATCACCTGCATAAGCCTGATGGAATAGAAAGGGTCTCAGTAGGTGTTTTAATCCTTAGTTTGGCTAAGGATCTGAATATGTGAAATTACAAAACAATATGTTTAAAGTTAAGATGAAAAGAGATAAAGATGTTAAGAGGATTAAGTAAATTTTATGAGATATTATTTTATAAAACCATTACAATGATACAGTGGTACCTCGGGTTAAGTACTTAATTCGTTCCGGAGGTCCGTTCGTAACCTGAAACTGTTCTTAACCTGAAGCACCACTTTAGCTAATGGGGCCTCCCGCTGCCGCCACGCCACCGGAGCACGATTTCTGTTCTCTTCCTGAAGCAAAGTTCTTAACCCGAGGTAATATTTCTGGGTTAGCGAAGTCTGTAACCTGAAGCATCTGTAACCTGAAGCGTATATAACCTGAGGTACCACATAATGAAATTCAGTCAAGGGAATTTGAGGAAGTCATTTAACTATGATATTAATATTGGATCAAATTCAGTTATGATTTGTGTTTGTTTGTTTGTTTGTTTGTTTGTTTGTTTGTTTGTCTAAAAATGTGGAAAACTAATTAAAAATTGGGGGGAGGAATAAAAAATAAAAAATTGAAACAAGAAGCGCCGGCAGAATCTCTCTTGGCAGAGTATTCCACGATGCTGGACGGTTGACCCTAAATGTTCCATTTCTTGTTGTTGAATGAGCCTTGCAAACTCAGGCAATGTCCAGCAACACTCTGGCAGATCCTCCTTTTAAGCTGTGTGGTGCAGTGTTTAGAGTGTCATACTAAGACCAGAGAGACCCGGGTTCGAATTCCCACTTGGCCATGAAGCTCATAGGGTGAGCTTGGGCCTGTCACTGCTTCTCAGCCAAATCTACCTCATGGGGTTGTTGTGGGGATTAATTGAGGGGGGTCACATACGCCACCACAAGCTCCTTGGTGAGATATAAATGCAGCAACTAAATAAATAAGTTGTTTTTGCATGTTTCGTTCGCCCCAGAAAGAATAGTGGCGGCAGCCTGGACCCCATCCTGGGCTACCTCTTCCCGAATGCCTCGCTCTGAAGAAGGACCCCGTTTCCGTTCTCAGAGTGCTGCGGAGAGGAGGAAGAGACAGAGAGAGGGCACTGCTGTTGCATTAGCAGCATTTAAACATTAAAAGCAATGGAAGGGGAGAGGAGAAGAGAGGAGAGGGGTCACCTCACTGCAGAGGACACCATGTCTTGCATTGGGCACAAGTCAGAAAGGAGTGACAAACCTTTGCCTGTCTTGGAATATGAATTGCTGTAGAATTGTAGAATTGGAAGGGACCCAAAGGTCATTTAGTCCAACCCCTGGCTTCACCTTCTCCAGTTGCCTCTATCCTCCCCGTTTGGGGTCACTTCGTCCAACCATCACCACCTCCCTGACACACACACACTTCCTCTTCTTCTTCCTCGTTGTTGTTTTGCTTTCCCATAGAATTTGGGTAAAATCCAGATTTTGTATTTCAACAGATCCACTTGAATGTGCATGATTTTACATGGAGTCCCACCAGATGTCAAAGAGAAAAACAAGTACCAGACTTTTAGAAGACATCTGAAGGCAGCCCTGTTTAGGGAAGCTTTTAATGTTTAATAGGTTATTGTATTTTAATATTCTGTAGGAAGCCACCCAGAGTGGCTGGGGAAACCCACCCAGATGAGCGGGGTATAAATAATAATAATAATAATAATAATAATAATAATAATAATAATAATAATAATAATTATTATTATTATTATTATTATTATTATTATTATTATTATTATTATTACAACCACCCAATTAAAATTACACTGCACAGTGAAAATCACTGACCTGGAGTTTGCGAGCACCACTAAAAAAAACGGATGCAAGTCACAGACCTTCATGAATTTCCGTGATTTTTACATGCACATGACAACGATGCCTCCATCAAGCCATGTAACATGTCTGCAGACACAGTGGTGACCTATGATTTGAAGGTGACTTTCAGTAGATCCCTTGCAAAGGTTAAGGGGATCCAGAAGGATGTGCCTTGGATCCAGCCCAGCTGGTACCAAACATCCTGCTCTGCTTTCCTTTGGACCCCATAAGTGAGGTCGAGGGGGAGGGTCTTGTCATCTGGACAGACCAGGACCTCCATGCACACTGTCAGAAGTGCATGCAGGAGCCATGCCCTGTGACCAATATGACTTTGCAGGACTGGGGCCTTCCTAAGTTTGTTCTGGAGAGGCAAGGTGCAGCCGCACAGGTGAGACCACTTGGTAACTCACTGCACCTGGTGGCAAGAGCTGGGAAGGGATATAAGGTCAGCATTTCCCTTCGGCTCTTTGCCACAGCAACATGTTCCCTGCCTTGTTGCGTTTGGCTTCTTGCTTCCTGATCCTCGGACCTTGACTTCGTGACTCCTCGCTTCTCACTTCTTGACCCTCGGACCCTTGACTTCGTGACCCCTTGCTTCCTGCTTCCTGGTCCTCGGACCCCTGGCTTCTGGACTCTCATTCCTGCTCCCACCCTGCCATCTTGCCCCCGGTCCTGACGTCCTCAGCCGGGACTTCGATCGCCCATAGACCGGACCGTGACACACACAGCCCAGACTTGCACCCTGGGAAGGTCACATTGGTGCTGATAACACAGCAGTTTGACTTCACCCCCAGAGGCACACTCCATTGTGTCTCGAGACAAGCGGATGCCAGCAACAACTGCTCAAATGCACAGGATGCATAATTTTATGGTTCCGTCAATGGAGGCAGATGCAGTCTGTGATTTGATGTGGTACAGAGGGGGAAATCTGAAGCAGTGCAGATGCAATAGGAAGAGGATTTGTTTTGCAGGATCTGTTGTGGGACTGGCCTGGATGAACTCTAAGGTACCCTCTGATGCTAGATTCTATTTCCTTTCTAGAAGGATGTGGAGAAAACTGTAGCTGAGTGTCTAGCTGACATAAAAGAACCACTGCTTTTTCAGCCGACGCCTGAGGTAGGAACACAGGTTCCTGATGGAGAGAGGGGAACAAGTTTGAGATGCCTCTGTTTTCTCTGTCCTGGCCCACACATTGGCACTTTGGTGTGGAATAAGAAGCAGGCACCCACCCACCCAACCATCTCACTGCGCTGCAGCAACACACCAGGATTCGGCGGGACTGGAGCATCCAGGGTGGTCAGGCTGCCTCAAGTCATCAGAAAACAAAATTGTGTCTCAGGCCACCCAGTCTTCTCTGACCTCGACAAAGGCTGCAGCCTTTTCCATTACCTCTCCTGCTGTGTGCAGGTCTGTCTCCCGAATCTGCCAGCATTCAAAAACAGTGGAGGTGGGGGGTAGGATTTGCATTGCACCCCAAAAAATCTCCTCACCAGCCATTATGTTGAATATTCATCCGATATTCTCTGAATATTCAGAAGCACTCTAAATATTCACTGAAGATTTGATAGCTATATTTGGCACCCAGCAATTTTTTCCCGTTCTGCATGGGATGTTTGGCATGTTAAGAGGGAACACATCTTGATAGCAACAGAATTTAAGACCTGACAATTCTTGACTAGCGAAATCCATGGTTGTTATGGCTGAGAAGGTGCACAGGGACAGAGGTTGGGTTGATGGCCACTAGGAGGCCACCATTATCTTAAGAAGAACCATGTTGAATCAGGTCAATGGTCCCTCTAGTGCCAGAGAGGTATCAGTGTCTATCAGCCACAATGGCTATGTAGAACCTCCAGATCCAGAGGCAAGCTACCTCGGAATTGTAGGTGCAAAGGCTGGGGGAGAGCTCTTGTTTTCACACCCTGCTCAAGGATTTCTGATGGGCCACTTTGGGACACAGGAGGCCAGATTATTTAAATGGACCTTTGGACTATATCAGCAGGGATCTTCATCGTATGTTCTATTTCCCCTTAGGTGGATTTGTAGCCGGTTGACCGACCAAACCCAATGAGTACTCATTAATGGTTCCTTGTCATCCTGGGGAAAAGTGACAAGTGGGGTGCCACAGGGTTCTCTCCTGAACCCATTGATGTTCAATGTCTCTATAAATGACTTGGATGAAGGAATGGAGGGACGCTCATCCAATTTGCAGATGACATCATACTGGGAGGGGTAGCTAGTGCTGCAGAAGACAGAACTGGGATTCAAGATGACCAGAACAGATTGGAGCCCAAACCAACAAAATGAATTTCAACAGGGGCAAATGTCAGGTTCTGCACTTAGGCAGGAAGAACAAGATGCACAAATATACGATGGGGGGCACCTGGCTTGCCAGTAGTACATGTGAAAAGGATCTAGGAATCTAGGACCACAAGATTAACATTAGACAACAATGTGATGCAGCAACAAAAATGGGATGCAGGTGGCGACTGTGGTCTAAACCACTGAGCCTCTTGGGCTTGTTGATCAGAAGGTCGGCAGTTTGAATCCCCATGACGGGTTGAGCTCCCGTTGCTCTGTCCCAGCTCCTGCCAACCTAGCAGTTCAAAAGCACGCCAAAATAAGTGCAAGTAGATAATTAGGTATCATGCGACAAGAAGGTAAACGGCATTTCCGTGCGCTGCTCTGGTTTCCATCACGGTCTTCCGTTGCACCAGAAGCAGTATGCTGGCTAGCTCCCTCAGCCTGAAAGCGAGATGAGCGCCACTACCCCTTAATCACATTTGACCGGACTTAACCATCCAGGGGTCCTTTACTTTTTCTTTTTCTTTTTACCCTTTGCAGCAACAAAAAAAAAATGTTACTCTAGACTGTATCACCAGAATATAGTCTCCAGATCACGGGAAGTAATAGTTCCACTCTATTCTGCCTTGTAATACTCTATTCTACACCTGGAATACTGTTTTCAGTTCTGGCCATTACAATTTAAGAAGGATGTTGACAAGCTGAAAGGTGTGCAGAGAAGGGAGACCAAGATGATCAAGGGTCTGGAAACCAAGTCTGATGAGAAACAGTGAGGGAACTGGGTATGTTTATATTTTATTTTATTTTTAAAAAAGATATTTATTAGAATTTTACAAAATGAAAAAAGAAAAAAGAAAAATACAAAATAAAAATAGGTAAAAAACAATTCCATCTTTCCATCACTTTCTTTCATTTGCTTATTTCCCGAACCTCCTCACACCTCCCTTTTTGTATTCCAGTTCAATTTGTTAGTTCAGCAAATCCTTCCCCTCTTTGTTTATCCTAATCTTTAATCTTAAAATAATGTAACATTAAGTTTTGTCTATTAATAGTCCATTTTTTTTCATACTCCTTATAGTGTTATAGCTAAAAACCACATAACTTTTCATCCAACATCATTCTAACATTCATTAATTTTACAATATTTCTGTAGGTAGTCTTTAAATTTCTTCCAATCTTCTTCCACCGACTCTTCTCCCTGGTCTCGGATTCTGCCGGTCATTTCTGCCAATTCCATGTAATCCATCACCTTCATCTGCCATTCTTCCAGGGTGGGTAGATCTTGTGTCTTCCAATACTTTGCGATAAGTATTCTTGCTGCTGTCGTGGCGTACATAAAGAAAGTTCTATCCTTCTTTGGCACCAATTGGCCGACAATGCCCAGGAGAAAGGCCTCTGGTTTCTTCAAGAAGGTATATTTAAATACCTTTTTCATTTCATTATATATCATCTCCCAGAAAGCCTTAATCCTTGGGCACGTCCACCAAAGGTGAAAGAATGTACCTTCAGTTTCTTTACATTTCCAACATTTATTATCGGGCAAATGATAGATTTTTGCAAGCTTGACTGGGGTCATGTACCACCTGTATATCATTTTCATAATATTCTCTCTTAAGGCATTGCATGCCGTAAACTTCATACCTGTGGTCCATAACTGTTCCCAGTCAGCAAACATAATATTGTGTCCAACATCTTGTGCCTATTTAATCATAGCAGATTTCACCGTTTCATCCTGAGTGTTCCATTTCAACAGCAAGTTATACATCCTTGACAAAGTCTTAGTTTTGGGATCTAACAGTTCTGTTTCCAATTTTGATTTTTCCACCTGGAGGGAACTGGGTATGTTTAGCCTGGAGAAGAGGAGACTGAGAGGAGATATGATAGCTATTTTCAAAAATCTAAAGGTCTGTTACAGGAAGGATGAAGCAAGCTTGTTTTCTCCTGCTCTGGAGGGTATGACCCAAATCAGTGGATTGAAGCTACAAGGAAGGGGATTGTGAATAAACATCAGGAAGAACTTTCTGACAGCAGGAACTGTTTCACAGTGGAATGGATTCCTTCAGGAGGTGGTGGACTCTCCTTCCTTGGAGGTTTTTAAGCAGAGGTTGGATGGCTATCTGTCATGGATGCTTTAGTTGAGATTCCTGCCTTTCAGGGGGTTGGACCCCGCAGCCGATTGCATGTGACTATCTCCTTTGGCTCAGTTTCCTTCCAATCCCCCTCCAGCCTTAGGGATGAGGCTGGCCGAAATCGAAACAGGTAAATAAAGTGGGGAGGTGGGCTGAGTGGGGGGGGACAGGAGCACGGCATCTGGCTGCCTCTGGAAGGGAGCGCCTGACATTTCCAGCAAATGGGACGTGTCAGGTGCTCTCTCCGCCCGCTCCTCGCTGCTCGTTAAAAGCCAGACGAGCCGTGGCAGTAATTGCTTTAATTTATTTGCTTACGGCCCGGGCCATGTGGCACTCTGCGCCTTTATGGAGAACATATGGAGGACATTTATCACCATTTGGTGCAATGGGGCAGGCGAGGGAGAGACACCAGGCGGGGAGGGTGTGGAAGAGAGGAGCTAAAGACTTTTATTAACTCATCTGTAATGTTAAACTTTTCCAATCAAGCCCCTGCCGTGGCTTGAATGCAGCCTGTGGGGCCGTAAAGTCGGCAGGAGGAAATCTGCCGGCTCTACTGTTTGGGAATGGAACTGTCTCCCCAAATTAGGGTTGGTCCAGCACCTTGTGGAGTTTGAACTGCCACCTGCACCGAACAAAGGGGGGTAGTTGTTTGATAGATTGTTTCTCATGTCCCTCGTGTCAAATGGATTCTCTATGATGGTGGGGGCCCCAGGGAGACCACCCTAGTTTGGAAGGAAGGGGAGAGAGGGGTCTACAGGGCTGTCCCATGGAAGATGGAGAAAGCTTGCTTCCTGCTGTTCTGGGGGTGGGACCCCAACCGACAGATTCAAACAGCAAGATTCCAACTAAACATTAGGAAGAGCTTTTCCACAGTTAAGAGTCGTTTGATGGTGGAATGGAAGAACTCAGAAGGTGGTGGTCATGTGAGAAAATGAAACAATTTTGGGATATGATTTATAACGAGCTGAAAAAGTTATTTAAATCTACCTTCCCCCAAAAAACCCGCAACCCTTTTTGTTAGGCTTGATAGGTGAAGAAATAGGAAAAGTAGACCAGAGATTATTCATGCATGCCACGACTGCCGCTAGAAGCTTGGTAGCCCAAAAATGGAAGTCACAGGAATTACCAACATTGGTGGAGTGGCAGACAAAAATGGTAGAATATGTGGAATTAGCAAAACTGACTTACAGGATTCGTAACCAAGAGGAGACAAAGTTCAGAAGAGAGTGGAGTAAATTTGTGGAATATATAAGTAATAATTGTAGAAGACTGTAGCAGGATTAAAATAAATCTTATGATGTGGATAGGATGTTATTAAGAAACTGCAGAAAGAAAAGTGGGAAATGAAAATGTGTTGAAGGGAGGGAGGGAAGGCGACGCTCAGCAGAGCGATGAAGAAACAAGTGGGTATAAAATTATGGAACTTTACTGTGTTTCTTTTGTTTGTTTGATTTATGTTAAAGAAAACCCAATAAAAATGCATATATATTTTTAAAGAAGGTGATGGGCTGTTCCTCATTGGAGGTTTTTAAGCAGAGGTTAGATGGCAGGGATTCTTTAGCTGGGATTCCTGCATCACAGGGGATGGACTAGAGAGATCCCTTCCATCACTACAACTCTATGATTCTATAGAGCATGTGCTTGTTTGACCCTCAAGTTGGCAGCGTGTGATGTGAAAGATGTCTGCTTGGGACCCTGAACTTTGGACGACCCACTGAACCCTGGATTCGGGGCAGGTTAAAGAAAGGACTTCACCCAGCATGAAGTTAAACTGTGGGGTCCACTCCCCAAAATGGCAACCATGGCCACCAGCTGTGTACTGCCTGCCCCCTGGTGGTAAAGGTGAGTATCATAGTCCCATTCTGCTGTTCCAAGGAGAAGGGTCTTATTATCCCACCAGCAGAGCAGGTTCGATCCCCGTATGCGACAGCTACATATTCTTGCATTGCAGGGAGTTGGACTAGATGATGCTCAGGTCAAGATGGGGAAAGTGGAACCTGAATGAATAGTTCCTTCTTCATCCCATCTCATCTTTGGATAAATCTAATAAATAAATAGACTTTATGTAGGCAGGGTTTCCCTCCCCGCTGTTGAAGAATTATAGAATCGTGGAATTGTAGAATTGGAAGGCAGCTCCAAGGAATCTCAGCTAAAGAATTCCTGATGGATGACCATCAAACTGCATCAAAACCTCCAATGAAGGAGAGTCCACAAGATTCTCCATTCCTGTTACTGTCATAAAGTTATTCCTAATGTTTAGTCTGGTCAATAGAAGGGGAAGAAATGGAGGCAGTGAGAGATTTTACTTTCTTGGGCTCCATGATCACTGCAGATGGTGACAGCAGCCACGAAATTAAAAGACGCCTGCTCCTTGGGAGAAAGGCGATGGCAAACCTAGACAGCATCTTAAAAAGCACATATATCACCTTGCCAACAAAGGTCCGTATAGTAAAAGCTATGGTTTTCCCAGTAGTGATGTATGGAAGTGAGAGCTGGACCATCAAGAAGGCTGATCGCTGAAGAATGGATGCTTTTGAATTCTGGTGCTGGAGGAGACTCTTGAGAGTCCCATGGACTGCAAGAAGATCAAACCTATCCATTCTGAAGGAAATCAACCCTGAGTGCTCACTGGAAGGACAGATCCTGAAGCTGAGGCTCCAAGACTTTGGCCCCCTCATGAGAACAGAAGACTCCCTGGAAAAGACCCTGATGTTGGGAAAGATGGAGAGCACAAGGAGAAGGGGACGACAGAGGACAAGATGGTTGGACAGTGTTCTCGAAGCTACCAGCATGAGTTTGACCAAACTGCGGGAGGCAGTGGAAGACAGGAGTGCCTGGCGTGCTCTGGTCCATGGGGTCATGAAGAGTCGGACACAACTAAATGACTAAACAACAACAACATAAGAGAACAAGGGAGGCACTCAAAGGTGAGTTCCGGCACCTCTTTTTCTAGAAAAATAGCACTATTAATCCCCTTTATCGGGACATGAGATTTCTGCTGATGCAGCCTAGAACAGCATTAGCTGTTTTTGCTGTGGCATTAAAGGACTCTATTCTTTGAAAGCCCCCCCCTTCCCCAATTTCTGAAGTGGTGCAGATCAGATACAGGTTGCCCACGGGAATGTGAACAGGCTACAATTCATTTCAGGAAGGTGGTTGTGTGAACTCTCCTTTCTCTCTCTCTCCAGCCCTCCTGGCTTGGCTTCCGCTTCCCGCCCCACCAGCACAAGCCATCCAACCCTATAACATTATCTTTCCAACATCTGCTGTAAAAGATTAATAAATCAAAGCTGGAGACAGTTGACAACTTGGAGATTGCAACTCGCCCCCCTCCCAGCCCCAATCTTTTTATTCCTCCTCCCTGTCCCACCTTGTCCCCGGTGCGGAGATGCAAGCTGGCATTTCTCTCCACCCCCCAGTTCTCCTCCTCCTCCTCCTCCATCAAACCCCCTCCCCAGTGCCCCTTCTGCCCCCTGCCCCCCTTGCTAATTAAGAGATTGCAACTTTTAAATGATTAAAAAGTCAGAGCTAATTCGGGGCTTGCGTGCTCATCACTTATTCAGGGGAACGAGCCGGCATGTGCAGACGGAGCCTGCGCCTGAGATAAATTAATTTACTCCAATTAGCAGAGACTGTCAAGCTGCATCATTGTCTCCCTGGCAAACCTGCTTCACACAATCCGGAAAAAGAAAAAGGGAGGAATCTGGCAGGCTCAGGGAAGTGCTGGACTAGGACCCAGGCGACCGGGGTTCGAATTCTCACTCAGCCATAAAGCTTGCTGCCTCTCAGCCTAAGCTGCCTTGCAGGGTATTACCGTATTTTTCGCTCTATAAGACGCACACACATTTCCCCTTACTTTTTAGGAGGGGAAAAGTGTGTCTTATAGAGCAACAAATGCGGTAAATGATGAGGGAGAGACTCGTTGTACGTCACCTCCAGCTGCTTGGAGGAGAAAGTGGGATATAAATGAAAGAAAGAAATTAACAAAGGAATGGATGTAGTCTTGAGGAGAAACCTGGAATAGCGCAGGGCAACGTTCTCCAACCCTGGTGCCCCCTAGACATTTTGGACTAAATCACCCTTCAGCCTGAGTTGCAGACCAAAACATCTGGGGTCACCAGGAGAAGGGAAGATTGAGAGGTTATATATGATAAAGGTAAAGGTACCCCTGCCCGTATGGGCCAGTCTTGACAGACTCTAGGGTTGTGCGCCCATCTCACTCAAGAGGCCGGGGGCCAGCGCTGTCCGGAGACACTTCCGGGTCACATGGCCAGCATGACAAGCTGCATCTGGCGAGCCAGAGCCACACACGGAAACGCCGTTTACCTTCCCGCTAGTAAGCGGTCCCTATTTATCTACTTGCACCCGGGGGTGCTTTCGAACTGCTAGGTTGGCAGGCGCTGGGACCGAACAACGGGAGCACACCCGGCCGCGGGGATTCGAACCGCCGACCTTTCGATCGGCAAGCCCTAGGCGCTGAGGCTTTTACCCACAGCGCCACCCGCGTCCCTGTTATATATGATAGGGACTTGCATTAGGAAATAAATTGGGGGGGGGATGTTTAAAAATACTTTCCCCAAAAAACACAGAGTCCTTTCTGTTGGGGATAATTCAGACTGAAATTCCCAGGTCTCACAAAAGGTTTTTTATGTATGCCCATGTTTTGCTAGCCCCAAAATGGAAAACGAGCGAGGTCCCAACTAAAGAAGAATGGCAACTTAAGCTGACAGAATATGCGCAGCTTGTAGACTTAACATATAGAATAAGAGAACAAGAAGAACGTACGTTTAGAGAAGATTGGGAAACGTTTATTGAATATGTGGGAAATAACTGTGTACAGCTGAAAACGCTGGCAGCGTTAAGATAAATTCAACAGTGTAAATCAGTTTTGATGTATGCAATAGTGGAATACTGAATGGTATAGTTTTTATGGTATAGTTTTACTGAATCAGGCCAGTGGGACATTGAGTCCAGCATCCTGTTCTCACAGGGGCCAACCAGATGTTTGTGGGAAGTCTGCAAGCTGGACATGAACACCCCCGCGCTCTGCCTTCTTGCAGTCCCCAGGAACGGATATTCAAATGCATATTGCAATGCGCAAGCCACTATTATATTTTGCTGCATAGTAGCAAAATATATTTTGGTGCACGCTCAAGTCTCCGTGCACTGAGAGGTTTGGGGGTGGGGTTTCCAGGGCATTTTGTGGAATGACGTCCCTGACCCTGGGGGATCTTGTGATAGATGGTTAGGAACTTAGGAAGCTGTCCATATAGCTCAGTACTGCTTACACTGGCTGGCAGCGACTTTCCAGGATTTCAGCCAGGGTTCTCTCTCAACCTTACCTGGAAGTGGCAGGGGTTGAACCTAGGACCTTCTGTTTGCAAAGCAGACAATAAAAATAAAAATTTTATTATTTATACCCCACAGCCGTCTGTCTGGGTCTCCCAGGCCACTCTGGGAAGCTTCCAACACATATAAAAACATAATAAAGCATCAAACATTAAAAACCTCCTGGTGTTCTACCACTGAGCTTACTGCTTATTTGCATGCACACACACATATATAGGCTGTGCACCAGGTGGAGGTTTGCAGCATTGACAGAAATCGATCCCCCATCAGATTTCTAGGGGTACCTGCAATGACATTCTACCCTCTTTCACAAAGTAAGGCACATGCCCTGCTTTTTTCTGGTTGCTATAATTTTATTTGCTTGCCAACTCTTTCCACTATTTTCTTCACTTGCCATACTAATAAGCACCAGAAAAATAAGAGGAAAAGCATTGTCTATCTTTCCTGATTATTTTAAATCAAGTTATTTGCACACAAAATTATGCTGGCAAAATGACTTAGCTTCTTGGTATATATTTCTCCTCTTCACTTTCAAATAAGACAATGTTGCCAACTGAAAGAGAGTTTGAGAGGGTCCATTTTTTACCATTTACTTCAACAGTGACCAACCTGAGAAGATAACACGCTTGAACATCTCCCTCACCATGTCACTATTTCAACTGAGCATTTGAAAAGAGGCAGTAACCACTCTGGGAATCTGGTAAAAAATCAAGTGATGTTGTTTGCTTAACAGGGACTGTTTGCTTAACAAGAAGAAAGTGGTTTGACTGTTTTAGCAACTCTCCTCTTTGGCAAACCCCAGTTTCACAATGATAAAACCACAAGGCTGGGAGGGATCCCTAGAGAACATCCAGTCCAACACCACAATAATATACACAAATATGTTGTTGTCAAGTGCTGCTCTCTGGGTAGCAATTTTTTAATTGCACGGGACTGTTATTGGGTTTTTACTGCATGCTTTCCCAAAACAGACATGACGGCATGTGTTCAAGTTAAGGACTTGAACCTTAACTCTCCTACCTAGGGGTAGGAGAAACCAGACCCCACCAGGGAGGGTGTAAAAAATCACCCATCAGGCTATTGATTGGATGACAAATATGTGTGTGGTGATGCACTGCTGATGTCACAGCAAAATCAAACGTGGGAGAAGCTCTGCATGCTTCTCACACTGTGGCACAAAGGTGTGCGATTTTTTTCCGCCCTTCTTTCTCACTTCCCCCTCATTCCCGCTTCGAATATTTGCTTTGAGTAAACTGTAGTAATTTCTAATGCGGGTACTGCAGTAAAGTGGGGCTTTTTTTCTGGGGTGGGCTCCTTGCCAAGGGCGCAAGGGACCCTAGGTACACCTCTGGTTAAAGGTAAAGGGACCCCTGACAATTAAGTCCAGTCACAAATTGCTCTGGAGTTGCGGGGCTCATCTTGCTTTACAGGCCTCTGGTTAACAACCCCTTAAACGAACCACAACATGCAGAAGAAAACTGAGCACCTGGATGCTCCAAAACCTGAAATATTGTTGCATGCATCCTGACCTCTCAGCAGTGAGAGGTTTTAGGGGCTCCAGCACATAGCCTGGCATTGTTTTCTGTGGAGACACATTTCTATGAGTTTGGTTTAATTTATTTACATATAATATACAAGCAGAGCGTAAGATGGTTCAGTGTCAACACTCCAACATATCCTGATCCACGGAAAACCCCAAGGTCTTAGATGTGTTAAAGAGAGCAAATCTGGCCTCTTGGCCTCTTTCAGACTCAGTCACAACACTGCCAGTCTTACACACACACATTTTGATGAGTGGCATCTCCTCCAGCCCAAAGTTGGGGAAAGAGAGACTTGATACCCATCTTCAGATATCTGAAGGGCTGCCAAATGAAGGAGGGAGCAAGCTTGCTTTCTGCTGCTCCGGAGGGTAGGACTCGAACCAAAGGCTTCAAGTTACAAGGAACGAGGTGCCGACTCAACACCAGGAATAAATTTCTGTCAGGAAGAGATGTTCGACAGGCTCCCACAAGAAGAGGTGAACTCTACTTTACAGGAGGATTTTGAGCAGAGGTTGAGTGGCCATCTGCCATGTATGATCCAACTGAGATTCCTGCATTGCAGGGGGTTGGACTAGATGACCCTCAGGGTCCCTTCTAACTCTTCAGTTCTATGATTTCATGTCTCCAGCTGTTTTGTTCCCATGGCAAGGTACTGCCCAGGCTTACATTACAAAAGGGAAACCTAACCTATCATCTATCTATCTATCTATCTATCTATTTTCATGTCTCCAGCTGTTTTGTTCCCATGGCAAGGTACTGCCCAGGCTTACATTACAAAAGGGAAACCTAACCTATCATCTATCTATCTATCTATCTATCTATCTATCTATCTATCTACCTATTATCTATCTATCTATCTATCTATCTATCTATCTATCTATCTCTATCTATCATCTATCTATCTATCATCTATCTATCTATCATCTATCTATCTATCTATCATCTATCTATCTATCTAACATCATCTATCTATTATCTATCTATCTATCATCTATCTATCTATCTATCTATCTATCTATCATCTATCTATCTATCTAACATCATCTATCTATTATCTATCTATCTATCATCTATCATCTATCTATCTATCTATCTATCTATCATCTATCTATCTATCTGCCTATCTATCATCTATCTATCATCTAGATACATTATCTATCTATCTATCTATCTATCTATCTATCTATATCTGCCTATCTATCACCCATCATCTATCTATCTATTTCTATCTATCTATCTATCTATCTATCTATCTATCTATCTATCTATCATCTATCTATCTATCATCTATCATCTATCTATCTTTACCACCCTATACCTGGAGGTCTCAGGGTGATTCACAGAATATTGCAATCCAAAAGGAACAGCCCTTCTGTTCTGTAGACCCCAATCTTGCTTCTACAGAATCACAGGGCTGGGAGGGGCACCCCAGAGGACATCCAGACCAACCCCAATTCCACAACTGTGTGATTTGAGGTGACAGAGAGCTGGCTCCCGAAACCACCTCCACCTGCTCTGAAAACACTGCACCTGCCTTCCCCGGGAACCTGATCCAAGCCATTGCTTTCCACATCCCTCCTTTGTCAAATCCATTTTTGTTGCTATGTCAAGCCCAGCTGCCCAGAGCTCTCCCCCAGGTGTTCAGAGAAGCCCAGAAGGCACCGTTTTGCATAATCAGGGGGTGGGGGGAGATGCAACAGCCAACATTTCCCACATGTAACCTAAGCCAGGTTTCCCCCGCCCCCCTCTGTTTGCGGAGAGGCGTCAGAGGCCAAAATCCGGCTTTTTCCTTCTGTTTTTGTTTTTCCCTGCCAAGACAGCGCACCTGCTTCCCGCTGCCAGGAACTCCCCCTCGGGGAGCTGTGAGCCAGCCAAGGCTTTCGACAACCTGCTCAGCCCAAAGACTGCGCCACTGAACTGGGTGCATGGGGATGGCATGTGGCGTGCAATGCGCTCCCCACTCTGCTGCTGCAATTCCATGCCCCCCGCATATGAATATTCTTCTCTCCACTTCCTCGACCCACTGGCAGGGCTCCAGCCACCCCCTCGCCCCCTTTCCTGCTGCTGGAATGTGCTCTCGAGGGGCTCCCCAGTGGACAGTTAGCCCTCCCATTCCAAAAGAACCTTCCAGCTGGCCAATTGATTGTGCCTGCACGTCCCTGACCCTGGGGTGCCTTCGCGCCATGCTTCTAATTAGTCATTTCACGCCACACATGCTCCTGGTCCTGGGAACGCGAAAGCAGCAGGCGGCGGGCCTCTCCTCCTCCGTGCACGGCTCCTGTTCCCAAATATCAGGAAGCTGGTGCGAATCCAGCTGCCAGCCCACGCCAGCCAGCCAGCCAGCCAGCCAGGCAAATAAGATTTCCAAGGGGACTTGCTTGCTTTTTTAAAATAATAATAATAATAATAATAATAATAATAATAATAATAATAATAAATGTTATTTATACTCTGCCCTCCCCAGCCAAGGCCGGGCTCAGGGCGGCTAACAAGCAATAATAAAAACAAGTTGAATTAATACAACTTAAAAACAAGATTAAAATACACCACTGAAACATCACAGGAGGAGAAAGGAAAAATGAAAGAGGGGGAGGGAATCAAATTGACTCCAAGCCAAAGGCCAGGCGGAAAGAAATCAGATCCTGCAGGGCCCAGGTCTCATGAGACAGAGCGTTCCACCAGGCCGGGGCCAGTGTTGAAAAGGCCCTGGCTCTGGTTGAGGCTAATCTGACTTCCTTAGGGCCCAGGACCTCTAGGGTGTTGCTATTTATGGACCTTAAGGTCCTCCCTGGGGCATACCAGGAGAAATGGTCCTGTAGGTACGAGGGTCCTAGGCCTTAAGCTTTTGACTCATCAACAGGACAGGGCAGAATCATAGGAGGAAAGGCTGGTGTGGTGGAATCTACAGAATATGCTTTCCTGGACAGCCTACATGCAAAGAGATGCTATACCAGCTGCACTGGCTCCTGGTGGAGTACAGGATCAGGTTCAAGGTGCTGGTTTTAACCTTTAAAGCCCTATACGGCCTAGGACCCTGTACCTACAGACCAACTGCCTCTCCTGGTATGTCCCACGGAGGCCCTTACGGTCTTCAAACAAAAACATCTTGGAGGTCCCAAGTTGCAAGATGGTTAGGCTGGCCTCAACCAGAGCCAGGGCTTTTTCGGCAGTGGCTCCGATCTGGTGGAACGCTCTGTCACAAGAGACTAGGGCCCTGTGGGACTTGACATCTTTCCGCAGGGCCCGCAAGACGGAGCTGTTCCACCAGGCCTTTGGCCAAGGCACAGTCGGACCCCCTCCTTCAGTAATCCTCACAGAACTCTAGCCCAATGGATGCCATTCATTTGATTCTGACTTGATTTTAGAACGACTTGATTTTAGAATGCCATGTTACTTTTATTGTTGTTAGATGCTCTGAGCCCGGCTTTGGCTGGGGAGGGCGGGATGTAAATAAAATTTTACTTTATTATTATTATTTATGAACAGTAAAAGAAAGCAAGGTAAAAGGTAAAGGTACCCCTGCTCGTACGGGCCAGTCTTGACAGACTCTAGGGTTGTGTGCCCATCTCACTCAAGAGGCCGGGGGCCAGCGCTGTCCGGAGACACTTCCGGGTCACGTGGCCAGCGTGACATCGCTGCTCTGGCGAGCCAGAGCCGCACACGGAAACGCCGTTTACCTTCCCGCTAGTAAGCAGTCCCTATTTATCTACTTGCACCCGGGGGTGCTTTTGAACTGCTAGGTTGGCAGGCGCTGGGACCGAACAACGGGAGCGCACCCCGCCGCGGGGATTCCAACCGCCGACCTTTCGATCGGCAAGCCCTAGGCGCTGAGGCTTTTACCCACAGCGCCACCCGCGTCCCCAAGCAAGGGGAAAGCAAGGGGATATTGTTAAGGACAGGGGTCGGCAAACTAAGGTCCGCGGGCCAGATCAGGCCCAATGGCCTTCAGGATCCGGCCTGCGGACTGTCCGTGGATTGGCGTGGGGATTCATTTCCCCTCTCCCTCCTCCTGGCAGCGCCTCCTCCCTCCCTCCTGCTGGCATCTCCCTGCCCTGCCTAGAGGAGGAAGGGGGATGGGCTCAGCCAGCTGAGCATCATTTTAAGCAGCCCCTCTCCGGATCGAGCCCTTTCACGCCGCTCATCTTCCCTCCGCCATTGCCGCCCTGGTGCTCCAGTGGGCCAGAGAGTGGAGTGGACGAGCTCTCTCTGCCTTCCCACGAGAAGCAAAAGCAGCGGTGGTGGCGGTGGCGGCAGCCCCTGGAAGGTAAGTCCAGCGGCTGGGGCTGGAGCTGGGGGTTGGGGAGGAGGACTACTTGCCCCCCTCGCCTCTTCTTCCAGTTCCTACCCCCCCAGTGCTGCTTCTCCGGCCCACCACAAGGTCTGAGGGACAGTGGACCAGCCCGCGGCTAAAAAAAATTGCCGACCCCTGGTTAAAGAGATAAGAAGAGCCAGCTCAAACGGGCCCATGACCCATCTAGTCCAGTCTTCTCTTCTCACAACAGACAAGCAGACGCTTGTGGGAAACCCACGAGCAGGATTCGAACACAAGAGCATCTCTCCTGTGGTTTCCAGCAACGGGTATTCAGTAGCATTGCTGCCTCTGGGTGCAGAGCAGAGCCATTGTGGCTAGTAGCCATCAATAGACCTCTCCTCCATGAATTTGTCTAACCATCTGTTAAAGTCATCTAGAGGGACGCGGGTGGCGCTGTGGGTAAAACCTCAGTGCCTAGGACTTGTTGATCGTAAGGTCGGCGGTTCGAATCCCCGCGGCGGGGTGAGCTCCCATCATTCAGTCCCAGCCCCTGCCCACCTAGCAGTTCGAAAGCACCCCTAAGTGCAAGTAGATAAATAGGTACCGCTTTATAGCAGGAAGGTAAACAGTGTTTCCGTGTGCGGCTCTGGTGCTCCCAGCCTCTTGAGCGAGATGAGCGTGCAACCCTAGAGTCACGACTGGCCTGTACGGGCAGGGGTACCTTTACCTTTACCTTTTTAGAGGGGGAAAGGTAAATAATAATAATAATAATAATAATAATAATAATAATAATAATAATTTATTTATTTATTTATACCCTGCCCATCTGCCACTCTGAGCGACTTTCAACAGAATATTAAAATACAATGGTCTGAAAGCTTCCCTAAACAGGGCTGCCTTCAGATGTCTTCTAAAAGTCTGGTAGTTGTTTTTCTTTTTGACATCTGGTGGGAGGGCGTTTCACAGGGCAGGTGCCACCACCAAGAAGGCCCTCTGCCTGGTTCCCTGTAACTTGGCTTCTCGCTGGAGCGGTACCTATTTATCTACTTGCACTGTTGTGCTTTCGAACTGCTAGGTTGGCAGGTGCTGGGGCCGAGCAACAGGAGCTCACCCCGTCACGGGGGTTCGAACCGCCGACTTTCCAATTGGCAAGCCCGAGAGGCTCAGTGGTTTAGACCACAGCGCCACCTAGAACTTATGGGCAGCCAATAAAACTGAAAGTTGGAAGATTCGAGACAGATAAACTATGCAGCATGTAGTTAAATTATGGAGGCAGTAATGGCCACCAACCCAGAAGACTTTAAAAGATTGGGCAAATCCATGGAAGAGGAGAAAGAGCTATCAATGGCTACCAGCCAGGATGGCTTGGCTCTGCCTCTGACTGTGCCAGCAGCGCTTCTTAATACTATTTGCTGGAGGCTATGGGAGAGGAGAGATGCTCTCGTGTTCGAATTCTGCTCACAGGATTCCCACAGATATCTGAGAAGAGGGGGCTGGACTAGATGGGCGCCATTGCCATTATTATAAGAGAACAAGAGAGGCCTTTGTGGTGAGGTCCAGCAACTCTTTTTCTAGAAGAATGCCACTGGTTAGAACATTAGAGGAGCTTGGTGGATGAGGCCAGTGGCCCACCTGGACCAGTGGCCAGATCTCCCGGTGGCCAGCCACATGCCTGTAGCAGTGAAAAAAAAGATAGTCACGGAACCAAGAAATTACACAAAACAAAAGAATTACCGTGAAAATCCCTGAAACGAGAAGTAATCGACTTGTAAAACTTGTAAAACTTGTCATTGATGTTTTGATACCTTTTTTGTAAACTCAAGGAAGCGTTTCAGCCCTGCTCTTGAGTTTGTCTGATATCACTTTAAATCATTTAAGGTTTATATTTTCTTTATTTCCTTCTGAGGAAACTGATTTGTTCAGTGAAATGAGTTTTGTAGCCGGCATCTCATTAAGTCTTTAATTCTAGGTTAACTTTTCCTTAATTTTTAAAATTTTTGTTATTTAATTCACTTCTATAGTCGATTACTTCTCGTTTCAGGGATTTTCACGGTAATTCTTTTGTTTCATGTACATGCCTGTAGCAAGCAGGATTCGAACACAAGAGCGCTCTCTCTTCTCCAGCAAATGGCATTCAGAAGCGCTGCTGCCTGTGACCTTGCAGGCAAAGCATAGCCCTATGTCATGAGGCACAAAGAGTGTTGTGTGTGCATGTGTGCCCAGGCTCTCCCCACAGTGCGAGGCCCCACAACTTCCTTTTCAAACCCCGCGCAGGTCCATGCACAATCTCTCGCTCTAATACTTTTGCTGTGGCTCCTCGCCTCCTCTGCCCCAGCCCTTTTGCCAAATGTTCCATGGCTTGTTTTCTTGTTCCCCGATCCTCCTTGGGGAAGCTTAAATTGGTCACCTGGGAGTGCAGCACGGCCTCCCCAAGGACATCCCTCCTGCCATTTCTGAAGTCATCCAAAACACCACTGGAGTCTGGAGGGTCCCAATTAGAGAGCGGTAACCGGATCAGACACAGAGTCTGGCAGGGGACGCATTAGCTGGCTGCGTACCTCCTTCTCCTCCTCCTCCTCTTCTGCCAAACCCTTGTTGATGTGTCTTCCACCGCCTGCCTTGCCCCAGGGACAGCCTACTTAGCTCAGCTCTGCAAAGTGGCACCATCCTGCCCCCTGGAAGCCACTCTGCCAAACAGCACCCGCAGAAAGCGCCTTGCTTGACTCCTGGGCCAGAAGGAGAAACACAAATGGGCTTATCCACATTAATATCTCACCCGGCTTTTTCCAGGCACAGACTACACCTTAAATCTCAGTGTCGGAACATTGGTTTAATCCCATTTATTTGTTTTGCCCTGGAGTTTTTCCTGAGGAAACCCACTCTTAAAAGCTGAAGCTCCACAAACGGCAATTCAGCTTTTCTGCAGGTTGCCGTTTGCTCCGATTGAGCTTTAGAATCACAAGGGTTCGTGAAAGGTTGGAAGGGACCCCAAGGGTTAATTCTGTGTCCAGGGCTGCTGTCTCCCAGTTCCACCTGGTACGCAGGCTGAGAACCTACCTGCCCACAGACTGTCTCTCCAGAGTGGTGCATGCTCTGGTTATCTCCCTCTTGGACTACTGCAACTCGCTCTACGTGGGGCTACCTTTGAAGGTGACCCGGAAACTGCAATTAATCCAGAATGTGGCAGCTAGACTGGTGACTGGGAGTAGCTGCCAAGACCACATAATACCAGTCTTGAAAGACCTACATTGGCTCCCAGTACGTTTCCGAGCACAATTCAAAGTGTTGGTGCTGACTTTGAAAGCCCTAAATGGCCTGAGCCCAGTATACCTGAAGGGGCGTCTCCACCCCCATTGTTCTGCCCGGACACTGAGGTCCAGCTCCGAGGGCCTTCTGGCGGTTCCCTCCCTGCGAGAAGTGAGGTGACAGGGAACCAGGCAGAGGGCCTTCTTGGTGGTGGCGCCCACCCTGTGGAGCGCCCTCCCATTAGATGTCAAAGAGATAAACAACTACCTGACATTTAGAAGACATCTGAAGGCAGCCCTGTTCAGGGAAGTTTTTAATGTGTGACATTGTAATGTACTTTTAATCTTTGTTGGAAGCCACACAGAGTGGCTGGGGAACAAATAATAAATTATTATTATTATTGTTATTGTTATTGTTATTGTTATTACTACACGCTACTCACAAAAGCAGCACAGCGCTGGGCTCACAATGCCCCTGAACTGCTGCGTTCCCCTCCCCACAGCCACCCTCTGGCAGTCAAGAAGGATGCAGCAGGCACATGCCAGCCCCCCAAGCGGCGCTGGGCTTGCAATGCACCCGAGCTGCCATCCTCCCAGCTGCCTTCCAGCTGGAGGTCGCCTGCTAGGGACTCCGTGGCTCAGGTGCCCTGCAGGCCCAGTGCTGCCCGGTTCGGGGCCTGGATCATGCCAATCACGTCCCCCTCAGCCACCCTCAGTCGCTCTGCCTGAGCTCCCAGCCCCGAGGCCGCGCGTATTCAAACTGTGCAACTCTCTCTTCTCATAGCTGTGGGGCCTTTTGGATCCAATCCCCAGCATTTCAGAGCTCAGAAGGCGATACACGAATCTCCCTTTGCCTCCTCAGCACCCTGCAAGCTGAACAGGAAAGGAGATCCATCGTGAGGTTATAACTTAGGACTGTTTTATTCGGAGAAGTTTGGCCGGGAGGGCCGTTTACCATGTGAGCTGGAAGATTTTGATGGAGACCGGTATTAGGATCCTCTTTGTGAAGAAGAAGATGAGGATGGGAGGGACCAGGGAGAGGACGAAGGCGAAGAGCGAGGGAAGCAGCCGCCCGAAGAAGGTGTCCAAGATGGGCCGAGTCGACCTGGCGAACAAGACGATGGAGGGGATCACATGGTCGTAGATGATGAAGAAGGGGAGGAGGAGGAAGAAGAGGAGGACGAAGCTTATGCGGAGGAGGAGGTCGCAGAAGAGGAGCGTGAAGATGATGGAGAGAAGCTTCCGGAAGCAGCGGAAGATGCCTCTCACGGTGATGCGGAGGGCCATGCTCTGCCAAAGGGTCTGCCCGGACACTCACTCGGCGTGGGCAGTTGGCTGTGGAGACTCCTCAGCTGTGGCACCGTCCCTGCAAGGGAAGAGAGAGAGGACTGGAGGATCATGGGAGCGCAAAACATGGGTTGGAGGAAAGACAGTTGCCCGTCCACTTCCCGCCGTGTCTATGTTTTGCGGTGATATAACTTATTGGACGCCATCCTGAAATTCTAAACAAAATGAAGGGTAGGGACTCAGCTACACAGCTGCATATAAAACGTTTCAGGTGTGTTTTAAGTGCAATATGCAATGTGGCACTAGATGGCAATAGTGAGCCTTATGGAAAATTCAATATTATTGTTATTTTTAAAAGCATTTTCAGAACGGTTTTTATATGCGTGTAGATTCCACCTAGGATTTAAACATGCCTTGATTCTGGAATTCTCTGGATACTGAATCCTGTGGCCTGTATCAGTCTCTATACTTGTGCAATGACGTTACAGAATCCAAACATTTGCAACCAATAAGCAGTGGAGCAGTGGCAAGTTCAGGAATGAAAGGTTCCTCTACTTTATAGGCACAGCCACATCCCCTTCTAAAATTATATGAGCTTCGAAGATCGTACCCATATCTCATAATTATACAATAATACAGTGAAAGCTCGCATTGCGAATGTGAGCTGTATGGGATGCACATTCGCAACCCACAGCGTTCGCAACCCACAGTGGCGCATCGGCACACACGTGGGTTGCGATTCGGCGCTTCTGCACATGCGCAAAGCGCGATCCCCGAAACCTGGAAGTAACCTGTTCCGGTACTTCCAGGTTTTGGCGGGCCCGTAACCCAAAAAAACCGCAACCTGAAGCGTCTGTAACCCGAGGTATCACTGTAATAATTAGAGACGCAACCATCTCTACAGATCTCCACATGTTACCTTTCAGCTAGAGCCACTATTTTCCATGCATGTACATGGACATACGATTTGGAGTGCTCCAATCTCGTTTTTCCTAATTGACTTGTATTTTCCTATACACAGCAGAACTTGAGCACCATTTTTCTTGTAATGGAAGCGCCTTGTGTTTTCAGTGTTCCTCAATCCTTGGCTTTGCAGCATACAGAAAAACAACTCAGCAATGTTCTTCCAAAACTCTTTCTCCAGAGTGACCCTAGGAGCCAATCCTCAGTGGCTGACTCACCTCCTTTCACTCTGATTGGCTCCCATCAGCACAAGGGGTGAGAATGCTTTCTCTCAGTGGCTAAAGAAAATCCCCTTTCTTGCTGAATGGGTGGCTCTAGAACCCTGGAATTAGGAATCCTGCTGTAGAAACAGGAGCAGGTCTTCAACCCCCTACAACCCCAGATCATGACCAGTGGCATCGCAATGGGGGGGGGGAGTGGTGCGCCCCAGGTGCTATGTCTGGGAGGGTGACAAGAAAGCACCCCGTGGGGGCTCGCGGCGGTGCAAGCAGCCATCATGCCGCCGCAGCCACATATGGAGGATCCTCCGTTCATGGCTGCATCTGCAAGCACAGGATCCCAACGCTGGCAGCAAACTGCTATGTACAGCACATGTGCAGCGTCGCATGCATGCGCTGTACAAACGACGATGCACATGTGCTGTACATAGCGGTTTGCTGGCGGTGGCGCTCCAGCGCAGTACGGACGGCGGTGGGATCCCTCTGTTACTGCTACAGCCGCAAGCAGAGGATCCTAACACCGTCCATACAGCGCTGGAGCGCCGGCAAACCGCTATGTACAGCTCATGTGCAGCATCACTATGTACAGTGCATGTGTCGTACATAGCGGCACCGCATATGCCCCCTATGTTGCACCGCCCAGCCCCAGGTGTCACAACGCCTTTGTTCGCCCCTGATCTTCCAACACCTCTTCCAATAAGTCCTTGGTTCATCACCACCACTGAAAAGCCATAAATCTCCAGTCCTTCATCGCCTTCTATTTTCTTTCTGATCATTATTCATGGAATCATAGAATTGCAGAGCTGGAAGGGACCCCGGGGGTCATCCAGCCCAACCCCTTGCAATGCAGGAAACTCAACTGAAGCATCCATGATAGATGGCCATCCAACCTCTGCTTAAAAGCCTATGAGGAAGGAGAGATTTTGTAGCTCTGCTAGAGAGCCTTCGAGGCAGGTGTGGGGAGACTCTGGCCAAACAGACATTGCTGAACTACAACTCCCATCATCCCCGATGTGTTTAGAGTTGTAGTTTAGAGATGAGCTTAGCAACACCTGGAGGTGTGGGTCAGCTACCTCTGGAGGTGCCAAAGGTTCTCCACACCTGTCTCCCAGGCAGTAATTTAGCCAGATAGAGAAGATTCCCCAAACCAGGTAATAATAAGAAGCATTGGGCAAGGCATCTCCTGCCTGATTCTTTGAGTCAAGCCAACTTTCTGAAAGGGCTCGTCTACCCAACTGCCATTTGTTCCAATTCAGCGCTAAACCGCAGGGGCCATTTGTCAGGAGTTCTTCAGCTGGGATTCCTGCATTGCAGTGGGTTGGACTAGATGGCCTCTGGGAGTCCCTACAATGCTATGGCTAAAAGTTTTGACCTTTAAAGCCCTATGCGGCCTAGGACCCACATACCTACGGGACCGCCTCTCCTGGTATGCCCCACGGAGGACCTTACGGTCTTCAAACAAAAACATCTTGGAGGTCCCGGGCCACAGGGAGGTTAGGCTGGCCTCAACCAGAGCCAGGGCCTTTTCAGCACTGGCCCCAACATGGTGGAACGCTCTGTCACAAGAGACCAGGGCCCTGCGGGACTTGACATCTTTCCACAGGGCCTGCAAGACAGAGCTGTTCTGCCCAGCCTTTGGTTTGGACTTGGTCTGACCCTTATGTTTCCCTCCCCTTATGGTCTTGATTTATCAGCTGTTTTAAAATGAGGCTGCATTTTAAATTGCATTTTAACTTGTATTTTAAATTGGGGTTGTTGTTTTTCCTCTCTTTTTCCCCTATTATGTTTTTACTGTGATTTTCTTGGTGTTAGCCACCCTGAGCCCAGCTCTGGCTGAGGAGGGTGGGGTATAAATAAAAAATTTTATTATTATTGAAGTGAAGGACATGAGGCAGGAGTTGATAATGCAAGCAAGCTGCCGGCCAGCTCTGTGGAGGCTCCTTTTATTGACACAATATGCAAACCCAAGCAGATACATTTGGGGCTGTGACCTTTACAAGTCTTCCAGTCCCAAGATCGTGGGGTGGTACAAAGCTATTTTGGCACCTGTTTCCACCTGAGACAAAGGTCTCAGAGACAAAGGTTACAAACAGGACGCCACAGACTACTGAGACCGCAAAAGGTTAGACAGAGGGCAAGATGTTCAGACAGCTGTGGCATTATCTGTGAGGGGGAATGTGCCCCACACCCCAAGGTCATGCATGCAGACAGCTGAGGCTGCCTGTGGCCAGGGAGTGTGCTCCGTACCCAGCAATCATCCCTACAATTATGATGATGATGATGATGATGATGATGATGACTCTGTGAAGTCCCAGGACTCGGGGGCCGGGGAGTGGCAACAATGCTGGCGAGCAAAAGGCAAACAGGTGAGAGGGATCCTGTTCTAAGCCCGGAGGAACCAGACTTGCCCGATGTAGTGAAGTGGACCCACCTTGTTCCTCGCACCATCTGCACCTTGCCCGTTGTCCCATTGGCCTGCCTGCCTGCCTGACCTCACGCCCGACCTCTGTCCGTCTTCCAAATGAGTGGAGCCCTCTCTCCTGCCATGGTTCCTCAACAGCCTTGGCCCAGCCAGGGCTGTGTGAGCATGGCACCTCTGTCACCCTGTCATGCTTCCTTCCGGTGATGTCACAAATGGGTGTGGTCTTATTGGAAGGCCCAGCTGACTCCAGGCTGGCAGGAAGTGAGGAAAGGGCACTGGGAGGCAAGTCCAGCAGCGCAGTGTCACTGCCGTTTGAGATGGTGCTGAAAGCCACTGGACGTGGGTGTTCAATGGTTTAAGCTTTGGTGGTAAGCATCATTTGGGTCGCCAGCCCTTCAGAGAGATGCCACCCAACCTGAGAAATTTCAAAGTCAGCATGGCTGCATTCTTGAGCCAACCGTGTGATTCTGAGGCACAAAAGGCCAATACGGTTCCAAGTTGTCCCAACATGAGCATTGTTTCCTGGAGATTGTAGTAGGAAATCTGCTAATCCCTAATTCCTGACACATCCAGCCTCTGCTTGTAAAGACCCCTAATGAAACAGAGAGTCCACTATCTTTTGAGGCAGCCTGTTGCACTGTTGAGCAACAGGCATTGTTGAATGTCCATCCTACTGTTTTGGGGGAATTGCAGTCAAACATAACTATGTATGAGTACTAGTTAGTGCATGAAGGGGTTAAGACCACGGAGTGAGATTCCTAGACACAGGTCAACCTCCTCTTCTCCAATGTAGGTGGAAGTGAAACCTTCTCTTCCCTCTATCTCCACAACATGTAACTGACCATGGAAGACATGTCTAAGCAAGCTGCAAGCTCAGAGAATGTGTTTGAAGCTATGTTGCTGTATTTCCTATCCAAGAGTATTCTGCCTGTGTTCTCCTTGCTGCTGCTTGAATAAATGCATGAATCTGACCTTTGAATTTGTAAGTAAAGCGTTTAAACTTATTTAGCAGTATGTAGTCTGTTCGCTGCAAGAGGAGTAAAGAGAGGAGTGCGCTTTGCAAGTGGGTTAAACAGGACAAAAGCTTTAGCAGCCTGCAACCTTCTGATCAGCAAGTCCTAGGCTCTGTGGTTTAACCCACAGCACCACCCGCATCCCTGGTTTTCGCCTACCTCGTAGCACATCATCACAACTTTCTTGGTATTGGCGATTAGGCATTGGTATTGTTCTGTAGATGGAAAAGGGGAGGTAGCACCATCACCTGCCCCACATATTGAAGGGAAGTCCATTACAGTGGTGCCTCGCAAGACAAAATTAATTCGTTCCGCGAGTTTTGTCGTCTTGCGATTTTTTTCGTCTTGCGAAGCACGGTGTCGGGAAAGTTTTGGAAAAGCTTCAAAAATCACCAAAGTCTTTAAAAACCTCAAAAAAGGCTACCACACGGCGTGCTATGAATTGCTCCTCGAAGTCAAGTCGCAACTGTATTAATGGTTTTAAGAAAAAGGAAACAAACTTGCAAGACGTTTCCGTCTTGCGAAGCAAGCCCATAGGGAAAATCGTCTTGCGAAGCAGCTCAAAAAACAAAAAACCCTTTCGTCTAGCGAGTTTTTTGTCTTGCGAGGCATTCGTCTTGCGGGGTACCACTGTAATGGATTCCAGGGGGTGTGGCCCTGTCCGAAGCCTGGGGAGGTGAGGGCCTAAGGCACGCCCCCTATCGGTGACCCCGGGAGAGTTCCTAGTTGATGTGCATCAGCAGGACTCCCCCTACTCGTGGTTAACCCTTCCCGGACTTCTAGCAGACAGGCTGAAGTCTGATATAGTCGGTTAGGAGCAATGCCTAAGCCAATACTGTTCATCACCTGTAACCAATAAAGTTGTGGCCTTATTTAGCCCATTAACCTTAATAATTGTGTCATTATTTCCACTGGGAGGGGGGCAGGAACTCGCCACGCAAACAGGAGCTCAGACCACGCGGCTGGTTCATGTTGCTTGTATTGAGCTGGATTCTCAGGACCGCTGTCCTCACCAGGCCAGCCGCAGCAGCCTGAAATAGCTGGGGAGCAGGAAGAGGTGGAGGCAGCAGCCGGCGGTCAGCGGCAGCAGCAAGGCACCCAGGAAAATCAGAAGGGCCCCGAGCACTTCGTTGTAGAAGACTTCTGTGGCAGGAGCCAAGGCCTCCATGAAGACCAGGGAAGCAGGGACCATGCGGTCGTGCAGGACGGCGAGTGGGATGGAGAGGGAGACGACAACGTGGAACATGATCTCCGCCAGGAAGATGCTGTAGACCAGCACGGCCAAGATGAGCAGCGTCTGCTCCAGGGCCCCCAGGATCTTGCTTGCGATGGAACGCAGGCCGAGGAAGGTCTTCGACCTCGGAGACAGAGGGGCCTTCTCCTCGGGTGACACATTCAGCCTAGAGGGGGCAGAAACGGAGGCAAGGGAACGCGTGACCTCGTTTGCTCTTTGTGGGTATGCGATCTATTGATAAAGCAACAGCTGGCAGGGAACGAAACAGAAGGAACGGATTGTGAATTACAGTGGCACCTTGGTCCACAAACTTAATCCGTCCCGGAAGTCCATTTCAAAACAAGCTTTCCCATAGAAAGTAATGCAAAATGGACTAATCCATCACAGACTTCTAAAAACAACCCCTAAAACAGCAGTTTAACATGGATTTTACTATCTTACGAGACCATTGATCCATAAAATGAAAGCAATAAGCAATGAACAGTAGTCACATAATCAATCAATCAGTAGCTGAACTGGGTTCCACACAGTCACAAAAACCAACAAAAGAGAGCCGTAGAAACAAAAATTCAAACTAAATAGCACAGATAGACCTCAGTGTAGCACTCAAAAAGGACGCGTGGCACTCAAATTGGAAGCAAAACACTAAAAAATGGAGCACATTCAGCTTCTTTAAAAAGTTCACAAACTTCCATGTTTGCAGTGTTTGGGTTCCAAGTTGTTTGAGTACCAAGGTGTTTGAGAACCAAGGTACCACTGTACAGATGTTATATCAAGCAACAAAGGGGGGAGAGAATGGGAATAAATCTAGGACAAAGAGCAGGGGGTTCATTTTTGGGGAAAGCTGCATACGCAGAATGACTAAAAAAAGAAAATTAATAAGGAAATAATAAGTAATGTTTTAAAATAGATAGGCAAGGGGATGTGTAACCTCTTTTGTTCTTTACAATATGGTTTGGTAAATGTACAAGTGGGGAATTGATATACCAACAGCTGATAGATAACGGGAGTTGAACATAAGGAATGGATTGTGAATTAATAATAATAATAATAATAATAATAATAATAATAATAATAATAATAAATTTTATTTATATCCCGCCCTCCCCAGCCAAAGCCGGGCTCAGGGCGGCTAACAACAATAAAACAGTACAAAAGTACAGTATAAACAACATTCTAAAATCGTTCATTATAAAAATTAATTAATTAATTAGAGATAAATGTATAATATTAAGCAGCAATAAGGGGGAAACAGGGACGCATCTAGGCTCAAGAGCAGTTAGATCACCCAGGGTCTCAGGCAGGTTTGTTTATCAGAGATTGAACCTGGAGGCATTGGTCTGCAAGTGTGTGATCCACCCTTAAGTTACAGCCCTTGTAAAAATAAAGAGGCAGTCTGGGATACCTTAGGTTACCTTTAAAAGGTAAAGGTAAAGGACCCCTAACAGTTAAGTACAGTTGCGAACAACTCTGGGGTTGCGGCGCTCATCTCACTTTACAGGCCGAGGGAGCTGATGATTGTCCGTAGATAGTTTTTCAGGGTCATGTGGCCAGCATGACTAAGCCACTTCTGGCAAACCAGAGCAGTGCACGGAAACGCCGTTTACCTTCCCGCTGGAGCAGTACCTATTTATCTACTTGCACTTTGACGTGCTTTCGAACTGCTAGGTTGGCAGGAGCAGGGACCGAGCAACAGGAGCTCACCCTGTTGTGGGGATTCGAACCACTGAATTTTCTGACTGGCAAGCCCAAGAGAGGTATTTTGGCCTGGCTGCGCTGTGTCCTCTGAGCATGCCTCGTGTTCACCTGTTTAGGTGATACAGGGATTGTACATAAACTAGGCTACTCTACCTTGTTGGCATTCATCTGTCTCCAGTCATCTGTTGGAGTCTATGAGTCCTCGTGTTGGGATTTGCCCACTGATAATCACCCTAAGAGCCCCACATACAGAGGCACCGCAGCAATCTCCTACTCACCGACTGCCTTCTGAACGAGCCATTTCTATCCCTGGGTGTTGTCCTCCCGCGCGCAGCCTGCCTTCATTCCTTCATCCAGATCTTTCCCCTCTCGGCTGGGCTCCAGCTCTTGCCAGCCAAACAGCTCTTGTGGCCTCTGCAAGGTCCATTATCCCGGTGGGACAAGCAAGCTGATGACCACATCACCTGGCGCTGATGTCATAAATTAGGTTGGGTAGCCCAGAGGCTGGCTAAGAGGGGCCAGGTGATGGAAGCATCTCAGCTCCTTCACCCAGGATCACAGGCACAGGATCACAGGAAGCTGCCTTATACAGAGTTAGACCCATTCACAGAGCCTCTAAGTGTCCCTGTTTTCCAGATGTTCTACCACATTCCCTTGCTGGTGAAAGAATTGCACTGGTTCCCTGTTAGCTACTAGCAGGGGCGCCAACTCCTGGGGTTCAAGCCCATTCTGAGATCCCCTTCATTTTGGGCTAGGGGATGCATGCCCCCCAACTGGCTTCGACCCAGTATACCCGAAGGAGCATCTCCACCCCCATTGTTCTGCCCTGACACCTAGGTCTAGCTCCGAGGGCCTTGGTCGCCCTCCCATCAGATGTCAAAGAAATAAACAACTATCTGACTTTTAGAAGACATCTGAAGGCAGCCCTGTTTGTTGTTGTTTAGTCGTTTAGTCGTGTCCGCAGAGAGGTAGAGCTGCGCAGCGCCCCTTCAGCGAAGCGGAGCCCCTTCTGTTCCTCCTCCCACTTTGCAGCTCTCCCTATCTGCGCAGCGCCTCTCCTTCGCAGGAGAGGCGCTGCGCAGAGAGGGAGAACTGCGCAGTGCCCCTTCAGCCACACACCTGCCCTGGCTTCTGTCTTAGCTGCACGCAGCCTCTTCGGGCAGGGGGAGCCTTCATCCCGCTGCCCTGAAGAGGCTTGGCGCGGTTATCCCAGAAGCCAGAACAGCCACACGGTATCCCAGAAGCCAGACCCCTCTTGCTGTTCTGGCTTCTGGGATTCAAATATCTTGTTTTCCTCCCCCCCCCCCCCAAACTAGGTGCATCTTATCATATGGTGCGTCCTATAGAGCGAAAAATATGGTGATTATGTTGACATTTGGAGCTATAGGTATCTGAACTGTGCATTTTAGGGATTTCTTTGGGTCCTCTACATCTCTCCTGCACGTTTGGTGATGCTTAAGAGGGTCACCCCCAGGGAAATCAGAGAGCTCATCTCTGCAGTTTTGAAGTGGACGACCTTGTTAATTTCAATTTCTAGCTTCCCCCTCTTTGGAGGAGCTCTGAGGTCCCAAATTCACTACAGGGCAGGGAGGAGACACCACTTTGCTCCCCATAAAATATTTGAGGGGGGCAGCCCCCCCCCCCAATTGATGGGCATTGCCATTCAAATGGTGTGCATGTGCTGGATCACATGATTGATTGTGCGGGGCTCACCTGCCCCCACCCCAATGTTTTATTCAAGTTGGCACCCCTAGGTGGCAGAAAGAGATAGAAGCAGTGGGAGAGATAGATGAGGAAGGAAGGAAGGAAGGAAGGAAGGAAGGAAGGAAGGAAGGAGAAAGGAAGAAAGGAGAGAGAGGGGGGAGGGAGGGAGGGAGGGAGGGAGGGAGGAAGGAAGGAAGGAAGGAAGGAAGGAAGGAAGGAAGGAAGGAAGGAAGGAAGGAAGGAGAAAGGAAGGAAGGAAGAAGGAAAGAAAGACAGAGAGAGAGAGAGAGAGAGAGAGAGAGAGAGAGAGAGAGAGAGGAAGGAAGGGAGGGAGGGAGGGAAGGAGGAAGGAAGGAAGGAAGGAAAGAAGGGAGGGAAGGGAGGGAAGGAAGGAAGGAAGGAAGGAAGGAAGGAAGGAAGGAAGGAAGGAAGAGTTCTTGTTGATTTATTGCTCTTACCCACCCTGCCACTGAGGGAATAAGGCCCTTAACAGAGAAAATGTAGGCCACCTCTGGACTGGAGGGTCACACACACACACACTCCAGACTTGCACCCCTCACCCCACTCTGCCTCAGGGAGAAGAAAGACAGCCAAGCCAAGCCCAGTCTTCCTTGGTGCTTTTATTCCCCGAAGATCTCACAAAACCGGGCCGTGGACATGGAACTGCTGTGACAAGATCTCGCTCATCCACTGCAGGCAGAAGAGAAGCAGCATGGCGGAGAGCAGGAACTGCAGGATGAGGAGAGCCGATGGGATGAGGGTGCTGAAGAGGACCTGGACGGCCGCAAACAGCAGGGCGGTGCAGAGCAAGGCAACGTAGGCCGTGAAGGCGCAGAGGCCCAGGAACAAGACGATGCTCAGGACCATCTTGACGCCGTTGAGGAAGGACCCCAGGAACCCGCTGCAGGCAGTGGGCGGCGCCACCACTTCGCAGCCGGGAGTCGGCTGCACCGGCGACAGCTCCGACGGCTGAGGTTGCGAGGGCTTCTGGCGAGCCATGGCGATCCCCCTGGGGAGGCACAAAATGTCAGTATTTGTACTGCATTGTTTGGAAGATGCATTCTGCAAATAATAAATTGTGCGGGGGGGAGAGAGGAAAACCTCTGCAACAGCTGCAAAATCTTGTAACTTATGTGTTGCTACAAAGGAGTTTTGGAAGCAAGAAAACCCTCTCTTGGGCTCAAGGGAGAGAGATGCACTGCATTGGACTTGACATGCAGTAATAAAACTGCTCGTTAATAGTTGGCACCCTGCAAGCAAAGAGTCACCTTCAAAGTCTCGTGTGTAGAATCTACTTCATCACTAAGGCTTCGAGGGTGAAACCGCTGCATCTCTCTGCGTGACTCAGAAAAACAGCTAACACAAAACCCTGTTTTTTACATGTTCACTGAGCTGTTTCAAAGCTACCGAAAGAGGAGGCAGGCAACTGGGAATCTCCTCTCCCCAGATCTCCCTGACGGGACAGCATCTGCCTTCTGAGCTGGGGCCGGTGGAGACTGGAAAGAGTGTCTTTCTGGTGGTGGCACCCCATCTATGGAAACAAAAGGTTTGTATGCAATGCAGCAGACCTTCCACAGGGATCATAAGAAGATGAGAACATAAGAGCATGTGGGAGCAGGCCTATCTAGTCCAGCGTCCTGTTCTCACAGTGGCCGACCAGATCCGAGCACGAGAGCCCTCTCCCCTCCTGTGGTTTCCAGAAATTGATGTCTGGAAGAATTTCTGACTCTGTTTGTGGAGACAGAGCATAGCCACCCTGGCTAGTAGCCATTGATAGCCACCAATTTGTCCAATCCTCTTTTGAAACCACCCAACTTGGTGGCCATCACTGCCTCCAGTGGCAGGGAGTTCCATAGTTTAACTTTGTGCCGCATGAAGAAGTCCTTTCTTTTATCTGTCCCGAATCTTCCAGCATTCAACTTCTTTATATATATATACATTTTTATTGATTTTTTTAACATATCAGTTCCAGCAGTCATGCAACATATCTTCTCATCTTATACAATGTTTTAGACTTCCATCAACACCTCTGATGATTTTTCGTTCTTTATCACTTATTCTGCATTTCTTAATTTCTATATTGCATTTAATTGTCCTTAACTAATAATTATTTCCATAGTCTTTCTTGTAATATTTCAGATTATCCACCTTACAAAACTTCTTGCAGTCCTACTAGCTTAATCAGTTTGTCACAATTACTTTTCAAATAGTTCATATATTTACTCCAGTCCTCTAAGAATCTCTGATCCTGCAGGTTTCGAATCCTTCCTGTTAATTTATCTAATTCTGCATAGTCCATCAACTTCATCCTCCATTCATACGAGAGTGGGAGAAACCCTTTTCGCTATCCATGTATAATTTTATAAATTTGTATCATGTCTCTTCTGACTCACCTTTTCTATAAACGAAGAAGTTCCCAAAGCTAGAACCTTTCCTCATATAGCGGAGTTGCTCAACCCCCTCAATCAGTTTGGTTGTCCTTTTCTGAACCTTTTCCCAACTCTACGATATCAGTTTTGAGGTGACGCAACCAGAATCCCAAATGCAACCGCACCAGAGATTTGTATAACGGCATTATGATATTGGCAGTTCTGTTTTCAATTCTGTTCCTGAATGGTCCTAATTGCTTGTTTTGGCACCTTCTTTTAACAAGTTTAATCACTTTTATTGCATTTCTATTTCTTATGGAAGATTATTCCAGTGTTTTGGGGACTAAAAGCCCTTTTTGTCCCTGTCCCCCCACCCTTGGCAGTTTCGAAGGAGGAAGATCATTTAAATCAAGTACAATGCATCTGTGGCTCTCCAGATCTTGTTGGAAAAACTCCAGCTCCCATGAGCCTCAGGTCACATGGCCAGTGGTCAAGGATGATGGGGAATGTGGTCCCACAAAACAGGAAAGGGCCATAGTTTCCTTGCTTTACTTAGAATAAATTTAAAAATCTGCATGGTTGTGGGTTTTGGGGAGGGGGGCAGTCTGGACGATGTCCCAAGTCCCTCCCAGTTCTTGGGGTCTTGTGCCCTGAGAGGGTTGGAATCTGATGGAGATTACTGCCCGAGTCAGTGACCTTAGCTGGCCACTTAAGTGTCCTCATCAGCATCCCAAAATAATGAGTTAGCTTGCAAGGGCTGCAGCTAAGTGATGATGCCCCCCTCCAAGGCTGATTGGTGGGTCTTTCTTCCACTCCATCACCTAGTTGCTAGGTAAGGTCAGTGCTTTATTCCAGGGGGGAAATGCAGGGGTACGCATACCAGTGAGAGTATGGAGAGCCAGTGTGGTGTAGTGGTTAAGAGCGGTAGTCTCCTAATCTGGTGAACCGGGTTCGCGTCTCCGCTCCTCCACATGCAGCTGCTGGGTGACCTTGGGCCAGTCACACTTCTCTGAAGTCTCTCAGCCCCACTCACCTCACAGAGTGTTTGTTGTGGGGGAGGAAGGGAGAGGAGAATGTTAGCCGCTTTGACACTCCTTCGGGTAGTGATAAAGCAGGATATCAAATCCAAACTCTTCTTCTAAACATTTTGTGAATCTTTGTACTTTTGTCAATTTACTGTATTTATTTTCCCCAATTTGAACTATAAAATGGAGGTTTTCTTGAGTCAAAATGGGAGTATCCCTAAACGTTGTTTTTTTGGGGGGGGCGGGGAATCACTGGGTAAAGTAAATGGTATAAGGCATGGGAAGGCAAACTAAGGCCTGGGGGCTGGATCCGGCCCAATCGCCTTCTCAATCCGGCCCGCGGACAGTCTGGGAATCAGCGTGTTTTTACATGAGTAGAATGTGTCCTTTTATTTAAAATGAATCTCTGGGTTATTTGTGGGGCCTGCCTGGTGTTTTTACATGAGTAGAATGCATGCTTTTATTTAAAATGAATCTCTGGGTTATTTGTGGGGCATAGGAATTCATTCATATATATATTTTTCAAAATATAGCCCGGCCCCCCACAAGGTCTGTGGGACAGCGGACCGGCCCCCTGCTGAAAAAGTTTGCTGACCCCTGGTATAAGGTAAATGACCCCTGGACAGTTAGGTCCAGTCAAAGGTGACGATGGGGTGTGCTGCTCATCTCATTTTTCAGTTCAAGGGATCCAGCGTTTGTCCACAGACAGCTTTCCGGGTCATGTGGCCAGCATGACTAAACTGCTTCTGGTGCAATGGAACACCGTGACGGAAACCAGAGTGCACGGAAATGCCATTTACCTTCCCGCTGCAGCAGTACCTTTTTATCTGCTTTCACTGGTGTGCTTTCAAAGTGCTAAGTTGGCAGAAGCTGGGACAAAGCAATGGGAGCTCACCCCATTGCATCGAATTGCAGTCCTTCTGACTCTGGTACCTGCTAGGTAGGAGAACTTTGACCAGTGTAGTATGAGTGCTGATCTTCCATGCATTCTTCTTGGCACCTGTCTGTCTCGGGAGACAATGGAGTGAACCTCTGGGGGTAAAGTCAAGCCATTGGAGAGTTACAGCCCCTGCTGTGACTGTAGAAACTGATATGGGAGAGACATTTTTGTTGTTGTTTTTTATTTATTTATTTTTAATGTTGCAATACATATATGAAATCTTTACATAATGATACATATACATTATATTCGTAAATTCACATTTTCACATTTCATTATGTACCAACATTTATCCATTTCTTATTTCTTGCCCTGTGTCTTCCCTCCACCTGTGCGTGACTTCCTTGTTATTATTTTGTAACTTTATTATTGAGATTGCATTTTTGTATCTTAATAAGTAAACATTCATTCTTATATATCTGCTTAGCTTAACTTTGTGAAATCAGTCTATACATATCAGTAAATTCATGTTGGAGCATCTTTGGTCATGTTTTCTTCTACACATTTCCATTCCGGTTTGAGATTTTGATTAGATTGCGTTCTAATTGTTGCCGTCATTTTTGCTAATTCAATCATTTCAAAAAAATTATGTTGCCAATCTTTCAATGTTGGTACTTCTTCTGATTTCCAGTTTTTCGCAATCAATAACCTTGCGGCGGCTGTTGCATATAAAAAGATTCTGGGAGAGACATGTTTTGTTGCAGCTGGGGCAGATGAAGGCATCCAGTTGTGCTGCTGCAGATGTACTATGCTGTTTCTTCTCTCTGCAAGCCTCCCAGAGGTCATTCCACCTCTGGTCACCTGACTGTCTGTCTCAGGGACTGCGGTTGTCTGCAAGGGATTCCCTCATGGCAAGGTTAACACTGCCAGCCTTCATGCCACCTTCACAGACACCGTTGTAATGCAGAATTGGTCTGCCAACCAGCCTGGTGCCAGAAGAAAGCTCCCATAGAACACGTCCTTGTGGATATGTGTGAATAAAGCCATACATTCTAAAGACACCACAGTCTTCACCATTCCAAGGAAACAGAACCCTGAGTAAATGCCTGGAACCCATGGAGTCTCTCACCTCTTGGATATTAGGGTGGCAGGAAACAGTCTCATTTAGTTGACATCTTCTAGCACTCCTAAGCCGGTGAATCTGGTCCTTTCTCTCGTCATTTTTTTTAAACGGGCCCTGAAGACTTCTCTGCTCCAAGCTGCTTTTAATTAATCTTTTAATGCTCTGCGCTTAAAACTGCTGCTATTTTAAAGTCATGTTTTGATAACTGCTGGATTTAATATACGCAGCGTTGGCACTGTTTTAAACTACTGCCGGGATATTATATTACCTGGGAATAAGGGTGTCTCTGGACTGGCGCTGTTCTGTAGGAGGGGTTCAAGGATGCTGGGAAAATTTAGGTTTGCCCAGTTCAAGTGGGTTAAAGCACCAGATCTTTTTCAGCTCATGGGACTCAGCTACATAAGTAAAGAAATAGCGTTTTAAATGCGTTTTAACACTGTGACACCAGATGGCGCCGTGGAGTCCCACCTTCCGCCAACTTGATTTCCCATAATGAAGTTTACAATGCGTTTTCCTGAAATGCTTTTTTGATGTGATCCAGCCACGGTTCTGGAACCTAACCTTACCTAACCCACCCAAAAGCAGTCGTATTTTCTATAGCTGCCAAGGGCTCCTAGTCGTGATGGCTAGATACTGTCTCTAGGGTTGGAGGAAATCGGTCTCTGAACACCAGCTGCTGGGGACCGCAGGTGGAAGACGATTTTGTAGAATTGTAGAAGAGTTGGAAGGGACCCTGAGGGTCATCTAGTCCAATCCCCTGCAATGCAACTAGATTGTACGTGGCAGATGGCCAACCAAACTCTTCTTAAAAACCTCTGATGAAGGAGTCCACAACCTCCCAAGGGAGTCCATTCAATTGCTGGACAGCTCATCCTGATTGATTTGGCGCACGCCCTACTTGTGGACTTCTTAGAGGCAGCTGGTTGACCATCGTGGGAACAGGATGCTAAACTAGGTAGACCATAAGGAAAGTGACACCCATATGAAGAAAGGTTGCAGCATTTCAGACTTTTTAGTCTGTGATAAAGGCAAATTCCATGCTACCAATCCTTAGGAAAAGAACTGAAAACAAAAACTGCCAGGATCATAATGTGCTGGGCCCGTGGGTAAACCCGAGCAACGCGGTCCAGGTCAGGTCCCAATCCAAGGGTTCTGCAAAGAGTCAGTCCGACAGGGTCAAGGCAGGAAACCAGGCTGGGTCAGGCACAGAGTCACAGACAGGTTCTAGCAAACAGCAATGTTGCTCCTGCAACCTGGGGCGGGGTCCGACAGCCTTTTATCTCTGTTGGGGTAGCGGCTGGTCCTGATCCCCCAGCGACTCACCTCCCTGTTTTGCCCAAAGGCGAGCACTCCTCCTGCGAGTACTCAGGTCTCTCCTTCTCTCAGACCTCAGTCTCTGCAGCTCAGGAGACATCGGTGGGTTACTAGTCCCAGAGGCCGCCTCAGCCTCTCCTGACCCAACTGGTAGTGGAGCAGCTATAAGTGATGGCCCAGCTGGAGGCAACGAGGGAATCCCCGCATCTGGAGCCAGGGCAGGCTCAGGCCCCTGACTCGGCCCAGCTGGTGCTTGTTGCAGGGGAACCTGTGCAGACTGGGACTCTTCAGGATCAGGCCCCAGACTTGGTTCAGATGATGCCTGAGGCAAAGGATCCAGTGCAGACTAAGATTCCTCTGGTTCCAAGTCGAAGCCCGAGTCCCAGGCCATCACACATAACGCCATTGTGCAAATCTACGGCATGACCACATTTGCAGTACTGTGCACAGGTTCTGGCCTCCTCACCTCAGAAAGGACATTGCAGAGTTGGAGAAGGTTCAGAAAAGAGTGACAAAAATGATCGAGGGGATGGAGAGACTCCCTGATGAAGATAGGTTGCAGCGTTTGGGACTTTTTAGAATAGAGAAAAGGGGATTTAAGAGGCAACATGATAGAAGTTTATAAAATTCTGCATGGCATGGAGGAAGCGGACTGAGAAAGGTTTTCCTCTCTCCTTCATGACACTAGAACTCACTGCCCGAGGCAGCAGTACTTCTGAGCACCAGTTGCCGGAAACTACAGGAGGGGGGAGGGCTCTTAGGCTCAAATCCTGCTTGCATATTTCCCAGAAGAGGCATCCAGTTGGCCATTGTGAGACGAGGCTGTTGGCCTGATCAAGCAGCTGGACTCTTCTTATGTTCTCCCACTGAGACTTCATGACTACTCAACGAGAAAGGTGGTGTTTGAAAGATGGAGAAACGTGTGAGAGTTTGGCACCTTCCTCCTATGCACCCATAACGCACTTTACGACACATCCAGACACACACATGTACATGCATGCTTTACAGTGAATCAGCAGGACTCCCCATGTGGATTTGCCCTGACTTGTTAATAACAGCAAGAACGACTAATTTTAGACACTGGGATCCCAAGTTAGGGTTTGTCCACAGTTCCCTTTCCTCTGCTCTGTACAGGCATAAAGGTAAAGGTAAAGGAACCCCTGACCGTTACGTCCAGTCGTGGCTGACTCTGGGGTTGCGGCGCTCATCTCGCTTTATTGGCTGAGGGAGCCGGCGTACAGCTTCCGGGTCATGTGGCCAGCATGACTAAGCCGCTTCTGGCGACCCAGAGCAGCGCACGGAAACACCGTTTACCTTCCCGCTGCAGCGGTACCTATTCATCTACTTGCATTTTGATGTGCTTTCGAACTGCTAGGTTGGCAGGAGCTGGGACCGAGCAACAGGAGCTCACCCCGTCGAAGGGATTTGAACTGCCGACCTTCTGATCCGTGAGTCCTAGGCTCTGTGGTTTAACCCACAGCACCACCCGCGTCCCCTTTACAGGCATAGTCTATGCTTTAAAGCCCTGTGTGCAAGTGCCCTTTATTTTTTTGCTCTGTGACATTCTCCATGAAAGACTGCTCTTTAAAGCTCAATCAGAGCAAATGGCAATCCAGAGAAAATTCAAACTGACGTTTGCTCTGATTGAGCACTAAATACCAGTTGTTGGACACTAATAAAGGGTGCTCCTTCACTCGTGTGTTGCTTGCAGGCTTCCCATTGGGGCATCTGGTCGGCCACTGTGAGAACAGGATGCTGGGATGAATGGGCCTTGCCCCTTCATAATACTGGGGCTAAAAATGAGCAATAGGATCCACCGTATGGTCTTCGGGCTCCCAGGGCAGGAAAGCCCCAACTTACCTCCCTTCTAGGCTGAGCTCAGCATCAGATGTTACCCCCAGGCCCGTCCTCGTGTCTGAATTATTGACCCGTTCATTGGGCAGAGATGTCTCCCACACCACATCCCGGCCTAATGGGAGTGGCTGCCCTGGGGAGGGCACTCTGTTTCTTGACTGCTGATGTCACAAACCCAGCTGGCTGGGTAATGGCAGCCCTGCAAGCCCTCAACTTTTGGCTGGGGACTGGTGGCCACCCTGGAGAAGACATCCTGTTAGGGAAGCTGGACCACGCTCTCTCAGATTTTTCCTCCATTGACCAGGTTCTGAGCTTCCCAGAGTTTCAGATGGGGGGCGTCTCCAGCCCCACCTGAAGATGCCAAGTATTGAACCTGGGACCTGATGCCCTACGACCCTCCTCCAGAAAAATACAATGGAAAAAGCAGTAGAGGTCAACCTTCAGAAAGTCACCATGGGGTGACTACTGGAATAGAATCTCCCACAGAGGTCTTCCATCGTACAGCCAACTAGACCCTAATGTGACTAGCCTAGGGGTCCAGATGGGAACTGGGATATGTCTCCATGGGTATGTCTCTCTTGTGGTCCATGGGGTGGTGGCAGTGGTTAGGATCTCATTCAGCTCTGGCCAGAAAACCCGGCCAAGATTCCGAGTGGGGAGGGGGGTTTTGGGGGGGGGGAGCTACCCAAAAGAAAGCAATACCAATCTGCTCCTGAATCATCATGACTAATTTTAGTAATGGGATTTTTTTTATTAAAAAAAAAAAAAAGACCAACTCAGATTTGTTGGGCAAAGAACGGTGCAATGCTAAACCAACATAGGACCAGAGAAAGCTGTCTTCAGGGCTCATTCAGACATGCTTTTTTTGCCACATTTCTAGGCACAGATCATAGAATTATAGAACTGTAGATTTGGGAGGGACCATGAGGGTCATAGAATCATAGAGTTGGAATAGACCACAAGGGCCATCGAGTCCAACCCCCTGCCAAGCAGGAAACACCATCAGAGCACTCCTGACATATGGTTCTCAAGCCTCTGCTTAAAGACCTCCAAAGAAGGAGACTCCACCACACTCCTTGGCAGCAAATTCCACTGTCGAACAGCTCTTACTGTCAGGAAGTTCTTCCTAATGTTTAGGTGGAATCTTCTTATCATCTATACCAACCCCCTGCAATGCAGGAATTTTTTGCCCAACTTAGGTCTCGAAGCCATGACCCTGAAATGAAGAAGCCTGTGCTTTAAAGCTCCCTGACCAAGCACTTCCTGTTTCTTTTTTTGCTCCAGAGCATGAAGACCTGCTCTTTACTGCTAAATCGGAACAAACGGCAATCCATGGGAAACCCAAATTATCGATTAGTTCCAATTCAGCCTTATAGAGCAGGTTTTCCTGGCAAAATCCCTTTTCACCCTGAGCTGTTTGGCGTTTTAGCAGCCCCAACTTTTGTCTCTGCTAAATATCTTCCACCCACCCACAGTGGAGACGTCCCTGCCTGATGCGAATTGCTAGGGTCTTCCTAGCTGTCAACGGAGTTAAAACCCAAGACGTAACACTAGAAGAACACCATGCAGGGGGAGGCATGTTTATTGCAGTGTTTAGGGGCAAATAGAGAGCTCCCACATTGTCTTGTTTTGCAACAGGGCTGTTTCCAAGCCCTGCTGATTTCACGACCCTAAGGAAAAGCCCACGTTCTTGGTCTCCTCCAGCACCTTTTCCTGCACCCACGAGGAGATCGTAGAGAGCAGCAAGGCAAGGGCACCAGAGATGAATAAGTAGACGATGTGGCGCCCTAGGTCGGAGGTGATGCGCAGCACATCGAGGAGCGGGGCGGCCAAGGGGCCAAGGAACTGGGTGGAGGCGATGAGCTCAGAATGGAACCGGTTGGTCATCAAGAAGTAGTAAGTGGTTGAGAGCACTATCACAAAGGTGGCCATGCACATGGCTGGGGTCTTCCGCTAGGCTCTTCCTCTGCTAGGCAGCACCATGGTCCTCTGGGCTTGGGGGGGGCGTACATTCCCTGGAAATGAATGGGGAAGAGGAACCATGGGTGAACTGGACAAAGGCAGCTTTCCCTAGCCTGGTATCCTCTGGATCATCAGTTCTCAACCTATGGGTCTCCAGGTGTTGTTGGACTACAACTCCCATCACCCCTAGCTAGCAGCCCTGCACCCATCACCCCTAGCCATCAGCCCCGCACCGGCACAGCCATGTGCTGGACTACAACTCCCATGAGTCCTGGCTAGCACAGCCATGTTTTAGACTACAACTCCCATAAGCCCCCTGCCAGCATAGCTCTTCTCAGGCTGAAAGCCTCAGGCTGATTGATTTAGTCAATCAAAGTTTGCACCCATAGTTTGTTGTTGTTGTTGTTGTTTGCTTTTAATTTTTTATTGAATTTACTTGATAAGATAACATACAGTCATACCTCGTGTTGAAGTAGCTTCAGGAGGAATATTTTCGGGTTGCGCTCTGCGGCGACCCGGAAGTAATGGAGCGTGTTACTTCCGGGTTTCGCTGCTCGCGCATGCGCAGACGCTCAAAATGACATCACGCGCATGCGCAGAAGCGGCTAAACATGACCCGTGCACGCGCAGACGCGCAGTCACATGTTACATTCGCATCAGGATGCGAACAGAGCTTCGGAACGGATCCTGTTCGCATCCAGAGGTACCACTATAATTATATATGGTCTTTTTACAAAACAGTGTCAATTCAAAATACTGAATACAATTCACCAAACACTCCTACATATATACACATGAGAATTCCCACCCCCAATGCTTTTACTTTTTCTACTTTCCTGTTGTACAAAACTTAAAATTATACTAATTATACTATCTTAAAGTTCCTTACTAATTTTTAGAACCTTTTCATTCATGTATACAGAAATCATTCAAGTGCTGTCGAAGAAGCCACACGACTGTTATATTTTTTTAAGTAGTTCTTGAACATGTCCCATTTTTGAATAAATTTTTGGTTAACATTACCTCTCAGTCTGTTTGTCATTTGAGCCAATTCAGCAAATTCTACCAATTTGTTCAGCCATTCTGTTATTGAAGGAACCCCCTCACCCTTCAAGTTTTGTTGCACCCCTAGTTTGGACTTGGAGGTCCAACTTGCAATCGCACGACTGGTCGATGGTATCAAAGGCCACTGAGAGATCCAGCAGAACTAGGAAACAGCTCTCACCTTTGTCCCTAGCCCTCCGGAGATCATTGATCAGTGTGACCAAGGCAGTTTCAGTCCCATATTAGAGCCTCTCCATCTTACACTCAGGTTGTCTGTACGTGAAAATAAAACCATGTATCCTAAACCTGGGTCTAGGGACGCGGGTGGCGCTGTGGGTAAAACCTCAGTGCCTAGGACTTGCCGATCGCATGGTCGGCGGTTCGAATCCGTGTGCTGTGCTGGTGCTGGCTCGCCTGAGCAGCTTCGTCACGCTGGCCACGTGACCTGTCTTCGGACAGCGCTGGCTCCCGGCCTCTTAAGTGAGATGAGCGCACAACCCTAGAGTCGGACACGACTGGCCCGTACGGGCAGGGGTACCTTTACCTTTTTTATCCTAAACCTACCACTGTCTCCACTGACCTTCATTCCAAGGAAACAGAACCTTGAGTAACTGCTGGAACCCCAGAAGTCACTCACCTTTCAGAGATTAGGTAGGCATGCAACCATTCACATCCTTGGGCGGAAGCTACCTGGCAGCTCTGCTGACTTTCCTGGTGCCAGATTCCCACCCGGAAGGCTGTCCTCTGACCTCCAGGCTCCGAACCTCTTAGCCTGCAGTCCACAGCTAACCTTTGGCCCGAAGAGAGCTCCAGGAGTCCAACGGGTGCAGCATCTTGGTCAAGCCACCATTGCTTGGCGGGAGCCCCTGGACCGCACCTGCCCCGGGAGCTCCCATTGTGAAGCAGAGGACAAAGCCGCCACCCACCTGTGAGGTCATCAGACAGGCAACCAATTGGAAGCTAAGAGTCATTCTAAGCAGAGAGCCTGGGTCCTCTCGGAGAACAGGTGCCTCTGGGAAGCCCAGAACATGAGCACAAATGCTTCTGAGCTGCTAGCAGCAGGTGCAACAGGAACAGACCTTAGTGGCACATACACAGCAGAAGGAGGACATTCGGTCTTGAGAACATGAAAAGAGTTGGATCAGGCCAATGGCCCATCTAGTCCAGCATCCTGTTCTCACAATGGACAATTCTTTTTTTAAAAAAAAAAATGCTTTTTATTGGTGTTTCATTTAATACAAACAAAATACAGTAAAATTCAACAATCATTTACCCACATTATTTCCCCACACTCTGCTGATCATTGACTTCCTTCCCTCCCATCAACAGGTTTTCTTATGTCAGTTACTTTTCCACCGTTTCTTATTGTATCCAAACCTATCTACATCATAAGATTTATTTCAGTCCTGCCAGAGTCTTCAAATTTCTACAGTTGTTATTTATGTACTCCATAAATTTGCTCTGGTCTTTTTGGAATTTTGCTTCCTCCTGATTTCGGATTCTACAGGTCAGTTTTGCTAGTTCCGCATAATCAACCATCTTCGTCTGCCACTCTATTGTTAGTAACTTTGGTACTTTCCATTATTGAGCTAACAAAGTTCCTCATAATGGACAATTCAATGCTTCTTCATGGAGGAGAGGGCTATTGATGGCTACCTACAAATTCAACCCAAAAGAACCCACAGGCCAACAAGGAGCAGGCAATATCCCCACCCCCAAAAAGGCAACTAGTGCTGTATTTCTAGAAAAAAGAGGTGCCAGAACTCACCAGGAACACCTCTCTTGTTCTCTTATAATGGCAATGGCACCCACCTGAGAGGTGCCGGAGCTGAGTTCCGTCTGAGAAGAAGCCCTGCCCTCAGTCAATAAAACAAATCAAAGAACACCATTTTTAAAAATGAAAAATTAGAAGCAGGCCTTGCAGTTGCCTTAGGGCAGTGTGTTGCTCATAGGCACTACATTAGGGGTCAGGTACTGGGACACAGGTGGCGCTGTGGGTTAAACCACAGAGCCTAGGATTTGCCAATCAGAAGGTCAGCGATTTGAATCCCCATGACAGGGTGAGCTCCCGTTGCTCGGTCCCTGCTCTTGCAAACCTAGCAGTTTGAAAGCACGTCAAAGTGCAAGTAGATAAATAGGTACAGCTCTGGCGGGAAGGTAAACAGCGTTTCCGTGCGCTGCTCTGGTTCGCCAGAAGTGGCTTAGTCCTGCTGGCCACATGACCCGGAAGCTGTACGCCGGCTCCGTCGGCCAATAAAGCGAGATGAGCACCGCAACCCCAGAGTCGGCCACGACTAGACCTAATGGTCAGGGGTCCCTTTACCTTTATCTTACTGGGCAAGATGAACAGAGGAATACAGAAACTGTCATGGACTGGCTGAATGCAGAGGAGCAGTGGGAGGCACCAGCTAAGGAACCCCCAAGGGAAGAAGGCTCAGAATCCGGGGATTGGTGGTGGGACGATGAGAGGTCAGAGGGAGAAGATTGGGGTGAGGAGGCGTCGGAAGCTGAGGAGGCAACAGGGCTTAGTGAGCTGGGAGAGTCTGTGGCAGAGAGCAGTCCAGAATCAGAGGCAGAAGCTGAAGCAGGCCAGGGGAGGAGGGAGACCACGAGGCCGAGATGGGGCAGAGTCACGGGTGTCGCCCCCTCCTGCTGAGACAAGCTCCCCTCTCCACTTGTAACCCAGGACCAGAAGAGGGCTGAAACAGGAAGAGCAGGAGCAGGCTGCACACAGGCGCAGTCTCTGAATGCTTGGGGAAATCTGGAGAAGAGGAGACCTAGACAGCAGTTGGCAGGAGAGGACATTCAGGTTCATGGGGCAAGACCTGCTGGGGATGAACGGCTGGGCTCATTAGGCCTGACACTCAACCATGTCTGCAGAGTTCCTGTTTTTTGCTAATACAGTGGTACCTCAGGTTAAGTACTCAATTCGTTCTGGAGGTCCGTTCTTAACCTGAAACTGTTCTTAACCTGAAGCACCACTTTAGCTAATAGGGCCTCCCGCTGCCGCCGGAGCACGATTTCTGTTCTCATCCTGAAGCAAAGTTCTTAACCCAAGGTATTATTTCTGCGTTAGCGGAGTCTGTAACCTGAAGCGTCTGTAACCTGAAGCGTCTGTAACCCGAGGTACCACTGTAAAGAGTTAACTTAGGGTTACCAGACGTCCCCGGTTCCTGGGGACAGTCCCCGGATTTGCACATCTGTCCCCGGACAAATTCTGTCCCCGGAATGTCCCCAGATTTGCAAATCTGTCCCTGGGAAACGTGGCAGCGGCAGCCTCAGCAGCCCGGAGCCAGCCTGGTAGGGCAGTTGGCTCTGGCTGGCTTCAGGAGCTGCTTACTGCCGCCGCCACTGTCAAAGGGGAAACCAGGGACGTCCGGTGGTACAGATCTCCTGCCCCCTTCCCCCTTTGTTTTGACAGATCAGGGAAGCCTCGGCAGTCACTGACGGGCAGGCGCTGCCCAGGAGGGGTGCAAGGCACGTGGTTTCTCTGCCAGGCAAAGTGCAAAGCCCTTCTTTTGCACCCTGTGAAACATAAATGTGCAGAGTTGTTTTTTAAAAAAAAAAACTGAGCAACAGCCACCTGCCCGTGACTCCCGAACCTCCCCCAATCAGTCAAAACAAAGGAGGAAGGGGGCAGGAGATTGGGGGAGGCTTGGGAGTCACGGGCGGGTGGCTCGCCATTGCCCAGTTTAAAAAAAATTCTGCGCATTTATGTTTCACTGGGTGCGAAAGAAGGGCTTTGCACCTTTATACAATATGCATGTGTGCTTGGACCCAGGGTCTTTTGCCTCACCATCCCCACTACAGTGGTACCTTGGGTTACAGACGCTTCAGGTTACAGACGCTTCAGGTTACAGACTCCGCTAACCCGCTAACTACAGACTCCGCTAACCCGCTACCTCGGGTTAAAACTTTGCTTCAGGATGAGAACAGAAATCGCATGGCGGTGGCAGCGGGAATACCCCTTTAGCTAAAGTGGTACCTCAGGTTAAGAACAGTTTTAGGTTAAGAACAGACCTCCAGAACGAAGTAAGTTCTTAACCCAAGGTATCACTGTACTGACTCCCTGTTGCTACTCATCTTAAAAAAAAAAATTCATTGGAAAAAATCTGGTAACCATAAGTTAACTCCAACTTTGAATGGTGTGATATACTGCCAGAGGGCTCTTAGACAGTTCCAGACAGGAAAATCCACTCAAGGAGGGGATGGTGAAGGACTGGCAAGAGGGTGTGACCTTTGGAGAGTCCCATTGGCCAAGCAAAAAGGTTTTTTGGGGGGCCTCATCTGGCCCATCTCCTTCATGGATCACTGCCTTGCCGTGGTGAAGGGGCTTGAATAACTCAGAGAAGCTATGAGCTATGCCGAGCAGGGCCACCCAAGATGGACAGGTCATAGTGGAGAGTTTTGACCAAACGTGATCCACCTGGAGCAGGAACCGGCAAGCCACTCCAGCATCCCTGACAAGAAAACTCCATGGACAAAGACAACAGTTTGACCAAACTGCGGGAGGCAGTGGAAGACAGGAATGCCTGGCGTGCTCTGGTCCAGGGGGTCACGAAGAGGCAGACACAACTAAACGACTAAACAAAAACAACATCTGGCACACGGACCTGAGCCTCTCCGTTCCCAGCACAACAGCCCGGCCCACCTGCCAAAGAGCGGCTCTACACAGGACCAATGTTTCCAAGCTCTCCCTTTATTCGTGGTTGCTCCTCTCAAGAGCAGCTCCTTTCACTGAGGAAGAAGATCAAGGGCAGGATGAAGATGAGGTTGCAGAAGATCAGCCCAACACGGACCAGGAAGTAAGCGACCGCCAAGGACATCACCAGGTCCTCGATCCCCTGGACGTAAAGGTGGAAGGACGTCTGCTGGGCTCTCTCGCCCGCTGCCCCCTGGCACAAGGCATGCCCCGTCCTCAGGTTCTCAGAAGATGCAGCGCCCATTATGGTGTTTGCCCTGAGGACAGAAGGGAGAAGCAAGCGGGACTATTTGCAAAGTGGCTGGAAGCAAAAGAGACCCACTCTGAAATAAGAGAGTGGTTCAAGGCGTGGGATATTTAAAATGCAGTCAAACCAACAAGGTGCTTTTGCTAGATAGGCACATGATAGACGCCAAAGCTCACAGAGTTTTCCTGTAAGTTTGCTAGAGAGAACTTTGTGAGAGCACTCCCACTGTGCCTTGACACAGGGAGGGTATATTGTCCTTCCCTTCCTGAGCACATCCTCTTCTCTTCTCTTCTCTTACTCTTCCTGTCATCACCAAGGTAGAAATGTGAGAGCAACTGCTAAGTCTGAGCTACAGCTCAGAAACTCCATCTTAAGCTAGACCTAAGCATGTCTTTGTAACTGAATTACCATTTTAAGCCTGCCGGAACAAAGCTGTTGTATCTGTTATTCTGCAGCAGAAACTCTGAGTGAGTGAATGTTATTGTTTTACCTTTTACAAGACTGTTTGTGTGGCTGTGGTTTTAAGAGGAGGAAAAGGGGGGGGGGGACACCAGGAGAATCCAATCTTCCTTAAAGAATCCTGGGTTACTTAAACTAAAAGGCTAGGACTAGCCTATCTGAGCTTCCTTTTAAACTGCAAAGGAATGGCACTCTGCTGAACTCACAAACGAGAAGAAGGAAGGATAATAGCGAATAAATAAATCTTCTCCCAGCATCTGTTCACATCCCTACACCAGGCAGGTCTCTAAGGAATACTGAAGAGTGCAAGTTTGTAAATGAAAATGAAAATACAACAAAAATGAAATAAACTGGCAGGGACATGCGAGCTTCCAGATTGTGCCAAATGCGGATGTACCAGGGGGAGAGGGGACAGAAAGGAAACTAGAGGTGGTCTAATGCAGTCCACTCGTCCTTTTCAGTCACCACATCTTGCAGCAGTGAATTCCTGCTGTCAGTTAAGCTCTGGGGAATGGACTTTGCTCTAAGTCTGCTTTCTACTGGGTCAAGTTCTGGGCACCACAATTTAACGAGGATGTTGACAGGCTGGAAGGTGTGCAGAGGAGGGAGACCAAGATGATCAAAGGTCTAGAAACCAAGCCTTTGGAGGAATGATCACAGGAGTTGGGTATGTTTAGCCTGGAGAAGAGGATGTGGGATTTGATACATAGATAGCAGTCAAGTACAACATTCCTTGTTTTCCTAGAGTGGATTGCAGAGGGATGTTTGCTCCAGTGAGTAGAAAACTTCCTGTTTCCTCCTGACTGGGACATACCTCCTCTTGCATGTGGCTAGAGGTGGGTGTGATCTTACCTGTCCAGGTAACGAAAAGGACAAGCAACAGCTGTTTTTAGCTAGAGATGCTCTCTTGGCTTTCAGCTTTCAGCCAAACAAAGAAACTATCTCCATATGGGATTGACTCACATGTATGTCTATATCTGTAACTAAGTCTGCCTTCAGGGGTCCATCTGTGAACTAGATGTGTGAGTAAACTTCTTTTATAATACTTTACACAAGATTGTGTCATGTCTATTCTTTTAAGGGAGAGAAAAGGGGATTACCAGGAATGCTATATTGAGAAGCTTAAACAAGCTTGCAACAAGCGAACCGCTGTGTGTTTAAAAGGGGAATGCACTCTGCTAAGTAAAGGGACTTGCTAACGCAAGTTAGGAAGGATATTATTAAACAATATATCCTCTCCTGCCTCCCTGAACATTCCCACAGAGAGTGAGAGGAGATCTGAGAGCGGTCTTCAAATATCAAATATCAAAAGGGCTGCCACATGAAGGATGGAGCAAGCTAGTTTTCTGCTGCTCCAGAGGGGAGGCCCCATAGCACTTGATTCAAATTACAAGATTGCAGATTCCGACTGAACATTAGGAAGAACTTTCTGGTGGCAAGAGTTGTTGGGCAGTGGGACAGACGAGCTCAGAAGGTGGTGGACTCCCCTTCCTTGGAGGTTGAATGACCATCTGTCTGGGGTTCTTTAGCTGAGAATCCTGTATAGCTGGGGTTGGACTAGATGACCCTGGGCGTCCCTTCCAACTCGTCTGTCCCACTGCCCAACAACTCTTGCCACCAGAAAGTTCTTAAAAGAACCTCCTTGCATTTGGCAAGACGCTCCCCTCCCTCTTCCCCTTCCAACTTACCCAGAGATGACGTTGGAGACAACAAACCCCATGGGCAGGATCAGGAAGAGGCAGGAGAAATAAATGGCCGTCTGGATGAGGAAGTGGAGAGCCGCCAGGAGCAAGAGAACGTTCAGGAGCCGCTCAAGTTTGGGGAAGGAGCCTGCTTGGAGGACGGCATCGCCCGCTCCCTGGGCATGGGGAGGGTTGGAGAGAGGCTGCAGAAGCATCGTGGTGCTACGTGCATGGAAGCAGAAGCAGGAATGAGAGAGGGAGCCAATGAGGGGCCGTCAGGTCAGGACTTATCATCGTACTGTAAAGTGAGAAGGGACCCAACTCCCTGCAAGGCAAAAATCCCGCCAGTGGTGCTCTGAAGGTTAAGCACAAGTGATGTGGCAGGGGGCAGATTCAACTGTGTTTGCATTTAAAGGCTGATCAATTAAATTTGCACTTTCTGAAACAAGGTGGGAAGCAGAACACAGCCATCCGCTCAAGTTCGCATTTATCTGAATTTTGCAAGGCAGTTATCCAACATTTGGGGGGAAAACCACACACCACGCATTAGGTAAAAGTGTGCATGAAAATGAATATATTCGGGAAAGTAAGTGGTACCTCGGGTTAAGTACTTAATTCGTTCTGGAGGTCCGTTCTTAACCTGAAACTGTTCTTAACCTGAAGCACCACTTTAGCTAATGGGGCCTCCTGCTGCTGCCGTGCCGCCGGAGCACGATTTCTGTTCTCATCCTGAAGCAAAGTTCTTAACCCGAGGTACTATTTCTGGGTTAGCAGAGTCTGTAAGCCGACGTGTATGTAACCTGAAGCATATGTAACCCGAGGTACCACTGTACTGTACAAAATTGCATTCCGCTGGGAGAAATTGCTTGGGGAAGAGTGTACCGTAGCCAAAATTGCATACAAAAATGTGTTTATCTGGAGAAAATTGCACTAGAATGCTGAATAATTTTCAAGAGAATTTAAAAAAGAACTCAGGTTACTGCAGGAATGTGGAGAGCTGCATGTAAAATTTGAAAATTGAGAAACTGAGAGAACCAAAATGAACTGATCTTTCCACCCCTGGGAGCACAGCCCTTTTGAAAGAAGGCATGACGATGTCATCTATAGGGCAATTGCTGGACTCCCTTTACAGGTGATGGAGGTGACGTTGAGGCTTTAAGTTGTGGCAGATGATTAGCATTATTATCATTTATTATTTGCTGGACTGCTTTTCGTTTTCACCATAAATGGTCACAAAGCGGTTTGCAGAACAATCAATAAAAGCAATTCATCAGTCAACTAATAATGATGTTTTAAAGGAACCCAAAACACAGGTGAAAGCTGAAGTTATGCAAATAAAAATAAAATAATGTCCTCGAAATGTCTGCTGAACTAAAAACTAGTCCTCATCAAACACCCAACATTCAACGGGGAAGATCTGGAGGGCATTCCACAGAATCGGGCCCACAATAATCCTGGTATTTGCAAGCCATGTGTTTGAGCCATAGGGAACCAGAGGTCACATCTGTTAAAGCACATGGTGTCACTCAAAGGTTCCTGGGAACTGTAGTTTGGGGTTTCTAGCACCCTTCACAAACTACAGTTCCCAGGATTCTTGGGGGGGGTTAAATGTATTGTTCAGGTGTGATCAACAACTCCCCCAAAGGTATTGGTCATCAGGCATGGATACAAAAATTAGTAGGAAGGGAATCAGAGGCTGGCAGCGTCTTTCCTTTCCTTTGATGGGGTCTCCGCTTCACGCTAGCAGCTTAGAGTGTGCATTTCAGCTGACTGAAGATCTTTGGGGAAAGCTCAATGTGTTTTCCAAGTGGACCCTAGGCAGGCAGAAGCTGAGACCAGTGAGTTTAATGGAACTTACTCTCAGACACACTGCATAGAGTTGCAGTGATGCTAACCCTGATAAATCAGCTATTGTGCCATGGGCTCTTTGCAGCAGGGGGGGGATTTGGGTCTGCATTTTTAAACTATCCTTTGGGACGCGGGTGGCACTGTGGGTTAAACCACAGAGCCTAGGACTTGCCGATCAGAAGATCGGGGGTTCGAATCCCCGCGACGGGGTGAGCTCCCGTTGCTCAGTCCCTGCTCCTGCCAACTTAGCAGTTTGAAAGCACATCAAAGTGCAAGTAGATAAATAGGTACCTCTCCAGCGGGAAGGTAAACGGCATTTCCATGCGCTGCTCTGGTTTGCCAGAAGCGGCTTAGTCATGCTGGCCACATGACCCGGAAGCTGTACGCCGGCTCCCTCGGCCAATAAAGCGAGATGAGCGCCGCAACCCCAGAGTTGGTCACGACTGGACCTAATGGCCAGGGGTCCCTCTACCTTTAACTTGGGGCAAGGCCTGTGGAGGCTGTCAGGATAAGCTCCTGCGTGTATGTCAAAATTTACCATACCACCGCCAATTTTCCTGCCAAGCTAACTTAGTCTTCACTAGCTCATGGATTAAGTTGCATGCTTAGTTTTGGTTGAGGGTTTGGGATCAGCCCAATGGCGTAGCTTGAGTTGTCAGCACCCGGGGCAAGGCAAGTAATTTGCGCCCCCTAACCCTGAGTGAGCCAGGTAGGGGCAGAGAGCTGCGAGTGCGAGCGCCCCCCCCCCCCAGATGTTGCACCCGGTGCGGCCGCACCCCCCTGTACGCTACGCCACTGGATCAGCCTCTCTTTTGCCAACAATGACTGCCACCGAATATTGAGTCAGATCCTACCCCTGCTAAGGATGTTCTTGTGTTAATTTTTGTGTTAGGTTCTTTCTTACGTGCTTTTTTAATTTTTGTGTTAGGTTCTTTCTTACGTGCCGACCTTCTGATCGGCAAGCCCTAGGCTCTGATTTAACCCACAGCGAAACCCGCATCCCTGGGAGATATGATAAAGGTAAAGGTAAAGGTACCCCTGCCCATACGGGCCAGTCTTGACAGACTCTAGGGTTGTGCGCCCATCTCACTCAAGAGGCCGGGGGCCAGCGCTGTCCGGAGACACTTCCGGGTCACGTGGCCAATGTGACATCGCTGCTCTAGTGAGCCAGAGCCGAACACGGAAACGCCGTTTACCTTCCCGCTAGTAAGCGGTCCCTATCTATCTACTTGCACCCGGGGGTGCTTTCGAACTGCTAGGTTGGCAGGCGCTGGGACCGAACAACAGGAGCGCACCCCGCCGCGGGGATTCGAACCACCAACCTTTCGATCGGCAAGCCCTAGGCGCTGAGGCTTTTACCCACAGCGCCACCCGCGTCCCTGGGAGATATGATAGCCGTCTTCAAATATCTAAAGGGCCGTCACATGGAAGATGGAGCAAGCTTGTTTTCCTCTGCTCCAGAGGGCAGGATCTGAACCAATTCAAGTTATAAGAAAGGCGATTCTAACTAAACACCAGGAATAACTTTCTGACGGTAAGAGCTGTTCAACAGTGGAATGGAGTCCCTCTGGGAGGTGGTGGACTCTCCTTCCTTGGAGGTTTCTAAGCAGAGGTTGGGTGGCCCTCTGTCAGGGATGCTTTAGCTGAGAGTCCTGCATTTCAGGGGGTTGGACTAGATGACCCTTGAGGTCCCTTCCAACTCTACTATGATTCTATGATCCTGCCCACCTGTAGGCTCAGTGTTTCAAAGAAGGACTTCAGAAGGATGGCTCCTCATCACCTCCAAGGCTCACCTCCCAGTCCGGGCAGATTTTGGCCATTCAGCTGGACAATCACATTCTTTCCGGCACTAAAGATGGTCCTGTGCCCCTGCTCTCTTTCCTCCACCCCACCAACCCCCAACCACGCTCCCCTTCTGACAGCAGGGCTGCTGCCTGGCTGCTCTCCTCAGCAATCCATCCCACTGAGGTCACAAACAGAACCAGCTGGGCTCATCTGCATAAAAGGCAAGCCTGGTCACTTTTGGGTCTGGCTGCAGCTCCTCTGGCCTTGCAGTGCGGCTTGCAGAAAATCAAGCAAACACACTTATTTATTTGTCTGTTCCATACCGTCTATGTGCTGCTGGATTGTAAAAACTAAAACGAAACCTTGGAGCAGTTTACCCCCCCCCCCAAAAAAAAGAGGAGAAAATAATGTACAATTATCCATAGTTAGAAAAACCAACAATAATGGAAAACTTTTTAAAAATTAAAGCACTGATAGACTGAAAACTGATTGAAACCCACAGCAAAGCTTTCCCTATCACATTTGCACAAACCCAGAAAGCTTGCACAAGCTAACACTGATATTAGGCTACGTTTCGTCTTTATTTAGCCTTCTTCCTGATGTGTTTATGGAGGGGTTATATGACAACAGGCATTCCTCCTGGTTGGCTTACAATCTGTTGACAAATTTAACGGATAATCATTCCTTCACCCCACACTTTTCAGTTGTCAAGGTGGGGGTTCGAATCAGGGGTGGATCTACACGCGGGGGTGGGACACCCCACTATAAATAAGTCAGAAATTAGATCATTATAACAAAAGGAAAAAACACCTATCGGAAATTGTGTATAAAAATTTCCTGCTCTCTGGTGCCATCTGGTGTTGCATGTTTATAGCGCATTCAGATCGTTGTTTCTCGACTAATGTAGCTGAGTCCTCAGTCAACAATAATTCACAAGGTGTCAGTGAAGTTGACTATTCAAAGAAACAAAACAGCTCAAGTTTAGTTAGCACAGCAACACTTCCCATCAGATCTTGCCCCAGTTCCTTCCCAAATAATCTGAGGCTCCTTTATCTTGTCCATCTTTGCTCCGCCCTCTTCATACCTCTTTGGGTTCTGGGAGACCAGTGGGGAGTGGAGCTGGTCGCCACAGGAGGGGGAGTCTCCCTGGCTTCTTCAGACATAGGGCTGCCATATTTTTGAAGAGCAAAAAAGAGGACACATTTGCCGACTTCTACTTTTAACTATGGGACGCGGGTGGCGCTGTGGGTTAAAGCCTCAGCGCCTAGGACTTGCCGATCGAAAGGTCGGCAGTTCGAATCCCCGCGGCGGGGTGCGCTCCTGTCGTTCGGTCCCAGCGCCTGCCAACCTAGCAGTTCGAAAGCACCCCCGGGTGCAAGTAGATAAATAGGGACCGCTTACCAGCGGGAAGGTAAACGGCGTTTCCGTGTGCTGCTCTGGCTCGCCAGATGCAGCTTATCATGCTGGCCACGTGACCCGGAAGTGTCTGCGGACAGCGCTGGCTCCCGGCCTATAGAGTGAGATGAGCGCACAACCCTAGAGTCTGTCAAGACTGGCCCGTACGGGCAGGGGTACCTTTACCTTTTACCTTTTTACTTTTAACTATGGATGATGACTCTCATTTTAAATACCCCTGCTATATGTAGGCTATAGAAGCTGTGATGTATTGCTGGTAGCAATGTTCTTAACTTTCAACAACAAAATTCCACAGGGTGGGCACCAACACTGAGAAGGCCCTCTGCCTGGTTCCCTGTAACCTCACTTCTTGCAGTGAGGGAACCGCCAGAAGGCCCTCGGAGCTGGACCTCAGCATCTGGGCTGAACGATGGGGGTGGAGACGCTCCTTCAGGTATACTGGACCGAGGCCATTTAGGGCTTTCAAGGTCACCACCAACACTTTGAATTGTGCTCGGAAACGTACTGGGAGCCAATGAAGATATTTCAGGACCAAGGTTATGTGGTCTCGGCGTTGCATTGATCTATCACTTTCCAAACCAGAAGTCGGCTTTTTCGAAGCAGGTAAATAAAAAGTGCATTTGCTTTATTCCACTTTAATTGCACAGATCTGAAGCTCATATATACACTTCAATTCCTTCTGCAAAACACCAGCAATGTGTCTAGTGCCACCTTCAGATGGTTAAAAAGATATGTTGAACTGGGCCGAAATGTGGGAGACGCATGCAGCTCTGTTGCCATCTAGTGTCCATAAGGGGGGAAAGCACAAAGAGCCAAAAAAAACCCAAACCCCACAAATCCTTAATTAGAGCTCTCAAGCTTCTGTGAAAGTGGATTCACTCTGTCTTGGGCACCAGGTACATTTTCTTCCCTCCATGATCAGACTTGGGAGAAACCAGTTTTGCAAGGTTCAAGCAAACACAGGCTAATCTGCAGGGGTGTTTCATCTGTATCACTAAGCCAAAGGTCCTGAAATCCCACATTTTCCAAATCCGTTTGGTGCATTGGAATGGGAAACTAGCAAATGCCCCTCTTAGATATGGAAAGTGGGTTGTCTGCTGGTCTCCCACTCCTTTGCACAGGGACCACGCATTCTGACTGTTTGCATTTTGGGTCAGCAGATGCATTGCTCATTTTAAAAAAACCTGCCCATGGATCCTTCGCAAGCAGCTCACAAAACCACAGACACTTCTCCTACTATTATTATTATATATTTATTCATACCCCCCACCTTTTGGTGGCACTGTGGTCTAAACCACAGAGCCTAGGGCTTGCCGATCAGAAGGTCGGCGGTTCGAATCCCCACGACGGGGTGAGCTGCCGTTGCTCGGTCCCTGCTCCTGCCAACCTAGCTGTTCAAAAGCACACCAAAAAGTACAAGTAGATAAATAGATACTGCTCCTGCGGGAAGGTAAACGGCATTTCCGTGCACTGCTCTGGTTCGCCAGAAGCGGCTTAGTCATGCTGGCCACATGACCCGGAAGCCATACACCGGTTCCCTCGGCCAGTAAAGCGAGATGAGCGCCGCAACCCCAGAGTCGGCCACAACTGGACCTAATGGTCAGGGGTCACTTTACCTTTAAGGGCAGAATAGCTTCTTTTCCTTCCCCTTCAGTAACACAGACACAGGAGCCAGTGATGGCTGCAAACATTTGTTGTTGTTGTTTAGTCGTTGAGTCGTGTCCGTCGTTTCGTGACCCCCTGGACCAGAGCACGCCAGGCCCTCCTGTCTTCCACTGCCTCCCCCAGTTTGGTCCAAACTCATGCTGGTAGCTTCGAGAACACTGTACCACCATCTCGTCCTCTGTTGTCCCCTTCTCCTTGTGCCCTCCATCTTTCCCAACATCAGGGTCTTTTCCAGGGAGTCTTCTCTTCTCATGAGGTGGCCAAAGTCTTGGAGCTTCAGCTTCACGATCTGGCTTTAAAAGAAGCTTGGACAAATTCATGGAGGAGAAGTCTATCGATGTCTGCTAGCCAAGAGGCCTATCTTCTGCCTCCACTGCAGCAAGTGCTTCCAGATACCAATTGCTTGAAACCACAGCAGAGAAAAAGCCTCTTGTTTACCTGTTTCCCACAGGCACCTGGGCGGCTGCTGTGAGAAGAGGATGCTCGACTTAGATGGGCCCTTGGCCTGTTCCAACAGCCAGACTCTTTTAATGGAACCTCCAGGTCCAAATCAGTCTATCTGGATTCCTAGGTTCTTCGGGGTATTTGGCCACTGTGAGAACAGGATGCTGGCCTAGAAGGGTCCTTGGCTTGGTCCAGCAGGTTTTTCTGCTTATATTCCTAAGGACCTGAAAAATGAAGAACTTCTCTCTCGCCTCAGAAGAGGGCTCCATTACCAAATGCTGGAAAACTTTCAATCTCAGTAAATTTGGACTGCTTGTACTTCAGCGTTTGCCAGATTTCGCTCCTTGAAAAGGTCTCTCATAAACTAAAAGTATCTGAAGTGAAGAGTTCAAATGAGTGCTATTTGGCTGCGTGGCACAATTTTTGTTTCTTATACAAATATCGAGGCACACAGTCGCTCATTCTCACCAGTGTAAGCAAACGCCTGGTTCATTTAAGATTTTATAGAATGTACAGAAAGAATGGGAAATCTTTAAAGAGTATCTGGGAAAACATCACAATAACAAATATCTCCTGGCAGAAATAGAATGATCCTTGTAAAATAACAAATATAATGTTTTTTTGATATCTGACAAAAACAAAGAAAGTAATACAATAATTTGGAACTGTGTGTGAAAAAATAGTAGAAATAATAATACAATGAGTCTAATCGGAAGTCAAATGTGTTTGTTTTGTTTTGTTCCTTCTTTCTTTTTTCCGACCCCCCTTTTTTTCTTTTCTCTTTTCTTTTTTGTGCCTCCTTTCTTGGTCTTTCTCTTTTTGATTTGTTAAGAAAGAGATAGAGAGATAAAAGTGTGATATGAAAACTTCAGTAAGTTAAAAGTGATGCTGTGTAATTTTCCTATTACTATTTATATATTGTTAAAATCGGTTAATTGTAACGAATTGATGTAACAATTACTGTGGTTTTTTCTTTTGTTATTGTTGAATCCTAAATAAAGTATTCTTCTTCTTTAAAAAAAAAAAGATTTTATAGAATGTATACTTGTAATACATTCTATAATGTATTCTATAATGTATTATAGCGGGTATAATACATTTACCCACAGTGGGTGGCGCTGTGGGTAAAAGCCTCAGCGCCTAGGGCTTGCCGATCGAAAGGTTGGCAGTTGGAATCCCCGCGGCGGGGTGCGCTCCCGTTGCTCGGTCCCAGCGCCTGCCAACCTAGCAGTTCGAAAGCACCCCCGGGTGCAAGTAGATAAATAGGGACCGCTTACTAGCGGGAAGGTAAACGGCGTTTCCGTGTGCTGCGCTGGCTCGCCAGAGCAGCGATGTCACGCTGGCCACGTGACCCGGAAGTGTCTCCGGACAGCGCTGGCCCCCGGCCTCTTGAGTGAGATGGGCGCACAACCCTAGAGTCTGTCAAGACTGGCCCGTACGGGCAGGGGTACCTTTACCTTTACCTATACTTGTAATAATGGCGGCGCTCACCACCAAAAAAGTTTTGGTTGTAAATATATTTGCAATCAAGCAGTGCATTTTTTTAATGAAATGAATAATAAAGCAATAAGATAGATGGGACCAGGCTATTTCCCTGGCCCACCAAACTTAACCTGCCAGCCCCCAGACCCTTCCCCATTCACCCTCATGGAGCAGCCTCCGCTGGCGGCTTTAGACAGACAGCACTACAGACTCGGCAACTCACATTTCCCAAAGCGCCATGTATTCAGCCAGTTCAAATATGTGTTGGAAATGTAAAGAAAAAGAAGGGACCTTTTATCATATGTGGTGGGACTGTAGTAAAATTTTAAAAAATTGGGAAATGATATATAATGAGTTGACGAAAATGTTCCAACTAACATTTGTCAAAAAACCTGAAGCATTTTTGTTAGGGATTGTAGGAAAAGTCCTGCCGAGGAAACTGACAAATATCTTTATGTATGTGACAATGGCGGCAAGAGTCTTAATAGCACAAGGATGGAAGAATGAGCAAATCCCGACCAAAGAACTGTGGCAAGAGAAATTGATGGACTATGCCTCGGTCCAGTATACCTGAAGGAGCGTCTCCACCCCCATCATTCTGCCCGGACGCTGAGGTCCAGTGCAGAGGGCCTTCTGGCGGTTCCCTCACTGCGAGAAGCAAAGCTACAGGGAACCAGGCAGAGGGCCTTCTCAGTAGTGGCGCCCGCCCTGTGGAACGTCCTTCCAGCAGATGTCAAAGCGATAAACAACTACCTGACATTCAGAAAACATCTTAAGGCAGCCCTGTTCAGGGAAGTTTTTAACGTGTGATATTTTACTGTATTTTTTGTTTCTATGGAAGCCACCCAGAGTGGCTGGGGAGGCCCAGCCAGATGGGCGGGGTATAAATAATATATTATTATTATTATTATTATTATTATTATTATTATTATTATTATTATTATTATGCAGAATTGGCAAAACTGACACACAAACTACATGACAAGGATAACTGTGATTTTAAAGATGAATGGGAACCCTTTACAAAGTATTTAAAGAAACAACAAAATGAACTGGACTCCTTGGCAGGTTTTGAATAAACATTCACAAACTTCTTATTGATAACATCTAGATAGATAAATTAAGGATCTGTACAGTTTTGTATGCCTCTTGTCTTTGTCCATGGTTAAAAAGCAGAGACATCACCTTGCCAACAAAGGTCCATATAGTTAAGGGGGGGTGGAATTAAGGATGATATGTTTTTTGATAAAATGTCATGTTGAAATAAAAATATTTAAAAAAAACAACAACAAAGCGCCGTGTATTCAAATTCACCCTTTATTGAGCTGGAGATTGCAGGAAGGAGCTTGCCGCTCTCAATGTCTCCTCTCCCTCAAAGATGAAGGCCAAAGGCACAAGGAGGAAGAAGTAGAAGAGGAAGAGGGAGCTGTAGGAGAGGAAGTAGAGGAAGCCCAAGCACACCACGATGTCCAGGAACTCCTCAAAGCGGGCAAATAGGTCCATGGCAGGGAAGGCGGCAGGGGGCAGCTTCTCCCAAGGTGTCGGGGCGTCCCTGGAGGTGGAGACATCAGGGAGGAGGCTGGAGTGAGAAGCCTGTGAAGAACCTCAGGCTCTGGGCATAACACCGCAGGAGGAGCAGGAAGACCAGGAGTCTGGGAAGAAAGACCCCTGGATCACGGCAGTCAGGGCCAGCTCAAGAAATCTTGATGCCTGAGGCGAACAAGAAAATGGCATGTCCCGACACACACACACACACTCCTGGTATTCAGGGGTAGACTACCCCTGAATGTGGAAGCTCTATTTATAATAATAATAATAATAATTTATTATTTATACCCCGCCCATCTGGCTGGGCTTCCCCAGCCACTCTGGGCGGCTTCCAAAAGAATATTACTATAATACATCAAACATTAAAAGCTTCCCGAAACAGGGCTGCCTTCAGATGTCTTCTGAAAGCCTGGTAGTTGTTGTTCTCTTTGACATCTGGTAGGAGGGTGTTCCACAGGGAAGGCGCCACTACCAAGAAGGCCCTCTGCCTGGTTCCCTGTAACTTGGCTTCTCGCAGTGAGGGAACCGCCAGAAGGCTCTCGGTGCTGGACCTCAGTGTCCGGGTAGAACGATGGAGGTGGAGACACTTTCTTCCCTTTTGGCTCACCAACCTCACAGATACAGATAGGTAGCCGTGTTGGTCTGCCATAGTCAAAACAAAAAAAATTCCTTCCAGTAGCACCTTAAAGACCAACTAAGTTAGTTCTTGGTATGAGCTTTCGTGTGCATGCACACTTCTTCAGATACACTGAAACAGAAGTTGCCAGATCCTTCTATATAGTGAGAAGGTGGGGAGGGGTATTACTCTGCCAATCACCCATTCCCACCACCCTTCTGAGTAATACCCCTCCCCACCTTCTCACTATATAGAAGGATCTGGCAACTTCTGTTTCAGTGTATCTGAAGAAGTGTGCACGCACACGAAAGCTCATACCAAGAACTAACTTAGTTGGTCTTTAAGGTGCTACTGGAAGGAATTTTTTTTGTTTCAACCTCACAGAGTCAGCCTCACACCCTATTCATATCTTAAATGTGCCCTTAAGACAGGATTTGTGAGGAAAGAGACAATGGGGAGGTTTCCCACTTTGACCTTGCAGAGAAAACATTTGCTCAGTTTGGGAATCAAAATGGTTTCAGGTCGGCCTTCCTGTGCCGATCTATGTACGTGCTTGGTTGGTACACTTAAGAACATTTAACATATATCTAAGACCTCAAAATGGGGTGCGGGTGGCGCTGTGGGTTAAACCACAGAGCCTCGGGCTTGCCGATCAGAAGGTCAGCGGTTCAAATCCCCGCGACGGGGTGAGCTCCCGTTGCCCGGTCCCTGCTCCTGCCAACCTAGCAGTTCGAAAGCATATCAAAGTGCAAGTAGATAAATAGGTACCGCTCCAACGGGAAGGTAAACGGCGTTTCCATGTGCTGCTCTGGTTCGACAGAAGCGGCTTAGTCATGCTGGCCACATGACCTGGAAGCTGTACGCCGGCTCCCTCGGCCAATAAAGCGAGATGAGCGCCACAACCCCAGAGTCAGTCACGACTGGACCTAATGGTCAGGGGTCCCTTTACCTTTACTTTAAGATCTCAAAATTCCTATCACAATCACACTGCCCACCAGTCTGCCTCGGAGAGCTTTGGACCCTCACCCAGCCCTTGCAGGATGCATGCGCAGGTTGCAGATTTCAACCCTTATCGGGGCAGAATTCTCATCATTTCCTTCCGGGCGTGCACACAGCATCCTTCCACCTGATCCCAAATCCCCACACTTCAAGCTGAATACAGTGGTACCTCGGGTTAAGAACTTAATTCGTTCTGGAGGCCTGTTCTTAACCTGAAACTGTTCTTAACCTGAGGTACCACTTTAGCTAATGGGCCCTCCCGCTGCCGCCGCGCGATTTCTGTTCTCATCCTGAAGCAAAGTTCTTAACCCGAGGTACTATTTCTGGGTTAGCGGAGTCTGTAACCTGAAGCGTCTGTAACCTGAAGCGTCTGTGATGCTGTATTGTTTTTAATATTCAGTTGGAAGCTGCCCAGAGTGGCCGGGGAAACCCAGCCAGAAGGGCGGGGTATAAATAAATTATTATTATTATTATTATTATTATTATTATTATTATTATTAACCCGAGGTACCACTGTACAAGCCAAAACCTGCCTTCAGGGATCACACTGTGAACTAAATGTAAGTAAACTTCTTGTTACTTTCAAAGAAAGACTACTGTGTCTTTTATTCGTTTGAGAGGGATCAAAAGGGGATTTACCAGGAATAATCAAATCTGGACAAGCCAGACTCCAGACTGGATTGCTTAACTAAAGAGATTCAAACAAATCTGCAAGCTAGCTTCCTGCTTTATAACGGGAATGTGCTCTGATACTTGACTCACTAGCGTGAGTGAGGAAAGATAACATTTAATCAATATATCCTCTCCTACTATACACAACGTTCCCACAGGGAATCGAAATCAGGCAGGTGCCTTGGCTGCACTCATTTCAGCACCTACGAAAAGCCCTTTTGTTTAAACCAGCCAACCCAGAAGTTTAGAAAGTTGGTGCTGTGAGTTGTGCTCTATTTTTAGTCTGCTGATATTTCACCTTTTCAACTGTCTTAGATTATGGGTTTTTCTTATTGATAGTTTTATTCATAGGGTTGTAGAGTTGGACGGGACCTCAAGAGTTATCTAGTCCAGCCCCATGAAATGCAGGAATCCTGCTCACCGCTGTCCCAGGTTGGGCTCTGAGAGGAATAATTCATGTTGCTTTTTTATTGCCTTTTCAGAATAAATGTTGCTCTTATTTATTGCGCTCGGAGACAGGGAATAAATATTCATGTTGTGATGAAATCGGGTGTGCCTGCTTTTTCGGGTCACCCACTTGCAAGTGTATATTCTCAATAACATATTGCTGTTTCATCAGTTTTGCCCAGAATTTATTTTAAAAGGTCCTGGGACTTTAAATCTTAGGAACCAGTGTTTTACTTCTCACAGGCTTAAACCACCAACCTTCTGGTTAACAGCACTGACCCTTCGCAACACACCTGTCTTATTCTTTTATCTTTTTTTTTTTTTTTTTTTGTAAACCACTTTAAGGTTTTTATTTTATTTTTATTTACAACTAAGTGGCATATAAATTTTGCAAAATAAATTAGTAAGAGGGCATCTAAAGCTATGGTTTTCCCAGTAGTGGTGTATGGAAGTGAGAGCTGGACCATCAAGAAGGCTGATCGCCAAAGAATTGATGCTTTTGAATTCTGGCGCTGGAGGAGACTCTTGAGAGTCCCATGGACTGCAAGAAGATCAAACCTCTCCATTTTGAAGGAAATCAGCCCTGAGTGCTCGCTGGAAGGACAGATCCTGAAGCTGAGGCTCCAATACTTCGGCTACCTCATGAGAAGAGAAGACTCCCTGGAGAAGACCCTGATGTTGGGAAAGATGGAGGGCACAAGGAGAAGGGGACGACAGAGGACGAGATGGTGGGACAGTGTTCTCAAAGCTACCAGCATGAGTTTGACCAAACTGCGGGAGGCAGTGGAAGACAGGAGTGCCTGGCATGCTCTGGTCCATGGGGTCACGAAGAGTTGGACACGACTAAACGACTAAACAACAACAAATACAAAGAGGGCATCTGAACACGTTCAGAGTGCTTTTGACTCTCTGCCTGCCTCCTAGCTGCAGCTTGCTCTAAAATATCTGCAATTAGGATCTGTGGGCCTGCCTAGCTTACCTCCTTCAGAAACCGGGCATCTTCTCTGTGCCTTCCTTAGCTCCTGCACCACCGAGTTGGCCTCATGCCCTCTCCTTCATCACCTCCTCCTTTCCTTCAGTTTTGTTGCCTTTATTTTAAGGGCGCCAGAGCAGGGTCTGGGTGACTCCCACAGAGATAATGCACTGGGTTGCTTTGAGCATAGAAGAGTTCAGCATTTGCACCCCTCTCCACCTTCCAGGCTTCATAGAGCAGAAAAGACCCCGCAATAAGACCAGATTTGGCATAAACAAGCCAAGTTGAGCATCGGCCGCACCCAGGATTCCCTGGCAGGGGCTGCCTGTTCTGTGAACCTTCCCCTTGAAACATGACTGCATTGGGTGGGGAGTCTGCCTCTGATGTCATAAACTGAAGGAATTGCATCACGGGCAATGCATCTCCACTTCTGTCCTTAAAAAGACAGGTTTGGTTTGGACTCAGGAAGAACGTCCCTGGCTCAGCCTGTCATGGAGGACAATCCCCCAAATCTTTTTTCTTTCTCTGAAAGCGTTCGTGTCAGGGTGTGTGCAATGGTTTGCATTCAAGAGGAAGGTAACCCATCTAGGAGAAGCAAAACTCTGATCCTAAACGGAGTTAACTGTGTATAAGGTTTAAGCACAGAGGGGTTTTTTGAGAGAGTTGTTGAGAAGACAGTCTGGAGTTAGAAGAGACAGATAAGAAAAGTTGGTGGGTTGGGCTAGTCTGGGGTGAGAGAGGGAGAGAATTTGTTAAGAGGAGTTAGTTAAACAGTTGAGATAATCAGTCAGAAGGTACAGTGGTGCCTCGCAAGACGAAATTAATTCATTCTGCAAGTTTTGTCGTCTTGCGATTTTTTTCGTCTTGCGAAGCACGGTGTCGGAAAAGTTTTGGAAAAGCTTCAAAAATCACCAAAGTCTTTAAAAACCTCACAAAAGGCTACCACACCGCGTTTTATGAGTTGCTCCTCGAAGTCAAGTCGCAACTGTATTAACAGTTTTAAGAAAAAGGAAACAAACTTGCAAGACGTTTCCGTCTTGCGAAGCAAGCCCATAGGGAAAATCGTCTTGCGAAGCAGCTCAAAAAACAAAAAACCCTTTCGTCTAGCGAGTTTTTTGTCTTGTGAGGCATTCGTCTTGCGAGGTACCACTGTACAGTATTAGGAAGTTATAGGCTGGTAAAGAAACTAAAATTAAGGTACTGGCAGGAATATTATCGGAGAAACCATAAATTTGTTAATGTTTGTAAAATAAACTTTTTTTTTGGTTCACTTTTAACAACTGTCTGGACTCAGTGTTTTACCAGAGAGTAACTGGTTGGTGGCAGCGAGGAAGCAAGAACAGTGGTGGCACAGGGATCAATAGACTGTTAAACGTCCAGGGACCCTGTGTGATCACCACACCTGCCTTCTCAAGGATGTCCCCATTTTCATTGGAGAAATGTTGGTGGGTATTTTCTTCTTTTCTGAAGACAGTTGTTTGGAGCGATTTGGAGAGGAACATGAGAGGCAGAGGAGACTGGAGAGAGGGAGAGGGAGTAAAAACGATGCTCAAAATCTGATCAAAAACCACACCGTTCTGTTGAATATGTTTCTGCACGGTGCAAAAGAACTTGGTGGGATCCGAAAGCTTGCCAGGGCATCCTTCGGCCATCAAAATCACACCCACTGCAAGATCCCCCCTTTTACCTCTTCCTCTCCAAACTTGCTATGGCAACAGCCGGTGCTCCCCTGGGTGCCTCTGAATGGAAGAGTCCAGGCTGGCGTCTTCCCTGGGCAAGACGCCCTGCGGTCACAGAGCCTCCCGCCAATGTGTTTGTTTTGGAGAGGGCCCCGTGGCCTCGGACGCCACTCGGCACACTTGTGGTGCTGTGATGGTTGCCAGGCTGGACGTCCTCCAAGGGGCACTCAGAAGTTCTCCAATCATTGGAAATGGCCAGAGGCCAAAGCGGTAAAAGAAGCCAACAGCCAGCATCAATGGAGTGGTCAGAAAGTTAATGAGGAGCAAAGGGTCAAGAGTCAACTTGGAATCTGGGCTCTCTGGCTGCTGTTTTCCCCTAACCCTGGGACTAGGGAAGGGGGTGTCTCTGCCGATTCCATTTCCTCTTGGTTTCTCGCTTTTTCCAGGCTTGTTTTCAGTTCTCCCCGTTTCTGTAATTTTTTTACATACAAAAAAATCCTCATGACGATTTGCCAGATGTACACATTTTTGCAAAAGTTTCCCCAATATAATGCATTTTATACGTTGCCGTCACTAATATGTGCATTTTTATGCAAACTTTCTCCTAATACAGAGGGATTTTTGTGCGCTTTATTTGGTGTGGGAGAACAGCTTCAACAAATTCAGAAACGGGCAGGTTTAATGGACGGCTGTGTTTCAGTTCACATGTGGTTTGGAAACTGAATTGGGTAGCTTTGCACTTCCTCAGAAGCACTGCTTTATTGTTATTCCATGTCCTTAATACCCAAAAGTAGATTCTAGGTTTATTATTACCACTCTCTGGCTAGTGGTTTCCCCCAGCCCTGACAGAGACAGGCTTGTTCCTTAGCAGGCAAGGATTTGCACTCTGCACATGCTCAAAAGCACTGCTGTTCTGTTATTATTCTGTCTGTCAGAGGTACATTCTCATACCCAGAAATAAATTCCAAGTCTTCACGTGTCTAAAATGACCAGGACAGAATACGCAACTGCCAGGTGGCACAGGTTGGCTGTGGACAAGGGATCGTGGCAGGTTGCCAGGTATTGAAGATGAAGGGGGCACTCCCTGCACCCCAGTAAGACCCCTGTGCCATCTAAAGCAGCAGCAAAGCCCATCTATTATGCTTCAGAGTTTTATAATAAGAGAAGTCCAAACATCTAATGCCTATTGACTTGGCGCCTATCCCCAGATTTGAATTTCCTCTTGTCCTGCAGCTATCTAGGACAAACCACGAAACCCTTAGGAAATTTCCCGAGATCCAGAAAGTTAGTTTCAGGAGAGAAGTCCCTCTGAAGCATTAAGAGGCTGTAGATAACTTTGCTAAAGGCTGGGGATCCTGGACAGGATCCAAGAGCAAGGAATTGACCTATTGTGCTCGAGGCTGAATAATCCCTGTGGGAAATCGCATCTGGTTCCTATTACGGAGGGTGAATAACTCAGATCAGCTTTTGAGCACCAGCTGCATTGAACACGGCTTCTTCTCCAGACCCAATTTTAAAGGGTTTAACCTCTAAAAGGAAGCTAGGGAGCCTGCTGGCCACCAGATATGGCTGACCTCAAGATCCCATGGTCCTTGACTATTTAGCAGAGCTGGCTAGGACAGATGGGAGTTGTAGTTCCACAAAATCTGGGCAGCACCGGGTTGGAGATGCCTGCCCCGTGTGACAGAGTGCTTTATAATTTTGCAAACCTAAATTCCCAGTATGCTCCTGGGTCATCTTAATTCTGCACAAGTTACTGAAGATCATGTTTTGCAGCTGAGAACAAGCTTCCCAGATGTTGTGGCTTAATATTTGGGGCAAGAGGGGGGCTGTAACAGAGGGCGGAGGCCTTCTCTTTTAATGACGGCATAGAAGTGACAAGTGGGATACCACAGGGTTCTGTCCAGGGATGGTGGTTGTTCAACATCTTTATTAGTAAACCTGGATGAAGGAATAATGGAGGGTGTTATGTACTGAGTTGAATAGGATTCAGAATGCAGCAGTCTGATCGATCCTAGAACAATAGGATTCAGAATGCAGCAGTCTGATTGGTCTTAGAACAATAGGATCCAGAATGCAGCAGTCTGATTGGTCCACAGGAGTCACCCAATCCAGCTCCAGATGGAAGTGAATCCGCAACCTGATTGGCCTACAGGAGAATCTCGGAATTAGCCAATCATGTGGGGCCCATTCTGTAAATAATGTATATAAAGCAGACATTCTGGGGGAACTTCCATTCCTCCTCACCACTATGAGCTGAATAAAGAGCATGAAATCCACTCTCGACTCCAAGTATATTTCAGAGGAGATGTTCATCAAATTTGCAGATGACACCAAACTGGGAGGGGTAGCTAATCCTGCAGAAGACAGAATCAGGATTCAAAATGACCTTAACAAATTGGAGAATGGGGGGAAAGCTAACAAAACAAATTTCAATAGGGACAAATGTCAGGTTCTGCACTTAGACAGGGAGAACCAGATGCAGAAATACAAGGTGGGGGACACCTGGCTTCCTAGCAGTACAAGTGAAAAGGATCTAGGGGTCTTAGCAGACCACAAGCTTAACATGAGTCCACAGTGTGATGCAGCAACAAAAAAAATTAATAATATTCTAGGCTGCATCAACAGAAGTCTAGTGTCCAGATCAAGGGAAGTAATAGTACCACTCTATTCTGCCTTGGTCAGACCACACCTGGAATACTGTGTCCAATTTAAGAAGGATCTTGATAAGCTGGATCGTGTGCAGAGGAGGGCGACCAAGATGATCAAGGGTCTGGAAACCAAGCCTTATGATGAGTGGTTGAAGGAGCTGGGTATGTTTAGCCTGGAGAGGAGATACGATAGCCATCTTCAAATATCTCAAGGGCTGACACGTAGAAGGAGGAACAAGCTTGTTTTCTCCTGCTCTGGAGGGTAGAACTCGAACCCTTGGCTTCAAGCTACAAGAAATGGAATTCCAGCTGAACATGAGGAAGAACTTTCTGATGGTAATAGGTTTTTGACAGGGGAACGGACTCCCTCAGGAGGCTGTAGACTCTCCTTCCTTCTAAGTTTTAAAGCAGAGAACATCTGTCATAGATGCTTCTATTATTCTAAGACAAAGGGATTTTGAGATGTGCAAAAGAAAGACAGTGATCCTGGTCTAATCTCCTTTGGTTATGGACTAGGAAGGAAGCAAAAGTGCATACGATTTACTGGGTGGGCTGATAGAATCTAGAGTAGGAACGCTGTGCCTCTCAAGCTAAAGCAGAATGACTAAATGCTTCGGCAAATTCAGCAGTGAAATTGGCCACAAGGAGGAAGAGATGACCCATAAATTCTCAGAAGATCAAATCAGAGCTTCATAAAAACTGACAGCTTCAAACCGGCTGAACTTTGCAGAGTTTGGGATCAGTCCTTCCCATCGTCCCTTTATTTTGTTCTGCATGTTGTTGTGGTTGTTTCTTCTGGCTTCAGTCTGGCGTTCTCAAGATGACTCAGTTTGGCACTTCAGCCAAGAGCTGAGCTTGTCAAATCTAAACAAAGCACTTTCCAAGAAACAGTTTGCAGCTCTCCTGCAAACTAATGGTGTTTCAGACAGCTGTTCATTTGCCACTTAGGCAAACCCTCATAGAATGGTAGAGTTGGAAGGGTTCCTGAGGGTCATCTAGTCCAACCCCCTGCAAAGGCATCACAACTAAAGCATCCATGACAGATGGCCATCCAACCTCTGCTTACAAACCTCCAGGGAAGGAGAGTCCACCATCTCTCATGGGAGACTGCTCCACTGTTGAACAGCTCTTACTGTCAGAAAGTTCTTCCTGATGTTTAGTTGGAATCTCCTCTCTTGTAACTTGAAGCCATGGGTTCGAGTCCTACCCTCCGGAGCAGGAGAAAACAAGCTTGCTGCATCCTGCATGTGACAGCCCTTTAGATATTTGAAGATCTCCTCTCAGTCTCCTCTTCTCCAGGCTTTTGTATTTGTTGTTGTTTAGTCATTTAGTCGTGTCCGACTCTTCGTGACCCCATGGACCAGAGCACGCCAGGCACTCCTGTCTTCCACTGCCTCCCGCAGTTTGGTCAAACTCATGCTGGCAGCTTCGAGGACACTGTCCCACCATCTCGTCCTCTGTCATCCCCTTCTCCTTGTGCCCTCCATCTTTCCCAACATCAGGGTCTTTTCCAGGGAGTCTTCTCTTCTCATGAGGTGGCCAAAGTACTGGAGCCTCAGCTTCAGGATCTGTCCTTCCAGTGACCACTCAGGGCTGATTTCCTTCAGAATGGATAGGTTTGATCTCCTTGGAGTCCATGGGCCTCTCAAGAGTCTCCTCCAGCACCAGAATTCAAAAGCATCAATTATTCTGTGATCAGCCTTCTTGATGGTCCAGCTCTCACTTCCATACATCACTACTGGGAAAACCATAGCTTCTCCAGGCTAAACATACCCAACTCCTTGAACCATTTCTCATAAGGCTTGGTTTCCAGAACCTTGATCATCTTGGCCGCCTTCCTTTGTACCCTTTCCACCTTGTCAAACTCTTCTGAACCTGAGTAGATAGATTGGATCATGGGTCAAATAAAGAGGATGGGGAGGTCGGGGTGGCAGTGTCAAAAATAGATGACGAGGAGGAGGAGGACCTTGATGAAGCAACCAGGTTGCTGGGTCTAAGCTTATGGAGAACGATCTGTAGCCATGAAACCACACCTTGTCCTCCCTCCAATAATAATAATAATAATAATAATTTATTATTTATACCCCGCCCATCTGGCTGAGTTTCCCCAGCCACTCTGGGCGGCTCCCAATCAGTGTTAAAAACAGTACAGCATTACATATTAAAAACTTCCCTGAACAGGGCTGCCTTAAGATGTCTTCTGAATATCAGGTAATTATTTATCTCTTTGACATCTAATGGGAGGGCGTTCCACAGGGCGGGCGCCACTACCGAGAAGGCCCTCTGTCTGGTTCCCTGTAGCCTCACTTCTCGCAATGGGGGAACCGCCAGAAGGCCCTCGGCGCTGGATCTCAGTGTCCGGGCTGAATGATGGGGGTGGAGACGCTCCTTCAGGTATACAGGACCGAGGCCGTTTAGGGCTTTAAAGGTCAGCACCAACACTTTGAATCGTGCTCGGAAACGTACTGGGAGCCAATGCAGGTCTCTCAGAACCGGTGTTATATGGTCCCGGCGGCCACTCCCAGTCACCAGTCTAGCTGCCGCATTCTGGATTAATTGCAGTTTCCGGGTCACCTTCAAAGGTAGCCCCACGTAGAGCGCGTTGCAGTAGTCCAAGCGTGAGATAACTAGAGCATGCACCACTCTGGCGAGACAGTTCGCGGGCAGGTAGGGTCTTAGCCTGCGTACCAGGTGGAGCTGGTAGACAGCTGCCCTGGACACAGAGTTAACCTGCGCCTCCATGGACAGCTGTGAGTCCAAAATGACTCCCAGGCTACGCACCTGGTCCTTTAGGGGCACAGTTACCCCATTCAAGACCAGGGAATCCCCCACACCAACCCGCTCCCTGTCCCCCAAAAACAGTACTTCTGTCTTGTCAGGATTCAACCTCAGTCTGTTAGCCGCCATCCATCCTCCAACCGCCTCCAGGCACTCACACAGGACCTTCACCGCCCTCACTGGTTCTGATTTAAAGGAGAGGTAGAGCTGGGTGTCATCTGCGTACTGATGAACACCCAGTCCAAACCCCCTGATGATCTCTCCCAGCGGCTTCATATAGATATTAAAAAGCATGGGGGAGAGGACAGAACCCTGAGGCACCCCACAAGTGAGAGCCCAGGGGTCTGAGCACTCATCCCCCACCACCACTTTCTGGACACGACCCAGGAGGAAGGAGCGGAACCACTGTATGACAGTGCCCCCAGCTCCCAGCCCCTCTAGACGGTCCAGAAGGATGTTATGGTCGATGGTGTCAAAGGCCGCTGAGAGATCCAGCAGAACTAGGAAACAGCTCTCACCTTTGTCCCTAGCCCGCCGGAGATCATCAACCAGCGCGACCAAGGCAGTTTCAGTCCCATGGTGAGGCCTGAATCCCGATTGGAAGGGATCCAAATGGTCCGTTTCCTCCAGGCGTGCTTGGAGTTGTTCAGCAACCACCCGCTCAATCACCTTGCCCAAGAATGGTAGATTTGAGACTGGGCGATAGTTGGCCAAATTGGCCGGGTCTAAAGATGTTTTTTTAAGAAGCGGTTTAATGACCGCCTCTTTCAGCGGGTCTGGGAAGGCTCCCTCACAGAGGGAAGCATTCACCACCCCGCAGAGCCCATCGCCCAGCCCTTCCCGGCTCGCTTTTATCAGCCAGGATGGGCAAGGATCAAGGAGACAGGTGGTCGGTTTCACTTTTCCAAGCAGCCTGTCCACATCCTCGGAGGTAACAGACTGGAATTGATCCCATGTAACAGGACCAGACAGAACTCTAGCACTCTCCCGCCCTGGCCCTGCTCCCACGGTGGAGTCTACCTCCTTCTGAATCTGAGCGATTTTATCTGCAAAAAACTTTGCAAAAGCATTGCAGGAGATCTTGGGGTCCCTACCAGGCCCCGGTGGTACAGGTGGTTCCGATAGATTGCGAACCACCTGAAAAAGTCTCCTGCTGCTGTTTTCTGCAGATGCTATGGAGGCAGCGAAGAAGGCCCTCTTCGCCGTCGCCATTGCCACTTGGTAGGCTCGACGTTGAGCTCTAGCCCGTGTCCGGTCTGATTCAGAATGAGTTTTCCGCCACCGGCGCTCTAGCCGTCTCAACGATTGTTTCATCACCCTCAGCTCCGGGGAAAACCACGGGGCTGTCCGGGCTCCATGCAATCGGAGAGGGCGCTTCGGAGCCAGACAGTCAATAGCCCTGGTTAACTCCGCATTCCAGCGTGCCACCAGGGAATCAGCTGAAAGGCCATCAACTTGGGATAAAGCATCCCCTACCACTCTCTGGAAGCCAATTGGATCCATTAAGTGGCGGGGGCGGACCATCTGAATTGGTCCCACCTCCCTGCAGAGGGGAAGGGTTGCGGAGAAGTCCAGTTGCACCAGGAAGTGATCTGACCATGGCACTCCAAGGTTCACCCCTTTCCCTTGTTCTCCTGCCTACCTGGGGAACAAAAACTACAAGTGGCAGCGATGCTCGATTGACCTCCTGACAGCCAAGTCGCTGCCGCTTATCGGGAATGAGAGGCGCAAGTTGACAAGAAGATCAGTGCGGTGCTGAAGCGCTGGATTAGCTACAGTGATGCATTTGCACCACGCTGACCTCCCCACTGCCTTGTCCTCCTGGTAAGCAGCAGAGATTCAGCTATTGGGTCAAAAGATTCCTGCATCGCAGGGGTTTGGGCTAGACGACCTTCATGGTCCCTTCCAACTCTACAATTCTATGATTCTAGGAGGTCAGGGGAGTGTCAATGCCATGCTAGGATGCCCACTCCTGTTACTGACATCCCTGTGGTTGGGGCATCAACATTCCTTGGTGGTGGGTCTCCCCACAGATCATGACAGCTTGGCCGATCCTGGTTTGTGTGTTGCCTGGAGTACCGTGAAAGCAGAGCGTGCAAATGATAGGTTTCATAACTGAAAAGGTAAAACGAAACATCTTTGAGTCTTGCAGCGCTTTAAAAACTTTGTTTGTTGCGGCAAAGGTTTTTGTGGATTACAGTCGGCTTTCTCAAACGATTGAGTTCCAGGAATATTTATAAACGGGTGGGGGGCAGTGATTCTGAACAGTGTGAAGGAAAGGAGATGCAGAGTGTACATAATGATAATTATTAACAGTGGGCATTCCCCAAAGATTTGGTGATAATTCTTCCTGAACGATGAAAAGAAAACAAAAAATCTTTGTTTTTGTTCAGATTCAGATTCAGTTCACAGTTGATGGCATTGTACCACTAGAGGAACTGCAATTCAGCGGTTACAATTTGCCTTCTTCCTTTGCAGTTCCTTTGTTTGAAGTTGACTGTTTAAAATCCATTACAGAGTCTCCTGCATTCATCGGGAAGCTTGGAGATTTGGTCTAACTTAATAGGATTTATTTGTGGGGAAACAAAAGGGGGGAAAACCACACAGTTTGCTTTCATCTCTGGGGACTGGACCTTTTAGCAATGGGGAAAAAACTTATCCTGGATTTCCTCCTGTTCATTGGATGGTCCTGCGTCCTACGAAAATTAGAGCAGAAAAGTTCAGCTAAGGGGAAGGGTAGAACATCTGCTTTGCATGCAGAAGGTCCTACGTTCATCCCCAGCATCTCCTGGTGGGGCTGGGGAAAACTGGAAAAGAGGAGACTAAGTGACAAAATGAATTTCAACAGGTTCCACACTAAGGCAGGAAGAATCAGATGCACAAAAATAACATGGGGATACCTGGCTTGCCAGTAGTACATGTGAAAAGGATCTAGGGGTCTTAGTTGGACAACAGGCTTAACATGAGTCCACAGTGTGTTGTTGTTGTTTAGTCGTTTAGTCGTGTCCGACTCTTCGTGACCCCCTGGACCAGAGCACGCCAGGCACTCCTGTCTTCCACTGCCTCCCGCAGTTTGGTCAAACTCATGCTGGTAGCTTCGAGAACACTGTCCCACCATCTCGTCCTCTGTCGTCCCCTTCTCCTTGTGCCCTCCATCTTTCCCAACATCAGGGTCTTTTCCAGGGAGTCTTCTCTTCTCAGGAGGTGGCCAAAGTCTTGGAGCCTCAGCTTCAGGATCTGTCCTTCCAGCAAGCACTCAGGGCTGATTTCCTTCAGAATGGAGAGGTTTGATCTTCTTGCAGGCCATGGGACTCCCCAGAGTCTCCTCCAGCACCATAATTAAAAGCATCAGTTCCTCGGCGATCAGCCTTCTTTATGGTCCAGCTCTCACTTTCATACATCACTACTGGGAAAACCATAGCTTTAACTATACAGACCTTTGCCGGAAAGGTGATGTAAAAAAGCTAATGTTATTCTAGGTTGCATCAACAGAGGTGTAGTGTCCAGATCAAGGGAAGGAATAGACCCACTTTATTCTGCCTTGGTCAAACCACACCTGGAATACTGTGTCCCATTCTGGGCACCACAATTTAAGAAGGAGGTTGACAAGCTGGAAGGTGTGCAGAGGAGGGCAACCAAGATGATCAAGGAAGCCAAGCATTATGAGGAACGGTTGAAGGAGCTGGGAATGTTTATTCTGGAAAAGAGGAGACTCAGAGGAGATATGATAGCCATCTTCAAACATCTCATGGAAGAGGGAGCAAGCTTGTTTTCTCCTGCTCTGGAGGGTAGGATTCGAACCCATGGCTTCAAGTTACACAGTAGGAGATTCTAACTAAACATCAGGAAGAACCTTTTTACAGTAAGAGCTGTTCAGCAGGGGAATGGTCTCCTTTGGAAGGTTGTAGACTCTCCTTCCTTGGAGGTTTTTAAGCAGAGGTTGGATGGCCATCTGTCAGGGATGCTTTAGTTGAGATTCCTGTATTGCAGGGGGTTGGAATGGATGACCCTCAGGGTCCCTTTCAACTCTATGATTCTGTGATTCCCTACCAGAAGGTGCCAGGTTCAATGCCCAATGGCATCTCCAGGTAGGACTCGGTGGGACTCATGCCTGGAATGTTGGAGAAGGGCTGCCAGTCAGTTTAGACAGTAAAGGTAAAGGTAAAGGTAAAGACTGCCCATACGGGCCAGTCTTGAGAGACTCTGGGGTTGTGCACTCATCTCACTCTATAGGCCGGGAGCCAGCGCTGTCCGCAGACACTTCCGGGTCACGTGGCCAGCGTGACATCGCTGCTCTGGTGAGCCAACGCAGCACACGGAACGCCGTTTACCTTCCCGCTAGTAAGCGGTCCCTATTTATCTACTTGCACCCGGGGGTGCTTTCGAACTGCTAGGTTGGCAGGCGCAGGGACCGAGCAACGGGAGCGCACCCCGCTGCGGGGATTCGAACCGCCGACCATGCAATCGGCAAGTCCTAGGCGCTGAGGTTTTACCCACAGCGCCACCCGCGTCCCTAACAACATGTTTAGACAACATGGAGCTAAATGAACTGATTCTCTGCCTCTTTATAAGGGAGGTTCCTGAGTTCCTAACTTTTGAAGGATTCGCTGGGTGGTGAATGAATCCACATTGCTGAGCACCAAGGAGGACTCAGATTCTAGCTATCACGGAGTTGGAATATGGTTTCAGGGCAGATATGCAGCAAGGAGAGGGTTATTTCCGCTCTCCTCCAAGCAGATAACAGAAGAGGCATCTGGAAGTCATTTGGTGTTGAGCCTTCCTGTTTCCTTGCCCTCCCTTCGCCATGCAAAACAATATCCTTTTCTCTCCCCTTATGCAACGCAGAATATTTTAGCATTTCCCTCTCACCACACCGTCTTCCTTCCTGAATCTCAAAAAGTTCCAGAATTCCCCTACAATTTTCTTTTCTAGCAAGTCAACTCGAGACAATCTTCCACTTCTTAAGAACTGGCTCGATCCCTTTAACAGCTAAAACCGCAGAGCTAAAAGAAAACTCTTAATAAGAGCACAAAGAACCCAATAACCCAGATCTGTTCCTGGAGCCGAGACAGACCTAAAATGACCTCATTTTCCGAACTCCCCGTAAGTCGCCAGAGGCATGGTCCTTATTTTACAGCTTGCTTTTTAAGAGGCTTTCCATGTTCACATTGTCAGACAGGAAAGTCCTTCCCCAAAGAAGTGAGAATTCCTTGGAAGAACAAGAAGTAAGAATTCCTTGGACGAAGAAGATGCTTTCCTCTTTGTCACCATCTGCTGGTTTGAACAGGAAGTGAGGTGGACAGGCCTGGAAGCTGCAGCTGTGCACAGTATATGCCTTACAATGCAAGCACATGACTTGCCCCCAAGGAATCCTGGGAGATGGTTGCAGTTTGTTAAGGGTGCTGGGAATTGTAGTACAGTGAGATGTAAACTACCCAGTTCCAATCATAGGCAGTATTGTCTACAATGGATGCTCGGGTTGCGAACGTGATCTGTGCGGGATGCACGCTCGCAACCCGCAGCATTCGCACCCCGCGTCTGCGCATCTGCGCACACACGGGTTGCGATTCGTGCTTCTGCTCATGCGCAAAGTGCGATTTAGCGCTTCTGAGCATGCGCAACTGTCCGAAACCCGGAAGTAACCCGTTCCAGTACTTCTGGGTTTCGACAGTCCGCAACCCGAAAAAACGCAACCTGAAGCAGACACAACATGAGGTATGACTGTATTTATTTATTTGTTTGTTTGTTTATCTATTTGTTTGTTTGTTTGTTTTAATTGGTGTGCTGCCTTTCGTCCAAAGATCACAGGGTGGCCCACGACAGGGGGGGGGGGATGCAAAATAAGAACATAAAATGCAAAATAAATCTAAAACAAACCGATAGCTCCCCACTCCCACAAACACATTTAAAAGGGCATTGGATCTCAACCAAACCTTTTTTGAAGGCCCCAGCTGAACCTCCCTAGGGAGAGCATCCACAATGGGGAGCCACTGCAGAGAAGGCACCGTCCAAAGGAAAGCAAAACAATATGTTGGGCACCAGCTTGGCTGCAGGGGTTGCCAGAAGGAGGGGTCGCCAGTACAAGGCACCATCCAAGCATCTTTAGGGACTCTGGATTTGTGTAGGGTTTAGCCTTTTCTTCTGCCAAAGATATCCCGCAAGGCAGTGGGTACAGATTGTTCCTTGGGGTTTCCTCCCATGAAAGTTCAGCCACAAGGCAGTAGAGGTTTAGGGTCAGAGTTTTCCTACTCCTAAGATGGGCTCCCTCCCCAGATTGATAAGCTCCAACTGCCCCTCTCTTCCCTCTACATCACGTGCAGAAAACGCCTTCTGGAGCATTGGACCCCCTCATGGTCTCGTCTGCTCAATGTACCGGAGCCTGTCTTCACATGCAGGGGGTTTGAGACCCATAGTGTCAGCTGTGCGTGCAGGAGCCAGGCCCTGTGACTAATAGGACTCTGCAGGACTGGGGCCTTCCTAAGTTTGTTCTGAAGAGGCAAGGTGCAGCCACACAGGTGAGGCTGATTGGTAACTCACAGCACCTGATGGCAAGGTCCCTGCCCTGCTGCGCTTGACTTCGTGACTCCTTGCTTCTTGATCCTTGATCCTTGGACCCTTGACTTCTTGACTCCTTGCTTCTCAACCCTCGGACCCTTGACTTCGTGACTCCTTGCTTCTCAACCCTCAGACCTTTGACTTCATGACTCCTTGCTTCTTGACCCTCGGACCCTTGACTTCGTGACTCCTTGCTTCTCAACCCTTGACTTCGTGACTCCTCACTTTTTGACCCTTGGACCCCTTATTTCGTGACTCCCTGCTTCTCGACCCTTGATTTCGTGATTCCTTGCTTCTTGATCCTCGGACCCTTGACTTCTTGACTCCTAGCTCTCTGACCCTCGGACTCTTTGCTTCCCGACTCCTGGCTTCTGGACTCCCGTTCCTGCTCCCACCCCGCCAACTTGCCCCCGGTCCCGACGTCCTCTGCCAGGACTTTGATCGCCCGTGAACCGGACCGTGACACATAGGCTCTTCTCATCTGATTTAGCTGGCCAGTCAAAGCCATTTCCTGCGGTGTGGCTGCTGCCACATGCAGACAACTTCCAGGAGCCACAGGTGAGAGCTGAGTGCACAGTGGGGACCAAAGGTGGACAAACTACCCCAGAAGGAGCACGACATGTCCCCACGAGAGGTACTACCCCTCCCCTAACACTCCGTAGACCCAGTAGAGAATTGGAGGTAATGGTTGTGAAACACTCTGAATACACAACAGTGCCGAGCAAATGCTTGACATTTGTGCAATATCTTTTTAAAATAAAAATTCAAGTAGTCCCGTTGTTTGTGTACAGCTGCACATGGGGTTTTTTCCCGGTCGAGGAAAACTGTCCAGGAAAACTTCTGCAGAGAACACGCCTTCCAAGGTTTTTCTGCAAAAAATAAAAATAAAAAATGATGCTGCCCTCTTTGCCTGCTGGTCTCGACCCCATCTTTGTCCGTGGGAGGAATTTGGTGGGAATTGAACCAAGTAGACCTTGTCCTTGTCCAGAATGCTGAAAACACACACAGAGGTCACAATGGGGTTTGTTCTTTTTTGGCCAACAGTGCTGGAGAGTAGAAAGTGTTCCTGATCAGCCTCCACCTGGAATTAATGGCATTGGGACAAGAGCGGATTGAAGGTCCATCCAGGAACACTGTCATCTGAGCCTCTTATCTGTATGCTTTGTTCCATCTGATCCCAAGCAGCTAATGGCCATCAATCTCTGGCATTCAAAGTCCAAACAGAGCAGGGAAAACTCCCTCACTCTTCTCTGGAGAAGTGTGCATGCACACAAAAGCTCATACCAATAATAATAACAATAATAATAATGTATTATTTATACCCCGCCCATCTGCCTGGGCTTCCCCAGCCACTCTAGGAGGCTTCCGTAAAATATTAAAATACCGTAATGCATCAAACATTAAAAGCTTCCCTAAACAGGGCTGCCTTCAGATGTCTTCTAAAAGTCTGGTAGTTGTTCTTCTCTTTGACATCTGGTGGGAGGGCATTCCACAGGGCGGGTGCCACTACTGACAAGGCCCTCCGCCTGGTTCCCTGTAACTTGGCTTCTTGCAATGAGGGAACCGCCAGAAGGCCCTCGGCGCTGGACCTCAGCATCTGGGCTGAACGATGAGGGTGGAGATGCGCCTTCAGATATACTGGACAAACTTAGTTGGTCCCTAAGGTGCTATTGGAAGGATTTTTTTTGTTTGTTTGTTTCTTCTCTCATGGTAACAGATTGGGAGGTTGCTTGTCTGTTGGTAAAGTTTGGAGAATTCACAATACAACATGCAATTCTTTAAAAATAAGAACGCAAGAAGAGCCGTACTGGATCCAGTCATCTGGTCTAGCATCCTGTTCTCGCACTCGCCAAATAGATGCCCATGGGAAACCCACAAACAGGGGGGAGCCCAAACAGGAAGGAGCCCAAACAGGGTTGGAGGAAAGGGGATGCAGTAGGTGCGGGCTGCCCCAGGTATACCACCTACAGGGAAAAGGGACCCCTGACCATTAGGTCCAGTCGCAGATGACTCTGGGGTTGCAGCGCTCATCTCGTTTTATTGGCCGAGGGAGCAGGCATACAGCTTCCGGGTCATGTGGCCAGCATGACTAAGCTACTTCTGGCAAAACCAGAGCAGCGCACGAAAACACTGTTTACCTTCCCACTGGAGTGGTACCTATCTATCTACTTGCACTTTGATGTGCTTTTGAACTGCTAGGTTGGCAGGAGCAGGGACCGAGCAACGGGAGCTCACCCCGTCACGGGGATTCAAACCGCCAACCTTCTGATCAGCAAGTCCTAGGCTCTGTGGTTTAACCCACAGCACCACCCTAGGGGGTGACACCGCGTGGAGCCTGCAGCGTGCCCGAGCCACGCATCTCTTCTGGGAAAGACACGGTGTCTTGAGCACGTGCAGACTCTGTGCTCCCCTGCAGTGCGCCCTGCCCCTATGGGTTGCTTGCCTCACCCTTGCGCCACCCAGGCGCCCTCGCAGCTTCCTCTGATGCTGAGTCCAACTGCAGCCCTTAGCAAGCAAATCCCCCCCTCCATGCCCATGGAGAAGAGCACTGGGCCAGGTCATGCTGGGGTCACCCCTTGTCCACCTCTACACCTGCCCCCACACCTGTGGGCCTGTGATGCACAGAGTGAGGGGCGAGCGAGCGCTAGCTAGGCAGCCATTGAGAGAGGAGGCCTGGAGACTGAAGGGCAGCTTGGCCTCAGAAATGTGCAGGGAGCCTCCACAATTGCCAGCATCTGCTGGGGATGTGGCAGCAAGGCCAGGCCCAGAGACTCCTGACTGCAAGCAGGGAAGGGCAGGGAGCCAGGGACTGGGGCCCCCAGTAGCAGTGGCAGCAGCCCCCCGACAGGTATCCCTGCAGAAGCATGCTTGGAGGCGCATCGTTGCACCCCCTCAGAATTTTGCACCCGGGGCCATGTCCCCCCTGTCCCTCCCACTATGTCACTGTATCCACGTGCCTCTTCTGAGAAACCTGCAAGCACATAAGCATCTCTCTCCTCCCTCTGCCACTCAGAAGCACTGCTGCCTCCAACACGGTAGAAGGATGGTATCCGCAATATACAAAATACTACTCCAAAATCCCACAAACTCCCTAGACGCAATCAAAAAGGAATGGGAGGATAACATAGGCTATGAGATTAACCCCACTCAATGGACCAGAATATGGTCTAAACCCCCCTGTAAATCCATATGAATGAAAAGAAAAGAACTCACTCTGAAACTCACCTATAGGTGGTACCTAACACCAAGAAAACTAGCACTAAAACGCCCAGGAACCTCACCAAAATGCTGGAGAGGGTGCACCTCCACAGGCACATACCTCCACATGTGGTGGGAGTGCCCCAAAATCCAACTATTCTGGACAACAGCCGTATGAGAAATATGTATTAGACATCACTCCAGAATCGGCCCTACTAAACATCTTCCAAGACAATAATACACCTCTACACCACAAAGAATTCATAACCCACCTATTTTCAGCAGCCAGAAACAGCATAACCAGACACTGGAGAGACCTGTCAGGAGTAAGCATGGACCAATGGTACCAAACAGTATGAGAAACAGCCCTACTAGAAAAATTAACCAATAAACTGAAACTGACGCGGGGTCAAATAGAAGAAGACGCCTTCACCCCGGTATGGCTCCCCTTCATCACATACACAGCCCAACAAGACAATGAAAAGAATCCACCAATAGCATACAAATAATTATGCCTAACATGATCCAAAACACCCACCCACCCCACTCACACATGAAAACAAAGACCACCACAGCCAATGAATAACCACACCCTGGGCCAACCCCAACCTCTCTCACCACCAAAGCAACACAAGCGAACAGCAAAGAACCTGCACAAGCAACGCTGACACCAAACCCTACATATAGTAAGTAAAATAGAAACATCGCCACCCAACCCATCTCCCCCCCCACACACACTCCACCTCTTTCTAAAGCTCTGGTTTTCCCAGTTGTGATGTATGGAAGTGAGAGCTGGACCATAAAGAAGGCTGAACGCCGAATAATTGATGCTTCTGAATTCTGGTGCTGGAGGAGACTCTTGAGAGTCCCATGGACTGCAAGAAGATCCAACCTCTCCATTCTGAAGGAAATCAGCCCTGAGTGCTCACTGGAAGGACAGATCGTGAAGCTGAGACTCCAAGACTTTGGCCACCTCATGAGAAGAGAAGACTCCCTGGAAAAGACCCTGATGTTGGGAAAGATGGAGGGCACAAGGAGAAGGGGACGACAGAGGACGAGATGGTGGGACAATGTTCTCGAAGCTACCAGCATGAGTTTGACCAAACTGCGGGAGGCAGTGGAAGACAGGAGGGCCTGGCATGCTCTGGTCCATGGGGTCACGAAGAGGCGGACACGACTAAACGACTAAACAACAAACCACGTCTTTCCCTCTTTTCTTACTAATGTACAACAAATGAAACTGATTTGTAAAAATGTTACATGGGGGGGGGGGATACAAGAGAGAGACATTGCAAACACCATTGTAAATCAAGAAAATCTTTAATAATAACTGTGCAGGGCAGAGGAAAGTCATCCTGGATCTTTTCCTCCACGAATCTGTCCAATCCTTTTTCCAAGTTGGTGGCCTCTTGTGGGAACCAGTTCCATAGTCTTAACTACACCGTTGCATGAAGGAGGAAACCCAGAGAGGAATGCCAAGCGCGGATGAATTGGAAAATTTGGAGGAGCCGAGGGGGAGGAGGGGGCGTGGAGTGCCGAGGGTTTTTTGCGGGTCCCGGCTATTCCTGACAATGCGGTACATGTATGGAAATAAAAAGGAATGTGCAGAGGGGGAGGGAATCTGACAAAAGGGAAAGAGGGGAGCAGCATCAAAAGAGAGAGAAGGAGAAACAGAGCTTGGAGATTATAAATCTGGGAAGTGTGAAGTTTGCAGGGAGAGAAAATGCTCCGTCTCTCTCTGCCTCTCCTTGCCATCTGCCTGGCAGCTTGGGCCCCCAGCGTGGTGGATGGGGCCCCCCGCACGGCCGCCCCCACCCTCCTGCAACGCAAGCCCAGCAAGAGCCCCACCGCAGCAAGCCAGGTGACAGCAGCGCTCCCCAGGGCACCTTCCACCTCACCTGTGCCCTCCAGGAGAAAGCAGGTGGGGGGAACAGCCCGTCCAGAGCTCACCTCACCTGCTAACCTCAGGACCACAGTCACACCTGGCAGACAGGGCAAGGAAGCGCCCTTTGCTACCACCAGCCAAGCCCAGAAGACCAGGGTGGCCACGGAGAAGCCGGTTCTTGGGAAGAAAGGTACGGGTATTCATTGCCTCTTTACGCACAGGGGGGGGGGGGGTCTTTCTGAAAGGGAGATTGTGGGTGCGCTGAGAAGTTTGTTGGGTGCAAGGTTTGGAAGTCAGGCGATGGACCGCGCCACTGCAAGGATTTTGCAAAGACACCGGAGTTTTCTCAAAGTCCAGCGGACAGTTTGAGGGTGCAGAGCTTCCTCTTGGGAGATTTATGTAACTGGTCTTTGTTGGTGAGCCGCCCCCAGCAAGGAAAATGAAAAGCTGGTTAGAATCCAGCTTTCTGGAATTATCATCACTCTGCCGCAACATCCGGGAGGAGCCCAGAGAACGTGTGAATGGCTGTTTGGGTGTCAGAAAGGGTCCCCCTGGCCGTGTCAGATGATCTCCTTGTAAATGCAAGGGTAGGGTCGTTCGCAGGTTAGGGTTTACCTGTGTCGAGCTCCGTGTTGGGAAACAACATCCTAGAACTGTAGAGCTGGGGGGGACGGACCCCCAAAGGTTCTCTAGTCCAACCCCCTGCGAGAATTAATTTCTACACAGGGTTCAGGCCAGAGATACTAGCTGTACAGCTTGTCACCCAAGTGCCACAGGAGAACGTTGGGTTAAAATTAAGAGGCACAGAACCATAGAATTGTAAAGTTGGACGGAACACAGTGCAGGAATCAAAGAATCCCTGGCAGATGGCCATCGCATCTCTTGTTCAAAAACCTCCAGCGAAGGAGAGCTTGCCATCTTCATAGGGAGTCCGTCCCACTGTCAAAAGTGTGAAGCAAATGACTGTGTGTGTGTGTGTGTGTGTGTGTGTGTGTGTGTAGCTGAGATGGCTCAGTCGGTAGGGCGGGAGACTCTTAATCTCAGGGTCGTGGGTTCGAATCCCCACGTTGGGCAAAAGATTCCTGCATTGCAGGGGGTTGAGCTAGATGACCCTTGGGTCCCTTCCAACTGTATGATTATCGCTCTCAGTGTGTGTGGATTGTCACCTTTCCCCTGGCTCCTGGTGTGCCTTTTTTGTGGTGTGCATTGTGCTTGGGAGAAAGGGGAATGAATGTTTTGCCATCCTTAGGGGGCCTCATGCGCAAGCTCTGCAGGGCTGGACGTCAATCCTGCGAGGGTGAGGCGTTGGGAGGCTTACATTGTGCAGCGCTAGGCAATCCCATTTACTTATCTATTTTGAGTACGGAACGTGCTGCCATTTGATGCAAATAGTTCCAGTTCTGGTAATGACACACACAAAGTAACAGGCCGTATGTAACCGTATAACTTCTATTTCAAAAACAATTCAACATAGCATGTCACAATATGTAATTCCATAGACCACATTATCATATGAGCGGAACATATTCTGAGTACAGTGGTACCTCGGGTTAAGTACTTAATTCATTCCAGAGGTCCGTTCTTAACCTGAAACTGTTCTTAACCTGAAGCACCACTTTAGCTAATGGGACCTCCTGCTGCCACCGCGCCGCTACTGCACGATTTCTGTTCTCATTCTGAAGCAAAGTTCTTAACCCAAGGTACTATTTCTGGGTTAGCGGAGTCTGTAACCTGAAACATATGTAACCTGAAGCGTATGTAACCCGAGGTACCACTGTAATTAAAGTCCAGCGGACTGATCAGGAGTCTATTCAGTTCTTATATTAGCAATAACCACGATGCGGAATGCTTATATCAATCTTGTAGTGTTCCACGTGTCGATGCTTTTGAGAATTCTAGCATTCCTTGTAAGTATCAGATGAAAAACTTGAAAGTACAGTGGTACCCCACAAGACGAACGCCTCGCAAGACGGAAAACCCGCTAGACGAAAGGGTTTTCCGTTTTGGAGGCGCTTCGCAAAACGAATTTCCCTATGGGCTTGCTTCGCAAGACGAAAGCCCATAGGGAAATCTCCGGGACAGCGGGGAAGCGCAGCGCGTCTTCCCCACTGTCCTCGGAACTCCTCCCGCCGCCCGGCTTCGGAACCAAGCTCCGATGCCGGGCGGCGGGGCGGGGACGCCTCCTCCCGCCGCCCAGCATCGGAACCAAGCTCCGATGCCGGGCGGCGGGGCCGCGAAGCCTGGGCGCGCTGATCTCAGCGCGCGCAGGCTTCGGCATGCTGGCAACTCTCCGCAAGCAGCGGGAGCGCTCCCGCTGCTTGCGGAGAGGTCCGCGAAGCCTGTCCAGGACAGCTTTTGAAGGGGGGGGAGCAAAGACTTTCGCCCCCCGCCCGCCTTCAGAAGAGGTCCAGGACCTCTTCTGAAGGCGGGCGGGGGGCGAAAGTCTTTGCTCCCCCCTGCCTGCCTTCAAAAGCCATCCGAGACAGCGGAGAAACGCGCTGCCTTTCTTCGCTCTCCCGGGAAGGCAGGCAGGGGGGAGCAAAGACTTTCACCCCCGCCCGCCTTCAGAAGAGGTCCAGGACCTCTTCTGAAGGCGGGCGGGGGGCGAAAATCTTTGTCCCCCCTGCCTGCCTTCCCAGGGGCTTTTAAATCGCCCCGGACAGCGGAGAAGTCCTCCGCTGTCCCGGGGCGATTTTAAAATGCCGCCCGCCAGCATTTTAAGATTGCCCCGGACAGCGGAGAAGTCCTCCGCTGTCCCGGGGTTTTTTAAAATGCTGGGGGTGGGAAGAAAAGCCCTTGTCCCCCCCCCCCCCAGCCTTCAGAAGAGGTCGGGGGACAGACTGTCCCCGGACCTGGTCTGAAGGCAGTTTCCCTAGGAACGCATTAATTGATTTTCAATGCATTCCTATGGGAAACCGTGCATCGCAAGACGAAAAACTCGCAAGACGAAGAGACTTGCGGAACGAATTAATTTCGTCTTGCGAGGCACCACTGTATGGCACATGCAGAAAATAAGACAAGGATTCCAGGATAATTCCTTGTTTCGCCCAACCAGGCTTCGTCAGCTGTGCATACTCTGGGTTATATAAACGAACATAATGTAATGTAATTTTATGCAAAATTAAGTAACATAACATAAACATTAAACAATAGATTTACATACCATATTCTTGTATACCACAAACATGGAACATAATGGATTCAGTCATCACAATAACTGACCAGAAGCTTCTTTATATAAAGAGTTCCTCACATGATGAGAGCTTTGCGTTGTTACGCTGAGGGATAAGGTCTGTGTCTTGTGATGAAGGGAGAGTGTCTTGTTGTGGTGGTCAAAGTGTTGTCTGGATGGTACTTTGCTACCGGGAGGGAATTGCGGTGTGCAAAACCAGTGTCGAGTTTTGCAGACCTTAGTTGGGCATTTTGCAATTCTGGGTCATGGCACGTGCCGTGTGGTGTGTTTTGCAGTGTAACCACACTGGCCTGTGTTGTTTTGCAGCGTCATTCACATATATTTGCGTTCAACCGCTAACCGTTTCCGCGTGTCCTGCGCTTTATGGACCTCTGTGACACTGTTTGCACTTCATTCATCTATATTTACAAGAATATTTACAGACCTCTCTTCCATGTAAAAAAAGCCATAAGCCACGCCGTATATTGAAGAGTTATAAACAAACATTAAATTCACCATTGGGGAAGGATGTCTTCTGAATTGCCTGGAGGAACAGAAGCATTTTCAACGGTGTTTAAAATTGGGCGCAGAAGTTGCCCGCTGCATCTCCAGTGGCAGAGAGTTCTACAGGACTGGGTCAATTGCACTAAAGCCCTTGTTTTTCAGTGTTGTCAAACGAGCCTCACCAATGATGTTAATGTATTGGCATGACCAGCATGCCTTTATGGTGTTACGCAAGGGGTCTCCGTGTTATGTGGGGCACCTTTGCACAAACCACAGGCGGCTTTGCAGTGTTTTAAGCTGACCTACCTACTGCTTGCTTTGCAAATCCTGGTGCTGCTAGGAGGGGGTGGGTCGTGGCAGGCCGCCCGGCTGCACAGACCGCCAAGAGCTGCAGGCATCCCGGTGCCAGGGGATGCCACCCTTCTGCTGACTCTGCATTTGCAAACTTGGCATGAGAACAGAAGGCGAAGCTGCCACAAGGAGGCTTCTGATGTAGCAGCTGCTACCCTCCACGCCTGCAAGCTGCCTTACACTGATCCATTGGCCTATCTAGCCCAATAATGTCTACACTGACTGGCAGTGGTTTTTCAGACAGGAAGATACTGGGCATTGAACCTGGCACCTTCTGCATGCAGAGCAAATGATCTACCACTGACGTACCCTCTGAGTGCCCCCATTTTCCAGGAATTACAGAAGCCATCCCAGTTTCTGACTTGATCCCATATATATGACCCTAAATATTTTTTTTCATATGCAAAACAGACATGGGCGTAGCCAGGAGCGGGGGGGGGCAGCTGCCTTCCCCAAATCAAATAAATAAATAAAAATACTTATGTATTTTTCGCTCCATAAGACACACCTGACCATAAGACGCACCTAGTTTTTAGAGGAGGAAAACAAGAAAAAATATATATTCTGAACGAAACAGTGGATGTATGATTTTTGTGGTTCATGCTGTGGCCACAGACATGTGATTTGACGGTGATTTTGGGGTAGCCCAATGCAATAATCCTGAGGATCCATGTGGATCCGTGCTTTGTAACCACATTTTTGCGCCATTGCAGCCCCACGAAACAGTGGATGAGTGATTTTTTGGTGCAGGCTATAGCCATGGACATGCTATGTGATCTGATGGTGAATTTGGGGTGACCCAATGCAAAAATCCTGAGAATCCATGTGGATCCGTGCTTTGTAACCACATTTTTGCGCCATTGCGGCCCCACGAAACAGTGGATGCGTGAATTTTTTGGTAACTAACTGACCAACTGTGTCACAGAAGGGAGGCTGCATTCCTCGAAAGGCTTTCTTCCCTGTCTGATAGCTGGCTGGCTGGCTGGCTCTCTCCGCTCCAGGCTCCCACGCCGCGCCTGGTGCTGCGGATGCAAGCTGGCTTCCTTGCTTCGCTTCGCCTCTCCGAAGGGGGTTGGTTGAAGGAAAGCGGCTGGATCTGATGGAGCTGAGCCAGAGAGCTGAGCTTGCACAGAGCAGGCACTGTTTGTGGGGGCCTCCTGCATCCTGTTCCACAGCGTGGGGCTGCAGGGCTGCTGGGGGTGTGGGAGGGAAGGTTTTGCCAAAGGAAGAAAGGAAACCCTTTTCATTCGCATGCATGCAAGGGGGAAAACTTCCTGCACAGGATTTCAAGGTTCCACACTTACGCAGGAAGAACCAGCTGCAAAAATATATAGTATTTTGGGGGGGACAGGACACTCCTGGCTTGACGGCAGGACGTGGGAAAAGGATTGAGGGGTTTTAGTAGACCACAAGCTAAACATGAGTCAGCTGTGTGATGCAGCAGCAAAAAAAGCTAATGGTATTCTAGACAGCATCAACAGAGGTTTAGGATCCAGATCAAGGGAAGTAATGTTGTTGTTTGTTGTTTACTCGTGTCCGACTCTTCATTACCCCCTGGACCAAAGCACCCCAGGCACTCCTGTCTTCCACTGCCTCCCGCAGTTTGCTCCAAACTCATGCTGGTAGCTTCAAGAACACTGTCCCACCATCTCGTCCTCTGTCATCCACTTCTCCTTGCGCCCTCCATCTTTCCCAACATCAGGGTCTTTTCCAGGGAGTCTTCTCTTCTCATGAGGTGGCCAAAGTCTTGGAGCCTCAGCTTCAGGATCTGTCCTTCCAGTGAGCACTCAGGGCTGAGTTTCTTCAGAATGGAGAGGTTTGATCTTCTTGCAGTCTGTTCCAGAAGTCTGTTTGACTTCTGACATGTTCGAAAACCAAGGTGTAGGTTCTGATTGGTGCATGCTCCCCAGAAACAATAGCAGATAACCACATCGGATGTTCGGCTTCTGAAAAACGTTCCAAAACCAGAACACTTACTTCCGGGTTTTTGGTGTTTAAGAACCAAGGTGTTTGAGTACCAAGATACCACTGTATATGAAGCCCTTAACAACCTAGAGCCAGTTTACCTGTGTGATCGCTTTGCCCAGCATGTGCCCACAGTGCTACTCCAATCACCAAAAGGAGCCACTTCCTACCCATTCCACATTGGCAAGAATTCAATACTTTAAAGTGTGGCAGCACCTAGGGAACTCCCTGCCACTTGATATCAGGCAGGTACCTTCACTGTATCCTTTTCGGTGCCTGCTAAAGACATCCTTATTTTGGTAAACCAGTCCAGATGTTTAAAAAGTCGGTGTGAGTTTTAAACTCTTTTTAGCCCCTTGTTATTTCAACTTAAATTGCTGCTCTTATATTTCTTCTTATTGATAATGTCGTTTTATCTTTTTTTTTGTAAACTGTTCTGAGAGATGGTTTCTGTCTTTTTTCTTCTTTTTCTACAATGAAGCAGTGCATAAATATTTTGAACTACTACTAATAATAATAATAAAATTTTATTTATACCCCGCCCTTCCTGGTTTAAAAACTGGGCTCAGGGTGGCTAACAGGAAATATAAAACATTGATTAAAATGTGACTTAAAAACAGCATAAATCAGCAACTAAACAAACAAAAACGTATGGCTTTGTCTTTCTCCAGTTGTGAAGAAGGTTGTGAAGAAGAAGGTGGTGAAGAAGAAAGTCAAACTTTCCCCCCAGGAAAGAGCTGCCAAAGAAGCCTCAGGTAAGCCATCTGCCATGGATGCTTTAGTTGAGATTCCTGTATTGCAGGGGGTTAGACTAGATTGTTAGCGGAGAAAACTGAGGGCTCCCTTGGAAAAAAAACAAGGACACCAGCCAGGAATACCAGAGCAAAACAGCAGCCAGTAGGCTTGGCCTTTATTGAAGACTGTCACCACAGGACTCCCACCTGCCACCAGGTGGAACAAGATGGAAGCCCCAAACAAAAGAGCCCCCAAACTTTTATTAGCTGCTAATCCCCATGTTGGGACGCAGGTGGCGCTGTGGGTTAAACCACAGAGCCTAGGACTTGCCGATCAGAAGGTCGGCGGTTCGAATCCCCGCCACGGGGTGAGCTCCCATTGCTGGGTCCCTGCTCCTGCCAACTTAGCAGTTCGAAAGCACGTCAAAGTGCAAGTAGTTAAATATGTACCTCTCCGGCAGGAAGGTAAACGGCATTTCCATGCGCTGCTCTGGTTTGCCAGAAGCAGCTTAGTCATGCTGGCCACATGTCTCGGAAGCTGTCTGAGCATCCTAGACCCTGTTCCATGGTTCTCCTTGACCTCCACTAAACACCCATCAAGTGTAACAAAAAAGATATTTACATTTCCCTGTTTCCCAGCCAAATTAATCACACCCTTTTGTCTTCATCTGGGTTTGTTATTTCTGGAATGTTTCTTATGTCTGGAACTCAGGTATCAGGATGCCAGGGATTATCACTCAGGCAGAGGGGCAGCTGAGTAGCTGAGCTCACATGTCTATATCAATTTCTGAAGTTTTCCCTGTAAGCCAGTACATAGATACATTGATCAGTGAATTCTTACATTTGGTATCGTGCAGCAGAGGCCCTTTGAACAGATAGGAAGAAACTGTGATGAAGTGTTTTGTGAGGACAAATCACAAAAGTCAAAAAAGCGATTGTGCTGATTTTGGAAGTGGGCTGCATGTGCATGATATCTGCTGGAGGGGCAAACACCCTCCCACCCCCAACCTATACTTCCAAATTCCTGCAACATAGTTTCTAGCCCTTTTTCCAGAGCAGCCACAAGGCCAACGGCTGCGGCTTGTTGGTGGAGCCCAGAACCTCACGCAACACAAATCCTGCGCATATAGGTCAGGCAAACAGACTCCCACCTGAACATACTCAACACACATCCATAGAAAACAGCAGCTGTCCCTTTAGGGCACCCTGGCAAATGCATTTGCCCTGACTTTAAAACTTCTTACATAAAGGTGTCTTTGGATTTCCTAAGGGCTCAGGCTCCCTCCAGTTACCCTTGGAAAGCCGGCTCTGTTATTCTTTGCCCCGGGGAGGTTTGGAGGCTTTGTTTGGCATTGAGAGCTCATGTGTGTTTGGCCGTGCCAGGCGAAACACTGGCAGGGAATGCACCCTCCCTGCTCCCTGGCATCGCCTCTGTAGATGTGCACATGCCAAGTTGGCCAGGAAAGGGGAAGGGTTCTTGCTGAGCTCGGAGCAAAGAGAAAAGGGACCATTCACACAACCCCAAGACACCCATGTCAGGGTAGAAATTTGTTGTTGTTGTTTAGTCGTTTAGTCGTGTCCGACTCTTCGTGACCCCCTGGACCAGAGCACGCCAGGCACTCCTGTCTTCCACTGCCTCCCACAGTTTGGTCATGCTGGTAGTTTCGAAAACACTATCCAACCATCTCGTCCTCTGTCGTCCCCTTCTCCTTGCGCCCTCCATCTTTCCCAGCATCAGGGTCTTTTCCAGGGAGTCTTCTCTTCTCATGAGGAGGCCAAAGTCTTGGAGCCTCAGCTTCAGGATCTGTCCTTCCAGTGAGCACTCAGGGCTGATTTCCTTCAGAATGGAGAGGGTGGATCTTCTTGCAGTCCATGGGACTCTCAAGAGTCTCCTCCAGCACCAGAATTCAAAAGCATCAATTCTTCGGCAATCAGCCTTCTTTATGGTCCTCACTTCCATGCATCACTACTGGGAAAACCATAGCTTGAACTACACGGACCTTTGTTGGCAAGGTGATGTCTCTGCTTTTTAAGACATCACCTTGCCAACAAAGGTCCGTATAGTTCAAGCTATGGTTTTCCCAGTAGTGAGGTATGGAAGTGAGAGCTGGACCATAATTAGGCCCCGAAACAGACTTTGGATATGCCTGCTGCAGAGGAATATTTGAAGTCACTGGAAGAGTCAAAATACCTAGCTTCAGGATTGCTCTCCTGTACTATTTCAGACACGTGGTTTATGTGTTTGCCTTGTAACTTTATGAACATATCATTTATATATATGAGACCTTAGAACTCCTATAGCAGATGCGGGGACAGACGGACGACAAGGCTCCTGCGCCTTTAAGAGTTGCGCAACACCCAGAGCTGTGCATGGCTTTGCCCAAGGAACATCGGCTCATGTGACTGGGCTGGTCAGGGTGCAGGATTCCTTGCCAGCTGGAAAGGTCAGCTGACTGCACAATTGGCTCCGAGCGCAGACTGTGCGGCAGAATTTGGATTTCATTTTATCGGTGGCAGAGGCAGAGTGGGAATGGGGGAGGAGAGAGGGGTGCGTGAAACTATTTCCCCTCCGGTTTTGGCATTTGGAAGAGATTCAGAAAAGGGGGAAAGTTTCAACGTTTTGAGGCTTTTCAGTTTGGAGAAAACGCGAGTGAGAGGTGAAATAGAATAAGAGAAAAGTTAGTATAACTTTTAAAAGTGCCACGTGAGCGAGATGAATAAACACCCAGCAATAAAAGATAATGGGAGAGGATTTAACCCAGCAAATTATTTGTCAAAATTACGAATACCTACCTAAATACAGACGGTCACTTACCCTCTCTAGATTCACCGTGCTGCCATCTGCCTTATTGCAGGGCAGATTTGAGGGTAAACCATATGCGGAACGAGTCTGCCCCTGCGGCTTGATGGAGGTAGAAACTGTCTCTCATGCCTTGTTACGCTGCCGTTCCTACGGGGATATACACTTCATATTTATTATCCCTGCTATACAAAAATCTCCAAATGAATCCAAACTTCAATGTCTAAAATCCCTGGTAGAGGACAAGGCTCCTGAGATCACATTAAAGGTAAAGGTACCCCTGCCCGTACGGGCCAGTCTTGCCAGACTCTGGGGTTGTGCACCCATCTCACTCAAGAGGCCAGGGGCCAGCGCTGTCCAGAGACACTTCCAGGTCACGTGGCCAGCGTGACATCGCTGCTCTGGCGAGCCAGAGCCGCACACGGAAACGCCGTTTACCTTCCCGCTAGTAAACGGTCCCTATTTATCTACTTGCACCCGGGGGTGCTTTCGAACTGCTAGGTTGGCAGGCGCTGGGACCGAGCAACGGGAGCGCACCCCGCCGCGGGGATTCGAACCGCCGACCTTTCGATCGGCAAGCCCTAGGCGCTGAGGCTTTTACCCACAGCGCCACCCACGTCCAAGATCACATTAAGGGTAGCCAAATTCTGTGTGATTGCCATAAAACTTAGCAAGCTGTGCTATCATAATGAAAAAAGGTTTTAAATGATAATTTTAGGTTATATGTTAGTGACTAAGTTTTAATTTATATAGTTTTTAACTGTTGCTATATCTGTAGTGTCCCTGTTATACCTAATTGCAAATTCAAATGTATCCCGTTTGTGTTTTATGACTTCCTTGATATTGTATGTGGGCTGGAACTGGTCTGTGACCGAAATAATAAAATTCATTCAACTTTTAAAAGTCATTTGTAATAAGATGAAGAAGATTTTAAAATTGGATTATTAAGTATATAAGGTTTTATGGACGTGCATGAGCAAGTATATAATAATGGAACCAAGAGGGGGAGTGGAGGGAAGTCGACCAAAAAATTATGGTTTAATTTGGTTATGATCCCCCCCCCACCCCGGTTTTTCTTCTTCTTCTTCTTCATTTTGTTATATTTGGAAAATCAAAAAAAATAGGAAAATCAAGACTTTGGCCACCTCATGAGAAGAGAAGACTCCCTGGAAAAGAGTGCCTGGCATGCTCTGGTCTATGGGGTCATGAAGAATCGGACACGACTAAACAACTACAACAATCCCTCAACAACTTCAATCCTAAAAAAAAGCTCAACAACTTTGGTGTAAAATCATAAAAATCAATCCTAAAAACAGGTTAATAACTTTGGTCAGCCCTTTGGTCTGCCTTCACGGACCTTCACTTCATCAAATCTGGACCTCTTTAAAAAAAGTTTGGACACCACTGCGAATGGGGAGGCAAATGGGGAAAGCCTTCCCATTGTCTTTTTGCTCACAAATCCTGTCTCAAGGGTGTATTTGTGTGAGTATTTATCATCTTGGCCAGGCTGCCCAGGTACTGCAATCAGTGACCATTTTCAGGTATCCTGGCAGGCAGGATTTCTGTTGTAGACCTTCTGTGATATATGTATGATGTTTTGAGGGGGTGGTCTTGGGCTACAGGGTGGGCAGTTTCGAAAGTCTATATAAGGGCTTGCACACCATTGTTTGGGGTTCCTCTCCTCCCTCCCTGAGTGGGGTGAGGGGTGACCCTGTTGCAACAGTTAATAAAGATCAGGCTTACTAGCTGCTTTGCTTCTCAATATTCTCTGGTTGGCCTCTGTTATTTTCTCCTACCAATAGAGAACCCACTTAAGGACTCTGTAGGGGCTCTTAGATAACCCATAAGGGAAAAGGAGAGGGTTTTTTCTATAACACATCCATGCACACTCACACCCCAAATCCTGGCCCCCAATGTGCCTCTTGATTGCGTCAGTCTGCTTGTTCTGCACAATAATCTCCTGGCTGCTGTGGGGAAGCGCAAGGAGGGGGGAGAGACCCACTTTCAAAGAGTGCGGTCAGACTTCTCATCGGCTTAAGCCTAGGCTGTGCTCTGGTGCTTTTGACTCATCCAAGAGACTCATAGAAGAAACAGCAGTGCGGTTTCGGCAGCCCCTTACAATTGCAGGCTCCCACAGAGACAGGCAGGAGCAAACCCCTCTGCTCAATTTCTTTTGCATGGGCTTGGATTTCAACTTATTTCTCTTCCCCGTGGAGAGACATCCTCTGTACCAATTGCAGACACTGGCCTGTGAGCGCTCCAATTGGAGAACGGCCTTTACCAAAGGTGTCATGGGTTTCGAAGACACTCGAACTCAGGACGAAAGGGAGAAACGTGCTAAGAGGAAGGCACGCTTGACAAATCCTCACTGTGATCAACTCCCTCTTGGAAACCAATGTCCCCACTGTGGAAGGACGTGTGGATCCAGAATTGGCCTCCACAGTCACTTACGGACTTACTGTTAAGACCATGTTTATGGAAGACTAGATAGATAGATAGATGATAGATAGATAGATAGATAGATAGATAGATAGATAGATAGATAGATAGATAGATAGATATAGAGAGATAGAGAGATAGAGAGATAGATAGATAGATAGATAGATAGATAGATAGATAGATAGATGATAGATAGATAGATGATAGGTAGGTAGGTAGATAGGTAGATAGACACACACACACATATATAATTTTATTAGTTTTTTAACATATCATTTCAACAGTAATTAAACATACTTTTACATCTTATTCAATTTTTTTGACTTCCATCAGTCCTGTCTGAAAAATTTCCAATCTAATCTCTCAGTATGCATTTCTTATTTTCCCTGTTACATTTCAAACTCATAACCAATATCTCTATCTTTTCCTACTTTGTAACACTTCATATATTTCTCCTTACAAAACTTCTTGTAGTCCTACTAGCGTAATTTGTTGATTGCAGTTGCTCTTCAAATAATTCATATACTTCTTCCGATCTTCTGTAAATCTCTGGTCCCGCAGGCTTCGAATCCTTCCTGTCATTTTGTCCAATTCTGCATAGTCCATTAATTTCATCTGCCATTCTTCCTTCATCGGAATTTCTTCTTGCTTCCATTTCTGGGCTAACAATACTCTATGGAAGACAGTCTTACTCAGCTATGAGTGATCGCCAAAGAAGAAGAAGACGACACACCAAACATTTATAGCACATCAATGCCCTCCTGCAAAGAATCCTGGGAACTGTGGAAAACCCTTCACAGAGTTACCATTCCTAGCGCCATCAACAGACCACAGTTCCCAAGATATGTTTGGCATCTAGCAGGCACCAGCAAAGGGGAATCGTTGGGGAGAAAACCTCATATCTTGAGAATTTTGTTGATTTCCTCCCCCCTCTCTCTGTCTGTCTCCCATCTCACTCTCCTCCTCCTCTTCCTCTCCCATTTCTAACCAGAATGCCCCCCGCTGGGCCTCGAGTCTCTGAGGGTGAAGGACTACCAGCTCCGGGCTTCTAGCTACAAGCGAATGGGCCTCGGACCCCATCGTGGGAGACTCAACATACAGGTGAACACACACAGCTTGCAGTGCCCTCATCCACCAACAGGAGGAGCTGTTGGGAGGACAGCAGGTGGGCTGGGTGCAGGACTCTGGCTTGTGACATCACTGATCGCAGGAGGGCAAAGTTGCTCTTGTGTTTGGGTCAGGGGTGTAGCATGGCCCCAGGCGCACAATTTTTGAGCGGGCACAAACCAGGTGCCCCCACACACCTGGTGCTCCTCCCCACCCACCAAGGGCCGTGTCGGCTAGCCGGACTCCCTCATGTGCAGGCAGGCAGGAGAAACAGAATAGAATAGAATTTATTATTTGTACCCCTCCCCTCTGGGCGGCTTCCAACAAAGTATTAAAATACAATAGTCTGTTAAACATTAAAAGCTTCCCTAAACAGGGCTGCCTTCAGATGTCTTATAAAAGTCTGGTAGTTGTTGTTCTCTTTGACATCTGGTGGGAGGGCGTTCCACAGGGTGGGCGCCACTACCGAGAAGGCCCTCTGCCTGGTTCCCTGTAACTTGGCTTCTCGCAGGGAGGGAACTGCCAGAAGGCCCTCAGAGCTGGCCCTCAGTGTCTGGGTTGAACGATGGGGGTGGAGACGCTCCTTCAGGTATACTGGGCCAAGGCCATTTAGGGCTTTAAAGGGCAGCACCAACACTTTGAATTGTGCTCGGAAACGTACTGGGAGCCAATGTAGGTCTTTCAAGACCGGTGTTATGTGGTCTCAGCGGCCGCTCCCAGTCACCAGTCTAGCTGCCGCATTCTGGATTAGTTGTAGCTTCCGGGTCACCTTCAAAGGTAGCCCCATGGAGAGCATGTTGCAGTAGTCCAAGCGGGAGATAACCAGAGCATGCACCACTCTGGCAAGACAGTCTGCAGGCAGGGAGGGTCTGATCCAGTGCACCAGATGGAACTGATAAACAGCTGCCCTGGACACAGAATGGACCTGTGCCTCCATGGACAGCTGTGAGTCCAAAATGACTCCCAGGCTGTGCACCTGGTCCTTCAGGGGCACAGTTACCCCATTCAGGACCAGGGAGTTAGTACTTCTGTCTTGTCAGGATTCAACCTCAATCTGTTAGCCGCCATCCATCCTCCAACCGCCTCCAGACACTCACACAGGACCTTCGCCGCCTTCACTGGTTCTGATTTGAAAGAGAGGTAGAGCTGGGTATCATCTGCATACTGATGAACACCCAACCCAAACCCCCTGATGATCTCTCCCAGCATGGCTCTGCTTTGCTCCCATGGGGGTGGGGACACATTGGCAGAGAGGGATGGACTGGTGCCAGCAACCAACACTGTGCCACTGTTTTGGGTCCTGCTTCCGAGCTTCCCACGGACACCTGGTGTTATTTTCCTTAGTGGGAAATTTTGAATAATGCTTTTTATAGGGTCTGGGGCACTGGGGATGAGTGGAACCAAGGGGACGGTGGCCTGAGAAAGTTTGTGGACCACTGCCATAGATGATGCCAAACAATTAAACCCCTGTGTTGCAAACAATTATCAGTGATATCCAAGGCAATACGATGACCCAAGTGGTTACATAACTTTATGACCACTGCTCCATAGCAATTGTTGTTACACAGTTCCATTCACCACATAGATGGGTTTATGAAGCCTTTCCGTATCCTTCTGCTGTAGAAGAATTCTACGAAACAGGGGGTATATCTGGAATCACTGTTCACTACGTCTCTTTGCGGACCACTTCGGCAGCGTTGGACGTCATAAAACAAAGTTTTACGGCTTGTTTTCACCAGATAAGAATGTGACCCACTGCTTCTTTCAGAGACTTGCATAGCCTACAAAGACTTTCAAAAACTTATAAGACTTATGTTTATTTGGTTCTATGTTTTCAAGAGAATCCATCAAGAGTGCATATTTTGTGACTTTCAGAGATTTATAAGATTTCTGTTTATTTGGTTTTTCATATTGTTCAGTGTTCCGTATAGACTATATAAAGAGGTTATATTGATATTGCATTGTTGCACTTGGTCATGGTATTGCCTTGGATATTACTGATAATTGTTTGCAACACAGGGGTTTAATTGTTTGGTTACTTATAGATGATGCCAAGCCAGATGAACCCATGGGATGACTCAAGGTAAGCTAGCGCAACTCAGGAATATTGCACCGGTCTAAAGCATCCTGGCTCGCAACACAGACTGTGTGCATTTGCAACATTGCTTGCAAGATTGCAGAGGAACCCGGAGTGCGCCTCTCAGTTCCAGTGGTGCCACTAAATGTGTTGTTGCAATTGTATGGCTGGCCCCTGTCACACATGCACCCTCCCTGCCAATTCAGCTACCAGAACCCAATCTCTGCTCTCAGCAAAAAAACTCTTTTGATTGCGTCCTGCGTCCTCAGCCAAAACCCCAACTCCTCTCTGCTTTCCTCTGCTCTAGTCCGGCATCAACGATGGCGATTTCTACGACGGTGGCTGGTGCGCTGGGCATGACAACAAGAACCAGTGGCTGGAGGTGGATGCCCGGCAGCCGACCCGTTTCACCGGGGTCATCACACAAGGCCTGAACTCCATTTGGACGTAAGTCCCGGGATGTTTCCCCATGAGCGAATGTGACCGTGGGTTGAAAGGGATTCTGATGGGTTCATTAGATTTCCCCATCCCCAACTGATTTACCTTTGTGTATTTGCCTGTTCCCTCTGCTTTTCCACCACCAGATATGACTGGGTAACATCGTATAAGATCCAGTTCAGCAACGACACTCACAGCTGGCAGCCGTGCATGAATGGGAGTGAGGAGATGGTGAGTCCATACGGGTCCTCAGGGGTCCTGGATGAGATGCTAGGCTCTCCGATTGGCTGGGCCTAGAATCCCTGGCTCTCTCTGATTGGCTGGACTTGGTGATGCCAGGCTCTCTAATTGGCTGGACTTGGGGTGCCGGGGTCTCTGACTGGCCGGACTTGGGGTGCCGGGGTCTCTGATTGGCTGGACTTGGGGTGCCAGGGTCTCTGATTGGCTGGACTTGGGGTGCCAGTGTCTCTGATTGGCTGGACTTGGGGTGCCAGGTTCTCCAGTTGGCTGGACTTTGGGTGCCGGGCTCTTCAATTGACTGGACTTACGATGCCAGTTTCTCTGGTATCAGTTGAGTATCCAAGAGTTGGGGTACCACCACAAAGAAGACCTGGCTCTCAGCCACCATCACCCACTTTAACTGCAGAGAGCAGTGAGCAGCCAAAGAATGGGCTTTTTATAGATTAGAACCCTCATAAATCGGCAGACTGGCCTAGGAGCAGGCAGCCTTGAGAAACCCTAAATCCCAAGCCAGAAAAGCTGTGAGTCTGAATAAGTAGATTAATCAACTCAAAAGCTTTGGTTGATTAAATTGGTGGGGCTCTGAGTTAAGGATCTGCTTGCTTGCTATCTTAGTTCTTGTGTGTTGTTTTAATAGTACAGCATGAGACTCTTAAAGTCGTGGGTTCAAGTCCCAAGTTGGACAAGAGTCCCGCATTGCAGCGGGTTGGACTGGATGACCCTCGTGGTTGCTTCCCGTTCTATGTCTTTTCTTTGTCAAACTTTCCTTGGAGGTCATACGGGATAGAAACTCCTTTTCTTCTTCTTATAATTGCAATGGGAGCTGCGATTCTCAGAATCCCTTCCCCTGTCCAAATTCTGGCACTTCTTCCGCAAGGCTATCAATGCACACATCGCCGTGTACACATAACCTGAAGTTAAGCATTAAGAGCCACCCTCCTTCCTTAAGAAGCAAATGAACAATAGTTTGACTGAGCTGGGTCTTGGCACCAGGGCAGTAGCAGAGATCCAAACCTGGGTCTTGTGCCAGGAGGATGTGCCAAGCCAACCAAAGGGAAATCAAGGGCCTCAGTGCCCTTTTGCCAAAGGAAACCAGGGGCCTCACTGCCTCCATTTAGGGAGGGAGCAGTAGCTCAGCGGCAGAACATCTGCTTGGCATGCAGAACATCTCAAGTTCATTCCCCACTGACATCCTCAGCAGAGAGAGTCCTGCACGAAATCTTGGAGAGCTGCTGCCATTCAGTGTAGGAAATGCTGAATTACAAGGACACCTGGCTGAAGCCCTGAAAATGTGCAGGAGCACCTCCCCTTGCATGCACAAGGCCCCGGGTTCAAGATACGATCACGCATTGCTGCTTTCACTGACCTAGTGCAGCAAAAAAACCTAATGCTATTCTAGGTTGCATCAACAGAAGTCTGGAAAAGAGGTCTGGAAACCAAGCCTTATGAGGAACGGTTGAAGGACCTGGGTATGTTTAACCTGGAAAATAATAATAATAATAAATTTTATTTATACCCCGCCCTCCCTGGCCAGAGCCGGGCTCAGGGCAGCTAACACCAATAAAATCACAGTAAAAACATAATAGGGGGGAAAGAGAGGAGGGGAACCAATTTAAAATACAGGTTAAAATGCAATTTAAAATGCTGCCTCATTTTAAAGTAGCTGATAAATCAAGACATAAGGGAAGGGAAACATAAGGGTCAGACCAAGTCCAAACCAAAGGCCAGGTGGAACAGCTCTGTCTTGCAGGCCCTGCAGAAAGATGTCAAGTCCCGCAGGGCCCTAGTCTCTTGTGACAGAGCGTTCCACCACGTCGGGGCCAGTACTGAAAAGGCCCTGGCCCTAGTTGAGACCAATCTAACCACCTTGCGACTTGGGACCTCCAAAGTGTTGTCATTTGTGGACCTTAAGGTCCTCCGCAGGGCATACCAGGAGAGGCGGTCCCGTAGGTACAGGGTCCTAGGCCGCATAGGGCTTTAAAGGTCAAAACCAGCACCTTAAACATGACCCTTTACTCCAGCGGGAGCCAGTGAAAAGAGGAGACTGAGAGGAGATAGGAGAGGCATCATCAAATATCTGAAGGGCTGTCATATGGAAGATATGGAGCAAGTTTGTTTTCTCCTGCCCTGGAGGGTAGGACTCGAACCCATGGCTTCAAGTTACAAGGAAGGAGATTCCAACTAAACATCAGGAAGAACTTTCTGACAGCAAGAGCTGTTCAGACTCATCAGGGATGCCTGAGATTCCTTCATTGTGGGGGGTTGGACTAGATGACTCTCAGGATCCCTTCCAACTCTACAATGCTATGATTCTATTTTGCTGGATGGGTAGCCTCAAAATGACTCCCCCTCTCTCTCACCCACTCCAGGTCTTCGCCGGAAACAAGGACCCCGAGACGCCGGTCCTCGGCCTCTTCCCCACTTCAGTGGTGGCCCGATACATTCGCATCAACCCCCAAACGTGGTTTGAGAATGGGACCATCTGCCTGAGGCTGGAGGTCCTGGGTTGCGTAGTGCCAGGTGAGGGTCCTGTGTTCAAATCTCATGGGCATTCCTGGTTCCAGGGTTGGAGCTGGACCTCAGTGTCCGGGCTGAATGATCGGGGTGGAGACGCTCCTTCAGGTATACTGGACCGAGGCCATTTAGGGCTTTAAAGGTCAGCACCAACACTTTGAATTGTGCTGGGAAACATACTGGGAGCCAATGTAGGTCTTTCAGGACCAGTGTTATATGGTCTTGGCAGCCGCTCCCAGTCACCAGTCTAGCTGCCGTTTTCTGGATTACATGGATTTACTTTCAAAATGATATTTATTAGAAGTTTAATAGTTACAGAAATAAGAAAAAAGAGACAATAAAGAATTACAATACATCAAAAATAAAAATGAAAACAAAAAACAATACAGCAAAACAATAAGAAAAACAAAAACAAAAACGCATCCAATATTTCTGTATCTTTACTTTTCATTTACTTGTTTCATCGACCTCCTCACACCTCCCTTTTTTGTATTCTAGTTCAATTAGCTATTTCAGCAAATCCTTTCAATCTTTCTCAATTTTTGTTCTATAATTTATCTTAGCACAATCTAACCTTAAGTTTTCCACTTTGGCCCATTAACAATCTATTTTTACTTAATTCTTTATAACATTTCTGCTAATGCCATATAGCTTCATTCCAGCATCCTTCTAACATTCATTAATTTTGCAATATTTCTGTAAATATACTTTAAATTTTTTCCAATCTTCTTCCACCGACTCTTCTCCCTTGTCTCGGATTCTGCCAGTCATTTCCGCCAATTCCATGTAGTCCATCAGCTTCATCTGCCATTCTTCCCGGGTGGGTAGATCTTGTGACTCCCAATGCTTTGCCAGAAGAATTCTTGCTGCTTTGGTAGCATACATAAAGAAAGTTCTATCCTTCTTTGGCACCAATTGGCCGACCATGCCCAGGAGAAAGGCCTCTGGTTTCTTCAGAAAGGTGTATTTAAATGGCTTTAAAAGAGAAGTAGAGATGGCTTTAAAAAAGAAGTAGAGAAATTCACAGAGGAGAGGGCTATCAAAGGCTGCTAGCCACAGGAACTACAGTGGTACCTCGGGTTACATACACTTCAGGTTACAGATGCTTCAGGTTACAGACTCCACTAACCCAGAAGTAGTACCTCAGGTTAAGAAATTTGCTTCGGGATGAGAACAGAAATTGTGCTCCGGCGGCGCGGCAGCAGCAGGAGGCCCCATTAGATAAAGTGGTGCTTCAGGTTAAGAACAGTTTCAGGTTAATTGATGGACTATATGGAACTGGCGGAAATGACCGGCAGAATCCGAGACCAGGGAGAAGAGTCGGTGGAAGAAGACTGGAAAAAGTTTAAAGACTATTTACAGAAATACTGTAAAATTAGTGAATGTTAGAAAAATGTTGGAATGAAGTTATATGGCTTTAGTAGAAATGTTATAAGGAATTAAGTATAAATAGATTAATAGAGTATTAAAGGAAAAAACAAGGTTAGAATGTGTTAAGATAATTATAGGATAGAAAAGAGGAAGATGGAAAGGAATTGCTGAAACAATTAACAGAAGTGGAATACAAGAAGGGAGGTGTGAGGAGGTCGTTGAAATAAGTGAATGAAAGATAAGATATTGAAATTGTTTGATGTGTTTTAAACGGTTTTTGTTTTGTTTTGTTAGTTTAATGTGTTAGCGTTATGTAGTGTTTTTGTATTGTATTGTATTGTTGTTGTTTTTTGTAGTGTTTAAATTGTTGGGAAAATAATAAATATTATTTTTTTAAAAAGAAAAGAAAAGAACAGTTTCAGGTTAAGAACGGACCTCTGGAACGAATTAAGCAAACAATTTCCCCCCCATGTGCTGGGATCTGCGTACGACTGCATTGGTTGGTTGGGGCTGAGTTGCTCACTTTACCAAAAACTGCTTCCTTCCTTTCTCCCATTCAACCAACCGCTCTAGTTGCCCCCGCCCTGTTGCCAAAACAGCTGGGCAGCCAGTGATATGTGTTACCCAAAGATTTGTCATCCTCCTCCCTCTTGTCTATCCAGACCCCAACAACATCTACTCGTGGGACATGGCGCCTGTGACCACAGACAAATTGGACTTCAGGCACCACAACTACAAGGACATGAGGAAGGTGGGTTGCAAGATGGAGAGAAAGGAACATCTCTAGGGCTGTGAAAGGCTTGCAATGCACTCTGTGTGGGGCTTCCCATGTACTACTATTAATAATAATAATAATAATAATAATAATAATAATAATAATATTTATACCCCGCCCATCTGGCTGGGCTTCCCCAGCCACTCTGGGCGGCTTCCAAAAAATATTAAAATACTGTAATACATCAAACATTAAAAGCTTCCCTAAACAGGGCTGCCAGCAGATGTCTTCTAAAAGTTTGGTAGTTGTTGTTCTCTTTGACATCTGGTGGGAAGGCGTTCCACAGGGCGAGTGCCGCTATCGAGAAAGCCCTCTGCCTGGTTCCCTGTAACTTGATCTGGAAGCTACAATGCAATCACTTGTCTGACCAGGGGCCTAACTTTATACAGGTACCTGTATAAAGGTAGGTATTATATATACAGTGGTACCCTGCAAGACGAATGCCTTGCAAGACGAAAAACTCGCTAGACGAAAGGGTTTTCCGTTTTTTGAGTCGTTCTGCAAGACGAATTTCCCTATGGGCTTGCTTCGCAAGACGAAACGTCTTGCGAGTTCTTGCCAGTTTGTTTCCTTTTTCTTAAAGCCGCTAAGCCACTAATAGCCGTGCTTCGCAAGACGAAAAAACCGCAAGACGAAGAGACTCGCAGAATGGATTAATTCCGTCTTGCAAGGCACCACTGTATATATGTGTGTGTGTGTGTGTGTGTGTGTATAAAATTAGTTTTTTAACATATCGTTTTCAACAGTAATTAAACATACTTTTTCATCTTATTCAGTTTTTTTGAATTCCATCAATCCTGTCTGAAAGTTTTCCAAACTAATCTCTTAGGATACATTTCTTGTTTTCCCTATGACATTACAAACTCATAACCAATATCTCTATCTTTGCCTACTTTGTAACACTTCGTATATTTCTCCTTACAAAACGTCTTGTAGTCCTACGAGCGTAATTTGTTGATTACAGTTGCTCTTCAAATAATTCATATACTTCTTCCAATCTTCTGTGAATCTCTAGTCCCGCAGGTTTCGAATCCTTCCTGTCATTTTATCCAATTCTGCGTAGTCCATTAATTTCGCCTCCCATTCTTCTTTCATCGGGATTTCTTCTTGTTTCCATTTCTGGGCTAACAATAATTTTGCCGTATTACCATTATAACTATGCACCCCCTCGGATTGGTGCCCTGTGTGGGGTAATTGCCTGCACCGTCCTAAATCTGGTGCCGTTGCAATCCATTACAGTATGTGGAATGAGTGTGGGCCATTGTGGGCGCCATTTTGCCCTTTGCCTCAGGCATCAAAATGTCTTGTGCTGGCTTTGATGGCGGCGACCAGAACTGGGAGAATGACATGTGACATTTCCCCCCGCGCAGCTGATGAAGAAGGTGAACGACGCCTGTCCCAACATCACCCGGGTATACAGCATCGGGAAGAGCTACCTGGGACTGAAAATGTACGTCATGGAGATTTCCGACAATCCTGGACAGCATGAAGTTGGTGAGTGAAGGAGCTGAACCTTATCCAAGCCAATTTCATAGTAGCCTAGAATGACTCTGTGTTCACACAAGCCTTTGCAAGCATCCTGATCTGCCACTCTTACCTGACTTGTCTGCTACTTCAAGGCAGTGGTTTAGCTTGGGGCGCTGCTGGAGCGATGGCCCTGGGCACATTTATTGGGGGGGCACCGGCCGGGTAGCATGAGGAGGACATAACAGGCATACACCCTTCAAATTTATTATTTACACCCTGCCCATCTGGCTGGGTTTCCCCAGCCACTCTGGGCGGCTTCCAAAAGAATATTAAAATACTATAATACATCAAACATTAAAAGCTTCCCTAAACAGGGCTGCCTTCAGATGTCTTCTAAAAGTCTGGTAGTTGTTGTTCTCTTTGACATCTGGTGGGAGGGCGTTCCACTAGGGTGGGTGCCACTACTGAGAAGGCCCTCTGCCTGATTCCCTGTAACTTGGCTTCTCGCAGTGAGGGAACCGCCAGAAGGCCCTCGGCACTGGACCTCAGATAGCTAACCTGTGTGGCTTGCAGATCACTAGCTACGTGCAGATTATTCACTAACCACCTCCTCCCAATGCCTTACTTTCTCAAAACAATGTCCAACATCAAAGGAGGTACTCATCACTATCACTTCCTTCTAACAGATTAGGACGTTAGAGGCTGTTCTGATGCCATCAAAGAGCTTAATAAAAGAAAGGGAAAAGGAAGGATAGCTATGTCAGATCACTAACACCTCAAAATACAAATGTCTTCCAGACAGATTGCCCATATACATTCATACCTCGGGTTACAGATGCTTCAGGTTGTGTTTTTTTGGGTTACAGACCTGCCAAAACCCGGAAGTACCGGAATGGGTTACTTCCAGGTTTCAGTGGCCAAGCATGTGCAGAAGCGCTAAATCGCACTTTGCGCATGTGCAGAAGCACCAAATCGCAACCCGCGCATGCGCAGACATGCCACTGCAGGTTGCAAATGCTGCGGGCTGAGAACGTGCATCCCGCACGGATCACGTTCGCAACCCGAGTGTACACTGTACCTCCTCAGGGCACACTTCCAGCCCGTTGTGGCAGGGTGGCATGAGGAGGATGCAACATCCATGCACCCTTCAATCCCAAGAATATCCTTTTTCAAACTTTAATAAAATCTAGGGGGGCGGGGAAAAGCTCTCCTCGATTCAGTATACCCTCCTGGAAAGCCATCACGACCCGCTCTCTTCTGATTTCAATATCCCCTTCTGGAAAGCCTTTTTGACATGCTCTCTTGCACTCTTCTCCAGGGGAGCCCGAGTTCCGCTATGTCGCTGGCATGCATGGCAACGAGGCTCTGGGCCGGGAGCTGCTGCTCAACCTGATGGAATACCTCTGCCACGAGTACAAGCAGGGCAACCCTCGCATTGTACGCCTGGTCACCGAGACCCGGATCCACCTGCTGCCCTCCATGAACCCGGACGGCTACGAGACAGCCTACAAACTGGTGGGTGGAGCAGAGGCACTGGCGCAGGGATGTTAGCAGGAGAGCGCAAGAAAACGCTATGGGCACGGCATGATGTGCCTCTCTCAGTCAGCTTGACCTCTGGGTCTCTGCGCTGGAGCTCCAAGGGCATCTGGGATGTCAGGTGCGGGGCAGTTTAAAACCTGACTAAGACGGAAGGTGGGACGCGGGTGGCGCTGTGGGTTAAACCACAGAGCCCAGGACTTGCCGATCAGAAGGTCGGCGGTTCGAATCCCCATGACGGGGTGAGCTCCCGTTGCTCAGTCCCTGCTCCTGCCAACCTAGCAGTTCAAAAGCACGTCAAAGTGCAAGTAGATAAATAGGTGCAAGTAGTTAAGTAGGTACCACTCCGGCGGGAAGGTTATCTACCTATTTATCTACTTGCACTGGTGTGCTTTCGAACTGCTGGGTTGGCAGGAGCAGGGACCGAACAACGGGAGCTCACCCCATTGCAGGGATTTGAACCGCCAACCTTCTGATCGGCAAGCCCAGGAGGCTTGGTGGTTTAGAGCACAGTGCCACCCGTGTCCCTAGAAGCCGAGTAGAGAAGGCAGGAAGGGGTTATCACTCAAAGCCATGCCCTGACGTTCTTCCCTTCCTTCCCGCATAGGGCTCTGAGCTGTCCGGCTGGGCGATGGGTCGTTGGACATACGAAGGCTTCGACCTCAACCACAACTTTGCTGACCTCAACACGGCCCTGTGGGACGCAGAGGACAACGAGATGGTGCCACACAAGTTCCCCAACCACTACATCCCCATCCCAGAGTATTACACTTTCCCCAATGCCACGGTGAGATCACGGATCTGCCCCCATCCCTCTGACCCCCGGGTATGGGCAGATGAGTCCTGGCTGGCGTCATATTTAAGGCCAGCACAGCTCACATCTGCCCCACATCAGCCTGCATGCCTTCTCCAAGCCTTCAGTGGCAACAGTGATGTCCTCTCAGGGCCGGCTCAAGAGATTTCATTGCCAGAGGTGAAGGGCAAGATGGCGTCTTCTCACATACAGAAATTGAAATATTGAAATACTTTATTGTCAGTTGTACAACTTGTATACAGTGAGATTACACGAGCACCCCTACTCAGCTCCCTTAGTCTTAATTCCCCTCGTTTACTGACGCACACCCACCAAACCCAAAAGTCAGTTGCCCTGTTGTTATCTTTTCATTCAGCAGCCTAACAGCCCACGTTGGTGCGACTAGTCATGCTTCCATATCTTCTGCGAGGACAGGAGAGCGAGAAAGTGCTGGCCAGGGTGTGAATCATGCCTGATATTTTCCTCTCTCTCCTGGGGCAACGTTCTTCCGCTATTTCATCCAGTGGATTCACAGGACAGCCCATAATATCTTGTGCTATATTCACCACCCTCTGTAGGAACTTCCTATCCGCTCAAAATGACGTCACGCGCATGCGCGGAAGCGGCAAAACGCGACCCGCGCACGCGCAGACGCGTATTACGTTCTACTCAGGATGCGAATGGGGCTCCGGAACAGATCCCATTCGCATCCAGAGGTACCACTGTACGTTTGACAACCGAGGTTCCTCTGTATGAACCACTGGAAGACTTGCCAGAGAGAAGGATTCTGAATCCTTTGGAGTCTGTGGATTATAACCTTCCATGGTCTTCTGAAAGAGTTCATTAATTTCATTGTATTCTTCAGCAGAAAAGCAAAGGGGGTACAGGGCACTCCTGTCTCCATCTCCTCCCTGCACTTCAGCATCTGCCGCCTGAGGCAGCTGCTTCACTCTGCCTCATAGTAGGGCCATCCTTGCACCGCTCCTCAGGCATGAAACCCCATCATGCACAAGCAGCATCGGCGTGCTTGCAAATGCCATGCCTGAATCCCCGTGACCGGGCTACCTGTAACCAGGGACGTACAGTGGATGCTCGGGTTGTGAACGTGATCCGTGCGGGGTGCATGTTCACAACCCGCAGCATTCGAAACCCGCGCCTTGCGATTCAGTGCTTCTGCGCAAAGCGTGATTTAGTGTTTCTGCGCATGCGCGACTGCCAAAACCCGGAAGTAACCCGTTCTGGTACTTCCGGGTTTCGGCAGTCCGCAACCCAAAAAAATGCAACCTGAAGCAGACGCAACATGAAGTAAAAGGTAAAGGGACCCCTGACCATTAGGTCCAGTCGTGGCCGGCTCTGGGGTTGCGGCACTCATCTCGCTTTATTGGCCGAGGGAGCCGGTGTACAGCTTCCGGGTCATGTGGCCAGCATGACTAAGCCGCTTCTGGCGAACCAGAGCAGTGCACGGAAATGCCATTTACCTTCCCGCCGGAGTGGTACCTATTTATCTACTTGTACTTTGACGTGCTTTAGAACTGCTAGGTGGGCAGGAGCAGGAACCGAGCAACGGGAGTTCACTCCGTCGCAGGGATTCGAACCGCCGACCTCCTGATTGGCAAGTCCTAGGCTCTGTGGTTTAACCCACAGCGCCAAGCATACTAACCCTGTTTCTGCCGCAACAGGTGGCCCCAGAGACTCGGGCAGTCATCAACTGGATGCAGCGCTACCCTTTCATGCTCAGCGCCAACCTGCACGGAGGGGAGCTGGTGGTCACCTACCCCTTCGACATGACGCGCACCTACTGGAAGGCCCAGGAGCTGACTCCCACAGCCGATGACGCCGTCTTCCGGTGGCTGGCAACAGTCTACGCCACCTCCAACTTGGCCATGGTGGATGACGACCGGCGCCTCTGCCACTACGATGATTTCATGAGGGAAGGCAACATCATCAATGGGGCGAACTGGCACACAGTGCCTGGAAGTGAGTGGATTAGGTTGGGATCCTACATGTTATCTCAGAACCCCACTGTCCCCAGTGGGATGGGATTGTTTGTGGACACCAGTGTGCCATATTTCAGTTTATGTTCCCTTAGAATCATAGAATTGTGCATACAGTGGTACCTCTGGTTACATACTTAATCTGTTCTGTAGGTCCGTTCTTAACCTGAAACTGTTCTTAACCTGAAGCACCACTTTAGCTAATGGGGCCTCCCACTGCCGCCGTGCGATTTCTGTTCTCATCCTGAAGCAAAGTTCTTAACCCGAGGTACTATTTCTGGGTTAGCAGAGTCTGTAATCTGAAGCGTATGTAACCTGAGGTACCACTGTACTTCAATATTGCCGAACTAACAGGGAGGATAAGAGGAGCTATGGTACAAAAAGTGAATAAGGAGTGGGCAATCAAAATTTATGTGGAAAAAGTAAAATTTCTGACAGATACTGAGTGAATCCAGAAAATGATTAGCGTGAAAGGAGAGTAAAGTTAAGATAGAAGAAGATATTAAAGAAATAATGAAATGTGTTTAAGCTAGTTGGAAAAATAAAGTAGTGTAACAAGAACGGCTGGAGGTCAAGTCACTTGGTGGGTGTCCGTGTGGGGTAGGTGTGTAGGTATGTTGATATGTACAGTATAAAAAGGTAAAGGGACCCGTGGGGTTGCAGCGCTCATCTCGCTTTATTGGCCAAGGGAGCCGACGTTTGTCCGCAGACAGTTTTTCTGGGTCATGTGGCCAGCATGACTAAGCCGCTTCTGGCGAACCAGAGCAGCGCACGGAAACGCCATTTACCTTCCCGCTGGAGCGGTACCTATTTATCTACTTGCACTTTGATGTGCTTTCGAACTGCTAGGTTGGCAGGAGCAGGGACCGAGCAACGGGAGCTCACCCCGTCACGGGGATTCGAACCGCCAACCTTCTGATCGGCAAGTCCTAGGCTCTGTGGTTTAACCCACAGCGCCACCTGTGTCACATTATGCACAGTATAGGTAGGTATTATATAGAGTAATGTAGGTATGTTTTATGTTATGAAAAGAAGGTAGTGCCTTGTGTACGTGTATTGTGTAAATGTCTATGTATGTGTTTTATATGTTAGTAAAATAAAAATTTAAAAAGCCCTCTGGCCTTGCATCTTTCGACCTGCAGGTATGAACGACTTCAGTTACCTTCACACCAACTGTTTTGAGATCACCATCGAATTGTCCTGTGACAAGTTCCCACACGAGTCGGAGCTGCCCCGGGAATGGGAGAACAACAAGGAGTCCTTGCTGGTCTACATGGAGCAGGTAAAAAGAAGGCCTCCCACAGGGGAAGGCAGGACCAGGTGGCGCCCCATTGATTTATTTCTTTGTGCTTTGCTGCTGGGCACATGGGTTGCTCAGTCTCAAAGGCCAGGTCCTTTCAGTCGATGTGGTGCTAATCAGGCGTCTCGTTACAGACCCGAAGGGGCATCAAAGGCATCGTCCGAGACAAAGACACGGAACAGGGCATCGCGGACGCCATCATTTCGGTGGATGGCATCAACCATGACATTAGGACAGGTACAGTTCACATCTGAAGGCAGATCCACCCAAATCTCACTCTATGAAACATCACGAGGAAAAACAACCTCTCAAAGGACCTGTTGATGGCATTCTACCATTGTACTGTGGAGAGTGTATTAACTTATGGTCTGTGTGTGTGGTTTGGGAGCTGCACGGCCAGGGGGGAAACAATGCTGTCCAGGGTTGTAAAGACTGTGGAGAGAATAATTGGGTGCACTCTTCCCACCTTGGATCAAATCTATGCTTCCAGGTGCCATAAGAAAGCTGCAGAGATAGCGCAGGATAGTGTGCACCCCGGAAATGATCTCTTTCAGCTTCTGCCTTCTGGAAGAAGGTACAGGGTTAGAAAGACTAGGACTAGCCGCCTGAGAAACACTTTCTACCCAAATGCAATTCTGGTTTTAAACGCAGTATAAAAAGTCTCTATGGGAGTATATTGTATTTTAAAATGGGGTTTCAGAGGTTTTAGGGGGTATTGAATGTCTTATGTAGATTTTTCAATTGCATTGTTCTGTATGGGACAATGACAATAAAGATATTGTATCGTATCGTAAAACATCCTTTGAAACCCGCACTTAGCCAATATGTGCCATGCAACCTCTCCAGATTGAGGTTGAATCCTGACAAGACAGAAGTACTGTGTTTGGGGGACAGGAGGCGGGCAGGTGTGGAGGATTCCCTGGTCCTGAATGGGGTAACTGTGCCCCTGAAGGACCAGGTGCGCAGCCTGGGAGTCATTTTGGACTCACAGCTGTCCATGGAGGCACAGGTCAAATCTGTGTCCAGGGCAGCTGTTTACCAGCTCCATCTGGTACGCAGGCTGAGACCCTATCTGCCTGCAGACTGCCTTGCCAGAGTGGTGCATGCTCTGGTTATCTCCCGCTTGGATTACTGCAATGCGCTCTACGTGGGGCTACCTTTGAAGGTGACCCGGAAACTACAACTAATCCAGAACGCGGCAGCTAGACTGGTGACTGGGAGCGGCCGCAGAGACCACATAACACCGGTCTTGAAAGACCTACATTGGCTCCCAGTACATTTCCGAGCACAATTCAAAGTGTTGGTGCTGACCTTTAAAGCCCTAAATGGCCTCGGTCCAGTATACCTGAAGGAGCGTCTCCACCCCCATCGTTCTACCCAGACACTGAGGTCCAGCACCGAGGGTCTTCTGGCGGTTCCCTCCCTGCGAGAAGCCAAGCTACAGGGAACCAGGCAGAGGGCCTTCTCGGTGGTGGTGCCCGCCCTGTGGAACGCCCTCCCACCAGATGTCAAAGAGAACAACAACTACCAGGCTTTTAGAAGACATCTGAAGGCAGCCCTGATTAGGGAAGCTTTTAATGTTTGATGTATTATAGTATTTTAATATTCTTTTGGAAGCCGCCCAGAGTGGCTGGGGAGGCCCAGCCAGATGGGCGGGATATAAATAATAAATTATTATTATTATTATTATTATTATTATTATTATTATTATTATTATCCAACCAAAGGATGTTTATGGAAATGCAAGTGGCAGAAGAAAGTGTCCAAAAAATGAGTACATTAGTGAAATGAGCATACAAAAATGTACAACATTAGGAGAAACTGCTTTCAGAATGGTGCACGTTAGTTAAAACTGCGTACACAAATGCTCTCCTTGGGGGAAATTTGCATTGAAATGCGCAAGAATTTCCACAATTTAAAAAATGTGCAGATCGCTGCAGAAATGTGGAGAACAGAATCTAACATGGGGGGCAGGGGGAGGGATGAGAAAGCGAGAGGACCAAAACTGGTGGATCCCTTGGTGAAGGGCTGTAGCTGTGATAGAGCACCTGCTTGGCATTCAGAAGGTTCAATCCTCAACAGCATCTCCAATTAGGGCAGGAAATGTCCTTGGCCTGAAACCTTGGAGAGCTGCTGCCAGTCAGTGCAGACTGTACTGAGTTGAATGGAGCAAAGGTCTGGTTCAGGGGGTTCAGCTAGATGACCCTTGGGGTCTATTCCAGATCTAATTCAATGATGAGTTGCCTTCCCATGTTCCTTCCAGCTCTAGTTGTATATCAAGGTTCGAGAGGTGGACTCCCTTAGGGTCTTCCAAGCAGTCAAATGAAATAGTATTAAATGGCTTTTGCGTAAATGTGCAATTAATTGTTACTCTTTTGAATTTTATTGTGTTATTATCTTCTTTAGTGGGTCGTGCAAACTCCTATTCTGGATAATGCTTCTCATGCGGTGGTGTCCAAACGTTTTCCAGAGAGGGCCAGATTTATAGGGTTGAGGGTTTTTTTATAGTTGTTGAGGTGTTTTTTTAGGATTTTACCCCTGGAAATAAATTGCCACTTGGGCAAGATTAAACCGACCATATTAGGCCCCCAAAACGGACTTTGGTCATGCCTGGGCCAGTGTGGAAATGTTGAGGATAGCAGGAGAGGATATATTGATTAAATATTATCCTCCCTCACTCACAGTAGAGAGCTTGTAGCAGAGCAGATGTCTTTGCACATTGCTGGAAGCTAGTCGATAGATTCATGAGAATCATTTGAGTTAAGCAATCCAGTTTGGTTTGTCCAGATTGGCTTGTTTCTAGTCAATCCCCTTTAAAGGTAAAGGGACCCCTGACCATTAGGTCCAGTCGTGGCCGACTCTGGGGATACGGCGCTCATCTCGCTTTACTGCCTGAGGGAGCTGGTGTACAGCTTCCGGGTCATGTGACCAGCATGACTAAGCCACTTCTGGCGAACCAGAGCAGCGCACGGAAACGCCGTTTACCTTCCCGCCAGAGCGGTACCTATTTATCTACTTGCACTTTGGCGTGCTTTTGAACTGCTAGGTTGGCAGGAGCAGGGACCGAGCAACGGGAGCTCACCCCGTCGCGGGGATTCGAACCGCCGACCTTCTGATCAGCAAGTCCTAGGCTCTGTGGTTTAACCCACAGCGCCACCCGCGTCCCCTTTAGTTCAATCTTAAAAACAATAATGACACAAGAGTCTTCTTTTAAGAGTAATGATAAGGTTTATTTACATTCAGTTCACAGTATGGTCCTGAAGGCAGGCTTTAGCTTGTAGTTACAGTTACAGAGAAAAGTCTGGGTTCCTGTGAGGGATGAGCCCATGTGCTGCTGGCTAAGAGCCAGCAGACAGCAAAAGGCATCGAGAAGAGATGGGATCAAGAGAGTCAAGAGGAAGATGGCTGCATGACTGGCCCTGTTATAGGGCCTGCCAGGGTCACGCCAATCTACCCGGTCACAAACATGGGGAGGATGCTCCAGACCAGGCGTGACAGGAAGTCCTAATGGCTGGAGCAACATTCCCCTGTGTGTCCACTCTGGGCAAGCAGGAACTGTTGTATTTGACTGCTTCAGTGGTGCTACATCCCATAGGGGCACTGGGGATGAGAGCCAGTGTGGTGTAGTGGTTAAGAGTGGTAGTCTCGTAATCTGGTGAACTGGGTTCGCGTCTCCACTCCTCCACATGCAGCTGCTGGGTGACCTTGGGCTAGTCACACTCAAATAAGTCTCTCAGCCCCACTCACCTCACAGAGTGTTTGTTTTGGGGGAGGAAGGGAAAGGAGAATGTTAGCTGCTTTGAGACTCCTTCGGGCAGTGATAAAGCGGGATATCAAATCCAAACTATTCTTCTTCTTCTTCTGGAATGGAGTGGGGGTTATAAAAAAAAATTGGGAACCACCGCCTTATCCGCCTGAAGCTTGATGCTTCCCTTAACTCCCCTTTTCTTCTCACCCCATCAGCTTTCGACGGGGACTACTGGCGCCTGCTAAACCCTGGTGAGTACGAAGTCACTGCTGCGGCTGAGGGCTACCATTCCGTCACCCGGAGTTGCCGTGTCTCTTATGAAGACAACCCCACCCTGTGTGAATTCCGCCTGACAAAGACACCCAAGCAACGGCTGAGGGAGATCCTGGCCAAAGGGGGCAAGGTCCCCAAGGATCTCGCCTTGCGCCTTCGCCAGCTGCGGCTGCACAAACTGCGGTCCCAGAAACGGGCTCAGTGAGGGGGACCCTTTGACCTCTTCCTGGACGGAAAGCTGCTTCTCAGACTCCCATTGCCTTCTTCTTCTGATCTTAGTGGATTCTTTCTTCAGCCTGAACGTTTTGAGTTTCTAGACACAGACCTCCGTGCCGTTGGCCTTCAAACTATCTTGTGATTTCTGGCCTTTGGGGAAATTAGATATACCGGTAAATCAGCCCCAGAATTTGTTCCCAGCCCCTCAAGCAATCGTGACAATATTATCGTCGTCATCATTGTTTCGGCACAATGTTTGCCATCTTGGCACTCATCAAGATCCATGTGTTTTTAAGTTCTACTTGTTATGAACATGTCAGAAATGGTGCTGAATTTCTAAAGCAACCTCTTTTGGTTTAAGTGCACCTGTACATGCCTCTCCCGGAAGCCGTTCCCTTTAAGCTCAGATGTGCAGAGGCTGGTTGTAGCCATTCAGCACTCTGCTCATGCACAAAGATAATGTATAATGAGATAAGAATCCAATGTCTTTGTCTGACCAGGTCTCTCCATGGTTTTAAGTTTGGTAATGAGTTGCAATTCAGCAGCTTCTCTTTCCAGTCTATTTCTGAAATTCCTTTGTAGTAAAACAGCTACTTTGAGATCTTGTATAGAATGTCCTGGGAGATTGAAGTGTTCTCCTACTGGTTTCTCTGTCTTGTGATTCTTGATGTCAGATTTATGTCCGTTTATTCTTTGGCGTAAGGTTTGGCCTGTTTGTCCAATATAGAGAGCTGAAGGACACTGTTGGCATTTGATGGCATACACAATGTTAGACGATGGATTCTTATCTCATTATACATGACAAAGCCATTTTTCACCTTCTCACCCCTTGCTTTTTCCTGTAAGACCTATTGCAGTCGTTAAGAGTCATCAACAGGCTCATCACAGCTATCTGCCAATCACCCATTCCCACCACCCTTCTGAGTAATACCCCTCCCCACCTTCTCACTATATAGAAGGATCTGGCAACTTCTGTTTCAGTGTATCTGAAGAAGTGTGCATGCACACGAAAGCTCATACCAAGAACTAACTTAGTTGGTCTTTAAGGTGCTACTGGAAGGAATTTTTTTTGTTTCACCTCACAGAGTGTTTGTTGTGGGGGAGGAAGGGAAAAGGAGATTGTTAGCCGCTTTGAGACTCCCTAGGGTAGTGATAAAGTGGGATATCAAATCCAAACTCTTCTTCTTGTTGTTGTCTTCCATAAACACGGTTTTAACAATGAGTCTGTAAGTGACTGTGGAGGCCAATTCTGGATCCACACATCCTTCCACAGTGGGGATGTAGGTTTCCGGGCGGGAGTTGATCACGGTGTGGATTTGCCAAGCATGCTTTCCTCTTACCATGTTTCTCCCTTGCATCCCAAGTTCGAGTGTCTTCAAAGCCCAGTTGGTAGAGCATGAGACCTGTAATCTCAAGTCATGGGTTCGGGCCTCATGTTGGGCAAGATTCCTGCAATTCAGGGGGTTGGACTAGATGACCCTAATGGATTCCTTCCAACTCTACAATTCTCTGATTCTGTGTTTCGAAACAGAGACCACCAAGCCTTCCGACTCATCTCTGCTCAGCGACTCAGTTGGGGAACCCTTGAAAATGGCGGCCCCCATAGGCAATGTTAGGGAAGTGAGGGATGCGGGCAGGTTGTGCCTTGAACAATGGATATTTCTCCCTGAGAATTTTCTCTATCACCCGAATCATTTTCTTGCATACAAGGGCTGCAGATGGATGGGTATTTCCTCAACACCCAGGCAAACCAATGGCATGTGAAGCTGGCTCTGACAGGCAGGCCCTGACCAGAACATGCTGTGGTCCATAGCCTTGGTTTCCCCAGGCTGGTGGGTGGGTGGGTGGTTGTCTGTGCCTCGCAGGGGCATTTGGGAAAGTGGAGCCTCACTTTGAGAGAACTGTTTAAAACGAAAATGCTGGCATTGACATGCCCTTGCGAGTCAAGTGGCATTCCGACAGAGCGTTACCAAATAAACCTTTTGCTATTTAACCTTCCAAAGCCTGCCTCGTGTGGAGTTGCTTCTCTGCTTACTTTCTCTTTAAACAACAGCCTTGCTGCGTCTGCCAAAGTTGATTGATCAGGCCTGAGACACGCAGTGCAGGATCTTTTCTTTGCATAAGTGAATACAAGAATAACCCCTGTAGCAGGAACCCCCCACCCCACCCCAATCATTCAGTTTGTACAAACTTCACACACACTCACACTCACACACTACATACGCCACACTTCTGTTATAAATTCATAGAAAAATCAACCATACATCAGATTTGCACTGTTCCATTTTTATTTTACTCCATATGACAAGGACTATCAAAGGGGGGTGGCTTGCTCCGACCATAACGCCTTGAAAATAGACTTGAGACTCACACCAGCTGGATCCTTCAGATGGAGAATGAATGACTCTTTGTTTAGAGATCAGGAGATTGTAAAGAAGGCCCAAAAAACGATGAAAGACTACTTTGAAATAAATTTGAACACTTCGGTGGAAAAGAAAACAATCTGGGACGCAAGTAAAGCTGTTATGAGAGGGTTTCTGATACAACAGAATACTATTAGGAAAAAACTCTGGAATGGTAAAAAGGACAAGATTTTGGAAAAGATAAAAGACGGAGAGAAAAGGTTGAGACTTAATCCAAAATCAAAAGAAGTTTTAAGAGAAATAAAATTCCATCAAGCACAATACGTGAAACTGATAAATCAAGAAGTTGAATGGAAAATCAAACAGATGAAACAAAGATCATTCGAATCGGCAAATAAATGTGGGAAGCTGCTCTCATGGCAGCTGAAAAGGAGACAAAGATTGAACTTTGTTACCAATCTAGAGGTTGAAGGAGAATGTATTCAGAAACCAGAAGAAATTAGAAAGTGTTTCCAGAGATACTTCAAAAAATTGTTCACTCAAGGACCCCAAGTGGAGACTGAGATAAATAAATTTTTAGAAAGCTATGGCCTGGAAAAACTAACACAAGATAAACAAACAGCCCTGAATTATAAAATAACACAACAGGAAATTGAAAGTTCCATTCAGAACATGCAATTAGGCAAATCCCCGGGCCCAGACGGACTTACCTCCAAGTATTATAAGACATTGAAGGAATATTTGACCCAACCATTGATGGAGGTATGTAACCAAATTATGGAAGGGAAAGGGGCACCAGATTCGTGGAAAGAGGCATTCATCACTTTGATACCAAAATTGGAATCTGAAAAGACTCAACTTAAGAACTATCGTCCTATCTCACTCCTAAACGTGGATTATAAGATTTTTGCTGATATTTTGGCAAACAGATTGAAAAAAGTTTTAAACGAAGTAATTCATAAAGACCAAGCAGGCTTTCTCCCTGGTAGGCATTTGTCTGACAACACTAGGAACATTGTGGATGTCCTGGAACTACTACAGACAAATTTGAATACGAAAGCAGTTTTGATATTTATAGACGCGGAGAAGGCCTTTGATAACATATCTTGGAAATTTATGAAGAAAAATTTGGAAGGGATGGGAGTGGGAAGGGCGTTCCAAAATGGTATCGAAGCAATCTATTCAGAACAAAAAGCTAAATTGATAGTAAACAACGTGGTGACAGAGGAGTTCAAAATTGAAAAAGGAACACGACAGGGGTGCCCCTTATCACCCTTGCTATTTATTTCTGTCCTGGAGGTTTTGCTGAACTTGATTAGGAAGGACCAGCGGGTGGAAGGAATACAGGTCGGAGGAAAACAATATAAACTGAAGGCCTTTGCAGATGATTTGGTTTTGACATTACAGGAGCCAGAACCCAGCACAAAAAGAGCTTTAGAACTAATCTCTGAGTTTGGTCGGGTGGCGGGATTCAAGTTAAACAAACAAAAAACTAAGGTCCTGGTAAAAAACTTGACACCTTTAGAAATAGAGGGGTTCCAGAAGGAAACAGAACTAAATGTGGTTAAAAAAATGAAATACCTGGGGGTTAACTTGACTGGGAAAAATTTGAATTTGTTTAAAGATAATTATGAAAAATGTTGGTCTGAAGTTAAAAAGGACTTAGAAATCTGGTCAAGACTGAAACTTTCCTTGTTGGGAAGAATTGCAGCAGTTAAGATGAATGTATTGCCAAGAATGTTGTTTTTGTTTCAGGCCCTGCAGATCGTGGACAGGGTGGAGTGCTTTGGAAAGTGGCAGAGGGACATTATGAAGTTTGTCTGGCAGGGCAAAAAGCCCCGAATAAAATTTAAAATACTAACAGATGCGAAGGAAAGAGGGGGATTTGCCCTGCCGGACTTAAGGTTGTACTATGAAGCTGCATCCTTCTGCTGGATGAAAGATTGGTTTTTGTTAGAAAACACTGATGTCCTAGATCTGGAAGGGTTTAACAATGCTTTTGGGTGGCATGCATATTTGTGGTACGACAAGGTAAAGTCTCATAAGTTATTTAAAAACCATATTGTCAGGAAATCTTTGTTTACTGTCTGGACTAAATACAAGGACTTACTCGAAAACAAGACTCCGAGGTGGCTGTCACCGATGGAGGCTAAGGCCACAAAAATACTTAATATGGGGGGTGGCTGGGCAAAATACTGTGAAATAATAGAAAAAGTGGGTGACACTTGGAGGTTGCAGAGTTTTGAAAAATTGAAAGGAAAGGTGCGAGACTGGTTTCATTACGCCCAAATTTTAGAGATCTTTAAAAAGGACAAAAAAATTGGCTTCCAGGTGGAAAAATCAAAATTAGTGTCAGAACTACTTGAACCTAAGACGAAAGTGCTTTCAAGAATGTATAACTTGTTGCTTAAATGGAATACTCAAGACGAGACAGTTAAATCAGCCATGATAAAATGGGCACAAGATATTGGGTACAACATTATGTTTGAAGACTGGGAAAGGTTATGGACCACCGGTATGAAATTCACGGCATGTAGTGCCTTAAAAGAAAACATTATGAAAATGATGTACAGGTGGTACATGACCCCAGTCAAACTTGCAAAGATATATCATTTGTCTGACAATAAATGTTGGAAATGTAAGGAGGCTGAAGGAACATTCTTTCACCTTTGGTGGACATGCCCGAGGGTGAAGGCTTTTTGGGAAATGATTTATAACGAGTTGAAAAAGGTATTTAAGTATACCTTTCATAAGAAACCAGAGGCCTTCCTCCTGGGCATTGTAGGCCAGAGAGTGCCAAAGAAAGATAGAACTTTCTTTCTATATGCAACTACAGCAGCAAGAATTCTTATAGCCAAATACTGGAAGGCACAGGAGCTACCCACACTGGAAGAGTGGCACACGCAACTGATGGACTACATGGAACTGGCTGAAATGACTGGCAGAATCTGAGACCTGGGAGAAGAGGCAGTGGAAGAGGACTGGAAAAAATTTAAGGACTATTTACAAAAACATTATAAGTTATATGAATGTTGAGAATTTGCTAAGTTTTGAGAAAAACATGCTTCAGTATTGAGATTCGGAAATGATTGAAACTAAGTTACGATTGAGAAAAGTTTAACTTTTAGAGTAAATAAGTAGATGAAAACACAAAAACACATGAAACAAGGTATTAATTTGCTGTTTATTTTTATTGTAAAGAATGCAGGGATGGAGGATGTGGGGAAGTCCAGTTGATGATGAAAAAAGATTTGGAAAAATGAATTTACTTTTGTTTAATTTTTTCTTCCTTTTTGTAAAATAGCTTTTGTTGTGTTATTGACGTTGTATTGACGATGTACTTTGACCTTGGAAAACAAAGCAATAAAAAATATTATAAAAAAAAACAAAGGGGGGTGGCTTGGTTCTGGTCAGCCATAATCCCTTCACCATACCACACATCCACAGGAGCCCTGCCCAGTTGCTATGCCAATCCTGATGATCCCAGACAGAAGACAATCAAGATCACAAAGAACTTGCATATGGGAGTGGATTCAGCATGGACAATGATCAGATCTTCCCTCAGGGGGCAGGAAACTGCGACTACCTTTTGTCCTCAGAAAATGACTCATGGGGAGGGGGAAAGGAGGAACCAGCCAGGTGACAGGACACTCAGGTTACCACCATAACTCCTCCCTCAACCCATCCTTTCTGTAATGTATGCATGATGTTTCTGGTGGTGGGCTTGAGCTACAGGAGGGGAATTTCAAAAGTTTTTATAAGGTCTTGCACACCATCTTTCTGGGTCTTTCCTCTCTCTTGCAAGTGAGGGGAACTCAGAATTGATGCTTTTGAGTTATGGTGCTGGAGAAGACTCTTGAGAGTCCCATGGACTGCAAGAAGATCAAACGCATCCATTCTGAAGGAAATCAGCCCTGAGTGCTCACTGGAAGGACAGGTCGTGAAGCTGAGGCTCCAGTACTTTGGCCACCTCATGAGAAGAGAAGACTCCCTGGAGAAGACACTGATGCTGGGAAAGATGGAGGGCACAAGGAGAAGGGGGCGACAGAGGACGAGATGGTTGGATAGTGTTTTCGAGGTTACCAGCTTGAGTTTGACCAAACTGCAAGAAGTAGTGGAGGACAGAGGTGCCTGGCGTGCTCTGGTCCATGGGGTCACGAAGAGTCAGACACGACTAAACGACTAAACAACAACAACAACAACTCTGGTTGGTGTCTTTACTTTTTGTCCAAGGGAGCCCTCGGATTTTTCCGGTAACACCCGAATGCACACACAAACCAAGGATGGGGGATATTCACACATGCAAGAGACTCAGGCTAGGGATCCTTACAACAAGCAAAACTGGGGGAAAGGTGATGCCTGACAGAAGGAAGAGACTCTGGGGATTCCTGCTGCTTAAGTCTTCTCCAAACTGCAATCCTTTCTCCAAGCTGTCATTCTTTTCCGCAGTTGGTCTTCTCAACATTTGGCTCCCCCCCCCCTTTTCTTTTTCTTTTTCAAAGCAAAATAAAAGCAACTTAAGTAACGGACATAAAAACTTCCAAATGTCTCAACAAATGAAACTGACCTGTAAAAAATGTTACTTGGAGGGGGGGAAATGAGAGAGAGACATTGCACATACAGTACTTTTGTAAACCAAGAAAATATTTAATAAAAATACATTTTAAAAAACAACAAACAACAAGGACTTCTAAGAGCACTTCGAATGAGGAGAGAGCGGACTACAGAAATGACCGGATATTTCAAAGAGCAGCGATGCAAATAATAGTTTATACCATGGCCGTGCTGTCTCCTCCTACGCTGGTCTACTCAGATGTAAAGCGGCCAAGTTCAGGTAAGGGTGCCCAGGGCTGCCCTTAAGGTAGGGCTTGAAGAGGATGGTGTTTTGGCCTCACAAGAAAGGTTTTAAGGGTGACGGGTGAGTGGGGAGGGAGGGGAAAGAGGGAGCTCTTCATCCCACTATATGCCCTGCTAAATCAACACCTGAGTAAAACCTTCCTCCTTCTTGGAGCAGATGAATGTCGAGAAGAATGGCTGCAGCTCAGAGTCCACTAGGTTCTATAGGTCTACTCTGGAGTCATGGCTTACCTGCCAAGGCACGTAAATAGATTTTGTGTGCGCACAAACACACTTCATTCACACACACACACAAACACAGATATGTGCTGTATGTTCAGCTTGCTTTCCATCCTGTATTTTATACACACATACACACACACACACACATATATATATATTGTGTGTGTGTGTGTGTGTGTGTTTATATATTTATGTTGTTGTTGTTTAGTCGTGTCCGACTCTTCGTGACCCCATGGACCAGAGCACGCCAGATCTCGTCCTCTTTCACCCCCTTCTCCTTGTGCCCTCCATCTTTCCCAGCATCAGTGTCTTCTCCAGGGAGTCTTCTCTCCTCATGAGGTGGCCAAAGTATTGGAGCCTCAGCTTCAGAATCTGTCCTTCCAGTGAGCACTCAGGGCTGATTTCCTTCAGAATGGATCCGTTTGATCTTCTTGCAGTCCACGGGACTCTCAAGAGTCTCCTCCAGCACCATAATTCAAAAGCATCAATTCTTCGGCAATCAGCCTTCTTTATGGTCCAGCTCTCACTTCCATACATCACTACTGGGAAAACCATAGCTTTAACTATACGGGCCTTTGTTGGCATTATATATTTATACACACACACAAACTATGTATCTGCATCTATATATTTCAAAGTTATCTATATCACATATACACACACATATACATATTACATATATATATTTCTATATAGATTTATAGCTCATTTCAGAAAAATCTATATCTGCATGTATATATTTCATTCATATATATATATATATATATATATATATATATTCATGCTCTGGTCCATGGAGTGGACCAGATATTTCATGCTCTGGCGTGCTCTGGTCCAGGGGACACGAAGAGTCGGACACGACTAAACAACAACAATATATTTCATATATATACATATATAGATATAGGTATTCATAAACACACAATATACATATATTTGTGTGCAAACTTCCAGATATATTTATAGTTCATATCTATATAGATATGCGCACTTCATATATAAAGATATATAACGCAGCACGTCTCGTAACCTCTAGGGTTCCCACCATAGAGAGGGCCGAGCCCTTCCTTCCCTTCCCCCCCCCCCCCGCGCGCTGATTGGCGGCGGAGTCGGGAGAGCCCGCCCACCGCGGGGAGAGAGAGGCTCCTCCCCTTCCCCTCCTTTATAAGCCTCCGTCTCTCTGCGCCGTTCTGCGGTCGTGTATATTTTTTTCCCGCCCCCTAAGGTCACGTGGTGCGGGGAGGCTCGTCTCCGGAAGCGACGTCATCGCCAGGCGCAGGGTGGCGTGGGGCGTCGCTGCCGGGGGAGAAGGTGAGGCGGCGGAGCCGCGGGGGTTGCTATGGCGACGGGGGGTGGGGTGGGGGGAGGCCCGTCGCCCTCTGGGGTGGGCGAGGGAGGCCGCCTGGAGGGTCAGGCCGGAGGGACCCCCTCAGGCAGCAGCGAAGCCAGCCCTGCCCATGCAGTGGCCGGCCAGGTGGACCCCCCCAAAAAATGGGGAGGCCCCCCCAAGGGCAGGGACTGAGAGCAGCAGCAACAGCAGCGCTGCCCCCTCTTCTCATTGCCAGAGGAGTTTCCTTGACTCCAAAAGTGGAAACATAGCACAGCCTTCCTGGCTGCTGCCATTATTACTATTATTATTATTATTATTATTATTATTATTATTATTATACGATACGATAATCTTTACTGTCATTGTCCCATACAGAACAACGAAATTGGAAAAAAAATCTACATCAGATATTCAGAAACCAACAAGCCTGCTATCCCAGCCTGGTTAGCCCCTAAAAACTCTGATACCCCATTGTTAAATACAATATACTCCCACAGAGACCACCTTACACTGCGTTTAAAACCAAAATCGCGTTATGTTATTATATTATATTATATTATATTATAATTATAATTATTATTTTATTTGTTTGTTTGTTATTGCATTATAGTTATTAGCCACGCCTTGTGCATGACTTGCAGGATTTTAAGCAAGCAAACGCATGCGTATATTAAAACTAGGTTTTTTTATTTTAAAAAATGGACAACGCAAAAAAACAAATGCAGCTCTGCTTTTAAATGTGTTTGTGGGAGGGGAAGTGGGAGTTACTGGGGGTTTTTTTGTTCTTGCTCTTTTTATGTGTTTTGTGGGTTGTTGTTTTTTTAAAAAGGGTTTTTATGTCGCGAACCGCCCTGAGAGCTAAGGATAAAGGGTGGTATGCGAATTAATTAAAGCAAGCAGACTAAAGTAAAAAATGCAAAAAGTGTTGGGGTTATGCGCTTAGGGACCGCCTCCGTCAGTTTGTCCAGTCCTCTTCTAAAGCCATCCCAAGCTGGTGTCCATCACTAATACATGTGTGAGCAAGTTCCATGGCTTTTTTTCTACACTCTGCTCTGTCCTTTGCTGTGTCTGCTTCCTAATGATTACTGCATTTACTTCTTCTCCGAGGAGTTCAAGGTGGCCTGCACTGTTCTTCCCCACTCCTCATTCAGTCCCAATGACTTTGTTAAAGACGTCATGAAGTTAAACGGATTCCATGCTAGTCTTATCCAGGTCCTTGTCCAACACTCACATATCTCTCTCTCATATGTCTGCTTGTGTGGTAACAACCTTTCCCTTCTGTTTGTTGATTCTAGTGTTCTCCCACTAGCCTGCCTCCTCCAGTGGTGCCCATCTCTGCCCGGTGCACCATGGTGCGTTACCACATCCGCGAGTACCGCCCCGAGGACTATGAGACGGCGCGCGACTTGTTTGCCACAGGGATGAGCGAATATGTGCCCACCCTGTGCGTGCACATGCTGAAGCAGCCCTGGCTAATCCTGCTCCTGGCCTGCACCTTCTGCTTGCTGCTAACCAGCTCCAAATCGCTCCTGCTGCCCATCCTGGCCGTCACCCTGCTTCTGGCCGTCGGCCGGCAGCTCCTAGGCTACATCTGGTCCATGTACATCGACCACTGCTTGCAGGAGGACCTGCTGGACATCAAGGCTGCTTACCTGGGAGACAAGGGCTCCTGTTTCTGGGTGGCCGAGGCAGATGAGTGTGTGGTGGCCATCGTGGGTGCCAGGCCCTCTGAGGAACACCTGGGAGAGCTCATGTTGAAGCGCATGTCGGTTCGGAAGGACTATCGCGGCCTTGGCATTGCCAAGGCCCTCTGCAGGACAGTGATCTCCTTTGCCCGAGAGCATGGCTACCAGTCTGTGGTGCTGAACACCCTCATGGTGCAGCATGAGGCCCGCGCCATGTACGAGGGCGTCGGCTTCCGCATGTATCACCACTATGTCCTGCCCACCATCTACGGCAGGTTGGCCAACTGCACCGTTTCCAAGTATCGCTATGATATCCCCTCCGTGGACTGAGGAGGGAAACCGGGGAGTGGTCGGTGGTGTCTGCTTGGGTCTGGTCTTTCATCCCATTTGTCCCTTGGGCATTTGGTGCTGTTGATTACGTGGTGCCAAGAGAATTGGAAGTGGTTTGTTCTGGTGCTGAGCAAAGGGGTGTCTCCTTTCGGACTTTTCCAGTTTGCTGCAGAGGGCACTTGACAGCCAAGTTTCAAGGAATTCTAGTAATGAAGGAAACCGTAACTAGTAATATTTCCAGAAGGATCCTTTCCTTTTTGCTTCCAAGGTGTTTGTGAGAAAATGGGAGTCCCGGTTTGGAAGGGATGTGTGGCTTTACAGGACTGAGTTTTCATTGCCGGAGAAAGTGGGCTTCTCTGGTGGCCTCATCTCAGCACTTCTGAACTTGCACGGAAGCCGCTCTTTGCCTTGTTCCTTGAGAGGACTGTTGCTGGCCCAAGTGGCAAGCTACCGGCCCAAGTGCCAGGAGGGACTATTGCTGGTGTCACAAGGGCCTTTGTTCTTTTCTTTTTTGCCTTCTGGGATGGGCTCAGGCCTCAGAGGCCCTTCCATCACATCACCTTGATGCAAAGATTTGTTTGTTTCCTCAGGGCATGCAGCACATTGAGCTCTGCGTCCGATTAAATGTGCAGGAAATTCATTCTTCGTGCTCTTCAATGCAACCCAAATGCTGCTGTTTTCAGATGGAACATAACCTCTTAACTACATTCATTTGAACTCGCTTAATAACTCCAGCAGTTGTCTCTGGTGTGTCCTTTGAGATGTGATCCTACCTGAGGAGATAATGTTTTTCCTTCTTTGAGTTCCCCTCATTATGGTCGCAAAATTATGACTACTGTTTCTATAAACCAAGGGCCAAGAATAAATCTCTCCAATACATTTGTACAGGGGAATGTTCTCGCAAGTTTTTCTGCCAAAACAATAATAGCATTAATTTATCATTTATATGCTGGCCATCTGGCCGGGTTGCCCCAGCCACTCTGGGTGGCTTCCAATAAAAAACAGTAAAAGCACAATACAGTGGTACCTTGGTTCTCAAACTTAATCCGTCCCGGAAGTCCGTTCCAAAACCAATCTAACAAGACCACTGATTCATAAAATGAAAACAATAAATAATGTACTACAGTCACACAATCAGTAGCTGAACTGGGTTCCACACAAAACAAAAACCGGGTTCCAGGCAAAAACAAAAATGCAAAATAAATAGCAAAAACACTAGGGTTAGGGTCAGGGTTACTGTAACACACAAAATGGAAGTGTGGCACTCAGATCGGAAGTGTAACACTCAAAACGGAGCACGTTCGGCTTCTGAAAAAAGTTTGCAAACGGGAACACTTCTGGGTTTGCAGTGTTTGGGTTCCAAGTTGTTTGAGTACCAAGGCATTTGAGAACCAAGGTAGCACTGTACAACATTACGCACTAAAAACTTCCTTGAACGGGGCTGCCTCCAGATGTCTTCTACAAATCACATAGCTGTTTATCTGTTTCACATCTGCAGAGAGGGTTTCCACAGGGCAGGTGCAACTAACGAAAAAGCCCTTTGCCTGGTTCCCTGTAACCTCATCTCTTGCAAAGAGGGAACCACCAGAAGGCCCTTGGAGCTGGATCTCGGTGTCCAGGCTGGACGATTAGGGTGGAGATGCTCTTTTAGGTATACATGGCCAAAGCCATTTAGGGCTTTAAAGGTGCTCGGAAACACACTGGGAGCCAATGTAGTTTTTTTAGGACTGGTGTTATATAGTTCCTGCGGGTGCTCCCAGTCTAGCTGCCACATTCTGGATTAGTTGTAGTCGCCTTCAAAGGTAGCCCCGTGTAGAGTGCATTGAATTCTCGAAAAAGCAAGACACTTCCGTTAGCCTTGTGGTTGCTCTAGAAAAAGGGCAAGCAACAAGAACTGTAGAGTTGGAAGGGACCCCGAGGGTCATCTAGACCAACCCCCTGCAGTGCAGGAATCTCAACTAAAGCATCCCCTGCAGATGGCCAGCCAACCTCTGCTTAAAAACCTCCAAGGAAGGAGAGGGAGTCCATTCTACTGTCAAGCAGCTCTTGCTGTCAGAATGTTCTTCCTGATGTTTAGTCGGAATCTCTTTGTTTCTTGAGTCTTACCCTCCAGAGCAGGAGAAAACAAGCTTGTTCCTTCTACTATGTGGTCCCTTTATCTCAATATAGTCTACACTGACTGGCAGGGGTTCTTCATGATTTCAGAAAGGAGCCTTGCTTACCCCTACCTAGAAATGACACTGGGAATTGAACCTGGAACCTTTTGCATGAAATGCAGGTGCTCCACCACTGAGCCAAGCGCCTTCCTGTCAAAAGTGTGTTTTGGGGCAAGGGGAAGGCTGTATGTATGTGTGGGTGTAAGAGAGAGTGAGAGAGGTGTGTGTTGTGCATCAACTGGACTCAAAATGGTCGCCACCTGTATTTTAAAGATCTAAGAGCCTAGATTTCCACACTTTGCTGTATGTTTTGTGATTCTAAATCTGCTGGGCTTCTCTCACCAATGAATACTTGCACCAAACCTTGTTCTTGCCATCCAGAAATTCTCCTTTCTATACACTTACATTTTGCACCAACAGAATTAACAATAAGACTTTCAAAAAGTTAAAATAATAATAGACTAAAAACAGATTAAAGCTCCTACCAACTTTCTAAGCACCTGGGTTGGCATGCCTGAACGAAAACGTTTGATGCAGGCACCGAAAAGTGAAGGGGCATGGCCTGATACCACACTCTTGCTCCTGAAAAAATATTGAGGAGCCATAGCTGGCTTCTTGAGAGTGTTGGTTTTTGCACATCTATCGTTAGTGATCAGAAAGACTGCATCTTCCAGAAGGGTTTCCCACTGCCTGCCCCAGGGTTTAGGGTGTGCACATTCTCTCCACCTGAGAGGCTTTGAGTTACATGATACAGCCTCATAGGAGTCGAGTTACTTTCATGAATTTGTTTATTTTGTAAAATTTATATACCACTTTGATTGTAGGGGGAAATATCAAAAGAGGTTTACAAAAAAGATAATAAAAACATTTTTTAAAAATTCAGCTGTAAAAGTAAGTAAAAAAGCAAAAACCACAATAAAATAGACTAAAACAAATCAAAACTCATTAAGACTTCTGGGTGGGAATGACTTCTGCAGGCGCCAAAAAGAACAGTGATGACTCCTGCATGATATCAATAGGCAGGGAGTTCCAAAGTGTAGATGCTGCCACACTAAATGATCAGGTTCATTATTACTATTATGTTTTCACGTAAAGTTTAAGGTACATAAAAGTAAAACAAACAGAACATTAAAAATTGCAAACAAGTGTGGGACAATCAAATTTTCAAATCGATGGCAGAAGGGTTCCATATCCATGTCAAATGTCGTCCATAACGTTCATTTACAATCGGGTTCTTAGAGCCAGTTTTGCCATTCAAGTGGTCAACTGGGTGCAGGTGGGGCAATCAGACCTCGCAGGCAAACTGGTCCCAACTTGTTAAGGGCCTTCCTTATATGCTAATAGTAACACCTTGCTAGAAAAATGCAACCTGTGCTGCTGATAGCAGTAGTGCGACTCAAGCAACACGTTGGCGATTAATATACAGAGAACAATAATTATACATACTTTATGAACCTTCTGAGAAAAATACAAAACATTAAACAAAGCCACAGAGACCTACAAACTACCCAGCCTAAGATGAACTTATAATGTCTGGTTTCAATAGATTTTTCAAATGCTTAACTCAGCCTTTTAGATAAGTTCATGAGGATACCAACAAAAAGTAAGTTCGGTGTCATTCACAATACTGAGAGATGCTAGTGGAGCTGTAGATAGATGTTAATAAAGTTGTAGACAATGAAGTTGTAGAGACAGGGTGCTGACGTTTTGCACCTGTTTCGCCTTGGCAGTCCAAGTAATCAAAAGGCCGCTGTTTGCCCCGATGGAGCCCTTTAACTGGGGCTTGCAGGTACCACACTCCCAATATTGTTTTCTGGTCTTCAGTGGTCTAATCTCAAAGTCTTGATAACATATATCAATATTCAGTCTTATAGAGAATACTCTTTCTTGGCTTAAGCTTAAGAGACTGATTTGCTTAGCCATTGTGAATAACACCAAACTTACCTTTTGTTGGTATCTTCATGAACTTACCTAAAAGACTGAGTTAAGCATTTGAAAAATCTATTGAAACCAGACATTATAGGCTAATAGTGTTAATGGAGAAATCTGAGAACTCCCTTGGACAAAAAACAAGGACACCAGCCAGGAATACCAGAGCAAAACAGCAGCCAGTAGGCTTGGTCTTTATTGAAGACTGTCACGACAGGACTCCCACCTGCCACAAGGTAGAACAAGATGGAAGCCCCCAACAAAAGAGCCCCCAAACTTTTATTAGCTGATAATCCCCATGTTACACACCCCAAACTACATCACTAATACATAATGGTTACATCATGAAAGGGGAGGTCTGGTGGCCGGAATCTGAGCATCCTGGACCCTGCCCCATGGTTTCCCTCTCCCTCCACCAAACACCCATCAAGTGTAACAAAAGAGAGATTTACATTTCCCTGTTTCCCAGCCAAGTTAATCACACCCTTTTGTCTTCATCTGGGTTTGTTATTTCTGGAATGGCTACCTGTCTGGCACTCAGGTATCAGGATGCCAGGGATTATCACTCAGGCAGAGGGGCTGCTGAGGAGCTGAGCTCACATGTCTATATTAATTTCTGAAGTTTTCCCTGTGAGCCCGTACATGGATACATTGATCAGTGAATTCTTACATTTGGTATCATGCAGCAAAGGCCCTTTGAATAGATAGGAATAAACTGTGATGAAGTGTTTTGTGGGGACAAATCACAAAAGTCACAAAAGCGATTGTGCTGATTTTGGTAGTGGGCTGCATGTGCATGATATCTGCTGGAGGGGCAAACCCCCCTCCCCAACCTGTACATAAATTCCTGCAACAGTTGTAACACCTTGAGCTTGGCCAGGTAGCAAGCAGATAGACCACCAGTGCAGACCTCTGTGAGCTTTGAGCAAACGAAGGCACCCAGATGGGCTTTTTCCTCCTTAAAAGCTTCAAGGGAGGAACTTCCACATCCTCTTAAAAACGTGTCAGCTTTGCTGCTCAGCTGCCCTTCTCACTGATTGCAATGGTGGCAGGGAGGCTGTGATGCGTGCAGTGGGTGGGATCTGGCATAAGAGCACCCTGCAGGGGCTGATGTGTGGGGAAGGATCCCTGCTTGCCTGGAGGGAGGAGCAGGCTGGATCTCTGCCTTGAGCTTGCGTGCAGCCTGCTTTCTGGTTGGCTGCTCCCGGAGGAGGAGGAGGAGGAGGAGAATCGCTCACTGGCAGCTGCCCAGCTTGCAAAACCAAGCTGCAGCCAGGTTAAGGGAGAAGGGAGAAGGCGGATTGGAGGTCCTGCGAACAGGACTGCTCACACACCTGGCAGCAGGTAAGAGAGAGAGAGAGAGAGAGAGAGGGAGGGAGGTGTGCACTGGCGGTATCAGGGCTGAGAGTGTTCCACATAATCAAAGCCTGCTGGACCAGGCCAGCACATTTTTGCAGGAAATTCCCTTATTCCTGCGCCGTTTCCCACTGCTTCCCTCTATGCCGGATTGTTACATATCTGGTAGACTGTCCCCGGGACAGGTGAGGCTGCTGATCCCTTATTTTTGAGGCTAAAGGTAAAGGGACTGCTGACCGTTAGGTCCAGTTGTGACCGACTCTGGGGTTGCGGTGCTCATCTCACTTTATTGGCCAAGGGAGCCGGCGTACAGCTTCCGGGTCATGTGGCCAGCAGGACTAAGCCGCACACGGAAACGCCGTTTACCTTCCCACCGGAGCAGTACCTATTTATCTACTTGCACTTTTTGTGCTTTCGAACTGCTGGGTTGGCAGGAGCAGGGACCGAGCAACGGGAGCTCACCCTGTCGCGGGGATTCGAACCGCCGACCTTCTGATTGGCAAGTCCTAGGCTCTGTGGTTTAACCCACAGCGCCACCCGTGTCCCTCTATTTTCGAGGCTGCTGGTCCCTTATTTTCAAATCTGAAAGTTGACAGCTATGGGCCAGCATCCCACCGAGGCCAGCATCCTAGGTGGCCAACCAGATGCGCGTTGGAGGAGGAGGAAACCCTGAGGCGGCCTCAGGTTCAAATCCCGAGTCTCCTATTAAAAAGGCGAGATATAAATGCAATACAGTGACCAGAGACGCGCTTTGCATGCTTAGGGTCCATTGTTTCATGCCTGCGGCATCCCAAGCGAGAGAAACTTGGCTGCAGCACAGCCTGGCCTCCACTGCACAAAAGGGGTAAAGCCTCTGGAATTGCAAATGACCCAGCAATAAACCAACCACAAGAGGACTCAGAGCCGCCCAGCCTAATCCTGGCAAATGGGGGAGGGGGGAGCGTGGGGGGCAAAGTCTTGTTGCTGCAGTGGAATGCAAGAGTTAACTGATCTTGATGGGGATGAAGGGGGGGGGAAGGGTGTCCCTACCCATTTTAGTTTCTTGACTTGCATACCACCAACAGTTTACTTTGGGTACTCCCCCTGCCAATAAATAAAGTTTAATATTTAACCAACTGCTCCTCTGGGTGTCCTTCTGGGCTGTGTCAAAAGGTTTCTTGCTGACCGCTCTCAAAGCACCTCCAGTTTGTTTCCATTTCAAATAATAATAATAATCATCATCATCATCTATTTTAAAATTACGTATTTTTCACCCTATAGGATGCACCTAGATTTGGGGGGGGGGGAATAAAGGGGGGGGAAATATTTTTTCCCCCAGGCGCGGGGCTGGGGAAGCCCGAGCTTCCCCCTCCCCCAGCCCCCAGAACGGGACCCAGAGCGATGCCGTAGCTGCCTGCAGCTTTGGCATCGCTCTGGGAGCTTGCGGGGCTGGGGGAGGGGGAAGCCCTCCGCCAGCCTTCTAACCAAGTCGGGGGACAGCGGGAAAGGCGCGCTGCGCCTCCCGCTGTCCCCCGAGTTTGCTGGGCTGGCGACGGGGAGGAGCAGGCTTCTCCCCCCCGCCAGCCTTCTAACCAAGTCGGGGGACAGTGGGAAAGGCGTGCTGCGCCTCCCCGCTGTCCCCCGACCTTGTGGGGCTGGCGGTGGGGCTCTCCTGAAGCATGGAGAGTGAGAGGGGTCAGTGCGCACCGACCCCTCTCGCTCTCCAGGCTTCAGCAAAAGCCTGCATTCACCCCATAGGACGCACACACATTTCCCCTTCATTTTTGGAGGGGAAAAAGTGCGTCCTATAGGGCAAAAAATATGGTAATAGTTTGCTTTTAGGGAGGGGGGTCAGGCTCCGACTGCTACCCCACCAAAAACTTTTTAGCGGTCTCCCCCTCACAAAAATGTATCCGTAAAAAATGAGTTTTGTGACACCACCCAAAATGTGTGGGTCCTCCCCCCCCCCCCCGTTTTCTTTTAAGGGATTTAAAATACTGGAGGTGATTGGAAGGTCTTTTGCAAAGCAACTTTAAGAACTGGAGTTATTGCCCTACCCAGTTTTGCTCATCACTTGGGCTACTTTGACATGAACCTGCCCCCGCTCAAGAGTTTGACATGGGTCATGGTGGTCCTAAGCCCCCAAAGGTCTACCCACTCCAGGAATAGACTGTCCTGTTGGCATCTGTCTGTTTTGGGTGATGATGGAGGAGTGTGCTGTCCTTTAGATATCTGGCTTTAGAGCCGTGCTTCCCAATGTATCTGGGAATACCAAAACCCACTCCCAGTGGCCTCCCACCCGACCCTGTCAAAAGCATTTTTCAGAATAGCGGCTTGCACGACCCACTAAGAAAGAGAATAACCCAATAAAGTTCAAAGCTGTCACAGCTAATTGCACCTTTGTTAGGGTTGTGATACATCCAGAATTTCCCGTACATACACGGAATACTGCAATCAGAAGCAGTGTCTGGGCAGAAATCAGTTAAATGTCCAGGGAAATCCAGATGTATGACAATGCAGTGTCATATTTGCTGCCAATTTTTTGAAGTTCATTTAAACTTCGGGCAAAAAAAATATATATAGCTCAACAACTCTTGCGTCCGGATTTTTTCACTTTTTGAAATATGGCAACCCTTCCTTTGTTCAAAATCCAATTGAAGCTCATTAGTTTAATTAATTCAACAAAACTGATGAACTTGATCCAGGGATGCCAGCTTTTCAAAGTCTGATAGTCATTTATGCCTCCATGATACATGACAAGATAAAAAAGATGTTTAAAATGAGTTTATCAAAAAAGCCCAAAGCATTTCTGTTAGGGATTATAGAGGCAGAATTACCCCCCCCCATCAAAATAAAAATGTTGAAGTTATTTATTTATTTATGTATGTAACAGCAGCTAGGATTTTATACGTGCAGAAATGGAACAAAGTTCCAACCAAAATGGATAAGTAAGATATATAGAACTAGCAAAATTAACAGCAAAATTAAGAGAATCTAATGATGAGTGTTTTATGGAAGAATTGAATGCTTTTTCAGACTATTTTAAAGAATAATAATAGTACAATGAACTCGTGAGCAGGATTTGAGCTATGAGCAACAGAAGTACGGTAATTAGATTATAAAATTGTGGTTATGATTCAGTAGATTGAAAATACGGTGCAGCAGAAGGGCAGAAACAACTCTGGGAAAAGGCGTGGGAAGTCGACAAAAATAAAAGACGAAATTGTGTTATGACCGTTTGTGCTAAAAATGTTGAAACTTAATAAAATACAATTGAAAACAGTAATTTATGCCTCCAACATCCCCCTTGTCTCTTTCTGCCCCCCTAGGTGGTTAATACTACTACTACTACTACTACTACTACTAATAATAATAATAATAATAATAATATAAATAAGTATAAAAATAAATTTTATTTCTACCCCACCCTCCCCAGCCAAGACGGCAAACACCAAGTATAAAAAGTATTGATTAAAATACAACTTACAAACAAGATTAAAGCACAACATTAAAATGCAGCCTCATTTCCGTAGAAACTGAAATCAAAAACTTTTTGGGGATGAAAACATCAAATCTTCACCAAGGCCAACTATCCAGACTGGTCCTACGTGGGCCAGAAAAAAGCCAGGGAAGTCCCCAAATAGGAGTTCCATCACAGAAGGAGAAAGGAAAAAGGAAAGAGGGGGAGGGGAGGGGATCAAGTGGATTCCAAGCCAAAGGCCAGGCAGAACAACTCTGTCTTACAGGCCCTGCGGAAAGAAATCAGATCCTGCAGGGCCCTGGTCTCATGAGACAGAGAGTTCCACCAGGCCAGGGCCAGTGTTGAAAAGGCCCTGCCTCTGGTTGACACTAGTCTGATTTCCTTAGGGCCCGGGACCTCTAGGGTGTTGCTATTTATGGACCTTAAGGTCCTCCATGGGGCTTACCAGGAGAGGCGGTCCTGTAGGTACGAGGGTCCAAGGCCGTGGAGGGCTCTAAAGGTCAAAACCAGCACCTTAAACCTTACCCTGGACTCCACCGGGAGCCAGTGCAGCTGGAAAAGCACTGGGTGAATATGCTCCCATGGCAGGGACCCCATGAGGAGCCTCGCTGCAGCATTCTGCACCCGCTGGAGTTTCTGGGACAGCTTCAAGGGCAGCCCCGTGGAGAGCGAATTACAGTAGTCCCACTGCCCCCAAGAGGGGCTGCCAATTTAGAGGCTCCCCCAAGCCGCTTGAAACGAGCAATTAGTCCCACCCCAGGAAATCCGACAAGCCGTTTGTTCTGTTTTCCAGGGAGACGAGGAAGGCAAATTCAAGATGGGCGAGTACCACATTCGCAGGTATGAAGATCAGGACTACGAAGCCGCCCGCACGATATTCTCCCGGGGGATCAACGAACATGCTCCTGCAGGTTTCCGGCATGTTCTCTCTTGCCCCCAGACCCACCTGTTGCTCCTGGGTGCGCTCCTCACAACCTACCTGGGCACCTCTTCCCTTCTCCTTTCCCTCGGTGCCGTGGCTGCCCTGTTGGCCGTGGGCTGGATATTCACAAAGCGCCTCTGGGCGGACTACGTTCACGAGGCCCTCGCCACAGACATGAAGGACATCCACCAGACCTACCTGGTGCCCAAAGACTGCAGCTTCTGGGTGGCGGAGGTCGGAGGCGAAGTGGCGGGCATCGTCGCCGCCACCCACCCAGAAAACCCATCCCTGCGCGGCAGGGCACTGGAGCTGAAGCGCATGTCTGTGGCAAAGGCGCACCGGGGCCACGGGCTTGGCAAGGCTCTCACCAGGACGGTTCTCCTCTTCGCCCAGGAGCACGGGTACAAGGAGGTGGTTCTGGGCACCTCCATGGCACAGGTGGCGGCCCATCGGACGTACGAGGGCATGGGCTTCCGCAAAGTCAAAGAGATATGCCCCACCATCCTCTGTAAGCTGCTGAGGTTCTACATCTACATCTACCACTACGAGATCGGAGGATCTCATTGACACCAGCAACCTGGGGACCAGAGGAAGGAAGGAAGAGATTGTGGCCTGTTTGCAGACAGATGTCAGCTAGGGAGGAGGGAGAAAGAAAGTTGATCCGATGAGCCTTAAAAGTGAGCCCACCTAACGTGCACTGATTTGCCAAACATGCACATACTAGCAACTGTTAGCGAAAATAACCAGGGATTTTTCTCAGCTGGAACTCACCAGAACTCAGCTTTGGCACCTCTCAGCTGGATACCATTTCCATTACAAGAGAACAAGAGTTCCTGGTGAGTTCCAGCACCTCTTTTTCAAGAATAGCACTGAAGAAAACTGTGCAGAAATGCCTTCGATTTTGCTTTGCCAAAAATGTGTACATTAGGGTGAGATTCGCAACAGAATGTGAATTTTCAAGAGGACTTTCACAATAAATGAATGAATGTGCAAACTGGATATGCCGAGAACTGATGACTGGGGAAATGAAATCAAATACTTTATTGTCACTTGTACAACTTGTATACAGTGAGATTACACAAGCACCCCCCACTCAGCTCTCTTAGTCTTAATTCCCCTCGTTTACTGACACACACACACACCAAACCCCAAAGTCAGTTGCCCTGTTGTTATCTTTTCATTCAGCAGCCTAACAGCCCACGGATAGAAGCTGTTCTTTACCCTGTTGGTGCGACTAATCATGCTTCTATATCTTCTGCCCGAGGGCAGGAGATTAAGAAAGTGCCGGCCAGGGTGTGAATCATCCCTGAGAATTTTCCTTACTCTCCTGAGGCAACGTTCTTCCACTATTTCATCCAGTGGATTCACGGGACAGCCCATAATATCTTGTGCTGTATTCACCACCCTCTGTAGGCACGGCCTATCCGCTGATGTCAAACCAGCGTACCACACTGTGACGCAGTATGAAAGGACACTTTCTACTGTTGACTGGTAGAAGGAGATCATCAAATGTTGATTGACATCGTTCTTCCGCAATACTCTGAGGAGATGGAGTCTCTGTTGGGCTTTCTTAACCACCTGGGTTGTATTGATTTTCCAAGTAAGGGCTTCACTGAGGTAAACTCCTAGGAATTGAAAGGAAGAGACTCTCTCCACACAGCCCTCCCCGATGTACAGCAGGGCTAGTTCTCCTCTCTTCCTCCGAAAGTCCAACACCATCTCCTTTGTCTTGCTGATATTAAGGTGCAAGTTGTTCCCTAGGCACCATGTAGATATGAGACTCAAACTGACGTATTTCGTGGACCAGTTGGACGCAGAGGAATAGTGGGAGGAACCAGCCGGGGGACCCCCAAGGGAAGAGGGCTCAGAGCCCAGGGATTGGCAATGGGAAGACCGTAAGTGGTCAGAGGGAGAAGATGGGAGGAAGAGGAGGTGTCGGAAGCTGAGGAAGCAACAGGGCTTAGTGAGCGGGGAGAGTCTGTGGCAGAGAGAAGACCAGACTCAGTGGCAGAAGCTGAAGCAGGCCAGGGGAGGAAGGAGGCCAAGAGGCAGAGATGGGGCAGAGCCGCAGGTGTCTCCCCCTCCTTCTGAGACCAGCTCCCCTCCCCACTGGTCTCCTAGGAGAGGTATGAAAAGGGTTGAGAAGTGGGCAATGTGCAGACGCAGTCTTCGATTGCTTGGAAAATACCCTGGAGAGGAAGAAACTTAGGCAGCCGTGGGGAAGTCAGGACCTTCAGTCTCAGCAACTGCTTCATGGGGTCAGGAGCTGCTGGAGATGAGTTGCTGTGCTCATTAGGTCTGACACTCCTGCGCAGATCCCATTTTTGCTAATAAAGTATTAACTCCCAGTTGCTCAGTTTGCTCTTTTCAGAGTCAAGGCCGGCGCTTGGTACTGTATACCTGAAGGAGTGCCTCCACCCCCATCGTTCTGCCCGGACACTGAGATCCAACTCCAAGGACCTTCTGGTGGTTCCCTCATTGTGAGAAGTGAGGTTTACGGGAACCAGACAGAGGGCCTTCTCGGTGGTGGCACCCGCCCTGTGGAACGCCCTCTCTTCAGATGTGAAGGAAATAAGCAGCTATCCTATTTTTAAAAGACATCTGAAGGCAGCCCTGTTTAGGGAAGTTTTAAATATTTAATGCTGTATTGTTTTTAACACTCGATTGGGAGCCGCCCAGAGTGGCTGGGGAAACTCAGCCAGATGGGCGGGGTATAAATAACAAATTATTATTATTATTATTATTATTATTATTATTATTATTATTATTATTATTATTGAAGCTGCATTGACCTCGCTTAACCAGAGCTGGATTCTCTTCTCAGCTAGCAGCTAAGTTAAAACCTCGTCAGAGATCCTTCTCCTCTTCCCTTCCCAATTAAGCCACCCATTAGCCTGAGCTGCAGGCCTGCAGGAAGAGCAAAATGAAAGTTATCATCTTCATCACAGGTCATGAATTCCACAACCAAAATGTGTTTTGCAAGCCCTTAAGGTTGCTAAGAGACCTCAAGCCTGGAAGGAGAAACACCCCACCGGCTGTGCAATGGTCAGAAGACCTTACTGCCCTTCCTGATAATAATAATAATAATAATAATAATAATAATAATAATAATAATAATAATAATTTTACTTATACAGTGGTGCCCCGCAAGACGAACGCCTTTCAAGACGGAAAACCCGCTAGACGAAAGGGTTTTCCGTTTTGGAGGCGCTTCGCAAAACGAATTTCCCTATGGGCTTCCTTCGCAAGACGACAGCCCATAGGGAAATCTCCGGGACAGCGGGGAAGCACAGCGCGTCTTCCCCACTGTCCTCGGACCTCCTCCGAAGGCTGGCGGTGGGGCGGGGACACCTCCTACCGCCGCCGCCGGGTTTCGGAAGGCTCCTCCAAAGCCTGGCGGAGGGGCGGGAACACCTCCCCCCGCCGCCCGGCTTCGGAACGATGCTCCGAAGCCGGGCGGCGGGGCCGCGAAGCCTGGGCGCGCTGATCTCAGCGCGCGCAGGCTTCGGCATGCTGGCAACTCTCTGCAAACAGCGGGAGCGCTCCCGCTGCTTGCGGAGAGGTCCGCGAAGCCTGTCCAGGACAGCTTTTGAAGGCGGGGGGGGGGGAGCAAAGACTTTCGCCCCCCGCCCGCCTTCAGAAGATGGACCTCTTCTGAAGGCGGGCGGGGGGCGAAAGTCTTTGCTCCCCCCTGCCTGCCTTCCCGGGAGAGCGGAGAAAGGCAGTGCGTTTCTCCGCTGTCCCGGACGGCTTTTGAAGGCAGGCGGGGGGGAGCAAAGACTTTCGCCCCCCGCCCGCCTTCAGAAGAGGTCCTGGACCTCTTCTGAAGGCTGGTGGGGGGCAAAAGTCTTTGTCCCCCCTGCCTGCCTTCCCAGGGGCTTTTAAATCGCCCCGGACAGCGGAGAAGTCCTCCGCTGTCCCGGGGCGATTTTAAAATGCCGCCCGCCAGCATTTTAAGATCGCCCCGGACAGCGGAGAAGTCCTCCGCTGTCCCGGGGTTTTTTAAAATGCTGGGGGTGGGAAGAAAAGCCCTTGTTCCTCCCCCCCCCCCCCAGCCTTCAGAAGAGGTCGGGTGACAGACTGTCCCCGGACCTGGTCTGAAGGCGGTTTCCATAGGAACGCATTAATTGATTTTCAATGCATTCCTATGGGAAACCGTGCATCGCAAGACGAAAAACTCGCAAGACGAAGAGACTTGCGGAACGAATTAATTTCATCTTGCGAGGCACCACTGTACCCCGCCCTTCCCGGTTCAGAAAACCAGGCTCAGGGCGACTAACAACAAATTTTAAACACTTAATTGATGAAACAAAAGCAGCATGAAATACAGTATAAAATGTGAATAACAATAAATTCAGAATTCAAAATCAATTGGGGAGGAAATCCATCTAATAAACATTAGATGATCACCAGGTCTAGCTGGCTAAATTAGTCCTATTTGGGCCAGCGAGGAGATGAGGGGAGGATTAGCTGTGGGATCCCAGAGCGGGTAATCTTCATAAAAGGGGGAGGGGGAGGGAAGGAAGGGGAATAAAAGATCAGGCTGAATTCAAATTAAAGGCCAGGCGGAATAGCTCTGTCTTACAAGCCCTGCGGAAGGAGGTTAAATCCTGAAGGGACCTAGTTTCATGGAACAGAGCATTCCACCAGGTCAGAGCAATCACTGAGAAGGCCCTGGCCCTGGTGGAGGATAATCTGACTTCCTTAGGGCCCGGGACCTCTAAACTATAGTTATTCATGGACCTGAAGGTCCTCTGCGGGGCAGACCAGGAGAGGCAGTCCCGTAGATACGAGGGGCCTAAGCCATAAAGGGCTTGTAGAGTTGGAAGGGACCCTGAGGGTCATCTAGTCCAACCCCGTACAATGCAGGAATTTCGTTTGAACATGTTTCTTATAAATGCAATCTCATGTGGATACCAACTTGGACGCTTTACACCAGGGGTCAGCAACCTTTTCCAGCAGGGGGCTGGCCCACTGTCCCTCAGTGGTGGGCCAGACTATATTTTGGGGGGTGGGGATGAACGAATTTCTATGCCCCACAAATAACCCAGAGATGCATTTTAAATAAAAGGGCACATTCTACTCATGTAAAAACACACTGATTCCTAGACCGTCCGCGGTGCGGATTGAGAAGGCGATTGGGCCGCATCCTGCTCCCGGGCCTTAGGTTGCCTACCCCTGCTTTACACCAATGTGTAAGTTTCAATTAAGGTGGGGTGTTGATGGTTACAGTATTTTTAACCTGGCTGGTAAGTTCCGCCCCCCTCTAAACTCCCCACCTGCCTTCTGTTTTTCTCCTCTATTCTTTGTTCAAATCGATTTTTAGAAAACTGAAAAAAGCAGGCCAAACTGAAAAAACTGAAAAAAGTCCTGCTTGCCCATGAGTCTCTGGAGGCCTCCAGTGCATAGCTGTCAACCGTCCCTTATTTGGTGGGACAGTCCCTTATGCCAGTGCCGTGTCCCGCTGCTGTCCCTTATTGATGATGTCCCTTAAATTTCCCCGGTTTCAAAGGAAGCAGCTCCTCTCCCTCCCTCCCTCCCTGCCGGCCAGGGAGGAGGGAGGCTCCAACTGTGTTGCTTGATTGCGTTGCTCACCCAATAAGGAGTCTAAGAACGACTGGGGGGTGGAGCTTGCATGCCTTGTGCCGATCAAATCGGCCGCGTTGCCTGGGGACTCGCCTTTGCTCAGCGCTTCCCAGCGGAGAGGTGACGGTGGTTTCCCTTGCTGCATCCCCTTTGCCGGGTTTGCTGCGCTGTGGGAACCACCGCTTGAGGCTTCGTTTGGCTGCTGGCTGCGCTTTCTGCCTTTGGCTCGGAGGGGCTCAGAAGTTGAACATACCTGTGCTTGGAAAATCCCTTATTTTGGCTGCTGATCCCTTATTTTCGAGGCTGCTGGTCCCTTATTTTCAAATCTGTAAGTTGAGAGCTATGCTCCAGTGTAGGATTCTTGGAAGGAGATTTTGAACAGAGGAGGGGGGGACGACCAGATGAGTTAAACCCAAATGCAGACTGCCTGTCTGGCTCTCTGCACAATTTGATGGGGCAACCTGGTGTGAGGCAGGACCCAGCCAGCAGCCCATTCTAGCTGGCATGTTGGGGCTGGCACACTTCCAAAAGGGGGTTCCTCATGCAGCCTGCTACAAGATCATTTTTAGCTGGCGACGCTGCCAGGGATTTTACCTGGGACACTCTGGTAGTAAGCCAGTGTTAAGGCACAAGGGTCCTTCCCTGGCCATGCTCTGGCACGGAAACCCTTCTCCATGTCTGGTCTTCCTTGAATGGGGGAAGCAGTGCAGGGCCCCCCCAGGCTTGAGCTACTCTGTAGAAAATAGACTTCAGGTCCCACGCTGGCAAGTTAACGCCACGCAGGGCCTCCACTTCCTCCGGTTGGCTCACAACGGCCACAAGCCTGGAGATTGGGTGGAAGATGGATGAAGGAAGGGGGCAAGAGGGCGGGTGCTTGTGTGAACAGTTGTGTCTGTGTGCCACCCACTTTTTGCTCCGCCCTTTCACTCTCCCCTATGCAAATGCAATGGTGGGGGCACAGGAGAGGGCCTTCTCGGTGGTGGCTCCCAAACTTTAGAATTTCCTCCCTAGAGAACCTAGACTGGCTCCCTCCATATTGTCCTTCCACTGGCAGGTGGAGACTTTCTTGTTCCAACAAGCTTTGGGGAACTGACTGTTGTTGTTGTTTTAAATCAAAGGGCTATTAATGGGGCGGGGGGGTTATCTGCACTTTTAAGAGATCTGTATTTTACATTGTTTTAATTCATCTATTTTTACAGACCCTAACAATCCCGCCCATTGTTTGAATAAGATGGCTTGTCCCTTTTAAAAAAAATTCACCCTATAGTATATAAACCTGTGCTTGGAAACACCCAGTATCAGTCTTTCAACATCAGCGGTAACATCTAGACCATGGGAATATTTCAGCTCTGTTCTTGAATTTGTTTAAAATCTAAAACAGCTTATCTTGTATTCCTTTCTTTGAATTTGTGCCATTTAGGTTTTTTAAACCTTTTTGTAAAGGCAACACCAGAATTTTCAGAGCTGAGTCCTCAACTCTTTATTACTGTGCTTTGCTTTCTTTAAGTTGGGCTTTGTCAAAAACTTGCCATTTAGGTTTTCAAACCTTTTTTGTAAATTCAGTATTAGAAACTGTACCTTAATCCTTTCGCTCCGCCCTTTCACTCCCCCCTAAGCAAATGCAATGGTGGGGACGCAGGAGAGGGCCTTCTCGGTGGTGGCTCCCAAACTGAATCCTTTATTACTTAAAAACTTAATCTTTTATTACTGCACTTTGCTTCACCTAGGTCGAGCTAGGATTATAATACTTCAGAATTTTTGGGAGTTCTACCCACTTTTTCTGAATTTTGGTGATTTAAGGTTTATGATTTTTCTATTTCCTTCTGAGGAAACTGAATAGTTTAGTGAGGTTTGTAGCCGGCATCCCGCTAAGGCTTTGTTCAATTTTAGGTTTTTCTAATTTTTTCCTTAAACTTTTTGATTTTTATTATTTAGTTTATTTTCATAAGATAATATTTCTTGTCTATTACTTCTCGTTTCAGGGGTTTTCACAGTATTTCATTTGTTTTGTACAATTTCTCGGTTCCGTGTCTGTCTTTGTTATATGTTTTTGGCTTTTTGCAGTTCATCCGTGTCATTTCAATTTGTGCGAACCGTCTCGCAAAAAAGATGGGATGCATTAAAAAATGTAATAACAACTCCCACCCCAAAGGCACTTTAACTCTCGGCTTTTGAGTCCCTCTTCTCCCATGAACTTGTTTCACACTGTCTCTCGGTTCTCCACCTGTAAAATGGGGACATTTTCACTGCAAGGGCAAACAGCCCTCCTCTGAACAGAAAGACAAAAAGACGATTACCAACCACACTTTTATTATTTCCATTCAGAGAGGAAAATGCTGTCTTTGCGAAACAGCTTTTTCTCCTCAAAAACGTGTTCTTTCAGGTAATACATTTCACTCCAACAGACCCCAGCTGGGTTAGGAGATAAGGATTCCCCATACACAAACACACACTGCCTCACCTTGAGGCTTTTAGAAAACATTATACATTCAGACTGAAAAAGCTCTCTCCTCAAGAGTCATTTCGGGCAGCTTGCCTGACCCTGTGGGAAGGTCTCTGGAGCGAGTTCTTGCATAGCTTCAGTCTATCTTAGTGGGGCTTATGCAGGAGACCTGCCCACTAGGCCATGCTCCCGAGACCCTAGTGCAAAAGACTATTTTCTGTATACAGTCATGTTCCCATGTAGAGGAAGAAGCGGAGTCAACTGTGCTGGGAGGGGAAATGAAGATACTTCTAGTAAAAGTCCTTCCTTTGTGGATCCGCAAGTGGGGCTCACCTGGGCATGTGCGTCGCAGGTTGGAAAATGCAAAGAGGTGGCACATTTTGCCCCCCCCCAAACCCAGCGTCTGCCTACCCACCCACCTGCCCACCCTACGGGTGCAATGTGAAAATGGGCTTCTTTTGCTTGCTGAATGAAAATGCCCATAAACAGCCACGTTCTCAAAGATAAATGGGAGTACAGCCCAAACTCAACTCCCTGGGGAAAGTCCAGAGGGCCTGATAGGAACGTGCAGAGGGCCACATTCGGCTCCCACTCCCCACTGCTTCAAAGGCAGTCTGTCCCACCTTCCACGGGGCGGGAGATAGCAGGGGGCTTTGGGAAATAAGACTTTCCAACCAGCCTCGCTACCGCCCTGGGCGGGACGGAATGAATTTCATGGGGAATTTAAAAATCCCGGCCAAAACAACCCAGGCGGTTTGTGCCGGTATCAACAAAGCAATAGATCACCTGCATCCCACGACTAGGGGCAGATCCACTACGCACCTCTGAAGCACATGACTTCCCCCAAAACATTCTGGGAACTGTAGTTTAAGCACCCTGTAGGTCTGTCAGCGGGGGAACTACAGTTCCCACGGGTCTTTGGGAGGGGGAGTTTTAAAACGTGGGCTGAATGATCTTCGAAAGCCTGGTGTGTGTCTGAGATTGGACTACTGAGCTTGCTTTTCAGAGCTGGTTGCGAATACACCCTTCTTCCACGGGACGGGCAGTCGAGGTGAAAAAGTAGAAGCGTCCGGACTGGGTGGGGGGCAACCCCAGGTTCAGAAAGGCGGTCTGACCCCCACTTGCGAGCATGTGACCAAAGGGTGTCCAATAGCAGGCTGGAGATCAAGTGACGAGTCCTTCCACTATGTGCACAGAAGCCCTTGACACCCACAGGCAACCCCCCCCCCAAAAAAAACCACACACACCCCCATCCCCAGTCCTGATATGTTGGGCTGGTGCCTGCAAGAGAAGAACATTCAAGGCTGTCGGAGCCCCTGCTAAGAGCGAGAGGGGCGTCACCAGACGTATCTTGACCTTTGGGGGCGACGCCAAGAGTTTCTGCCGCGCCCCCGCCACGGCCTTTCGTAGGGGTGGGCTCTTTCGCGTTGCTCGTGGGGGCGGTACTGTATGAACTCGGAGCGCCGCCTTCGTCTGGCTCGCCTGGAGCGCCCGGCCGTTGTGGGAATAGGGGAGCCGTTGGGGGGTGTTTCTGGAGGAAAGCGAGAAAGGGGTCAGAGTGGGGTAGCAGAGCGGTCACAGGAAGTAAAAGCAGCAGGAAAACCCAGAATCAGCTGCACAATTGAGACATCTTGTGTGAGTTTAGGATGAAGCCCTCTGGAGACTTAGGAAATGTATGTACCACTTTCAGCAGCTGAACTGGTTACCAGTCTCTGTTCTAGGCGGGGTAGATAAAAATCAATGGTTTTTTTAAAAAAATAAAATAGGATTTTTAAAAATTTAAATCGGATTTTAAAAAAATAATAAAATGCTTTGGATGGAAAAACTAAAGATCAAATGCTTTTGGAGAAATAAACTTTCTAAAGATAGTTTTCTATTTAAGTTACATTATAGTCCAAAGGCTATACATCAGGAAATAAGGATTTGTTTTAAGTTTTTCATGTGTGCTAAGTCTAAGTCGTTTGGAGTTTTTTAATCGTTTAACTGCATCTGTTAAAAAACATGGATACATATGCTACAATGCTATTGTTTTAGTTAAATAAATTGTTTAAATTGTTTTTAAGTAAATGATTGTTTTTCTCCTTTCAATGAAGCACAGCAGAAAAGTTGTCCAAATATAACTTATTAAACCTCACAATAATTAACTTATTAAACCTCACAATAATTTCATAATTATCCGTCTATGCATTTCTAATAGTATAACCAAATCAGTAATTTTTGATATAACTGTAAAATCTACTCTGAAAATTTATTATTCCAAAAATGAAACCTTCATCTGGTCGTAAATAAAGAACGAGTCTTTCTGTAAAAAAAATAATGTAAATAAAGTCTTACTGATTAGTGATTTAAATCAAATCCACCCTGGTTCTTGGGACAACTCCAAAGTGCTGACAGTTCCCTTTCCAGCCCTAAACAGCTTGGATCCAGGATTCCCTAGAAAATCATTTCCTCTCCCATGCAGAGAGGGCCAGTTGATGAAGAATGCAGGGTCTTTTTAGTGGTTGCACCCAGATTCTGGACTACTTTGCCCTCAGGAGGCTCAGCTGGCCTCCTCCATTACTGTTTTGCTGGCAGGTGAAAATATTAGTATTCAAGGTAAGGAATTCCTATTTTATGTCTTTGCTTTATCTGCTGAACCTCCTCTCTTATATTTATGGAATGGTAACTGTATTCTTATGGGACGCAGGTGGCGCTGTGGTGTAAACCACTGAGCCTTGGGCTTGCCAATCGGAAGGTCGGTGGTTCGAATCCCCGGGACAGGGTGAGCTCCCATTGTTTGGTCCCAGCTTCTGCCAACCTAGCAGTTCAAAAGCACGTCGAATGCAAGTAGATAAATAGGTACCGCAGGAAGGTAAACGGCGTTTCCATTCGCTGCTCTGGTTCGCCAGAAGCGGCTTAGTCATGCTGGCCACATGACCCGGAAAAATTGTCTGCAGACAAACGTCGGATCCCTTGACCAGTATGGCGAGATGAGCACCACAACTCAAGAGTCGTTCATGACTGGACTTAACTGTCAGGGGGTCCTTTAGCTTTTTAACTGCATTTTATCATTGAGTTTTAATGTTTTAAGCTGCCCCGAGCGATGGGCAGGATATAAATTTCTCTCTCTCCCTCCCTCATTTCTGTACAGTAGTACCTCTGCTCCCGAATGCCTTGGGAGTCGAACGTTCTGGCTCCCGGACGATCGAAAACAAGTGGTGAGTGTTCCGGTTTTTGAACTTTTTTTGGAAACTGAACATCCATTGTGGCCTCTGTTATTGTTTCCAGCGTGCCCGCGCAATCGGAAACCAATCAGAAGCCACGACTTTGTTTCCAAACATTTCGGAAGTCAAATGGACTTCCGGAACGGATTCCGTTCGACTTCTGAGGTACAACTGTGTATTCTTTCCAACAAATATATGCTTATTTGCGCAGCTTTTTCCCTGATAAATGCATCTCTCTACACAGTATTTGGAAAGCTGTATCCAAAATTTGGAGAAGTGCAAATTAGAAAGGATAGTTGTGTATTAAAGGTAAAGGTAAAGGGACCCCTGACTATTAGGTCCAGTCGTGGCCGACTCTGGGGTTGTGGCGCTCATCTCGCTTTATTGGCTGAGGGAGCCGGCGTACAGCTTCCGGGTCTTCTGGCCAGCATGACTAAGCCGCTTCTGGCGAACCAGAGCAGCGCACAGAAACGCCGTTTACCTTCCCGCCAGAGCGATACCTATTTACTTGCACTTTGATGTGCTGTCGAACTGCTAGGTTGGCAGGAGCAGGGACTGAGCAATGGGAGCTCACCCTGTCGCGGGGATCTGAACCACAGACCTTCTAATCGGCAAGTCCTAGGCTCTGTGGTTTAACCCACAGTGCCACCCGCGTCCCATAATTGTGTATTGGTCCACAACAAACTGGTTCAAGAAGTGGAAGTTAGTTTCTTGTTAGAACGCAAAGAGAACCAAAGCTCTAGCTGACGACACTGAGCCGCACTCTGTGCAAGGCAGGTTCCTATGTTCCCCTCTAACATTGGCTCCCTCTCCAGTTGCACAGGACCCCAATGCTCCTAGTCCATATGAGAAAAGCCTGCTGGCTCAGAAGCCCAGGAACTGATGAGGAGCCCAATTGTGGGACGTCCTTCTGCTTCAGATTCCCCCTTTCCCCCTCCCCGTTCCTAGCAAGCAAAGCCTCTCTTGCCACCCATCCCTGGCCTTTGTTCATCCCCACCCTTTTGGGGCTGCTGCCAAATCCCTTCTCATCCATCCTCCTCTGCCCTCCAAGGAGACATCTCTTCCCAGGTGTATCGTGATAACAGATTGTGTTTGGCTTTGCTGAACTCAGAGAGTTGCAAGCAAAGAACCAAGTACTTGCAGATTAAGTTACATCATGCAAGCGAGTGTATTCAGAAAGGACTCATTCGGGTGACCTACATGCCATGAAACAAAATTCCTGCGGATCTGTTGTCTAAGGTTGTTAACAGCGAACAACTTAGGGTTTATGTACAGCTGTTGCAGTTGGGTTAAAACACAGGTGATACAGGTTACACGGAAAGGGGGAGGATGTTAGAATATTCCGTTCCACCTTAAAGAGGAACAGACATGATTGTTGTATGTCACATGTCTGTTTACACTCCAGCACAGCTTGCTGGGAACTGCCGTTTGTGTTTATAGCTATTGCTTTTGTTTGGACATGAAGGGAGAAGACATGTTTTTCCTTTGTCCTGATGTATGCTGAATGAACTACCTGTAGATATGCTCTCACAGCCATCTCCTGCCACTTCTGTTTGCGCAGTGTTATTTACTCGGCTGAGTAGAGCGTGCTCCAGCTTCTGAAGCTGTGGGTCGCTGTTTCATGCTGAGCCAAGGACAGGAGATCGCCTGGCTTACCAGCCAGCGGGCTGGAGCCAGCTGGGGGCTTGCAAATGGCCCCCGTTTCCTTGGCTGCATCCCAACAGTGGGCTCCTAAACGTATCTCAGAGGGACAAGGGTGGTTTGCAGGGACATACCTGGGGAAAAGGGGCCGTTCCAAATCCCACCCCTGTGGCTGAAGGAACCATTCCGATGGTCACTGAACTGAAGGTCAGGAGTGAGCTGTCCATCGTCGGGTGGACAGTCGTGACAGTCCAATCCGCCCCCTAGCCCGTCGTCGTATGGATTGCTGTGGTGCTCAAATGGCGGGTGGGCAGGAAGGAGCCAGCCATGCTGGGCCGAGGGATCCTGGGGATTGTATTCGAATCCAGCCACAGGTCTGTTGCCATAGGGAGCGCCATAGCTGTCAGGGGCTTCTCTGTCCACACGGAGCTGCCTGATAGCAGCGTCACCAGCTGAGAAGAAGTCACGGAACAACGAGGGTGTGGAGGGCAGCTGAGGGGAAGCTGGCTGATGTGTTGCAGTCCCGTTCCAACCAATCCCTGCAAAGCGAGAGGCCATTATTCTGGGGAGATGGGGAGGGGGAAATCGCAGCTGTCGTTCTTCGCAAGAAGCTCAGCACCAACAGCAGGCTCTATGGGGTGGGGGCAGCCCCTCTCTTTTTGCCCTCCTTCTCTCTTAATCTCAAGGTCATGGTTTCTAAGCCCCACCTTGGGCAAAGGACTCCTGCATTGCACGGGGTTGGTCTAGATGACCCAAGTGTCCCCTTCCAATGCTACAATTCTAGAGCCATTATCCCAAGGGGCACAAAGGAGGACTTCCTGGTCACCCACTCACACACAACCTCCCGAAAGCAACCCTCATGAGTCCCTGGTGGGGCGGCTGCATTTCTCCAAGAGAACGTCCAAATCCACACACACAATTTTGCATATTAACTACTCTGTTAGTGAGTATACTCCTCAAAAGATTCCAAAAAAATTTGGTTTGTCCAAAAAATTTTACACATCACTTGGGAAGACAGGCGAAATAATGCCAGTGTACCGGAAGAAGCAAAGATCACCAGTGTTGAAGCAATAGGACTGGTCATGTTGTGCGGATGCCTGATGATCGTCTTCCAAAGCAACCACTCTATTCCGAACTTAAAAATGGAAAGTGTAATGCTGGTGGTCAACGAAAGAGGTTTAAAGACTCTCTCAAGGCAAACCTTAAAAAATGTAGTATAAACACCGACAATTGGGAAACACTGGCCTGCGAGCGCTCCAGTTGGAGAACAGCCTTTACCAAAGGGGTCATGGACTTTGAAGACACTCAAACTCAGGACGCAAGGGAGAAACGTGCTAAGAGGAAGGCATGCTTGGCAAATCCGCACCATGATCAACTCCTGCCCGGAAACCAATGCCCCCACTGTGGAAGGACGTGTGAACCCAGAACTGGCCTCCACAGTCACTTACGGACTCACTTTTTAAAAATCTTACTTTTTACAGTCTTACACAGCTACGAGCGATTGCGAAAGAAGAAGCAGCAGCAAGTGAAGCCCCAAATCCTCCTTCTCAAAAACTCTTTTACAGCTATAGTCTTCCGGACCTTCTGAAATCTCTGCCTTCCATCCAGCTCTTCACCTGTTCTTGAGCCACACGCTCACCTGTGCCGGACTTCCTCTTCTCAAGCTCGACTCCCCAGGAATCAGCAATGTAGGTCAGCAGGTATCTGGTAATAAACCGGTGCGCCAAGAAGTTCCAGTGCACCCCGTCTTCAATGCGGAGATGGTCCACAAAGCGGAAGAAGAAATGAAGATCCAGGACGTCAAACCCGTAGCTGCGGGCGAGGATGGCGCCATAGAAGTTGGCTTCAATCACGTCCACAGGAGTCGCTTTTTCTACATCCTGCATTTATTTATTTATTTATTTTATTTCATAGCATGCATACAATGCTTGATTGCGTACAAAAAAAAAAAAACAAGTCCCAAACCGTCTACAAAAAAGATAAAATAAAATTCATCAATAGGAAAAATTAACCACAATAATGCAACGCTTTCAAAAAGTTAAAGATGCGAAAGACTAAAAAAAAAAAAAGGTTAAAATTCACATCAATTTTCTAAGCATCTGGGTAAGCAATAGGTGCCTGCCTGTTGATATCAGGCAGGTGGCCGAAAAGGATATGGATTCTTTCCATACCCTCCAACATTTCCCCGATGAAAATAGGGACATCCCATAATGATAATTTTACTATTTATACCCTGCCCATCTGACTGGGTTGCCCCAGCCACTCTGGGCGGCTTCCAACATATATAAAAACATAATAAAACATTAAACTTTTTTTTAAAAAAAATTCCCTATACAGGATTCCCTTCAGACAGCTTGGGGATCGGATAACTCCGTCCCCTCCAACATTTCTCCAATGAAAATAAGGACACCCAAGCGGGCCATTCTGGGATCAAATCGGAAACCGGGAAGGCTTCTGTAAATCAGGGACATCCCTGGAAAATAGGGAAATGAGCTCCCATTCTTCGGTCCCTGCTCCTGCCAACCTAGCAGTTCGAAAGCACGTCAAAGTACAAGTAGATAAATAGGTACTGCTCTGGCGGGAAGGTAAACGGCGTTTCCGTGCGCTGCTCTGGTTTGCCAAAAGCGGCTTAGTCCTGCTGGCCACATGACCCAGAAGCTGTACGCCGGCTCCCTCGACCAATAAAGCGAGATGAGCGCCGCAACCCCAGAGTCGGCCACGACTGGACCTAATAGTCAGGGGCCCCTTTACCTTTACTGTATTTATATTCGGTGTTAGCCGCTCTGAGCCCGGTCTTGGCTCGGGAGGGTGGGGTATAACAAAATTTTATTATTATTACAGTGGTACCTCGGGTTAAGTACTTAATTTGTTCCGGAGGTCCGTTTTTATCCTGAAACTGTTCTTAAACTGAAGCACCACTTTAGCTAATGGGGCCTCCCGCTGCCGCGGTGCCGCCAGAGCACAATTTCTGTTCTCATCCTGAAGCAAAGTTGTTAACCCGAGGTACTATTTCTGGGTTAGCGGAGTATATAACCTGAAGCATATGTAACCTGAGGTACCACTGTATTACTATTACTATTATTCTTTTAAGGTAAAGGTAAAGGGACCCCTGACCATTAGGTCCAGTCGTGGCCGGATTGGGTTGCGGCGCTCATCTCGCTTTATTGGCCGAGGGAGCCAGTGTACAGCTTCCGGGTCACATGGCCAGCATGACTAACCCGCTTCTGGCGAACCAGAGCAGCGCACGGAAACGCCGTTTACCTTCCCACCGGAGCGGTACCTATTTATCTACTTGCACTTTGATGTGCTTTTGAACTGCTAGGTTGGCAGGAGCAGGGACCGAGCAACGGGAGCTCACCCCGTTATCGCGGGGATTCAAACCGCCGACCTTCTGATCAGCAAGCCCTAGGCTCTGTGGTTTAACCCAGGATCAAAAGGGGAACACCAGGAAATAATCTAAACTAAGAGATTCAAACAAATCTGCAAACTAGCTTCCAACTATAGTGAGGAGAATCTGGTCTGCTGCATCCCTTACTTACTTGCGCGAGTGAAAGGAGGATAATACTTATTCGACATATCCTTTCCTACAATCTTTAACATTCCCACATGTTGTGGGGGGGAGCTAGGGGGCTGGTTGACCCCCCCCACCCTGGGTGGGAGCTGGCCCCCCACTCACCTCAGCTGAGCAGTAGTCTCTCTCCATCTCTTTGTAGAGGGCTCCTGAAGGCTCTTTCCGTATAGGGAGAGCCGTGTTCCAGATGGCAAGGCAGTTCTGAGGAAGGACCTGATCCAGCCTCTCAAAGAGCTTTCCCAGGTTAAGCCTGTACTGCCTGATGGCTTTCGGCAGCCGAAGCTCCCTGGAGACCTTCTCTTGGTACCTGCATGGAAGAAGGGAGACCATCAGGATCTTGGTGGGAAGACACAAAAGGATAACAGCATTGGTCTTGGCCAAGAAAGCTAAAGGGTGCTGGGGTGGATTTGATTTACCGTATTTTTCGCCCTATAGGACACACTTCCCCCCCCTCCAAAAATGAAGGGGAAATGTGTGTGCGTCCTATGGAGCGAATGCATGCTCCTTGGCTTCAGCGATAGCAACGCGAAGCCTCCGAAGCGCAGAAGGAGGGCTCCCTCCGCGCTCCGGAGGCTTCGCGTTGCTTTCGCTGAAGCCAGGAGAGTCTGGTCTTTGAGGCTGGCAGTGGGGGAAAGCAGCGCTTCCCCCCACAAGCTCGGGGGGCAGCGGGAAGGCGGAGCGCCACATTTGCGCTGCTCCCTGACCTCGTTTTGAGGCTTTTCCCCGAGGAGGGAGAAGGGACTGACTGGCCGTGTCAGTCCCTTCTCCCTCCTGGTCGAAAAGCCCGCAGGAGCCGCGTGACGCATCTCTGCATGACTAACTGCTCCAGCGGTTATTTTTTAAGGAGAGGGAAGCACAGTTTTTTCTGCTAAGTCCCTGCATAAAGCAGCAACAAAAGCATCCCAAATCTCAGCTGATGCAGAGACATATGAGGTTTCTGGTCAGGGATCAGCAACGAAGGGCTGGATAACACAAGGCAGAGGCTGCAGGATCACAACAAGGCTGGTCCATCTAGACAGCAAGAGCCCAGCACCCAGTTTCCAAGCGTAGGTCAGCCAGATATCTCAGAGAAGCCCACACACGGAAGCAGAGGACCCTGGTGCCACAGGTAAGCCCCCCTTACCTGTTGAGGTCCCAGAGGCAGGAATTGAAGATGACCACGTCCGGTTTCGGCTCTCTTTGGAGGTCGTCCAAGATGTCTTCCATGTAGTCCGAATAAACACGGGGAATGAAGTAGCATCGCACCAGGTGGTGATCCGAGCGGAACTCGCGCACCTCCTGGTATCTGTTCCCGCAGCCTACCCCACTATATTTCACCAGTTTATCGTTCTCAAAAGACGGCTCTCCCTGCAAGTAGAGATCAGGATCATACACAAGGACTCTTTTGCAAGCCCCTTGCGGCCAACCAACGCATTAATACGGGACCGCCTCTCCTGGTATGCCCCGCGGAGGACCTTAAGGTCTACAAAAAAACAACATTTTGGAGGTCCCAGGTCACAAGGTGGTTAGATTGGTCTCAGTTAGGGCCAGGGCCTTTTCAGTACTGGCCCCGACTTGGTGGAACGCTCTGTCACAAGAGACCAGGGCCCTGCAGGACTTGACATCTTTCCGCAGAGCCTGCAAGACAGAGCTGTTCCGCCTGGCCTTTGGTTTGGACTCAGTCTGACCCTTATGTTTCCCTCCCCTTACGGTCTTGATCTATCAGCTACTTTTAAAATGAGGCTGCATTTTAAATTGCATTTTAACCTGTATTTTAAATTGGGTCCCCCCCCCCCATTATGTTTTTACTGTGATTTTATTGGTGTTAGCCACCCTGAACCCGGCTCTGGGCAGGGAGGGCGGGGTATAAATAAAATTTACTATTTACGTTACTACTACTCCTAGAAGTCTCAGTCCAGAGAACCACAGAATGAGGGGGTTCTCGGTTGGTCAACAGCCACCTAACCCCCCTGTTTCCATCCTACTGCCAAACAGAACTGTCCAACAAGTCGGACTCCCCCCTCTAAGTTTAGACAGCGACTGCTGTACCTGAATAAAAGGAGTTGCCCAGAAGGAGAGGTTATTGATCAGGGAATACGGATCCAGTTCTGCCCTGAACTGGGACAGCCAAGCACAAGTTTGCACAATTATTGCTTGTGCAGCAGCTGTGTCCGTGAGACATTTAGGTTTGACCGTTGTGCTCCCTTCCAACTCTAAAATTCTAGGATTCTATGAAAATACTTTAAAGAAAAAACCACCTTTTTCTTCAGCTGATCAACAGTGAGATGCTTGTCGGCCTGCAGGATGACGATCAGGTCTTTGTATATCGATCGGTAAACTAGAATGGGAAGAAAACATGTCTTGTCGACTAAGGCTGCATACAAACATTTTATTCTAGAATCTATGGAGACTAAATACGAGGGGGTTTTTATGTAGTCCGCACACAATCTAGAGCAGGGGTCAGCAAACTTTTTCAGCAGGGGGCCAGTCAACTGTCCCTCAGACCTTGTGGGGGGCCGGACTATACTTTGAAAAAAAATATGAATGAATTCCTATGCCCCACAAATAACCCAGAGGTGCATTTTAAATAAAAGGACACATTCTACTCATGGAAAAACACGCTGATTCCTGGACCATCTGTGGGCCAGATTTAGAAGGCAATTGGGCCGGATCTGGCACCCAGGCCTTAGTTTGCCTACCCATGATCTAGATCTATTGCATATTTTCCCCCTCCAAGAAGCACTTCTGGAGAAACTGGGCTCGTTCCAAAAACGAAACGCCTTTCTGGTGTGATTCTGCATTACCCTGCATAATCCATTTGAAAACAGATTGACAAAGATATAGATTGCAAAGGAAACTTCAACTGTGTTTCTGCGTGTAGCCAAAGCGGCATGGAATACCGACAAATGAAGAATGGCTGATGAAGATCATGGAATATGCAGAATATGTTAAAACTGGCAGCTCTGATAAGAGACACAAATCTAGAATCTTTCAAGGAGGACTGGAAACTCTCTCTGGTCTACTAAAAAAATAATTTTTCAAATGCGAAATTTAAGAGGGGGGAATAGAATATATTAAGAAACCTATTTAAGAGGGTGAAATGGGACATGATGGAATTTTAATAAGCAATTGTATGCAACTGTGTTTATAAACACTGAGGATGGATGAGTCAGCATGAGTCAGCGGCCTGCACCAGGTTGTATATATAGAGTGAGAAATGTTAGTTTTTGTTTGGGTTGGTTGGTTGGCTGGTTAGTGAAATCTGGTAGTGTGGATGTGTACAGTCGTTTTTGAAGAGTCTTTTAAGAATAAAAGCAGAAAGTACTCTGCAAGGATACTCTTCTCGTGGACTCTTTTATGCCGACAAGCGTCCGAGGACCAGGCTGCGGTGACAAAGGGAGGTCAGAACCTTTTTTTATTATTATTACAAACACTGACAATGCGCAGAAGCGGTGAATTGCGACCCGCACACGCGCAGATGTAGGTTGCGTTCTGCTCAGGCTGCGAACGGGGCTCCGGAATGGATCCCGTTCGCAACCAGGGGTACCACTATAAAAGAAAAAGAAATTGGGGGGGGGGTTGTAATCTCCACTTCCTTTCTCGTCGACCTGTGGCACCATGCAGGCAAGGAACGGTTTGGATAACCTAATGAGCTTTTAAAGTGTCTCAAACAGGCACAGCCACTCTCCTGGAAAGCAGGATCTAGAGTCAACCCAGATTGAAAGGAACATATTGAGCACAAACTGCTCTGGAGTGGGGAGCAAACAGATTTCTGCACCGCAAAGGGTTTGGGGCAGTGGTTCTCAAAAGGTGCAGTGCATCACACCGGTCTGGCGGGAGAGCACAGCAAGTGTCGTGGGAAGATTCAACGGCAAACAAAGAAACATTTAAACATTTCAGTACAGTATGGTATCAAAATAAAAACTTTCTGGGGGTGATATGCAACCAGAAACAATATCCCCGCAAGGGCACTGGCTATTCTTCTACAGTTCTCCACAACATATTGTTGCAAACAATATGCAAACATATTGTTGCAAATCCCTATTTTCAACCATGATGAAAGATCAGAAAAGAGAAAGGCTTCTTTGTGTCGAGGGGAGTTTGATGGTCTCAAATTAGACCAAGATTACCCAGGGCTGGGACGCAGGTGGAGCTGTGGGTTAAACCACAGAGCCTAGGGCTTGCCGATCAGAAGGTCGGTGGTTCAAATCCCCGCAACGGGGTGAGCTCCCGTTGTTCGGTTCCAGCTCCTGCCAACCTAACAGTTTGAAAGCACGTCAAAGTGCAAGTAGCTGAATAGGTACCGCTCCGGCGGGAAGGTAAACGGCGCTTCCGTGCGCTGCTCTGGTTCGCCAGAAGTGGCTTAGTCATGCTGGCCACATAACCTGGAAGCTGTATGCCGGCTCCCTTGGCCAATAAAGCGAGATGAGCGCTGCAACCCCAGAGTCAGCCACGACTGGACCTAATGGTCAGGGGTCCCTTTACCTTTACCCAGGACTATCTAGCCCAGGGCTAGGCAATCTAAGGCCCATGGGCTGGATGCGGCCCAATCGCCTTCTCAATCCGGCCTGCAGATGGTCCAGGAATCAGCGTGTTTTTACATAAGTAGAATGTGTCCTTTTATTTAAAACGCATCTCTGGATTACTTGTGGGGCATAGGAATTCATTCATTTTAATATACAGTGGTACCTCGGGTTACATACGCTTCAGGTTACATACGCTTCAGGTTACAGACTCTGCTAACCCAGAAATAGTGCTTCAGGTTAAGAACTTTGCTTCAGGTTGAGAACAGAAATCGCGCAGCAGCAGCACAGTGGAAGCAGGAGGCCCCATTAGCTAAAGTGGTGCTTCAGGTTAAGAACAGTTTCAGGTTAAGTACAGACCTCCGGAATGAATTAAGTACTTAACCTGAGGTACCACTGTATATTTTTCTTTCAAAATATAGTCTGGCCCACCACATCGCCCGAGGGACAGTGGAGGGTCCATGGCTGAAAAAGGTTGCTGAGCACTGATCCAGCCCCAAACCCCAGCAATGCAGAAATATGCAGCTGTCCCACACAGGGATCAAACCTGCAACCATGGCGTTATCGGCACCATGCTCTGACCAGCTGAGCTATCCAGGCAGAGAAGCACATTTACAATTTTACTTTGGGAATGATTTGTGATCTCATGTAGCTGCATTGTTTAGATAAATAGATGCCGAACAAAGGAAAGATGAGAGGGGGTTGTTTTGGCATCGTTTGGTACAGATGCCCTGTAGCACGTGAGTGAGTGTTGCACTTCCACGATAAATGCCCACTACGGAGGCAACCGCAATAGGTTTTTCTTGCAAGGACAGACCCACTCTTGACTCCAAATCACGTCTGCACCAGTCCAAGAGGATCCCTTGGGATCATTCATCGGTGCAAAGGGGGCGATGCTAAGTTGAAGGAGGCACAATCACCCACATCTCCCAAAGATGTGATGGGGATGAATGTCCTGTGTGGGTGTCTGGAGGCGGTTGGAGGATGGATGGCAGCTAATGGATTGAGGTTGAATCCTGACAAGACAGAAGTACTGTTTTGGGGGGAAGAAGAAGAGTTTGGATTTGATATCCCGCTTTATCACTACCCTAAGGAGTCTCAAAGCGGCTAACATTCTCCTTTCCCTTCCTCCCCCACAACAAAGAGGTGAGTGGGGCTGAGAGACTTCAAGAAGTGTGACTAGCCCAAGGTCACCCAGCAGCTGCATGTGGAGAAGGGATGTGAACCCGGTTCACCAGATTACGAGTCTACTGCTCTTAACCACCACACCACACTGGCTCCCTCACCAGATTATGAGACAGGGGGATAGCAGGTGTGGGGGACTCCCTAATCCTGAATGGGGTAATTGAGCCCCTGAAGGACCAGGTGCACAGCCTGGGGGTCATTTTGGACTCACAGCTGTCCATGGAGGCGCAGGTCAATTCTGTGTCCAGGGCAGCTGTCTCCCAGCTCCATCTGGTATGCAGGCTGAGACCCTCCCTGCCCGCAGAGTGTCTCAACAGAGTGGTGTATGCTCTAGTTATCTCCCGCTTGGATTACTGCGATGTGCTCTACGTGGGGCTACCTTTGAAGGTGACCCAGAAACTACAACTAATCCAGAATGCGACAGGTAGAATGCTGACTGGGAGTGGTCTTGAAAGACCTACATTGGCTCCCAGTACGTTTCTGAGCACAATTCAAAGTGTTGGTGCTGTCTTTAAAGTCCTAAACGGCCTTGGCCCTGTAAACCTGAAGGAGCGTCTCCACCCCACCCACCCCCCATCGTTCTGCCTGGACACTGAGGTCCAGCTCCGAGGGCCTTCTGGCAGTTCCCTCCCTGCGAGAAGCAAAGTTACAGGGAACCCGTCAGAGGGCCTTCTCGGTAGTGGTGCCCACCTGTGGAACGCCCTCCTGTCAGATTCAAGGAGATAAACAACTATCTGACTTTTAGAAGACATCTGAAGGCAGCCCTGTTTAGGGAAGCTTTTAATGACTGATGTTTTAATGTACTGGTGGTGCAGTGGTTAAGAGCGGTAGACTAGTAATCTGGTGAACCGGGTTCGCTTCCCCGCTCCTCCACATGCAGCTGCTGGGTGACCTTAGGCCAGTCACACTTCTCTGAAGTCTCTCAGTCCCACTCACCTCACAGAGTGTTTGTTGTGGGGCAGGAAGGGAAAGGAGAATGTTAGCCGCTTTGAGACTCCTTCGGGTAGTGATAAAGCGGGATATCGAATCCAAACTCCTCCTCTTCTTCTTCTTCTTCTTCTTCTTCTTCTTCTTCTTCTTCTTCTTCTTCTTCTTCTATTCTTTTGTCGGAAGCTGCCCAGAGTGGCTGGGGAAACCCAGCCAGATGAGCAGGGTATAACATCATCATCATCATCATCATCATCATTATTATTATTATTATTATTATTATTATTAATTTATTTTAAAGATCTCTGTTGTTGGGAAGCATTTGCTGGTAGTAATGCAGAGTGGCAAATGATGGGTTGCATATCCTCAACAACAAAAAAGCTTTAAGGTTTTAGCAAGCAGATGGATTGAGCACGATAAGCAGTTAAGAAGCACATCATCATTCAGCCACACGCTAAGCATCAAGATCTGCAAACCACAGAGTTTCCGCAGATCATGTTTCCAATTTATCAAGATAGAAATATACAGAGAGGCAGTTTGAAAGAGGAAGTGAGGCTGCGCTCGAGAGATGGAGAGGCAGAGAGAGGAGGGAGGGACGCGCCGAAGGACAAGGGCAGAGAATTGTTTTCATACTCCCGGCAAGAGAAAAGGCACCCAACCTGTGTTTCGAAGGCCAGGAATTGTTGCAGCTGAGGAACAAACCACATCCTAATTGCCACATCGAGAAGATACTCACTGGAATCGCCCATGATCACAACAAACTTGTTGTGGAGCAGCTGCTGCGCTTCTTTCGAGGAGAAACTGTGGGTTTCTACCAAGGGGTGACTTGTCATGGTTGCGTTCGCGGCGGAACACCTCAACCAGGCCGGCGTTTTCTCCTGCAAAAAGGAAACAAATAAGGACAGGGAAGACAAACAAGGAACAAAAAGAAAACCTCCCCTGCCTTTCGGAAGGCATAAAACTATTAGCCCTGCAGCAAAATGTCTCGGCTTGTGAAATGTCTCAGCTTTCCGTCACCTATCTGCCACAGAAAAGACCATATTAAAGGGTTTATTACCCCTTTGGGGGTCTCCCCTTCAGGGCAACAACAACTGGGACGGGCTCACCACTGGGCAGCCCACTTTCTCCAGCATCCCTGACTTTTCTCCCCACCCAGTAAAAGGTGCATACACTGGAGCACGTAGATAGACTCTGCAGTGTGTCTCCCACTTGGGTCCCCAGCCGTTGTCAAGAGTACAGCTCCCACCACACCAATGGCTGTTTGCTGAGAAACTATCTCCTGATTGCCAGGAGGCCAGCACAGCTGAACTTTGTTTAGGCTCAGAGACCTTGAGATCAAAAGACTTCCTCTCCCTTCTCACGCTGCTCTGACACATACCAGGCTCTTGAGTTGTAAATTACTTTGATAGCCTCCTGAACCTTTTCACACCCAATGCACCCTCAAGATGTGCCAGGATCCGCAGATCAGATAACATCTCATCCTGCCTAGAGTCAGGATGTAATTGACTCACACTTCTAAAGACGGGGAGTTTTACGGTTAAAGAGACCAGATACCCATTTCCCAGAAGTCCGCCATTTCAACTCTCCCGCAATGCCTCACTCCTGCGCGAACCAACGTTTGACATACCAAAATTTCCCAACTTCGCTACACCGGTGGTCAGGGAAGATGGGAGTTGTAGTCCAACAAAAGCTGGGGAAACCAGAGATTAAGAAACACTGGTATGGTGAGTCTGCACAAAGCATTAAACAGCCTTCCACAGAGCAGGCGTTCTGTCTTGATAACCCAGCTGATAACCTCTGCTGTTGCTGCCAAAATGTTCCTTCTGGCCCTGCACACTTCTGCACAGTGGCAGCTCACTAACACTGCCCACCCCCCAACCAAATTTGGTGGAAGGTTTGAGCAAAGCATTTAGCACCGAAGCTGCAAATCAGCAGGAAGTCAGCTGTTTTGAGCTCACTTCCCTTTCTCTACAGAGCAGCTGGTGGCACCTCTGTCTTGGCTGCTGAGATGTTATCCCCAAACCCAGGTCTCACATCTCGGTTTGTCTGGGGGAGATAAACCACAACCGAAGGTTCAGCTGTAATTCTCAAGTAGGGCTCTGCAATATCAGACTTTCAACACTGTGATATGCCACCAACTAAACATTGAGATATACTGATATACCACAACGTCTGAGCTGGTGGAGCTGGTTTGGAACTTTGTGACATATCACCAGCTAAACCACTATCATTCTGCCCAGACACTGAGGTCCAGCGCCAAGAACCTTCTGGCAGTTCCCTCCCTGCGAGATGTGAGGTTATAGTGAACCAGGCAGAGGGCCTTCTCAGTAGTGGTGCCCGCCCTGTGGAATGCCCTCCCAGCAAATGTCAAGGCAATAAGCAACTATTTTACTTTTAAAAGACATCTGAACACCTGTTTAGGGAAGTTTTATATGTTTGATGCTGTGTTGTTTTTAATATTTGGTTGGAAGCCGCCCAGAGTGGCTGGGGAAACCCAGCCAGATGGGCAGGAGATTATATATATATATATATATATATATATATATATATATATATATATGCTTTCGTAGATTTTCACGGGTATAGGTATGCAGGTTTTGGTGTCCTCGGGTGTCTTCCCGTGTAAAAGTTGGGGTGTCTAGGCGACGTTTCGACGAGGTCTCACTCGTCATCTTCAGGCTGGTGCTTTCGGCTTCTTGTTATTGGAACAGAGCAGGATCTCAGTGTTTGAGTTCCTATAAATACTGTTGAGGGGTGTGGTGTATAGCCTCCAATGTTCTGGGCCGAGAGGAAGTTCCCAGGCTAGTGTGCCTTTTCTTCTTTTGTTCCTTAGTTGCTTGAGGGATATCTTGAGTGATTTCTTGAGTGATATCCTGAGTACCACTTAGGTGGGTTATTAGGTGTGGATTAGTTGCTAAAGCCAAGAGGTCAAGACACAAAGGCTTTAGCAACTAATCCACACCTAATAACCCACCTAAGTGGTACTCAGGATATCACTCAAGAAATCACTCAAGATATCCCTCAAGCAACTAAGGAACAAAAGAAGAAAAGGCACACTAGCCTGGGAACTTCCTCTCGGCCCAGAACATTGGAGGCTATACACCACACCCCTCAACAGTATTTATAGGAACTCAAACACTGAGATCCTGCTCTGTTCCAGTAACAAGAAGCCGAAAGCACCAGCCTGAAGATGACGAGTGAGACCTCGTCGAAACGTCGCCTAGACACCCCAACTTTTACACGGGAAGACACCCGAGGACACCAAAACCTGCATATATATATATATATATATATATGCTTTCGTAGATTTTCACGGGTATAGGTATGCAGGTTTTGGTGTCCTCGGGTGTCTTCCCGTGTAAAAGTTGGGGTGTCTAGGCGACGTTTCGACGAGGTCTCACTCGTCATCTTCAGGCTGGTGCTTTCGGCTTCTTGTTCCAGTAACAAGAAGCCGAAAGCACCAGCCTGAAGATGACGAGTGAGACCTCGTCGAAACGTCGCCTAGACACCCCAACTTTTACACGGGAAGACACCCGAGGACACCAAAACCTGCATATATATATATATATATATATATAATTATTTTGCAAAGCAAGGCCACCACAGGAAAAAGGAATCCCCTGCTGTCACTGTGATATCAGGTGATTTGATGAGTGGCAAATCAGCAACATGGAGTAGACCTATTGAAATCAACTTAGCAACATTTATTCATTTCATTGGGTCTACTCAGAGTGAAATTTTATTGATTACCACCCAAAGTGCCCCTGCCTTCAATGGGTTAGACTCCTTGCAAGGCACACACAGTATGGCAGTCATCATCACCATCATCATATTTATTCATACTCCGCCAATCTGTTTTTTTAAAAAATAGTATTTATTAAGGTTTTAAGTTTACAAAAAAGCAAAAGAAAAAACACCAAATTAAACAATAGCAAAACAACACATCACAATAAAAAAAAAAATAGAAACAATTTTAAAAAAAACAAATCGAACCTTCCCATAACTTATCTTTCATTTGCTTGTTTCCCTGACCTCCTCACACCTCCCTTTTTTGTATTCTAAGTCAATTATCCATTTCAGCAAATCCTTTCCCTCTCTTCAAAATTTTTATCCTGAAAATTTATCTTGATCTTAATGTAAGTTTACTTTCCCTCTTTTCACCAATCATACTCCGCCAATCTGGCTGGGTTGCCCCAGCCACTCTGGGTGGCTTCCAACACATAAAAACATAATGGCTCTCGGGGTCCCTTCCGATTCTATGATTGTTGTCTTGGAAGGTTTTGTGGGAAAGACTCCCACAAAACGACGGTTAAATGACACCCAAAATCCCAAGTCCCCAGCACAGCCTCTAACGAAAGCCAGGACAATAACCTTTGGCACAGGCACCTTAAATACAGAACAGCAGAGGCTCAGAAAAGCAGTCTATAAAATTGTAGCAATAAGCGGATCCCATGTTTCATACTGTTTCCTCTTCCTATCCAGTACAGAATAAAACAATTGCCAAAATTCACCGGTTTGACTGATTTCCTTGGTTCCAAGGGCTAATGACTCCTCTGGAAGATGGGAATCCATAATCCCTTAAGCAAAAGGTCACATACTCCTTCCCCCTAGTTGCAGGAATTTATGTATAGGTGGGGGGGGGGGTTTGCCCCTCCAGCAGATATCATGCACATGCAGCCCACTACCAAAATCAGCACCATCGCTTTTGTGACTCTTGTGATTTGTCCCCACAAAACCCTTCATCACAGTTTTTTCCTATCTATTCAAAGGGCCTCTACTGCAGAATACAAAATGTAACAATTCACTGATAATTGTATTTCTGTACTGGCTCACAGGGAAAACTTCATATAGACATGTGAGCTCAGCTCCTCAGCAGCCCCTCTGCCTGAGTGATGATCCCTGGCATCCTGATACCCGAGTGCCAGACAGGTAGCCATTCCAGAAATAACAAACCCAGATGAAGACAAAAGGGTGTGATGAACTTGGCTGGGAAACAGGGAAATGTAAATATCTCTCTTGTTACACTTGATGGGTGTTTGGTGGAGGGCAAGGAGAACCATGGGGCAGGGTCCAGGATGCTCAGATTACTGCCACCACACCTCCCCTTTCATGATGTAACCATGATGTAGTTTGGGGGTGTGTAACATGGGGATTATCAGCTAATAAAAGTTTGGGGGCCCTTTTGTTCAGGGCTTCCATCTTGTTCCACCTTGTGGCAGGTGGGAGTCCTGTCGCAACAGTCTTCAATAAAGACCAAGCCTACTGGCTGCTGTTTTGCTCTGGTATTCCTGACTGCTGTCCAAGGGAGCCCTCAGATTTCTCTGCTAACACCCTCCATAAGGTGTGAACTTAGCCACACAATGGGAGGCAGGAGGCCATCAAGGGCAGCACATACCCCAGGCAGAAACCCATCAGGATGGTGGATTGAATCCTGATACTTCCAAAGGAGAAGCACAGGAAAGCCTTAAAGCTAGGGGGATGTGTAAGTATCTTTATTGTTCCTTAGGGAAGAGGAACTGGGGTTATTGACAGGGGTGGGTGATGGGCTCATGTTTCTACATGCCAAACACTCCTACTTTTTGACATATTTGTGATCAATGATGCTGTTGAAAAACGTATTATGGGAAATGGGGAGAGGTCTTAAAAGTGCTTGGGGTTCCTACTCTTTGTGTGTCTGAACCTTGTTGCAACAAAGATCAGGTCTACTGACCACTGCTTGCTTCTTCAACTTGCCTGCGGAATCCTACTTTTGCTGACCAGAGAAACTCGACGCAGGGATGCCGACGGAGTAAATCCACACCCCAGGACTTTTCCTTATCAGAGCCCACTGGAAATGCAGGAAGAGTTAGTAGCACAGCTGTCAACTGTCCCTTATTTGGTGGGAAACTCCCTTATCCCAGCGCCGTGTCCCGCTGCTGTCCCGGATTGATGATGTCCCTTAAATTTCCCGGGGTTTCATGCTCGCCCAGCTCGGTAGGGAAGCAGCGGCTTGGGGTCCTCTGCCTCGAGAGACAGAGCACGCACAAGCTGCCGTGTCTCCGTCTCTCCCTTTCCCCCCTCAGGGGCGCGTCGTGAGGAGACGGGTGGTGGCGGGCGGGCAGGCAGCCCCTCTCTTGCGAGACTTCCGCCGCACTGCCAGGGGAAGCCGGAGATGGCAGCGGCGGCGGCTAAGGAGGCGGCCTGAAGGAGGAGGAAGAGGAGGGGATGGGGAGGGATGCAGAAGGGCGGCGCTTCAGTGGCCGCGCCGCAACCACCTCATGCCAGGCTTGCAGGCAGCGTGGGCGAGAGTCTCTCTCCCTCCATCTTGGACAGGGAAGGGCCGATGGAACTCATAAGCCAAGCAAAATCCCTTATTTTGGCTGCTGATCCCTTATTTTCGAGGCTGCTGGTTCCTTATTTTCAAATCTGTAAGTTGACAGCTATGGTTACTAGTATTCCACAGTAACGTACAGAGCAGGAGGGCGTGTGCATCAGCTGAAAGGCCCCAGAATGTAAATGACACACCCTGTATCGCCTCTATGCAAAGTTTGAATATATACAAATATAGACAGACACACACACATTTTTTTTGCAGTCACCAGCTGCTAACAGTAGCATTTTCAGTATTGCTAATCTTTCCAACTCTACAGCTCGATGAACTCTCGACTGAACTGAATCAAAGCTGGCTGATCTATTTCGAGTCCAGTAATTTCATATAACTTTCAGGTCGCCAGCAGGGTAGGGAGGGAGACTAAATGCTCAAGTTATTGAAAGTTAACCACACAAAGGAATCTGATTACCTGAATTGCTTCCCCCAGGCCACAGGCCATAACAAATCGTACATTGATTCAGATGTCAAAATACTTAAGGTCCAAATACATATACAAATGCCCCTTTGCACTAAAAGGTACAAACGATAAAAAGTGCTCTCTGCTTACAATTCAACTGTGCTTAGATTATGTTGAGTTAATATTATTTCATAGATTAGGAATGCTGTAGTACTTTGTGACCCTTACATTATAATGTTGCAATTGTGCTGATTAGCTTATTGTTTTAGAAGAAGAGTGGGCTGAGAGACTCCAGAGAAGTGTGGCCCCAGGTCACCCAGCAACTGCATGTGGAGGAGCGGGGAAGCGAACCCGGTTCACCAGATTACGAGACTACCGCTCTTAACCACTACACCACACTGGCTCTCTTTAGTTGTTTTGTCACAGAATTCAGTTGTTTTAACTGATTATTTGTTCATTGTTCTATATGCTTTAGGTCATCAATGTGATGTTCTAGAATTTTATTGCTATTTATTGTTTATTAACCATTTTGCGACTTTGGGGGATGAAATGTCGCATGTTGTTGTCATCCATCTGTCTTGAGAGATGTTTGAGACAGACAGATGCCAACAAAAAGAAGGATGAGCTGCTTTTCATTCACAAAATAGCAGCATAGATATATAAATCATATCATTATCTGTTTCTTTGTTCTTTTAACTGGGCATGTCAGGGATTGAACCAGGGGTTTGGACATGCAGTGGGTATCTTCCACCCTGAGCAATAATAATAATAATAATAATTTATTTATACCCAGCCACTCTGGGCGGCTTCCAACAAAACACTTAAATACAATAACCTATTAAACATTAAAAGCTTCCCTAAACAGGGCTGCCTTCAGATGTCTTTTAAAGTTTGGTAGTTATTTTCTCTTTGACATCTGGTGGGAGGGCGTTCCACAGGGCGGGTGCCACTACCGAGAAGGCCCTCTGCCTGGTTCCCTGTAACTTGGCTTCTCGCAGTGAGGGAACCGCCAGAAGGCCCTGGAGCTGGACCTCAGTGTCCAGGCAGAACAATGGGGGGTGTGGAGACGCTCCTTCAGGTATACAGGACTGGGACCGTTTTGGGCTTTAAAGGTCAGCACCAACACTTTGAATTGTGCTTGGAAACGTACTGGGAGCCAATGTAGGTCTTTCAAGACCAGTGTTATGTGGTCTCGGCGGCCGCCTCCAGTCACCAGTCTAGCTGCCACATTCTGGATTAGTTGTAGTTTCCAGGTCACCTTCAAAGGAAGCCCCACATAGAGCACCTTGCAGTATAAATTTATTATTTATACCCCGCCCATCTGTCTGGGCTTCCCTAGCCACTCTGGGCAGCTTCCAACAAAATATTAAAACACAGTAACGCATCAAACATTAAACACTTCCCTAAACAGGCCCCCCAAAGCTGGCCATGCAAACAGGGGGCAATTCCAGGCATGGCAAGATGCACTCGCTGAAATCTCCTCTTCTATACAACCATTAAAAAGGTCCAGTGGTCCCATCCACTTTTGCAGTTGGGTACCACGCATATCCCACTTTCCCCGAGAAACGACCAAAGCATCCCCGCCGCCCCCCCCCCCGTAATTCTAAGGTGTCAAAACCCAAAAATGTTCATAAATACACAGAGTGGGCGCACACACAAGGGTACATAAACCATATTCTGACCCAGAGAGGAAAAGAAGATAAAGTCCCTACCAGAGAAGAATGGCAAACTGAATTATTGGACTATGATGAAATGGCGAAACGGAACAGAAAGCTCAGGAACCAAGAAGACCAAAACTTCAATAAGGAATAGGAGAAATTTATAATTTAACTTGGAGACAAACTGTAAACAGATGGAATTTTTTTGATTAGAGTAGCCTCTGCTTTTAATTTTGTAGTCTCCTTACCTTACTTAGTGGATCGTGCAAACCACTTTTCTGAACAGTGCTTTTGGTAGCGCAGGGTGCACTGAGGATGAGTTTATTGCAACCGAAGCAGGGGTCTGAAAAACTTCGGGAACCGCTAGGCTTGGTAGTGTTTTCAGTCTGTTTGGACAAGATACCAGAGTTTGCACTTTTTAAAGACCTGCAGGACCCTGGGCAACTGTCCAGCCCAACAGCAGTCTGTCTGCAGTGAAACTAAGCCCTGGGCAAGCCCAGACTTGTCTGGTGGGTGCCTGTATCCTTAGACCACCTTAAACAATTATTATTATTTTTACACCGCAAGTATTTCCAGAGAGAGTTTCCACTCTCAGTGCCCTTCCCAATACAATCCCCAGTCCAGATTTTGAATCAGTGTCCCCAACGTGGCAGCCGGAATATTGGCTAATCAGGTTATTACTCGCCAATGTGCAATTAAAACCCTGCTAAGAATTTCCCCATGCATATTTTCCTGATTGCATTTTTTTTAAAGGGAGGGGTGTTTTAACCCCCCAGACACAACTGGAATTTATCCCGGCCCAGCAGAAGCACAGGATGTCTTTTATTACTTACTTAACTCTAAAACAAATATTTATGTACCGCTGCATCATAAAGATACATCGCAGCAGTTTGCGACAATAAATACAAAACCAAAAAATAAAACCAAAACAAGTTAGCAAAAACAAGTTAAAAGCAGAAATAAATTAGGAATGAAGATCAATAGACCACAGTGGGGGGTGATGTATTCATACTTTTCGACCAGGGCTTCCCCAAATTGGGTCTCCAGCTGTTGTGGACTACAATTCCCATCATCCCTGACACCTCGTCCTGCTAGCTGAGGATGGTGGGAGTTGTAGTCCAAAAACAGCTGGAGACGCAAGTTTGGGATGTTTTATCCATACAATCAAACACCTTAACAGCAAATAAGCTATTCCAGCAGAAGTCCTGCTTCCAGGTGTGATAGGAATTTTGAGGTCTTAGATATATGTTAAATGTTAAATGTTCATAAGTGTACCAACCAGGCACGTACATAGATCAGCACAGGAAGACCGACCTGGAACCATTTTTAAACTGTCCCAAACTGACCAAACGTTTTTCTCTGCAAGGTCAAAGGAAAATGGAAAAGCCTCCCCATTCATTGTCTTTTCCTTCACAAATCCTGTCTGTGTTTGAATAAGGTGAGCCTGTGATCTGGCTCAGGAACTAAGTATTTATCATTACTAAGTATTTATCATTACAAAAGACTGGCCAGGCTCCCCAGGGTATCCAATCAAGTAAGCAGGTAATGCTTTTGAATTATGGTACTGGAGGAGACTCTTGAGAGTCCCATGGACTGCAAGAAGGTCAAACCTCTCCATTCTGAAGGAAATCAGCCCTGAGTGCTCACTGGAAGGACAGATCCTGAAGCTGAGGCTCCAAGACTTTGGCCACCTCATGAGAAGAGAAGACTCCCTGGAAAAGACCCTGATGTTGGGAAAGATGGAGGGCACAAGGAGAAGGGGATGACAGAGGACGAGATGGTTGGACAGTGTTCTCAAAGCTACCAGCATGAGTTTGACCAAACTGTGGGAGGCAGTGGAAGACAGAAGTGCCTGGCGTGCTCTGGTCCATGGGGTCATGAAGATTCAGACACGACTAAACAACAAAGCAGGCAATCCAATCAAGTGACCATTAAACAGGTAACCTGGCAGACAGGAGGTAAACAAACCACTCAGATTTCTGCTTTAAACCACCTTTTCTGTGATGTAGGTATGATGTATGGAGGGGTTGTCTTGAGCTCCAGCGCAGGGAATTTAAATTTTCTACATAAGGCCTTGCACGCCATTGTTCTGGGTTCCTCCTCCTTTCCTGGCGTGTGAGGGGAGCACCCTGTTGCAACAGATCAATAAAGATCAAGCTTACTAGCTGCTTTGCTTCTCAGTATTCTCTGGTTGGCCTCTGTTATTTTCTCCTACCAATAGGGAACCTACGTAAGGATTCTATATGGGCTCTTGGATACCCCATAAGGGAAAAAGGGCAGATTTTGTTTACAACACAGGCTTCCTTGAGGCAGCTGTTTGGCCACTGTAAGAATAGGATGCTGGATTTGATTTAGCTGCAAGCCTCCCCTTCATGACCAGGAATCCACCCAGTGTGGCGTTTTGCTTCCACCAGCGACTGGCAGCTTCCAGGGAGCCTTCAACGCAAGGCACGAACGCAGCAGCCCTCTCCCTGTTTTCTGCAACACCTGATATTCAGATGGAGGCTCCATTTAGCCATCACAGCAGTCCATGCTTTGCATGCAGAAAGCAAATCCGTTCCTGAACGCGTGACCTTCAGGTGTGGAGCACACTTCCACCCGCAGACAAAGCCACAGCTGTCTGAACATCATGCCCTCTATCTAACCTTTGGCTTTCTCAGTGTTCTGCTGTGCCCTGTCTGTGACCTTTGTCTCCTTCGTCATACATTACTCAAGGGGAAAATGACATGGTGGAAACAGGTGCCAAAATAACTTTGTATTGTGGGATGTGAAACACAAGAGCAGTCAAGTACAACATTCCTAGAGTGAACATGTTTACACATGGGGAGGAATGTTTGTCCAGCCAGCAGGTCAACTTCCTGTTCCCTTCTGGGCTGGGACAGACTTCCTCTGCATGGGACTAGAGGTGGGCGTGGCCTCACCTGTGCAGGTAATGACAAAAGCACAGGGCAGGACAACCATCTCTCTCTCTTTGACTACATGCATCGAAGAAGCAACATCTGCTTAGCCAAAGATGCTCTCTTGACCTCCAGCCAAGAGAGGACAAAGGGACTGTCTCCTTATGAGATAGTTTCCAGGTGTATGTTACTTTTCTAAGCTAAGTCTGCCTTCTGGGATCCGATTGTGAACAGAATGTGAGTAAACGCTTTTTATACTTTTACAGAAGACTGTGTCGTGTCTTATTATGAGGGAATAAGGGGAAAATACCAGAACAGTTATTATAGAGGCTTTAGTGAGCCTGAGCAAATGCACAAACTGGAAAGGCTACTATCAGATAATATACCCTCTCCTGCATCCCTGAACATTCCCACATGTAACACCCCATGATTGCGTGATTGGAAGATGTAAAGGGCACAGTCCAAAATGTATCTGACTGGTTTTGCATATTGTGCTAATAAAAAGAGCCTCGGCAGAGCTAGCTGGCAACTTGCTTGTGCACAGCTCACCTGCCTTACCAGCTCCTGCCTCATGTCCTTCACTTCACATTCCACCTGAACGTACAACCTCTAGGTTGTGGGGGGGTGTGAATTAGATCCAGCCAACAGGCCAGATCCTGGGTTCCCCCAAATCCAGCCCACCTGCCGATCACGTGACATCAGGTGACTGAAAGCCCCATTACCAGAAGGATAAGTGATGCAAAGAGGGAGCTGCAGACCAAGATAGGAAGAGCAGTGGTAAGGGAACAGCTAGGCTGCTTAAATTACCATATTTTTTGCTCTATAAGACTCACTTTTCCCCTCCTAAAAAGTAAGGGGAAATGTGTGTGTGTCTTATGGAGCGAATGCAGGCTGCGCAGCTATCCCAGAAGCCAGAACAGCAAGAGGGATTGCTGCTTTCACTGCACAGCGACCCCTCTTACTGTTCTGGCTTCAGAATATTTTTTTTCTTGTTTTCCTCCTCCAAAAACTAGGTGTGTCTTGTGGTCTGGTGCGTCTTATAGAGCGAAAAATACGGTAATTCAAATCTCCAAGGCCTGGTGAGCTGCACCCTAGGGTACTAAAGGAGCTCGCAGATGTAATCTCAGAGCCTTTTTCTATGATCTCTGAGAATTTTTGGATAACAGGGGAGGTCCCTGCAGACTGGAGGTGGGGAAGTTTTGTGCCCGTGGTAACTACTGACCAGTGAGCTTGACATCAATACCAGGAAAGGTCCTAGAACAGATAATTCAACAGGCAGTCTGTGAGCACTTAGAAAAGGATGCGGTGATTGCGAAGACCCAGCATGGGTTTCTCACAGGTCATGAATCTCATTCCTTTTCTTTTGATGAAGTTTCAAGCTGGTGGATCAGGGGAATGCTGTGGACATAGTGTATCTTGATTTCAGTAAGGTTTTTGACAAAGTCCCCCACAATATTCTCGCGAGGAAGCTGGTAAAATGTGGGCTGAACAAGCTAACTGTTGGGTGGATTTGTAGTTTGTTGAGTGATCAAGCTCAGGGGGTGCTCATTAATGGTTCCTTGTCATCCTGGGGAAAAGTGACAAGTCGGCTGCCGCAGGGGTCTGTCCTGGGCTTGGATGAAGGACTAAGTATTATGAGGAACGATTGAAGGAGCTGGGAATGTTTAGCTTGGAAAAGAGGAGACTGAGAGGAGACAAGATAGCTATCTTCAGATATCGGAAGGGCTGCCACATGCCAGAAACTTCAAACTCTGCAATTCTATGATCCAACCTGAAGTTGAAACAAAGGGATCGAAGGTCGCTCAGCCAATCGAACAGACATGAAGTCAGTGCCAATCAGCAGACAGACAGTAAATGCTAACCTTTTTAATTTTTTAAAAAATACTAATGATTTTTATTAGTTTTATTTAAGCCTCTTATTGATCATTTTGTTGTTTTGTCTTTCTTTGTAAACCACTCTGCGGGTTGATTTTTTTCTTACAACCAAGCACTGTGTGCCTTTTATGAAATAAATACTACAGTGGTACCTTGATTCTCACTTAAGCCGTTCTAGAAGTCTGTTCCAATCCCAAAGCGCGCTTTCCCATAGAAAGTAATGCAAAATGGATTGATCCATTCGAGACTTCTAATAACAATCCCCAAAACAGCAATTTAACATGAATTTTACTATCTAACGAGACCACTGAGCCATAAAATGAAAGCAATAAACAATGTACTGCAGTCACACAATCAATCAGTCAGTAGCTGAACTGGGTTCCACACAGTCACAAGAACAAAACAAAAAAGAGCCGCAAAAACAAAAACGCAAAATAAATTGCAAAAACAGACAGACCTCAGCGTAACACTCAAAACAAGTGTGGCACTCAAACTGGAAGTGTAAGACTCAGAATGGAGCATGTTCGAAAGTTGTTTGAATACCAAGGCATTTGAGAACCAAGGTACCACTATACTGTTTCAAACATATTAAGCCACCCTTAGCTTAGTGATTGCATGCTAATCAGCAGTGCCAGAATGTTTTCCACAACAAATATCACTTCTTTAACCACCTTGTTTTTGTTGATAAAACATTTAATAAAATTGAAATCATAAATGTATTTTTGTTCTCCCTGTTCAATTAAGCTGTTGGCTAACTAAAGCACATGTATATTCTCCACCTCTGAAATAATATACACTATTTGAAACACTAGTTGAGTGTGGCACTCAAAACGGAGCATGTTCAACTTCCAAAATAAGTTCGCAAACCGGAACACTTACTTCTGAGTTTGCTGTGTTTGGGTTCCAAGTTATTAGAGTACCAAGGCGTTTGAGAACCAAAGTACCACTGTATTTACTGTATTGGAAACACACCGGAAAATGGATTGTAACTCCAAGAGGCATAGCTGGCCTGGCCCATAAATTCTTCCTGCCGCTATTAAATGTGGGTTGTTAGAGAAGCAGACCCCCACCTCTATCTCTCAGGCCTGACAGTTGTTTATATTTGCTAGGTTCAAATTCCTAACAGGAGCTCCTCGTACCTGCTACATTCCAGAGGCATAACACAGCTGTGAATTATTGGCAGGATCGCAGAGTTAATAGTATTGTTGGCACGCAGCCCAGACCACAAGACCTTAATGCAGCGATTCTCCAACTTGGGTCCCCAGCTAGACTACAACTCCCATCATCCCTAGCTAGCAGGTCAGGGATGATGGGAGTTGTAGTCCAACAACAGCTGGGTAGCCAGAGAAACACTGTCTTACTTATTAATTTGCCAATTGCATTTAGCAACCACCTCATGCATGTAAACCCCTAGAATCTGACCCCGAGTTTGGGGCTTCAATGCAGATCGGGAGCGGCATTGGTGCTGCGTAACTCATTGTCTAGGGATGCGGGTGGCACTGTGGGTTAAACCACAGAGCCTAGGACTTGCCGATCAGAAGGTTGGCGGTTCGAATCCCAGCAACGGGGTGAGCTCCCATTGTTCGGTCCCTGCTCCAGTAAAGCGAGATGAGCGCCACAACCCCAGAGTCGGCCACAACTGGACCTAACGGTCAGGGGTCCCTTTACCTTTTAACTCATTGTCTAGACTGGCATCATTTTGCAAGACATTTATCTGTACACTGCTTAGTTATCCAAATAGCTTCCAAACTATCTTTGAGCATAAATCCAATTCTTTTTTAAAAAAATAGCCATGCATAATTGAAACGCACAACAAAACAATTTCATAGAAACGTTAAAACAAAAACATGTACAGTTGTACCTTGGATCTCGAACGGCTTAGTTGCTGAACGTTTCAGCTCCCGAACAATCGAAACCCGGAAGTGAGTGTTCCAGCTTTTGAACATTTCTTTTGGAACCTAGACGTCTGGTGGGGCTTCCGATTGGCTGCAGGTGCTGCAGGCATAGGCAAACTCAACCCTCAAGATGTTTTTGGAATACAACTCCCATGATCCCTAGCTAACAGGACCAGTGGTCAGGGATTATGGGAATTGTAGTCCCAAAACATCTGGAGGGCCGAGTTTGCCTATGCTTTATGGGGTATTCTGGAGCTCACATAGAGTCCTTAAGTGGGTTCCCTATCGGTAGGAGAAAACAGAGGCCAACTGGAATACAGTGGTACCTCAGGTTAAGAAATTAATTCGTTCTGGAGGTCCGTTCTTAACCTGAAACTATTCTTAACCTGAGGTACCACTTTAGTTAAGGGGGCCTCCCACTGCCGCTGCGCCACTGCTGCACGATTTCTGTTCTCATCCTGAAGCAAAGTTCTTAACCTGAAGCACTATTTCTGGGTTAGCGGAGTCTGTAACCTGAAGCGTATGTAACCCGAGGTACCACTGTATATTGAGAAGCAAAGTGGCTAGTAAGCCTGATCTTTATTAAAGGAACTGTTGCAACAGGGTCCCCACTCAACACACGCAGGAGGGAGGAGAACCCTGAACAATGGTGCACAAGCCCTTATACAGAATTTTGAAATTGCCCACCCTGTAGCCGAAGATCACCCTCAAAACATCATGCATACACCACAGAAGGAGGCGGTCTACAGCAGAAATCCTGCCTGCCAGGATACCTGATAATGGTCACTGATTGCTCTACCTGGGCAGCCTGGCCATTCTTTTGTGATGGTTAATACTTTAGTTCCTGAATCCAGGTCACAAGCTCACCCTATTCATACACAAATACACCCTTAAGACAGGATTTGCAAGCATAAAGACAATGGGAAGGCTTTCCCCATTTGCCTCCCTGACTGGAGAGGAATATTTGAGGTCATTGGGGGAGTCAAAATGGCTCCAGGATTGCTCTCCCACACTGTTTCAGACACAAGATTCATGTATTTCGATATGTGTGCATTTATGAACATTTATTCTATATTTGAGACCTTAAAATTCTTAGAACACTTGGAGCAACAAACCCTCCAGACTGAGCCATCAATGGAGAGACAAAGAATGCGATGAAGTCAACTTTAAAGATGTTTCACTCCATTGTTACGTCGCCATCAGGGAAGAAGCACTCATGTTCTGCTGCAATGCACGGAGCGGGAAGTATTTTTATTTATTTTTTGCAAAAAACAAGTTTTGGGGGGGGGGGAATGTGGGACTGAAAGAACAGGTGAGGCAATTAGTTCACCTAAGAGCCAAATCCTTAACAAATCAGACCAGCAGTGTCAAGGGATACAAGCTCAATCGCCTCTCCGTTTTGCAAAGCCGGAATCCAAAACCATTATCTGCCTTAAAGGCAGAATTTAACAGAGCAACACCCACGCACCTCCGCAGAGTGTGTCATCTGCAGAGGGCAGCAACCACAACAGCAGACAAAACTGAAAACTTCCGGCACCGAAAATAAGTACCAGAACAAAAGCCAAGTGTTTATTCGGCTCTAGGACTGCCGAGTGCTTTTTAACACTGGAAACTTGCTGACGATAGGGGTTTAGCAGCAAAGCAGCCAGTATCACGAAGGAAACAATCTTGAATAATTTGATAGAAAAGGGAAACAAACAAATGCCCAAGGATCTCTCTAAACCGTTGGAGTTTTTTTGAGAGGGAGAGAGAATTGGCTTTATACCTGCCAAACATGGCTCATTGTTTAAGCAAGCCTAAAGAAGTGCAGAAGTTTGGAATAAATGAATGACTGAATAAATAAATCCTGACTTCACATGTATACTGATGGCTCCCAGTTGTCAGCAAATGACCAGCAAAAGGAACTTGGGGATATATTTTGGTGGGCAGATGAATGAGACTGTTAGCCCAGTTAGCAGCTGTGAAAAAGGTTACTGATCGTTAGTAAAAGGAAGGGGTGGGGGGAAAACGTGCCAATATTGAAATGCAAATATATAGCTCTACCACGTATGGAATGCTCCTTCAATGCTTGTTGACCTTCAAAAGGGGTGTAGTAAAGTTGGAAATGGGCAGAAACTCCTGTAAGGAAAAATGTCAATATTTGGGGGCTTTCTAGTTTAGAGAAAAGGCAGGTAAAGATGTATAAGACACAGGCATAGAAGATTATGCATGAGGATAGGTAGATCCACCTGTGACTTCGGTCTGAAACACATTCCCAGAAAACTTTATTAATTTCATTAAAAATTATGCAATGCCTGACTGTAAAAACCAAAACCTCAAAGCAGTTCACAAGAAAAGATTAAACAATTTAAATTATTACATTATTTAAATTATTAAATTTAAAAGAATTGAAATTATCCCTAAGAAACAAGAACTTATTAGGCTAAAATAACATTAGCCTAAAGACAGATCAACTTTCCAAACATCTGTGACCTCTGGCTTATTCCCCTCAATGCTTTGGTGGAGATGCTGAATTTGCCTGCCTCTCCTCCTCCTCTAATCCTCTAACTCTTTCTTTTAAAACAGGTTATTTATTGTTTTATTCTTTTCATGAAGAAGAAGAGGAGGAGTTTGGATTTGATATCCCTCTTTATCACTACCCGAAGGAGTCTCAAAGCGGCTAACATTCTCCTTTCCCTTCCTCCCCCACAACAAACACTCTGTGAGGTGAGTGGGGCTGAGAGACTTCAGAGAAGTGTGACTGGCCCAAGGTCACCCAGCAGCTGCATGTGGAGGAAAAAAATATCGTAGAATTGTAGAGTTGGAAGGGACCCTGAGGATCATCTAGTCCAACCCCCCTGCAATGCAGGAATATGCAGCTGTCCCATACGGTGATCGAACCTGCAACCTTGGCGTTATCAGCACCATACTCTAACCAACTGAGCTATCCAGGCTGAGCGGAGACGTGAACCCGGTTCCCCAGATTAGGAGACTACTGCTCTTAACCGCTACACCACACTGGCTCTCCAGTGTGGTGAGCAGCTTTGAGGCTTTGTTCCAATCGAGCCGCATATAAATCCTGAGAAATAAATCATATAAATGTGTTTTCGATTGCAGGCGCCTAGAGGGCAGGGACTTAGTAGTTCTACACCTCTCTCTGCATACCCCTCACCCCAGCGCTGAAATATACCGGTAAATACTTCTCTAGCATGCTTAGCAGAGAAGTTGGTTGGCCCTCAACACGCTCCTAATGTCCGCCACTAACTTTGGTTTTCAATCAGAATTATGGAAATAAGGAATTCGGAAGCCTTTTGTTGAACAGTCACGACAAGGTTAAAAGAAAAACGCAGAAAGGTAGAGGCACTCAAGGAAATTGCAACCAAAAGGAGGAAAGAAGGAGCCACTGAAGCCTCAAAAACCACAGACCCAAACAACCAGTACACAACTAAACCAGAAGCTCTCTTGGACAACCTCCACAGCAAGGGATGTGAGCAAAGAAAAGAGGTTTCAAGCCCTTTTTTTTGCAAAAGCTGTCACGCAGCTGTAAATGACACAGTAAAGGTAAAAGGTAAAGGGACCCCTGGCCATTAGGTCCAGTCGTGGCCGACTCTGGGGTTGCGGGCTCATCTCGCTTTATTGGCCGAGGGAGCAGGCGTACAGCTTCCGGGTCATGTGGCCAGCATGACTAAGCCGCTTCTGGCGAACCAGAGCAGCGCACGGAAACGCTGTTTACCTTCCCGCCGGAGCGGTACCTATTTATCTACTTGCACTTTGATGTGCTTTCAAACTGCTAGGTTGGCAGGAGCAGGGTCCGAGCAACAGGAGCTCACCCCGTCGTGGGGATTCGAACTGCCAACCTTCTGATCTGCAAGTCCTAGGTTCTGTGGTTTAACCCACAGCATCACCCGCCTCCCGCATTCTTCCTTACCCTCCCCTAAACCCCACCAGGACCTACAATATCCATGCCCCCTCTTCTTTTAAGCTGCACAGCCAAAGCAAGCCTGGTCCAGCAAGGCTTGAAAAAGCATGTCCTCTAGTTCAGTGTCCTCCAAATATTGTTGGAATTGTGACCCTTAGCCAAGATCTATTCAAGATCCCAGGAGTTCCTTAGCAGTGGCACTGACTCTGGCATTCTTCCTTAAAGGACCCCTGACCATTAGGTCCAGTCATGGCCGACTCTGGGGTTGTGGCGCTCATCTCGCTTTATTGGCCGAGGGAGCCAGCGTACAGCTTCCAGGTCATGTGTGACTAAACCGCTTCTGGCGAACCAGAGCAGCGCACGGAAACGCCGTTTACCTTCCCACCGGAGCGGTACCTATTTATCTACTTGCACTTTGACGTGCGTTCGAACTGCTAGGTTGGCAGGAGCAGGGACCGAGCAACGGGAGCTCACTCCGTCGCGGGGATTTGAACTGCCAACCTTCTGATCGGCAAGCCCTAGGCTCTGTGGTTTAACCCACAGCGCCACCCGCATTATAAATGACACAGTAGCTCTTACCATAACGATAATGGAATCATAGAATTGCAGAGCTGGTAGGGACCCCCAGGGTCATCTAGACCAACCTCCTGCAATGCAGGGGTCTCAGCTAAAGTATCCAGGACAGATGGCCACCCAACCTCTGCTCAAAAACCTCAAAGGAAGGTTTCTTGCCAAACGCAAGGTGGTTCTTTTAAAACAAGATTGAGAAGCAATACAAAGCACAAGTGAGCAAGATGATTAAAGATTTTACTGTACAGTCACACCTCATGTTACGTCCGCTTCATGTTATGTTCTTTCAGGTTACGTCCCACGGCAACCCGGAAAGGGTTACTTCTGGGTTTCGCCGCTCACGCATGCGCAGAAGCACAAAATGATGTCATGCACAGAAGCGGTGAATTGCAACCCCACGCATGCGCAGACGCGCCACTGCGGGTTGTGCTCTTTTCATGTTGCAAACGGGCCTGTTCGCAACCAGAGGTACCACTGTACTTAATTCATTCCGGAGGCCCGTTCTTAACCTGAAACTGTTCTTAACCTGAAGCACCACTTTAGCTAATGGGGCCTCCTGCTGCTGCTGCGCCATGTGAGCACGATTTCTGTTCTCATCCTGAAGCAAAGTTCTTAACCCGAGGTACTATTTCTGGGTTAGTGGAGTCTGTAACCTGAAGCATAAGTAACCTGAAGCGTATGTAACCCGAGGTACCACTGTATTCTAAATAGCAAGCAAAATATAGATAGCAAGCAAGCACTTCAATTTGCCACTTGGAAGCCCTCAAGAAGCGGCGAAGTGACTCCCCCAGGTAGCCGCAGTTTGCACTACCCTGTGGCCATCAGTCCTTGCATGAGCTTCTCCCAATTCTGCCCCAAACCATCCAATTTATAGATAGCTAGCCTGTGTGGGGGACACGGGTGGCGCTGTGGGTAAAAGCCTCAGCGCCTAGGGCTTGCCGATCGAAGGGTCAGCGGTTCGAATCCCCGCGGCGGGGTGCGCTCCCGTTGTTCGGTCCCAGCGCCTGCCAACCTAGCAGTTCGAAAGCACCCCCGGGTGCAAGTAGATAAATAGGGACCGCTTACTGGCGGGAAGGTAAACGGCGTTTCCGTGTGCGGCTCTGGCTCACCAGATGCAGCTTGTCACGCTGGCCACGTGACCCGGAAGTGTCTCCGGACAGCGCTGGCCCCCGGCCTCTTGAGTGAGATGGGCGCACAACCCCAGAGTCTGTCAAGACTGGCCCGTACGGGCAGGGGTACCTTTACCTTTAGCCTGTGTGGCCAACCAAACTGGCTACGTGCAGATGATCATTCATTACTGGCTACGTGCAGATTATTCCTTAGCTGCCCCCTTCCAATGCCTCACTTTCTCAAAACAATGTCCAACATCAAAGAAGGGAACCAGCACTATCACTTCCTCCCAACTAATTAGGACATTAAAAGCTGTTCTTCATGCCATCAAAGAACTTAACAAGAGCCAGGGAGCGGGAAGGAACAGAGGCAGGGAGCGTAACCATGTCAGATCACTAACAATTTATCTTCCAGATAGATTGCCCATACAGAAGGAGAGTTAGATATTTGGCTATACAGTGGTACCTCTGGTTGCGAAAGGGATCCCTTCCGGAGCCTCGTTAGCAACCTGAGAGGAATGCAACCTGCATCTGCGCACGTGCGGGTCGCAATCCGCCTCTTCTGCGCATGATGTTATTTTGTGCGTCTGCGAATGCACGAGCAGCGAAACCCAGAAGTAACCCTTCCCGGTACTTCCGGGTTGCCGCGGGACGCAACCTGAAAAGTCGTGACCTGAACTGAACGTAACAAGAGGGTATGACTGTACTTTCCCTCTGGCACCCACTTGTGAATATTCCCCACCCACCCCTCAGTAATCGCAAGCCCAGGGACTTTTGACAGGTGGAAATTCAACAGGTCCTGCTCAGTGACAGGGAACTCTGGCAGGGTGGGGAGGGGGGGCAACTGTGCCAGAGTACAGCCAAAAACCAGAATCAAAGAGCAGATGTTGGCAAAGAAGAGTGTTTGAGACGGCTCCAGGAAATTCCAGGCGTATGGCAGCCCTAGAACAGCTCTCTGCACCACTTTGCCAGAAATACGTCTGGATTAGTGTTGGCAATGTGGTCTGTCCCATGTGGAAAACCATGTGCCAGAAGGTCAGCCCTGGTAGGAAGTCGCTTTACTCCTGAAGCCTGTCCAGCAGAGAAACTACAGCAGATCTGTAGTTACAGATCTGTAGAAACTACAGATCTGTAGTTTAAGCAGAGGCTTGACAACCATATGTCAGGAGTGCTCTGATGGTGTTTCCTGCTTGGCAGAGGGTTGGACTCGATGGCCCTTGTGGTCTATTCCAACTCTGATTCTATGATCTGGGAAGATGCATAGAATTGGAAGGGAACCCGAGGGTCATCTAGTCCAACCCCATGCAATGCAGGTCAGGACTGGTTTAGAAATTGCCCTGTGTGATAGCATTAGCCTGTCAGAACCATACACCAGTTCTGAGCAGGGTCTGGGCTCTTTCACCGAAGGCCGAAGAAGCAACAGGGAGCACTTCCTACTTTGAGGAGGGTTTTATGCATGGCTAATTTAGTATCTTCATCAAGCTATCTTCAATTTAGTATCTTCATCAAGCTATCTACTATGGCCCCAGGTCTGCTTCACAGAATTGCAGAGTTAGAAAAGACTCTAAGTGTCATTAAAAGAAGAAGAAGAAGAGTTTGGATTTGATATCCCGCTTTATCACTACCCGAAGGAGTCTCAAAGCGGCTAACATTCTCCTTTCCCTTCCTCCCCCACAACAAACACTCTGTGAGGTGAGTGGGGCTGAGAGACTTCAGAGAGGTGTGACTGGCCCAAGGTCACCCAGCAGCTGCATGTGGAGGAGCGGAGATGCGAACCCGGTTCCCCAGATTACGGGACTACCGCTCTTAACCACTACACCACACTGGCTCTCAGTCCTACCCTCTGCAAAGTCACTGACAGTTCAGGCCTTATGAGCATATATGTGAGATTAAGGTTTTTGGTCCCTGGCATCCATCAGTTTACACTTGTTTACATTGAATTGCATTTGTCCTTTTACTACGCATTCACTCCAGTTTGGAGATGTCCTTTTGGAGTTCTTCACAATCTCTTTTTGCTATAATAATAATTTTTTATTTATAACCCGCCCTTCCCAGTTCAAAAACCGGGCTCAGGGCGGCTAACAACAAATTTAAAACACTTAAATATAAAAGCAGCATAAAAGAGGTATAAAAACATGAATAACAATAAAATTCGAAAATCAGTTTAGGGGAAATAAGCCTTAGATAATCCCCAGGGCTAGCTGGCTGAATTGGTCCTACTTGGGCCAGCGAGGAGGCCAGGGAAGAATTAGCTGTGGGGTCTCAGAGTGGGCAATCTTCATAAAAGGGGAGGGGGAGGGAAGAGAAGGGAATAAAAGATCAGGCTGAATTCAAATTAAAGGCCAGGCGGAATAGCTCTGTCTTACAGGCCTGACGGAAGGAGGTTAAATCCTGCAGGGCCCTGGTCTCATGGGACAGAGCATTCCACCAGGTCAGAGCCATCACTGAAAAGGCCCTGGCCCTGGTAGAGGATAGTCTGACTTCCTTAGTGCCCGGGACCTCTAAACTATGGTTATTCATGGACCTTAAGGTCCTCTGCGGGGCAGACGAAGAGAGGCGGTCCTATAGATACGAGAGCCCCCTAAGCCACAAAGGGCTTTAAAGGTCAAAATCAGCACCTTAAACCTGACCTGATATTCCACCGGGAGCCAGTGCAGCTGGAAAAGCACTGGGTGAATATGCTCCCATGGCAGGGACCCCGTGAGGAGCCTCACTGCAGCATTCTGCACCAGCTGGAGTTTCTGGGACAGCTTCAAGGGCAGCCCCACGTAGAGCAAACTACAGTAGTCAAGCCTGGAGGTGACCGTCGCATGGATCACTGTGGCCAGGTCTGGGCAGGAAAGGTAAGGACGCAGTAAGGTATGTTGTAAGGACGCAAAACAGTTTAGCATCATCAACAAACTTGGCCACTTCACTATTCACACAGAACTCTGTATCGTTTAAGAGCAAGTTTAAAAGCACAGAGCCCCCCGCCCAAACCGTGGGGAAACGCCAGCTCCCTCAGCCTGAAAGCGAGATGGGCGCCGCACCCCATAGTCGCCTTTGACTGGACTTAACCGTCCAGGGCTCCTTTACCTTTTCTCCCTTTTAACACATCTCTCCATTTGGAGAGCTGTTCGTTTGTTCCTACCATTTCCTTCCTGCAACTTCACCAATTCCTGGTTCCAAAGAGGACCTCTTCTCTCGCCTTCGCAGCATTTGCCCCGCGTCGTCTCGCTGCTCTTAAATTTCGCAAACCCCGTCCCGCAAAACCACCGCTTTTCCAACCCACCACGTCCTTTCCCCCATCTCCAAATAAGAGAACTCGCTTGCCGCAATGCTTCGGGAGTCGCCTGGGCATGTTTCGGACACTGCCTGCCTACGACCTCCTTGAAAGCCAAAACGCGAACCCCGCAAGGTTAGACCAGCCCCTGCCATGTCCCCTTGGATGCGCAGAACAGACCCAGGCAGCCATCCCGAGCGGCGGCCGCTCCAGTCTCAGGGAGTTCCAGGGTCGCCCTCGGAAAGTGGCGGCAGGGGTTGGACTATGAGGGTCCCTTCCAACGCTACCATTCTCTCGTTCTACAAGTCCCGAGGCCGCTCTCCCCGGGACGGAACCCCCCTTCCCTCTGGCCACCCTGCGCGTCAGCGGCCCGGAGCGCGACACTCGAACCCAGAGCTCTGCAACGCCCAGCTCGCCCCGGCCAAGACGGCGCCTCCCCGCCAAGCCCTTCTCACCGCTCACAGGCTGCCTGCCCGAGCTGGCAGGAGGCGCTCCAGCAGGGGCAAGAGCGCGCGTCCGCACGCGGGCAGGCAGCAGCAGCACGCCCCCCGCCCGGTGCGCCTAAGCCCCGCAGGCGGACAGAGAGAGATGCGCCCAGGAGCCGCAGGAGGAGAGCTTTTCCCCGAGAGAGACGAGCAGAGCTGCAAGCCGCCCCTCTATTCACTCCCCGAGACGCCACTCCGGGCCAGCCCCAGCTGGATTGGACGTCCTGAGGGCCAGGGAGGCGAGGACTTCGGAGATCGGCCCCCTTTCCATGCAGCTCCGCAAACTTCGCGGAGTTTTCCTGCAAAGCGCGCAAAACGGAAAAGCAACGCGTGGGAAGCAGGTGCGCGCGCTTACTTTCCGTTTGGAGATGCTCCTGGAGAGCTCTGGGCACTTTGGGAATTTCCAGCAACTGGTGCCCGCTTTCAGCAAAGCCTTCCCCAGCCACTGTTTGTTCCCGCCTTAAAAATAAAAAAAAGCAAGTCAGAAATCCGGGAGGTTTTTGCCTCAGCAAAGGGAAAGGAAACCGAAAGCGGCGAGCGTCTCCTGCTGCGTTTCCATAGTTTTGCCCAATCCGGACTCTGCCAGATCTGAGTCATCCTAAAGCAGAGACGCGACTGGATGCGGCTCTCCCCGGCAGAGAGAAAGGATCCCTCTTAGGATCTTCCCGTGGATTTTACGCAGTGCCCTGTCTGTCCGGAATGATTCTTTGCAGGGGCTAGTTCTAAGGGGACAGGGCTGAAACCAAATAGTAGAATAAACGCGCGCGCACAAAGCTTGTTGAAGTTTTAAGTGTAATGTACTGTACATAAAAGGCTGTGTTTAACAGCGTTGTATTTAGAAGTGCTGCATAGGAAGTTCTTTAAACACAAATCTAGTGTTTTTCCATTGTGCATGAGCAAAACTAATCCCATGAGCCACCACGGGATGTAACCTGAGAACTGGTGTAAGTGAATTTACCCCTAGAGGACGCCTGCACACCACAGAAGCAGTGTATTACAATCTTGGAGAGATACACCCTTTTAATAAAGATGCTTAATATCTTACTCTGGGAGTAGAGAGGAACTTTATGGAACTGAAACTCGCTTGTGATGGGAAGTTTTCCTTCTGCACATTCTTTTCTCACCCACCCTAGAATGTTCAGTTCACATTGAGTTCATGAAACATCGTACCCTGACCTGTTCTTAATGCATGGTGGACCACATCTACGGAATGTGCTAGTTATGCTCTTTTAAGTCTTGCTATATCAATCATTAGTAATTGTTATATCAATCATTAGTAATTGTTTAATAAGGAGGTTTTCATGCCTGTCTAATTCTGTGTTCCCTTTCCCAACCTTTAATCTATTGATGATCAATGTCTATATGCAACCCTTGCATTGTATTTGTGTTAACCAATCAGCAACAAGCACATATCTGGCAATGCTGTAATATTCAATAAAAGGGACTCCCCGAGACATGCTTGGTAGATGCCTCCCGTATGACACTTTCCATTCGTCTGTCGTTTATTTCAACCCAACACGCTTGTTTTTGCAGTGTATTATTTTGTTATTTTGTAACTCGGTATTTAAGACTGTTCTGTAGTAAAGCTTGAAATTCATTCTGGCGGTGGAGAGAATTAATTTCTACACAAGGTTCAGGCCAGAGATACTAGCTGTACAATCATAGAATTGTGGAGTTGGAAGGAATATCCTACAGTGCAGGAATCTCAGCTAAAGCATCCATGACAGATGACCATCAAGCCTCTGCTTAAAAACCTCCAAGGAAGGAGAGAGTCCGCCTTCTCCCAAGGAGTCCATTCCACTGTCAAAACAACTCTTATCATCAGAAAGCTGTTGGAATCCCCTTTATCATCTTGGTTGCCCTCCTCTGCACACCTTCCAGCTTCTCAACATCCTTCTTAAATTGTGGTGCCCAGAATTGGACACAGTATTTCAGCTGTGGCCTGACCAAGGCAGAATAGAGTGGGACTATGACTTCCCTTGATATGGACACTAGACTTCTGTGGATGCAGCTTGGAATAGCATTAGCTTTTTTTTGCTGCTGCATCACACTGTGGACTCATGTTAAGTTTGTGGACCACCCAGACCCCTAGATCCTTTTCACATGTGCTGCTAGGAAGCCAGGTGTCCCCCATCCTCTATTTGTGCATCTGGTTCTTCCTGTCTTAAGTGCAGAACCTTACATTTGTCCCTATTGCAATTCATTTTACAGTGGTACCTCCGGTTAAGAACAGGCCTTCAGAACAAATTAAGTTCTTTGTTGTATACGGTGGTACCTCGGGTTAAAAACTTAATTCATTCTGGAGGTCCGTTCTTAACTGAAACTGTTCTTAACCTGAGATTCCACTTTAGCTAATGGGACCTTCTGCTGCCGCCATGCAATTTCTGTTCTCATCCTGAAGCAACGTTCTTAACCTGAGGTACTATTTCTGGGTTAGCGGAGTCTGTAACCTGAAGCATCTGTAATCTGAAGCATCTGTAACCCGAGGTACCACTGTATTAGTTTGGTCCCAGGTCTCCAATCTGTTAAGGTCATCCTGAATCCTGTTTCTGTCTTCTGTAGCATTAGCTACCCCTCCCAGTTTGGTATCATCTGCAAATTTGATGAGCTTCCTCTCAATTCCTTCATTCATTTTAACTCATAAAAAAGAGAGAGAGAGATTCCTCTGTCATGACTTCTTTTTGAGAAACTCATGCTAGGTCTTAGTGATCACAGCATCCTTTTTTATGTGCTCACAAACCGACTTTTGAATTATCTGTTCTAGGACCTTTCCTGGTGTTATAGGAATTCTATATATATATAAAATAAATGTTCATAAATGTACAAGGCAAACACATACATAAGTATATAAACCACGTGTCTGACATAGTTTAGGAGAACAATCCTGAAGCCATTTTGACTCTCCCAAATGGACCTCAAATATTTCTCTGCAAGGAGGAAGGAAATGGGAAAAGCTTTCCAATTGTCTTTGGATTGTAGGGGCTTACACCTCCCTTTTCAAATACAGTCTGGCAAGTATCTGTTAAGCTGAGCACACTCTCAATATGCGTAAGACATTCAGGAAGTATTTACCTTCTCAAAGGAATGGCCAGGCTACCCAGAAAAGGCAATCAGGTAAGGCATTATCAGGTATCCTAGCAGACAGGAGAGAAGCAACACATTCAAATTTCTGCTGGGGACCACCTACTTCTGTGATGCATGTATGCTGTTTTGGGAGCTACAGGGGAGGCAATTTCAAAAGTCTATATAAGAGCTTGCACACCAATGTTCTGGGTTCCTCTCCACCCTCCCTGCGTGGGTGAGCAGACCCGGTTGCAACAGATCAATAAAGATCAGGTTTACGAGCTGCTTTGCTTCTCAATATTCTCTGGTTGGCCTCTGTTATTTTCTCCTACTGATAGAAAACTACATAAGGGCTCTATATGGGCTCTTGGATACCCCGTAAGGGAGAAAGGAGCAGTTTTTTTCTTATAACACTGGTATAAAGTGCTCTGCAGATGCTGCCTCAGGGGAGCCTGCTGGGATCCAGTGAGTCTCCTCTCTCCCAACATAGGGCCCATGGGGAGAGCGGGGTCCCAGAGCTACATGGCGGAGGGGGGGGGAGTCAGGGCACGGAGGGTCCTCCTCCTTTCCTGCATGTGAGGGCAGCACCCTGTTGCAACAGATCAATAAAGATCAGGCTTACGAGCTGCTTTGCTTCTCAATATTCTCTTGGTTGGCCTCTGCTCTTTTCTCCGACCGATGGAGAACCTGCAAAGGACTCCATAAGGGCTCTTGTGTCCCCCATAAGGGAATAAGGGCAGATTTTCTATGCTTCCAATAACTGTTTTATGAATTGCAGCTGTCAGCTGGGGTTTTTTCTGCACTTCATTTCCAGCAACCTCACACTTTGCAAAAAAAAAGGAAAACCATGCACATATATTCCTGTGACCCAGCATAACAATTAAAGCAGTCCATAAAAGCTTGTGCCATTATGCATTCCTCAGTCTTCAAGGTGCCACAAGGCTATTTATTGGCTAGCTGGTGTGTTTTTTTAAAGCATGCTAGTGATTGGACATAGTCAAGGAGCTAAGGAAAGACACTATCCCAGCATTGTCCAGAAGTGATCAATCTCTTTGCAGATAAGAATCGGTTGCTTGCATTTAAATTCCATTGTGAGGAGTCGTTTCACTCCAAGGAAACAATTACCGTAACTACAAACCCCAAAGACTGAATTATTCTGTTCTGTCATTTGGAACCAGAAAATGTGGTTGGCTCAACCAGGCTGACTTGGTTAAAACATACATTAATTGCTTTGATCTAATAATTAAAACTACAAATAAATTAGGTTGCCATATTTTGAAGAGAGCAAAAAACAGGACACATTTGTCAACTTCTACTTTTAACTATGGGACGCAGGTGGTGCTGTGGTCTAAACCACTGAGCCTCTTGGGCTTGCCGATCGGAAGTTCGGCGGTTCGAATCCCCGGGACGGGGTGAGCTCCCATCGCTCTGTCCCAGCTCCTGCCAACCTAGCAGTTCGAAAGCACGCCAAAGTGCAAGTAGATAAATAGGTACTGCTCCGGCGGGAAGGTAAACGGCGTTTCCGTGCACTGCTCTGGTTCGCCAGAAGCGGCTTAGTCATGCTGGGCACATGACCCGGAAGCTGTAAGCCGGCTCCCTCGGCCAATAAAGCAAGATGAGCACCGCAACCCCAGAGTCATTCGCAACTGGACTTAACTGTCAGGGGTCCTTTACCTTTACTTTTAACTATGGATCGCAATGACGACTCTCATTTTTTCATGTTGGAAGTAGTCTTGACTGTGTGGAAAAGTGGCATGGACTGCAAGAAGATCAAACGTATCCATTCTGAAGGAAATCAGCCCTGAGTGCTCACTGGAAGGACAGATCCTGAAGCTGAGGCTCCAATACTTTGGCCACCTCATAAGAAGAGAAGACTCCTTGGAAAAGACCCTGATGTTGGGAAAGATGGAGGGCACAAGGAGAAGGGGACGACAGAGGATGAGATGGTTGGATGGTGTTCTTGAAGCTACCAGCATGAATTTGATCAAACTGCGGGAGGCAGTGGAGGACAGGAGTGCCTGGCGTGCTCTGATCCATGGGGTCACGAAGAGTCGGACACGACTAAACGACTAAACAACAACAACAACAAATGTATGTAATAATCCAATCTCCAGTGGGGTTGCTGAGTTGCTCAGCTGCATCAGAAAGATGCAGATGGACCCAAGAAAATCTTCTACTAAAAACAATTTGAAAAAAGAAAGATGCAGGTGGCTGTACAACAGAGATTTCCCTGAGCTGTGACTCCTATGATGAATTTTAAGGGGTCTGTTGGCGGGGGATCCCTAAAGGAATGGCAGACAGATACAAACTCTGAGCAAAAACAAAGCCTATTATTGAAATAAGTTTGTTCAGGGACAAGTCTCTCTCAAGGAGCCACAGGAGGACTGCGGTGTGCTTTTTACCTTTATAAGTGAAGAACATTCTTATGCACGGGTAGGCAACCTAAGGCCCGGGGGCCGGATCCAGCCCAATCGCCTTCTAAATCTGGCCCACAGACAGTCCAGGAATCAGCGTGTTTTTACATGAGGAGAATATGTCCTTTTATTTAAAATGCATCTCTGGGTTATTTGTGGGGCATAGGAATTCGTTCATTTCCCCCCCAAAAAATATAGTCCGGCCCCCCACTAGGTCCGAGGGACAGTGGACCAGCCCCCTGCTGAAAAAGTTTGCTGACCCCTGTTCTTATGCATGTCTATGGTACACATGTGTCTCCTATCAGCCCATGATATGGTTAGAGCAAAACATTTTACAGTGGTACCTCAGGTTACAGATGCTTCAGGTTACACACTCCGCTAACCCAGAAACAGTACCTCAGGTGAAGAACTTTGCTTCGGGATGAGAACAGAAATTGTGCGGTGGCAGCAGGAGGCCTCATTAGCTAAAGTGGTGCTTCAGGTTAAGAACAGTTTCAGGTTAAGAACGTACCTCCAGAACGAATTAAGTTCTTATCCCGAGGTACCACTGTATAACCATCACAACACACAGTGGCAAGGCAAAGCCAATCCAGGGATTTTTCACAAAGCCTTCACATCCTTCCTTTATTCGTTAACTTTTGATTAAATGCCGCTATTCCTCAACATCCTCATTAATTAACTAATGATGAATTGCAGCGGTTCTCCGTGGCTGACTCCATTCTTCTATATTGACTTACGATTGATATGGTCGTTCTAACCTGCTGAATTCCTTGCTTTCTGCCAGAGCATGGGAAATCTGGTTGCTATAGTCGCTATCTATAAACATCAGTCTACTGAAAAGGGCCACCTGAAGTTCATGGGCATATGGCTAAGCTGCAAAATGAATTCAGATAAAACAAGAAAACAGAGCTTTCCCCTTTGCCTGCATTGCAGGGGGTTAGACTACAAGATCCATGGGGTCCCTCTTCCGACTCAACAGTTCTATGATCACATAGTATTTTATACTGAAATAAAAAAATTAAGATATATATATATATATATATATATGCAGGTTTTGGTGTCCTCGGGTGTCTTCCCGTGTAAAAGTTGGGGTGTCTAGGCGACGTTTCGACGAGGTCTCACTCGTCATCTTCAGGCTGGTGCTTTCGGCTTCTTGTTACTGGAACAGAGCAGGATCTCAGTGTTTGAGTTCCTATAAATACTGTTGAGGAGGTGTGGTGTATAGCCTCCAATGTTCTGGGCCGAGAGGAAGTTCCCAGGCTAGTGTGCCTTTTCTTCTTTTGTTCCTTAATTGCTTGAGGGATATCTTGAGTGATTTCTTGAGTGATATCCTGAGTACCACTTAGGTGGGTCATTAGGTGTGGATTAGTTGCTAAAGCCTTTGTGTCTTGACCTCTTGAACTTTGTGAAGAGTTTTTCTGAGAAGATGGCTGTACTGCACTTAGTTGTGCTCTGGCTTGGCTTCGTGTATAGGGGCGAGCTGTGGTTTTGTGGCCTGTGCCAGCCAGATCTGTGTAGGGATTGTAGGGGGGTGCAGCATCCGGAGGTGCCACCATGGTTTGGCTACTGGATGGTGTCTGTAATTTATCTGTGGAGAGGGTCTGGGTTTGGGTCTGGTGTGGTTGATTGGTGATGGCGTTCTGTGTGCCTCTGGATCTGGTGTCAGTTTTTGTGGGGAGGGCTAATTTCCAGATGTCTGGCAAGCGGGATGTGTCGTCACGCTTGTTCATGTTGTGAGGGTGTTTCTCTATCTCGATGGCTTCCATGATTATTCTCTTGTGGTGATGTTCCATGTTAGAGAGCAATTTGGAATCTGCAAAATTAATTTCGTGTCCTGTTTCTTTCATGTGTTGGAAAAGAGAGGAAGTTTTTTCTTCTTTTTTGACGGCATTCTTGTGTTCTGCGATACGTGCATTTATTCGTCTGTTTGTTTGTCCAATGTACGTGGCTGGGCAGACTTTGCAGGGTATTTCATAGACCCCTTGGTTTTCCAACTGGATTTTATCCTTGGGGTTTCTGAGGATATTGGCTATCTTTTGGTTGGCGCAAAAGGCTGTTTTGATATTGTGTTTATGGAGGATTTTGCTAATTTTATCTGTAGTGCCCTTGATATAAGGAAGGAGGGCCATGCCATTGTTTTCTTCTGTGTCTTGGTTTTTGGGGGGTGTTTCTTTTTGGATTAGCTTCGTAACCCTGTTTTGCTGGTATCCATTGGCAATTAACACATTTGAGAGATTCTGTAACTCAGTTGTCAAGTGGTCTTTGTCAGCCAGGCGTTTGGTTCTGGAGATGAGAGTCTTGGCTACGGAGTTTATTTGTGCAGGGTGGTGGTGTGATTGTGCATGTAAGTAGCGGTTGGTGTGTGTTTTTTTCCGGTAGATAGTGTGTCCTAGGGAGCCATCAGGTTTTTTGTAGATTAGGACGTCAAGGAAGGGAAGTTGGTTGTTGGTTGTTGGCTTCTATTTCTATAAATGCACGTATCGCAGAACACAAGAATGCCGTCAAAAAAGAAGAAAAAACTTCCTCTCTTTTCCAACACATGAAAGAAACAGGACACGAAATTAATTTTGCAGATTCCAAATTGCTCTCTAACATGGAACATCACCACAAGAGAATAATCATGGAAGCCATCGAGATAGAGAAACACCCTCACAACATGAACAAGCGTGACGACACATCCCGCTTGCCAGACATCTGGAAATTAGCCCTCCCCACAAAAACTGACACCAGATCCAGAGGCACACAGAACGCCATCACCAATCAACCACACCAGACCCAAACCCAGACCCTCTCCACAGATAAATTACAGACACCATCCAGTAGCCAAACCATGGTGGCACCTCCGGATGCTGCACCCCCCTGCAATCCCTACACAGATCTGGCTGGCACAGGCCACAAAACCACAGCTCGCCCCTATACACGAAGCCAAGCCAGAGCACAACTACAGCCATCTTCTCAGAAAAACTCTTCACAAAGTTCAAGAGGTCAAGACACAAAGGCTTTAGCAACTAATCCACACCTAATGACCCACCTAAGTGGCACTCAGGATATCACTCAAGAAATCACTCAAGATATCCCTCAAGCAACTAAGGAACAAAAGAAGAAAAGGCACACTAGCCTGGGAACTTCCTCTCGGCCCAGAACATTGGAGGCTATACACCACACCCCTCAACAGTATTTATAGGAACTCAAACACTGAGATCCTGCTCTGTTCCAGTAACAAGAAGCCGAAAGCACCAGCCTGAAGATGACGAGTGAGACCTCGTCGAAACGTCGCCTAGACACCCCAACTTTTACACGGGAAGACACCCGAGGACACCAAAACCTGCATACCTATACCCGTGAAAATCTACGAAAGCAAATATATATATATATATATATATATATATATATATATATATATATATATATATAAAATAAATGTTCATAAATGTACCAAGCCAACACGTACATAAATATATAAACCACATGTCTGAAGCAGCACAGGAAAACAGCCATGAAGCCATTTTGGCTCCCAAACTGACCAAATGTTTTCTTCAAAGTCAAAGGAAAATGGAAAAGCCTCCCCATTGTCTTTTCCTTCACAAATCCTGTCTTAAGGGTATGTTTGTGTGTGAATAGGGTGAGCCTGTGACCTGGCTCAGGAACTAAGTATTTGTCATTACAAAAGACTGGCCAGGCTCCCCAGGGTGTCCAATCAAGTAAGCGTTAACAGGTAACCTGCCAGACAGGAGGTAAACAACGCATTCAGATTTCTGTTGTAGACCACCCCTTTCTGTGATGTATGTATGATGTTTCAGGGGGTGGTCTTGGACTCCAGTGCGGGCAATTTAAACTGTCTATATAAGGGCGGACACACCTTTCTTTGGGGTCTTTCTCCTGCGTGTGAAGGGGGCACCCTGTTGCAACAGTTCAATAAAGATCAGGCTTACGAGCTGCTTTGCTTCTCAATATTCTATCCTCTGTTATTTTCTCCGACCAATGGAGAACCTGCAAAGGACTCTATAAGGGCTCTTGTGTCCCCCATAAGGGAATAAGGGCAGATTTCCGTTTATTACAGTTCGAATTCCAAAACGTTTGGAAACCAAGGCACGGCTTCCGATTGACTGCAGGAAGCTCCTGCAGCCGACTGGACGCCGTGTCGGACGTGTGGGTTCCAAAGAACTTTCGGAAACCGGAACACTCACTTCCGGGTTTGTGGCGTTCGGGAGCCCAAACGTTCGACTTGCAAGGCGTTTGGGATCCAAGGTACAACTGTACCATTAAATAGTAAGCTACCTGTTTATGCTACTGGGTGTTTGGGGGGGTGGGAGCATAACAAAAACAAGCCATCCCATATAAAAGGAGTTAAAATCTCAGTGCTCCAAATTCACAGCTCAAACTTGCAACTCTGCATGATCCTTCCTTAAAAAATAAAAAGCAATAATTGCATTGATGTCAGGTTTTCACTCGTACATCCAACTTTCTTGAATGCACTAATTAAAAAACAACTGCAGGCAGTGCTTTTTTCTGGGGGGGGGGATGTGGGGGGGGACGCATATCCCTAAACATTTTGTGAATCTTAAGTTTGGCCTCATGGAGGGGCAGTATTTCAATAGGGGTAGGAAAATGAGAGTACCCCTATACATTTTTTTAGGGGGGAAAGCACTGACTGAAGGAAACAAGGAACCGGAACAGACACGGACAGGCTTTTAAATAAGTGTTGCACCTCATTCTAGCCTCCAATTCCAGGTGCTTAATTTGTGGTTCATTTTGGGAACAAGGCAAAACGGAGACTCTGGTGTCTTTGGATATACGGAGGAACAACAGAAGGAGGTGAGTGCTCACTGGAAGGACAGATCGTGAAGATGAGGCTCCAAGACTTTGGCCATGAGAAGAGAAGACTCCCTGGAAAAGACCCTGATGTTGGGAAAGATGGAGGGCACAAGGAGAAGGGCACGACAGAGGACAAGATGGTTGGATAGTGTTCTCGAAGCTACCAGCATGAGTTTGACCAAACTGCGGGAGGCAGTGGAAGACAGGAGGGCCTGGCGTGCTCTGGTCCAGGGGGTCACAAAGAGTTGGACATGACTAAACGACTAAACAACAACAACAGAAGGAAGAGCACAAACTTCCTGCTCTGCCTCTATGGCTTCCCAGCCTGCTGCTTTTTCTAGGTCACACTATGCACACTTTCTCTACCTTTTGTGCAAATTGAGGGGCACTTGATGTCTCACACAGAGCCCTGTCTCTTTGCCTTCCTTAATGGCCCATCACTCAAGCAATGACCTCAACACAAGAACTAGCTTGGTTTACAGTATATGCTAACATTTGCTAGGATTATATGCATTTTAAAAATATTATTTTTCAGTATTTAAAAAATATTTCGACAACAATACAAATCCAATATTACAATAAACAAAAATATTCTGACGTCCCCCACTCCCATCCCTTTTGGGGTTTCTAATTTTATTTTAATTTATAACCTTGCATTTTCTTCATTATTCCAAGTATTAATTACCCCTTGGTTTCCCTTTAAGTTCTATTTTACCTGTTTGGTTTAAATTAGCCCTGCTAATGAATTTATGTGTGCACAATAACATTTCAAATAATCTACCATTTCCCCCCAGTCTCTGATACAAGTTTTTCTCCTCTTGATTCCTTATTGCTTCCGTTAGTTTTGCCATTTTGGCATAGTCCATAAGTTTATTCTGCCACTTCTCCTTAGTTGGTAAAGGTAAAGGGTAAAGGGACCCCTGACCATTAGGTCCAGTTGCGGATGACTCTGGGGTTGCGGCGCTCATCTCGCTTTATTGGCCGAGGGAGCCAGCGTACAGCTTCCGGGTCATGTGGCCAGCATGACTAAGCCGCTTCTGGTGAACCAGAGCAGCACAAAGAAACGCTGTTTACCTTCCCACCGGAGCGGTACCTATTTATCTACTTGCACTGGCATACTTTCAAACTGCTAGGTTGGCAGGAGTAGGGACCGAGCAACATGAGCTCACCCCATCACGTGGATTCAAACCACCAACCTTCTGATCGGCAAGCCCAAGAGGCTCAGTGGTTTAGACCACAGCGCTACCCGCGTCCCTTCCTTGGTTGGTAAAAGAGTAAAGGTAAAGGGACACCTGACCATTAGGTCCGGTCACTGATGACTCTGGGGTTGCGGCGCTCATCTCGCTTTATTGGCCAAGGGAGCCTGCGTACAGCTTCCGGGTCATGTGGCCAACATGACTAAGCCGCTTTTGTCGAACCAGAGCAGCGCACAGAAACGCCTTTGACCTTCCCGCCGGAGCGGTACCTATTTATCCACTTGCACTTTGACATGCTTTCGAACTCCTAGGTTGGCAGGAGCAGGGACTGAGCAACAGGAGCTCACCCCGTCGCGAGGATTTGAACCGCCAACCTTCCGATCGGCAAGTCTAGGTGCATTTTGCGACAGGGAATTTCATTAGCATAAGCAGTTTCTGAGCTCTGAGCGCAGTACTATGCCTAAGATTTCAGATTAAAACTGCAGAGTGGAAGAAAAGGAGAACCTTTTTCTGCCTCCCCATTTCCAGCTACTCTCTGAGGACTGGAGAAGAGACCCTCTTAAGACTATTAGGGGGTGGGTGAATTCTTGGGGGCGGGGGACAACAACTGCCCCCCCACCTAAGCCCATGAGCAGCTATTATTTCGGTGAGGCACGATGACACAAATGTGTGCGTAAAGTCGAGCGCCACATCCCAGAAAGGGCTCCTTTCTTTGCACCCTGCGAGCGCCTCTGGCTTCGTCGGAAGATTCGGATTTGGCGAAAACAGGATTCGGCGAAGCTCGCGTCCAAACCACGGAAACGCGACCGGCGCCTCCCTTCGCTTTCGTTTCCTCGAAAGCCTCCGACGGCGGGTCCCCTTTTCATAGCCCGGGAGTCGGTTTTTGGGGGGTGCGTCGGCAGTGTCTGCGTTTGGATGGAACGATTTCCGGGAAAGGCTTTGCTGAAAACTTGACACCAGTTACGGGAAATTCCCAAAGTGCAGCAAGGCTCTCCAAGAGCATCTCCAAAGGGAAAGCGCGCGCGCGCGCGCCTGCTTCCCACGCGCTGCTTTTTCCTTCTGCGCGCTTTGCAAGAAAACACTGCAAACTTTGCAGCGCTGCATGGAAAGGGGGCCGACCCCCTAAGTCCCTGAATTGCAATTCAGCGGGTTTGTTAGTCCGGTCCTATCTGAACCCAGGTGTCCTGGCAGAAGGGCTGCTGGAACCATTGGCCAGAACGGAGGAAACTCCGAATGCAAAAGCTGGGTTCATGAGCATCCTTAAGCGCAGAGATGTGTGTCCTTGGTGCTGGAATGCGTATGGGACAGAGACAGATTTATGGATACTAACAAGCCATACACAGGGAGAAAGAGAGGAAATTGGGAATTTCCAGGAAGAAAGGTTGAACAAACAGTGCGTGTGTAATCTTTGCAGCTCCAAACTCCCCTGTTTCCCTACATTGCAACAAAAATGAGACATTTTCTTTTTTCTTTCCTGAAGTTATTGTAATGGGATTATCGCAAAGTTTTTGTGACTTGGCCGTCTGAATATTCTGGTTTATGTCAACAAGGACAAGACAGGCTGCGATGACAGCGATGGTCGGTGAATAAATACTGCTTTTAAACCCTGGGTCATAGATTTTAGCAGAAGGAGTGTTATTTTTAATGTAAATAAGTATATAGGGAATTCTTTTTTTTGTCCACCGCATCCGCCCCTTTATGCTGATATAGTACATGTTGCTAATGTTATTTCTGTTGTCTGGTCTTTGACCACAATAAAGATTGATTAATTTGATTGTGACTTGGCCATTGATCATTACAGAGCTGTTTTTTTTTCTTTTTTTAGAATTGACACCATGATGCTAACAGGATAGGTAATGAAAGACCACTTGAAAAGTATAGAAAGTTGAAGTTTTCTGGAAGGAAGTTTATATAAATGAAGAGAATAGGGATGTTTATTCACATTCTCTCTCCCCCCCACACCTTCTTAAAACTTTTTTCTTTCAAAAAAATAAATAAATTACATACAACAATATTTTTCCCTATGTCTCTAGTTTATCTGTAAGCCACTTTGAGTCCCTCTCAGGGAAAAGGGCAGGGTATAAATAAATTAATAATAATAATAATAATAATAATAATAATAATGATAATTCATTAAAAATATCAGAGCAGTTTACAACAATTGTGCATAAAACCACACAATAAAAAACATTAGAAAGTTAAAGTCAGAAATGAGCTAACTGCTATGGAAGGAAAGAGGTAGTCTTAATAGCCTGCATAAGCTTAATGGAATATAAAAGTTTTCAGCAGCAGGCGTTTATGAGTTGAAATAATAATAATAATAATAATAATAATAATAATAATAATAATAATAATAATAATTTATTTATACCCTGCCCATCTGGCTGGGTTTTCCCAGCCACTCTGGGCGGCTTCCAGCAAAACACTAAAATACAATAAACATTAGAAGCTTCCCTAAACAGGGCTGCCTTCAGATGTCTCCTAAAAGTCTGGTAGTTATTTTTCTCTTTGACATCTGATGGGAGGGCGTTCTACAGGGCGGGTGCCACTACCGAGAAGGCCCTCTGCCTTGTTCCCTGTAACCTGGCTTCTCGCAGTGGGGGAACCATCAGAAGGCACATGCTGAATTTCTACTGAAAGAGATTTCCACAATACTGGACCAAAAGCACTAAAAGACTCCGTTTCTTGTTGTCTAAGGGGTTTTGCCAACCCAAGGAAAGACCAGCCTTTTGTTGCCTTTGCCAATGTCCAGATCATAGAATTGCAGACCTGGAAGTTGGACGTTTGTGGGGGGGTCAGAAAATCACTTTGTGCCCACCCAACACTTCCACCGTTTTATCCCACCGGTGCATTTGAGGAGCAGGCATTGGGGAGAGCTGTGGTGGGGTGCTGCAGGCATTTTCTTGGCAGGATATCCTTTGTGGCTGCCTCAGAGTCCTCATTGCCAATATGTGTCTTTTCCCCTTCGCAGTTTACCCGTCAATCTATAAAGACCTGATCTCCATCCTGCAGGCAGACCAGCTGCTCACCTGGGAAGTGCTGAAGGACAAGGTGTTGCAAATAACATTGCACAGGCCTCTCAAACATAGCTCTGTTTTGGATAATCCTCATCATGCCACCAGTCTTCTCAATTGTATCTATGTAATCCAGATTTACATCTGTATTCTAGATTTATGGGATGCGGGTGGCGCTGTGGTCTAAACCACAGAGCCTAGGGCTTGCCGATCAGAAGGTTGGCGGTTTAAATCCACGCAACGGGGTGAGCTCCCGTTGCTCGGTCCCTGCTCCTGCCAACCTAGAAGTTCGAAAGCACGTCAAAGTGCAAGTAGATAAATAGGTACCACTCCGGCAGGAAGGTAAACAGTGTTTCCATGTGCTGCTCTGGTTCGCCAGAAGCGGCTTAGTCACGCTGGCCACATGACCTGGAAGCTGTCGGCGGACAAACGCTGCCCCCCCCCCCGGACTATAGAGCGAGATGAGCGCTGCAACCCCAGAGTCGGTCATGACTGGACCTAATGGTCAGGGGTCCCTTTATCTTTACCTTTACCTTTAAGCCTCCAAAAAAAGTGGCCTTTTTTGCCTTCAGAGTAGCAGTTTCAAGGAGAAAATTCTGTGCGGATGATAAGCTAAATTCACCAGGGGAGAAAATTTATCTGAAAGAACACCTGGTTTTAATTATTTTAACTGCGTAATGTCTTATATTCTGTTTGGTATATTTTTGTGTATATTGTTTATATGTATTTTTGTAGTGGCTTTGGCTACACAAATAAATGATATCCTTATTTGTACTTTACATGGAACCTGTCTTTTGCCACCATGCAGCCCCTTCCCATTTTTTAAAAAAATGTGGGGTGTTTTATGGCTGAGGGTTTAGGTGTTTTAAATCTCTGGTGGTGAGCTGGTTTCTCTACGTTGCCAGCTTTCGTTCTGTGAAATGGGTATTTTGTAGAGCCCAGATCAGTTCCTGGGCATGATCCCCTGAAAATCCCTCCCACTGAGATAGGAGGCAGTATGGTGTAGTGGTTAGAGGGTTGACCCGGGAGACCTGGGTTCGAATCCCCAATCGACCCTGAAGTTCACCGGTTGTGGCCCTGGGCCAGTTGTTGCCTCTCAGCCTGACCTACCTCACAGGGTTGTTGTGGGGGTTAAATGAGGAGAGGGAGAATTATTTAAGTTCCCAGGAGAAAAAAGGTGGAATAAAAATGCAGTCAATAAATGGAAACAGGGCAGAATTCGCACCAGAGACTTTTGAACTGGGTCATGCCTGCTGCCTGAAATGACTGCTAGGCATAAGAAAGTGAAGAGCTTCTGGGAATTGTAAATGTTGAAATATACATTTGTTAAGACACCAGAGGCCTTTCTTCTAGGAATCATAGGAAATGAAATAAATAGAAAGGACTGTAAACTTTTCCAATATGCAGTAACAGCAGCAAGAATATTACTGGCCCAGAAATGGAAACAGGAACAAGTACCAACATTGGAGGAGTGGAGAATGAAGCTGATGGACTATGTAGAACTTGATAAAATGACAGGGAAGATCAGATATCTACGAGATCAAAAGTTTATCGAGGACTGGGGAAAGCTAGTGGAGTATTGGGGATGTATAAGTGATAATGAAATAACGTTAGTGGCATTTAAAGAAGCTCTGTAAAAACCTAAGAAATATTGTAAGAAAGGAAAACAGGTGGGGAAGGGTATGTTAAAAGGCAATAGAAAATCTAGGAAATGTGTAATTAAAAAGTTTAATTCGGATGATTGTCAGGGAGGCTGAAGGAAGTCCAAAAATGAGAAAATTTGTTAAGTTGCAATGTATATGTATTTTTCTTGATGAAAATTAATAAAAAATATTAATAAACAAGGAGAGAAAAAAGAAATGACTGCTAGGCAGAGAGAGAGTCTTTTGGTCTGAAACAAAGCAGAAAGAAATTTATAAGAGCCTTCCCAGGGAGGAAAAATATGTCCTTATCACATAAGCCAGCTGAGTTCTGTAGAAGGGAGGAAGTTTTGCCTTGTTTTCCTTGGAGTCATTACTGAGCTGCGGGGAGAAAACACGTTTCTCTGTCTGGATCTTAAAGGATAAAGGCAAGAAAGTTTGTTTTTAATCTTTGAGGCCTTTTATGTTTCGTTTTGTGGTGGCTTGCATGCCCTCGCAAAAAACCTCTTCCCACTTTACAGGTACAGAAACTGAGGAAGCGGGAATTAATTCTGTGCCAGAGGTGGAGAGTCAAAGCCGGGCTCCTAAATATCTAAATCCCTTTTTTTGGGGGGGGGGGTTGAGAGCCTTATTTGCAAAAGTGAAGGGTGGGGGGCGCTTCAAGGCCTGCAAACCCCATTTATTCATCTTCCTATCAAGTCTTTTGCAGCATTGTAGAATTGCAGGTATGGAATCGGGAACCCCAAAGGTCATCCAGCTGAACTCCTTGCAGCTAAAGAATCCCTGACCATCTAACCTCTGTTAAAAAAAACCAGCAGGGAAGGCGAGTCCACCACCTTCTGAGGTCGTTCGTTCCCTTCTCGAATGGCTCTTGCGCTCAGAAAGTTTTTCCTGACGTCAGTTGGAATCTCCTTTCTTGTAATCCGAATCCATTAAGTACAGTATGTGGATGATACCCAGCTCTACCTCTCTTTCAAATCAGAACCAGTGAAGGCGGTGAAGGTCCTGTGTGAGTGCCTGGAGGCGGTTGGAGGATGGATGGCGGCTAACAGATTGAGGTCAAATCCTGACAAGACAGAAGTACTGTTTTGGGGGACAGGGGGCGGGCAGGGATGGAGGACTCCCTGGTCCTGAATGGGGTAACTGTGCCCCTGAAGGACCAGGTGCGCAGCCTGGGAGTCATTCTGGACTCACAGCTGTCCATAGAGGCGCAGGTCCTTTCTGTGTCCAGGGCAGCTGTCTACCAGCTCCATCTGGTACGCAGGATGAGACCCTCCCTGCCCGCGGACTGTCTCACCAGAGTGGTGCATGCTCTGGTTGTCTCCCGCTTGGACTACTGCAATGTGCTCTATGTGGGGCTACCTTTGAAGGTGACCAGGAAACTACAACTAATCCAGAATGCGGCAGCTAGACTGGTGACTGGGACTGGCCGCCGGGACCACATAACACCGGTCCTGAGAGATCTGCATTGGCTCCCACTACGTTTCCGAGCACAATTCAAAGTGTTGGTGTTGACCTTTAAAGCCCTAAACTGCCTCGGTCCAGTATACCTGAAGGAGCGTCTCCACCCCCATCGTTCTGCCCAGACACTGAAGTCCAGCTTCGAGGGCCTTCTGGAGGTTCCCTCCCTGCGAGAAGCCAAGTTACAAGGAACCAGGTACAGGGCCTTCTTGGTGGTGGCACCTGCCCTGTGGAACGCCCTCCCACCAGATGTCAAAGAGAAGAACAACTACCAGACTTTTAGAAGACATCTGAAGGCAGCCCTGTTTAGGGAAGCACTTAACGTTTAATAGGTTATTGTATTTTAGTGTTCTGTTGGAAGCCGCCCAGAGTGTCTGGGGAAACCCAGCCAGATGGGCGGGGTATAAATAATAAACTATTATTATTACAGTATTATTATTATTATTGCTTTGGCAGAAAACAAGCTTGCTCCATCTTGCACTGGAGATATTTGAAGGTGGCGCTCCCTATTCCCCCTCAGTCTCCTCTTCCCCATGCTAAACATGCCCAGCTCCTTCAACCGTTCCTCATAAGGCTCTGCTTCCAGGCCCTTTATGGGAGTTGTATTCCAGAAAAATCTGTGGGTTTAAATAGAGTCTACCTCTTCATGTTCCAGAAGTTGGGGCCAGAGCTGGCGAAGGTGGGGTTCTCATGCCTTCGTGTCCTTTTGCAGGATCCTTGGAAGCCCTTTGCCGGAGAGCAGGACTCTGGCCTCCATGGACCCATTTCCTATTATTATTATTATTATTATTATTATTATTAATAATAATAATAATTTTTTAAATCATTTTTATCGATTTTCCAGTAAAAACAGCCAATCAACATATCTGCACCATAATCCAATTAAAATCAAGAAACTAATTTTTTTTTTAAAAAAGTCCAAATTGTAGTCCAAATTGTAATAATTAATTTTTCCGGGCTCCCCATAGTCTGGACCTCTGAAGCATATCTCCAAATCTTCGTTCCTGCCTCTTTCATTGTTTTCATATTTTCCACCTTCTGGTCTTAACGCTTTAAAGTTCTCCGTCCCTGGCTGTGCGATTCTCAATCATGTCAAAAATCATATGTCCTTTCATCCCTCGAATACAGCTTTATTTGTAAATGGACCCATTTCCTTGACCTTGACCCGGAGCACGGCTTCTTTAAGACCACGAGCAGCTGGAGATGTCCAAAGCGCATTCATTATGTGCCATAATAAACGCGGCCAGCAGGGGGCGGTGAAGTCCCTATGGGGGCGTTTTGGGGGGAGCGGTTTGCTCTTTGCACGTGCTCAGAGGCTGCAATTGCAATTGCAAGGGCTGCTAACGTCGGTAAGTGGCCTGTAAGAGCCGGAGGGGATTCTTTGCAAAGCAGGGGGAGAGAGAGGAAATATGGTCGGTGGGGTGATTGATTGATTGATTGATTGATTGATTGAATCCCAAAGCGATTTAGAAACAGTAAATAACAATCTCAATACGAAATCATTAACAAATCAGCAATAGAACAATTGCAACCCATAAAACTCTGTTAACAAAGCAGCAACAACTAAGACAAATAAGCTAAACGTTGCAGCAAAATGAACCTCTGAACCATTATTCTGGAAGGAAAACCTTATGAATGGGGTTGCCCTGTTACTTCCAGAGTAGCACAAATAGGGTTGCTGTGCTCCTCCTGCAGGGAGCCTGTGCAGTTGCTTGCTTAACAGGTTGCAATCCTTGCATGTGTTGGAGGAAACAATCATTTCATAAAACTCTTTTTGGGGGGATGATTCCGTTTTATTTCAAGTCTGTGTGGCCTAGCCAAGCTCAAAGGCCCTGCAACTGCCTTTTGCAGTACAGAACTAGCTGCTTTTCCTTACTGTGCTGTAAATATTAAACTGTTAGAATCCAGAGAAGCGTCCAGGTGGAAATTTGTTTTTACTTCTTTCCATGTTATTGTGTAGTTATCCTTGAATAGGTTAGTATTTTTCAGGGACAAACACCCAAGTATTTTCTTTTCTTTACCACTGTTATTTCCGTTTTACTTTGTAACTGATCCAATTGTTCCACATTCATATTTTTTTAGCATCATTTTTGCTTTGTTTTTTTAAAATTAATTTTAAGTCCTGCCATAGATCCGAATTCTTCAATTACTTTTAACGCTTCCACTGTTGAGGATTGTGGTTCCTGTAATGTTAAGGCTATATCATCAGCGAACACTTTGACTTTATATTCTTCTTTTACCCTGCATTTTATTCCTGTAATTATTTCTGTCTCTCTTATGTTTTGTCATAGCACTTCAAGTGTTGATATGAACGATAGAGGCGACAGTGGGCACCCCTGCCTTGTGCACTTTGTGATTTGAAAACTTTCTGCCAATCCGTTATTTACTATAAGTTTTGCATTTTGATCTTTATAAATTGCCTCTATACTTCTTAAAAAGTTTATGCCTAGACCCATTTTCTAGATTCTTTTTCATAAAGAACCAAGACACATGATCAAACGCCTTCTCCGCATCTATAAAAATTAATGCAGCTTGATTATTTATCTTGGTTTCTAAGTATTCAATTATATTCAATATATTACGCATATTGTCTTTTAAATGGCATCCTAGCAGGGCGTCCAGGTGGAAATTGGCTAAATCTCCGGGAAAATCTGGACTTAAGACGTTGGCTGTGTTGTTTTTGCTGATTCCTAGCTCAAAAAGGGCAAACAACTTTGGGCAAAGCTAAAAAAAAAACTTGTGATCCTCTGATTGGTGGAATGAAATGGCACATATACAGTGGTACCTCGGGTTACATACGCTTCAGGTTACATACACTTCAGGTTACAGACTCCGCTAACCCACTGTAATCTGGAAGTGTACAAGAAATGTTGCTTTGGATGTGGTTCTTTGCAGCCTCCTTTTTTTTGAGTTTGCCCATTTGTGTTTTAGCAAAGCCCTATCTTTTCCCTTAGAGCCCCCATCCTTTAAAAGTTTCTGGGAGAAATCCCTCCAGTCTAGGAACCTCTTTTTAAAGTTCTCCAACACACACATTTTTTAAAAATCGATTTAACAAAAAAATATACACCGCTTGATTGGAATAAAACCACTGGGCGGATTACAAGGACTATTCAAACTAACTGTTAAAAGCAGTTTTAAATGTTTTAAGGATAATTAACAGTAAAAGAGGTGAAATTGTAGCTCTGTGAGGTCAAGGAGACTCTTAGGCAAACCATAGTTCCGGTTTTCTATACGGGAAGTCATGGCTAAGATTTTTTAAAAAACTTTATTGTTTTAAAATAGATACATTTATTCCAGGAAAGCAAACAAACCAACAGACCAACCATACAATTAAATAAACTATAAACAAACTATAAATTGACAAACAAACAGAATACTTAAAAAATTACGATATAAAAGGAAACTTCTTGGCAGAATTAGACTGAACCTTGCAATTAGACTTACAGCACTATATAAGTACTAGATATAAGTACTATATTTATACAATGAAACTATATAAGAAATATGTAACTCTGCGGTATAAGATAATCAACAGCGAAAGTACAGCGAGACTAATTGGAATTCATTTTTAATTTCTTGTTTTACAAGTTTTACAATCGTTCACATCATTGGGAGTACAAAGGATGTTAGTTATAAGAACTGTGTTGTTTCATATATTGCTACTGTCTGTTGGCTAAGATCATTTTAAATGTTTGGTGTGGATCTGACCTACTCAGAAGTAAGACCTGCTGAGTTTGGTAGAGGGCTTGTTGTTGTTGTTTAGTCATTTAGCCGTGTCCAACTCTTTGTGGACCCCATGGACCAGAGCACACCAGGCACTCCTGTCTTCCACTGCCTCCCGCAGTTTGGTCAAACTCATGCTGGTAGCTTCAAGAACACTGTCCAACCATCTCGTCCTCTGTCGTCCCCTTAGATAGAGGGTAGAGGGCTTACTCTCCAGTAAACGGAAGATTGGGGCTTCAGTGATTTTTGGCTTTGGGTAGCCTCAGTCCTCAGTTTGCTCTCCCCGAGAGAAGCCCCAACAAGATGAATTGGGTTACTCCTGAACAAGTGCCTTGTGTATTGCGGCCATTTTCGGTGCCTGTGTCTCGGATCTGCCCCTTTTCACTGCAAATTAAGGGCGGGGCATTTATATCCCACCTGGGATAAAGCTGAGGAGCCAATTCTGCTTGCCTGACGGTTGCTTTTAAATGCAAGCAAGAACTCCTGCTGTTTGACTCTTTGGATTCCAGTGGATTGGGGCCTCCATTTCATGAACCTCAAGTAAGTACTTGCAGCACTCTCCCGAGTGCTTGCTAGGCTCTGACCCCAGTTGAGAAAGAGTGGACGAGAAAGAGAGGCCAGAGATCACTTCAAATGGTCGGGTACATTTCATGGCTCTGAAATTTGAGCGTAAAATCCCAGCAAATAAGCGTAAAAGCCTTCCTTGGCTGTTAGGGAGTAGACCAGGGGTCAGCAAACGTTTTCAGCAGGGGGCTGGTCCACTGTCTCTCAGACCTTGTGGGGGGCCGGACTATATTTTTTTTGGAGGGGGGGGGGAAATGAACAAATTCCTATGCCCCACAAATAACCCAGAGATGCATTTAAAATAAAAGGACACATTCTACTCATGTAAAAACATGCTGATTCCCGGACCGTCCGCGAGCCGGTTTGGGAAGGCGATTGGGCCGGATCCGGCCCCTGGGCCTTATTTTGCCTACCCATGGTGTAGACCTTGCACTTAAAAAGAAAATACCTTGATGAGTCTCTGTCTCGCAGCCTGACCTACTTCACAGGGTTGTTGTGCATGCAAAATTAGGAAATCCTTACGTTTTCCACCCTGAGCTTTCTTGGAGGACTTTCCGCAGCCACTCTGGGCGCCTTCCAATCGAGTGTTAAAAACAATGCAGCATTAAATATTAAAAACTTCCCTAAACAGGGCTGCCTTCAGATGTCTTTTAAAGATAAGATAGCTGCTTATTTCCTTCACATCTGGTGGAAGGGCGTTCCACAGGGAGGGCGCCACCACTGAGAAGGCCCTCTGCCTAGTTCCCTGTAGTTTTGCTTCTTGCAGTGAGGGAACTGCCAGAGGGCCCTTGGCACTGGACCTCAGTGTCTGGGCTGAACGATGGGGATGGAGACGCTCCTTCAGGTATACAGGACTGAGGCCGTTTAGGGCTTTAAAGGTCAGCACCAACACTTTGAATTGTGCTCGGAAACGTACTGGGAGCCAATGTAAGTCTTTCAAGACCAGTGTTATGTGGTCTCAGTGGCCGCCCCCAGTCACCAGTCTAGCTGCCGCATTCTGAATTAGTAGTAGCTTCTGGGTCACCTTTAAAGGTAGCCCCACATAGAGCGTATTGCCGTAGTCCAAGCGGGAGATAACCAGAGCATGCACCACTCTGGTGAGACAGTCTGCAGGCAGGGAGGGTCTCATCCTGCATACCAGATGGAGCTGGGAGACAGCTGCCCTGGACACAGAATTGACCTGCGCCTCCATGGACAGCTGTGAGTCCAGAATGACTCCCAGGCTGCGCACCTGGTCCGTCAGGGGCACAGTTGCCCCATTCAGGACCAGGGAGTCCTCCACACCTGCACTCCCCCTGTCCCCCAAGAACAGTACTTCTGTCTTGTCAGGATTCAACCTCAATCCGTTAGCTGCCATCCATCCTCCAACCGCCTCCAGACACTCACACAGGACCTTCACCGCCTTCACTAGTTCTGATTTGAAAGAGAGGTAGAGCTGGGTATCATCCGCATACTGATGGACACCCAGCCCAAACCCCCTGATAAAAGACAGAATAAAAACAACAACCATCTCCTGCACGCCAGGGGGTTGAGCTAGATGCCCCCCATGGTCCCTTCCAATTCTACAATTCTATGACTCCAATAATCCCCCTTCCTTCCCCTTTGATTCACACAGGCCTGCACTTCTCATAACCTGCCAGGTCAGACGCAGCCCTCCAGCCACGTATTACGATCGCCGGGACATCAGAAACTGCCAGGCGGAGCTGGTAGATTGTACCAGTGCAATCTGGGCGGGCGAGTCTTTCTCTTCTCTTCTCCGGCAGGCGCAAGGCTACTCTCGGCCGGAAGACTCGAACCATGCCGACGTTCAGTTCGAAAGAGGCTCACCAGCTCCTGCACAACAAGTTTGTGGTCATCCTGGGCGACTCAAGTGAGTGAGTCAGTTCTTCTGGAGGAGGTGAGGCAGGAGGGTTGGGCTAGATGAACTCTGGGGACCCCGTTCAGCTTCTGCCAGGAAGGGTGGAATGGAGAAAGGGGGAGAGAGAGGAAAGCTTCTCTCCCTCTCTTGTAACGCTGGTGGACATCCAGCGAAACAGATTCAGGGCAGGTGAAAAAGACAGTCCGTTGCGCGTCGCGTGGTTAAACTCTGGAACTCCCTGCCACAAGAGGGAGGAAGAGGATTGGGCAAATTCATGGAGGAGGAGAGAACTAGCTGTGGATATTAGCCAGGATGGCTATGCTCTGCTGTCCACAGTCGGAGGCAGCTAAGCTTTTGAATTTCAATTGCTGGAAACCACAGGAGGGGAGAGGGATCTTGTGTTCGGATCCTGCTCAGGGGGTTCCCACTGGGGCATATGCTCGGCTGCTGTGTGATGCTAGACTAGATGGGCCATGGGCCTGATCCAGGAGGCACATCTTATGTTTGCATGTGCAGCGCCTCTCCTGTACTTGGATCAGAGGGGAAGGTAAGGTAAGGTAAGGTAAAGGGTAAAGGGACCCCTGACCATTAGGTCCAGTCATGGCCGACTCTGAGGTTGCGGCGCTCATCTCGCTTTATTGGCCAAGGGAGCCGGCGTACAGCTTCTGGGTCATGTGGCCAGCAGGACTAAGCCGCTTCTGGCGAACCAGAGCAGCGCATGGAAACTCCGTTTACCTTCCTGCCAGAGCGGTACCTATTTATCTACTTGCACTTTGACGTGCTTTCGAACTGCTAGGTGGGCAGGAGCAGGGACCGAGCAATGGGAGCTCACCCTGTCACGGGGATTTGAACCGCCGACCTTCTGATCGGCAAGTCCTAGGCTCTGTGGTTTAACCCACAGCGCCACCTGCGTCCTGGAGGGAAGGTAAAGGCGGGGGCTAATTCTCCCTCCTTGTTGTGTTTCCTCCTCCTCTTGCAGTCCAGCGATGTGTGTACAAGGATCTGGTCCAGCTGCTGCAGAGCGACTCCTTGCTCACGGCTTCCCAGCTGAAGTCCAAGGTAGCCGACGGAGGCCGTTCCACACCAGGGGGTGGGGGTGAGGAAGTGACGCCTGCCGTATTCCCTGGGGCTGGTCCGAAATACCTGGCTTGGGTCCAAACTTTCTGAGAGACTGTATCCCCTCATACAAATCCGCCCAAGTCTGGAGATCTTTGAGGGAGGCCCTTCTCTCGGTCCTGCCACCTTCACAGGCAGGCTTGGTGGGGACGCGGGGCAGGGCCTTCTCTGTGGTGGCTCCTTCCAGTCTTTGGAACTCTTTTCCTAGAGAAGCCAGACTGGCTCCCTCCTTGTCGTCCTTCCACCATCAGGCAAAGACCTTGTTCCAACAGGGAACTGACTGCTTCTACTGAATGGTGCTGTTCTTTTTGTAATTATCTGCATTGGGGCAGGCATAAGCAAACTCGGCCCTCCAGATGTTTTGGGACTACAACTCCCATCATCCCTGACCACTGGTCCTGTTAGCTAGGGATGATGGGAGTTGTAGTCCCAAAACATCTGGAGGGCCGAGTTTGCCTAGGCCTGCATTGGAGCATCTGGTCAGCCGCTTCAAGAACAGGATGCTGGACCAGGTGGGCCATTGGCCTGATGATTATTAGCTGAACTGGGTTCCATACCATCACAAAAACAAATGAACCGAGAAAGCCTCAAAAAGCAAAAGCGCAAAATAGACAGCAAAAACAAAAGCGCCAAACTTACTCCATTCTGGAAGTTCATTTGACTTCTGAAATGTTCAAAAACCAAGGTGTACCATCCTCCAGTCAACATAATAACCCCTTACTTGTCCAACATGTGGTATGAGGAACATCTGCAGCACCGCTGCCACTGCCATCTTGCACCCCAGCCCCACAATCTTCATATATATATAAAAATTAGTTTTTTTAACATATCATTTTCAACAATAATTAAACATACTTTTATATCTTATACCTTTTTTTGACTTCCATCAATCACATCTGAAGATTTTCCAATCTATTCACTTAATTTACATTTCTTACTTTAACTATTACATTTAAATCTCATAACTAATCTCTATTCTTTCTCTACTTTGCAATGTTTCATATATTTCTCCTTACAAAACTTCTTGTAGTCCTACTAGCGTAATTTGTTGATTACAGTTGCTCTTTAAATAGTTTGTATATTTCTTCCAATCTTCTCTGGTCCCGCAGGTTTCGAATCCTTCCTGTCACTTTATCTAATTCTGCATAGTCCATTAATTCTGTCTGCCATTCTTCTTTCGTCGGAATTTCTTCTTGCTTCCATTTCTGGGCTAACAATACTCTTGCCGCTGTTGTTGCATATAAAAACAATTTAACGTCTTGTCTATTAATATCCTCACCTATAATACCAAGTAAAAATGCTTCTGGTTTTTAAAAAAACGTATATTTCAACATCTTTTCCATCTCATTATATATCATTTCCCAGAAGTTTTTTTACTTTCGTACATTCCCACCACATTTGATAAAATGTTCCTTCTTTTTCTTTACATTTCCAACATTTATTATTTATCTTATACATTTTAGCTCATTTCACAGGTGTAATATACCATCTATACATCATTTTCATCATATTCTCTTTCAAGGCATTACAAGCTGTAAATTTTATTCTTTCTTTCCACAACCTCTCCAATATTTTTTTGTGTTAAAAGCTTTATTTTTATTTTCCCAGTGCTCATATGTAACCAACCCCCACCCCACCCCAAAAATATATAAGAACAAACCTCAGCAGAGAGATGCCACTTGATCAGAATATCTGATGAGCACCTAAAAATGCAAGATGGATGAGATGGCATTATAACAGTTATCAGTTCACTCAAGGAACCATTGAAAGTCAAGGACTTTGGTACCTCAGGTGTATATTTATTCCTTGCCCAAGAGTTTATTTTAGGGATCCATCCATACCTCACAAAGCAAGGCTGAAATTAAAGTTCTAATAGATCCTCTCAAAGTCCAAGGAAAAACAGTCTTCTCCCTGGGCAAAAGTGTTAGTTTAGAAGGAATTTGAGAACCTAGAATCAACTAGGTAAAGATGAGTATTAAGGCTTCCTCAACAGAAGCAGGTCCGTATAGTTCAAGCTATGGTTTTCCCAGTAGTGATGTATGGAAGTGAGAGCTGGACCATAAAGAAGGCTGATCGCTGAAGAATTGATGCTTTTGAATTCTGGTGCTGGAGGAGACTCTTGAGAGTCCCATGGACTGCAAGAAGATCAAACCTCTCCATTCTGAAGGAAATCAGCCCTGAGTGCTCACTGGAAGGACAGATCCTGAAGCTGAGGCTCCAAGACTTTGGCCACCTCATGAGAAGAGAAGACTTCTTGGAAAAGACCCTGATGTTGGGAAAGATGGAGGGCACAAGGAGAAGGGGATGACAGAGGACGAGATGGTGGGACAGTGTTCTCGAAGCTACAAACATGAGTCTGACCAAACTGCGGGAGGCAGTGGAAGACAGGAGTGCCTGGCGTGCTCTGGTCTAGGGGGTCATGAAGAGTTGGACACGACTAAACGACTAAACGACTAAACAACAACAACAGTGTACATTTGAATTCCTGAACAATCCCTCTACGTGGGAATTTTACATGGGAGTTCAAATGCAAGTTTACAGGTGGGGAGGTGGAGCCTGCCATCTCTCCACCCATGACTGAACATGCACATTGAATTATGGGATGGAGCTAAAGTTTCCCAGGACTCACACTCTTGTCTTCAGAGTGATGCTCATAGGAGTTAGATTCCTTTGTGTTTTGTACAACATCAGAGGGTGGACAGGCAGGTTCCAAATTTGTACGCCTTGCGCCTCACACCCTTAAGGTCCTCAGACAGAGTGACAAGGGATTGGGTGCTATGCCTGGGTCCAGTCACATTTTCAGCCATTCTGATCTTCCCGGCTCTTGAGTAATTATGCAGTCCTCAAGGTTCTTCCTCTCTTCCTCCATAGCCTTCAGCTGGGCTTTGGTTTTCTCCTTGAGCTCTTGGGCAACATCCTCCAACAGGGCTACCTTATGGCCGCTGTGCACCTTGGTCCGTGAAATATACTCGGAGTCGAGAGTGGATTTCATGCTCTTTATTCAGCTCATAGTGGTGAGGAGGAATGGAAGTTCCCCCAGAATGTCTGCTTATATACATTATTTACATGTGGGCCCCACGTGATTGGCTAGTTCTGGGATTCTCCTATAGGCCAATCAGGTTGCGGATTCACTTCCACCTGGAGCTGGATTGGGTGGCTCCTGTGGACCAATCAGACTGCTGCATTCTGGATCCTATTGTTCTAGGGTCAAACAGACTGCTGCATTCTGGATCCTATTGTTCCTAGGACCAATCAGACTGCTGCGTTCTGGATCCTATTGTTCTAGGACCAATCAGACTGCTGCATTCTGGATCCTATTCAACTCAGTACATAACAGTCCGTTTACACACCATACAGGGGGGGCTTCATCATCCTTACAAAATAACTTCAGGGGCTTCCGATGCCTTTTACACACCTCCTCTTCTCCTTTCTGGGCGTCTCTCCACCCACAGCTGGACACACTGGACCACTTTTGCCAGTTGACAGTTTGGCCTGCTGTCCATTGGCTGAAAGAGTCTCCTGCACTCGGGGCAAGCAGAGGCTCCCTCAGATTCAGGCCAGGACTGGACAGTGTGGGCTCTGCAGAAATTATGCCCACAGTCCAACATCACAGGATAATAATAATAATAATAATAATAATAATAATAATAATAATAATAATTTATTATTTATACCCTGCTCATCTGGCTGGGTTTCCCCAGTCACTCTGGGCGGCTTCCAACAAAACACTAAAATACAGTAACCTATGAAACATTAAAAGCTTCCCTAAACAGGGCTGCCTTCAGATGTCTTCTAAAAGTTTGGTAGCTATTTTTCTCTTTGACATCTGATGGGAGGGCGTTCCACAGGGAGGGTGCCACTACCGAGAAGGCCCTCTGCCTGGTTCCCTGTAACATGGCTTCTCACAATGAGGGAACTGCCAGAAGGCCCTCAGAGCTGGACCTCAGTGTCCGGGCAGAACGATGGAGGTGGAGACGCTCCTTCAGGTATACAGGACCAACTGGATCTTTGAAATATCCCAGGCAGATGGGACAAGTCATTGCATCAGTAAGCTCCTCGAGAGGTCAATCAGTTGCCATCTTTACTTCTCCAGTTAAACACCACCAAGAAATACTGGAATCCAGACAAAGATCACACCCACACATTTAAAGCACATTACTTTCTGTAAAGAATCTTGGGAATTGTAGCTTGTCGCTTAAAGGTAAAGGGACCCCTGACCATTAGGTCCAGTCGTGGCCGACTCTGGGGTTGCAGCGCTCATCTCACTTTATTGGCCGAGGGAGCTGGCGTACAGCTTCCGGGTCATGTGGCCAGCATGACTAAGCCGCTTCTGGCGAACCAGAGCAGCGCACGGAAACGCCGTTTACCTTCCCGCCTGAGCGGTACCTATTTATCTACTTGCACTTTTTGTGCTTTCGAACTGCTAGGTTGGCAGGAGGAGGGACTGAGCAATGGCAGCTCACCCCATCGTGGGGATTCAAACCGCCGACCTTCGGATCTGCAAGTCCTAGGCTCTGTGGTTTAGACCACAGCGCCACCCGCGTCCCTAGCTTGTCCCTTATGGAGCTACAATTCCGAACATGAACCTCTCCCATTATTTAAGCTGTATGTTATATCCAACCGGCCCCACAATCTTCTGACTGCTTTCTGTCTCCCCTTCACCCCATCTGCAGGGAGAGCTGCGCTTCGAAGACGACCACCTGGTGGAAGGAGGGGTGCTGGGCTCCCTCCACAACGGCACCCGTTACCGCGAGGTGCGCCAGTATCGTACCGGCCACCACCTTGTCCGCTTCTACTTCCTCACGCGCGTCTACTCAGAGTACGTGGAGAGCATTCTGGAAGATTTCCAAGCCGGACCGAAACCGGACGTCTTGGTCCTCAACTCCTGCGTCTGGGACGTTTCTAGGTAGCTCTGTGGACCCGCCGACAGAGTTGCATTTATTGCGATGTTATTGTAGGTGGTGTGTGCTGGGACAGCTCAGTCAGTAGAGCATGAGAATCTTAATCTCCGGGTTGCGGGTTCGAGCCCTGCGTTGGACAGAAGATTCCTGCGCATAGCTGTCAACGTTTCCCTTTTTTAAAAGAGAAATTCCTTTATTCCGAATAGGATTCCTCACAAGAAAAGGGAAAAGTTGACAGCCATGTTCCTGCGTTAGAGGGGGGTTGGAATAGATGACCCTCGAGGTCCCTTCGAACTCTGGGATTCCACAACTCTATTATGTATATTCCTCCCTTTCCCTATAAGCCACTGGGCATTTTTCAAGAAGGCAGATGGGCGAAAATCCATAAAATAGCGCAGTTCTTTAGAAACATGGGGGGAATCGCTGAATAGCAATTGCCAGCAGTAGCAGCAGGGACGAAGCGGTCTCTTCCTATTCTTCCAAATTCATTAATTTTATTTTATTATTTTTCAATACTTTTATTTTGCTTTAAACAAATACAGATAAATATAAACAACCAAAATTGCAAAAGAAAAATCCTTAATAATAATAATGGAAAAAGCTAAAAAAAACTACAAAAAATATCAAAGTACACGGCATAGAACATATTTGTGGGGCCTGCCTGGTGTTTTTACATGAGTAGAATGTGTGCTTTTATTTAAAATGCATCTCTGGATTATTTGTGGGGCATGGGAATTCGTTCATTCCCCCCCCCCCAAAAAAAATATAGTCTGGCCCCCAACAAGGTCTGAGGGACAGTGGACAGGCCCCCTGCTGAAAAAGTTTGTTGACCCCTGATATAAGAAAACCAGAAGGATGAGGGAGGGAAGATGTTATATAATTGTAAAAAAATTGAAAAAGCAATAAAAAATTATAGATGATAGATAGATGATAGATAGATGATAGATAGATAGATGATAGATGATAGATAGATAGATATAGATGATAGATAGATGATAGATAGATAGATAGATAGATAGATAGATAGATAGAGATAGATGATAGATGATAGATGATAGATGATAGATGATAGATAGATAGATGATAGATAGATAGATAGATAGATAAAGAGATAGATAGATAAAAGTGGTACTTCTCAGCCTGATCCCTGAAATCTCCTGGCTCAGCCAAGGGTTCTCTACTGTGGCCTGACGCTGGTGCTGTCCTCTCCTCTCTGAGCAGGTACGGCCAGTCCTCCATGAAGGCATATCGCAAGAACCTGGAGACGGTCTTCAACCGGCTGGACGCCGTCCTCCCAGCCTCCTGTTTGGTCATCTGGAACATGACCATGCCTCTAGGGCCCCGGGTGACAGGGGGCTTCCTTATTCCAGAGGTAAGGGGAGGCAGGAATCCGCTTCCGGGTTCTGGGATGGGGTCCACTGTAGTGTGAGAGCATATGATGGCTACGATCTGCTCCCACGGTCAGGGGAAAAACAAGGCTGTCCAGGGTTGTAAAGACTGCGGAGAGAAGAATTGGGAGCACTCTTCCCACCTTGGATCAAATCTACGCTTCCAGGTGTCATAAGAAAGCTGCAGAGATAGCACAGGATAGTGCGCACCCCGGAAATGATCTCTTTCAGCATCTGCCTTCTGGCAGAAGGTACAGGGTTATAAAGACTAGGACTAGCCACCGGAGAAACAGTTTCTATCCAAATGCGATTTTGGTTTTAAATGCAGTGTAAGGTAGTCTTTGGGATGCGGGTGGCGCTGTGGGTTAAACCACAGAGCCTAGGACTTGCTGATCAGAAGGTCGGCGGTTCGAATCCCTGCGACGGGGTGAGCTCCCGTTTCTCTGTCCCTGCTCCTGCCAACCCTAGCAGTTCGAAAGCATGTCCAAAAGTGCAAGTAGATAAATAGGTACCACTCCAGCGGGAAGGTAAATGGCATTTCTGTGCGCTGCTCTGGTTTCGCCAGAAGCGGCTGAGTCCTGCTGGCCACATGACCTGGAAAAACTGTCTGCGGTCAAACACCGGCTCCCTCGGCCAGTAAAGTGAGATGAGCACCGCAACCCCAGAGTTGTCTGTGACTGGACTTAACTGTCAGGGGTCCTTTACCTTTACATTTTTGTACCCAGCTGCAGCACTTAAGCAAGACCCTCCGCAACGACATAATTGAGGGCAACTTCTACGGCGCCACTTTGGCCGGCTTCCACCTCTTCGATGTCCTGGACCTCCACTTCCACTTCCGCTTTGACTTGCGGAACCGGGTCAAGGACGGCGTCCATTGGAACAACGTGGTGCATCGCAGGATCACCAACCTGCTTCTGACGCATGTGGCGGATGCCTGGCGCGTGGTGGTGCCAAGCAGGCGCCGGAGCCCAGATGGTGAGTGGGCAGGATCCCAACTCGCTTCTGGCTCTTTCCACTGCAGGGAAGGGAGGTTGGCAAGGTCTCCGGGATGCAATTTGCAGTTTGCATTTCTTAGTGCAGAAAGCATTGATCTGATGTGTAGAGATCTTTCCTATTCTAATTGATTCAAGAGGGTTCTGGGAGCTTCTCTGTGTGAAAGAAGCAAGCAGAAGGTTCATGATGTTCGGGTTATTCCTTCCGAGAAGCTGAGTACAGCTGGCTTCAACTGCTCTGTTATCTCTTCTGTCAAGGTCATGCTGACTATAATAATAAGCGCAAAACAACAACAAACCTCTGGTTACGTGAAACATATTCAATAAATACAAACGACGTAATCGGCTGTACGTTTGAAAAAATAATATACTATTCATTGTATTAGGGGACGCGAGTGGCACTGTGGATTAAACCACAGAGCCTAAGGCTTGTCGATTAGAAGGTTGGCAGTTCGAATCCCCGCAACGGGGTGAGCTCCTGTTGCTCGGTCCCTGCTCCTGCCAACCTAGCAGTTTGAAAGCACATCAAAGTGCAAGTAGATAAATAGGTACCGCTCTGGCAGGAAGGAAAGTAAACGGCGTTTCCGTGTGCTGCTCTGGTTCACCAGAAGCGGCTTAGTCATACTGGCCACATGACCCGGACCATATATGTGAAAGTGTCTATTCCACCTGTCTGTTCATAGAGTCCAACAATCCACATGAAAGGTTGTTACAGTTCCACAGAATCCTTTCACAGAGTCTAAAGACAAGGATTTCTGGAATATTAGCCTTGTTTCGCTGTCCTGGGCTTCATCAGTAGTACAAACTCTAGGTAATGCAAATAAATACAATATCGTAATCTCATACATTTTTACAGCAAAAATAATATAAAAACTGTCAACAACCGTACATATATGATATCACAGGACAGTGGATCTTATAGCATAGTAGTAGCTGATGTAAGCAGCAACTTTTACAGAGTAGAGGTATATGGACAAGCACAATATTGATTAGAGTAACAGGTGTTGTCAATCAACAGGTACAAAATTTCTTTCTTAAAGTGACCCATATGGACTCTATGAACAGACAGGTGGAATAGACACTTTCACATATATGGACCTTATGCATAAACTGATTAGAGAATGAACTGATCCACTGGGTATTCTATTTTTTTCATTGAACTTCATGAGTTATTTCTGTTGAAATCTACAATTCAATACAATGAATAGTATATCTTATTTTTTCAAATGTACAGCCGGTTACGCTTTGTGTGTTTATTGACTATGATAACAAGGCTAGAAGGAGCCTGGGTTTCACTTTCTCTTTTTGTCTCTCTTTCCTTCTGGTGTGGTGTTCTGTATACGGTGGTACCTCGGTTGTCGAACGGCTTGGCTCCCGAACAAATCAGCTCCCAAACTCCGCAAACCCTGCAGCCAATCGGAAGTTGTGCCTTGGTTTCCGAATGGTTCCAGGAGTTGAACGGATTAAGTTTGACAAACAAGGTACCAGTGTTAAGGTTTTAGTCTTATTATACGTTATTGTAAGTTTAAGTTAAGTCTGCTGCAACTGGACTTCTTATGGACAGCGCTAATCCTGAATGTATTGGATTTGTGGCCATTATGCTCATTTGCCTTCAGTAGCAGCAAAGCTCTGCTGGATGAAATATTAATTGCCTCTGGTCTATTTTTTGGGAATCCTGCAACGTGTTTAAGCTTTTACTCTGCTAACTATACATTGGAATCTACTCTGGATCAATATTGAGTAGACTTTCAATGAAAGTGTTGAATGGCCCTCTCCCTTCGTTCCGCAGATCCCGCATGGAATACACCAGGGACGCCTTTGCCGCCATTGCCATCTCGTCTTGGCGCTTCCCAGCTGCTCCCCAGCCCTCGTGTCGCCCACCCGCCGCCCTACCCCTGTGTCCCCCAGTTTTACGACGACTCAGTCCTCATTCCCAGCAACTGGGGGCCCTCCGAGCCCATCTCTGGATTTCGCAGCTTTGAGGACCCCCACTTCCTGACGCCCCACATGGATGGTATGTCCTCAATCCAGCTCTTTCTCCCACCCTTCCCAGAACCCTTTGGGGTTCTGGCACCCACCCCACCCGAGGCGGACTTGACGCTAGACCTACCTGCCCTCACCGCTGAATTTGGGCAGGGATGCAGAGCAGCTGGTACAATTTTTGCCGCAGGCCAGGAAGGCAGGTTTCAGAAAAGGGCTGCCGAAACAGATCGGGGCGATGGAGGGACTGAGGAAAAGTTACAGCGTCCGGGACTTTTTAGTTCAGAGAAAAGGCAAGTGAGAGGCATGGACGTTCTTAAAGTTACCCATGGACCGAGAAAAGGTTTTTCCTCTCACTTTCCTGCCATTGGAACTGGTGGGCGTGCAACGGAGGAGAGTGTTGGAAGATTCAGGGGAGGTTAAATAGAAAGGCCTTCCTTGCGGAGTGCACAGTTAATCTGCGGAACTCCCTCCCACAGTGATAGCCACCGACTTTAGATGGCTTTAAAAGAAGACAGGGCATCAAAAAATATGGAGTATGGGGAATTGGCAAGATTAACAGCAAAGGTTAGAGACCAACAGGGCAAAAAAATGTCCTTGAGGACTGGAAACCTTTCATGGAGTATTTAAAGAACTACTATAGCAAGATGAAAATGCGAGCAGGACTTGAAATACGAGCAATAAGGTTCATTATTAAGATGAGTAGGTTAAAATGGATGCATTGAGCAGTATATGTGAAATAGTAAAGGGACCCCTGAGCATTAGGTCCAGTCCTGGCCGACTCTGGGGTTGTGGCGCTCATCTCACTTTACTGGCCGAGGGAGCCGGCGTACAGCTTCCGGGTCATGTGGCCAGCATGACTAAGCCGCTTCTGGCGAACCAGAGCAGCACATGGAAATGCCGTTTACCTTCCCGCCGGAGCGGTACCTATTTATCTACTTGCACTTTGACGTGCTTTCGAACTGCTAGGTTGGCAGGAGCAGGGACCGAGCAACGGGAGCTCACCCTGTCATGGGGATTCGAACCGCCGACCTTCTGATCGGCAAGCCCTGTGGTTTAACCCACAGTGCCACCCGCATCCCTATATGTGAAATATATAAGGGTAAATATGGAAAGCATGGAAGGGGAGGGCGGGAAGTCGATGGATAAAGTAATTTTTGGTCCATGTTAAATGCTTCTGAATGCCTGTTACTGGAAACAACAGGAAGGGAAAGTGCTCTTGTGGTGGGATCCTGTTTGCTGGCTTCCCATTTAGGCATCTGGTCCCCCCCCCTCCCCCCTCCGAGGATGCTGAGCTCAACAGCCCTGATTCAGCCAGCCTCTTGTGACATCCTTATTACAGTGGTACCTCTGGTTACCTACGCTTCAGGTTCCATACGCTTCAGGTTACAGATTCCGCTAACCCAGAAATAGTGCTTCAGGTTAAGAACTTTGCTTCAGGATGAGAACAGAAATCGGGCTCTGGCGGCGCAGCAGCAGTGGGAGGCCCCATTAGCTAAAGTGGTGCTTCAGGTTCAGAACAGTTTCAGGTTAAGAATGGACCTCCGGAACGAATTAAGTACTTAACCCGAGGTACCACTGTACTCCATTCTCCCGCTTTCTTTTTCCTTCCCAGCTGCAGCACTTCACGACTTCCGCCACCTGGGCGGCAACTCTGCACCCCTCCCGGCCCCCTTCCCCGCCTACCCCTCCCACGACGAGGAGAACGACCCCCCGCGCTCCTGGCGCCAGCGCAGGAGGAGCCGCCTCGGTGGACACCATGGCAGCTACGTCATGCGCCGCCCATGCTTCTACCCGAGAGACGAGACTCCCTACCGGAGGTTCTGCCCTGGCCGTTCCCAGCGCTATTGAAAGCCTTCTGGGGTCTGGCAAAGGACTTGCACCATGTGGATTCTCAGACAGAGCTGGTCTTTGGTGTCCGTGGTCTTTGTTTCCATCATGTCTGTCTATAACCAAGAGGTTTGACCCCCTGGCAGCCGTCAGTCCTTTTCTGTGTTTTCTGGTGCCTTAATGTTTTTACACGTTGACGCAACGTCCTTCTTTGAGACATGGAGGTTCAGAGGGCATGTGGCGATGTGCTCCTGTTGCCAGCGCCTCGGCTGATATGTACGTTTATAGCACTGAACCCACCTACGGACTTCATCTTTTTTGCCCAGGGGAAGGTGAGTTCCTGTCCCCGCAGCGCATCGCTCAGAGAGCCAGCCAGGTACCAGGATCTGGGGGCTTCTCCTCCGTTTCCCAGCTTCCCCCACATTTAAATTTCCTCCTGGAAGCACAGAAGGAATCGTGCCACAAGAAGCCTCCCCTTCCCCAATATTCCTGCTTGCAGGAGTCAGCCAACGTTGCGCCGTTCTCGGAAGGTTGTTTTGTGCATGTGCTGTAACAGTTTGAAACCGGGGCGGGGTATTTTTGTGTTTTGTTATGTTTTATACAACTCCTAATTAAAAGAAACTGCAGAAGCCCCTGTTGCATCTGTGGTTTGTGTCGTCGTCGTCGGTTTCTGTAAAGGGCGGGCTTTGAATATTGCGGCAAAGCGTCCTTGGATATTCCTGTAATTTTTCTCTTGGGAGAACCACCTTGCTTTTCAGTACCTGTGACACGAAGGTGGCAGTGAGAAGGGAGTCGCGGCAGAGCATCACACAGTTTTAGTACAACTTGTGACACTCGCCTGGAGAGAACTGGTGGTTGCTCTTGTTGTAAACAAAATAAATCTGCCCTTTTTCCGTTATGGGGTATCCAAGAGCCTGTCTAGAGTCCTTACATGGGTTCCCTATTGGTAGGAGAAAATAACAGAGACCAACCAGAGAATACTGAGAAGCAAAGCAGCTAATAAGCTTGATCTTTATTGATCTGTTGCAACAGGGTACTCCCCTCACACGCAAGAAAGGTGGAGGAACCCAGAACAATGGCACGCAAGGCCTTATATAGACATTTTAAATTCCCTGCCCTGGAGCTCAAGACCACCGTTCCATTCATCATACATACATCACAGAAGGAGCGAAACCCAAGACCACCCCCCACAAACATCATACCTACATCACAGAAAAGGCGGTCTACAACAGAAATTTGAGTGTTGTTGTTTTTCCCGTCTGCCAGGTTATCTGATAATGCCTTATCTGATTGCCTTTCCTGGTAGTCCGGCCATTCCTTTGAGATGGTGATTACCCAATTCCTGAGACAATGGGAAGGTTCCCTGACCCCCTCCCTCCTTGCAGAGAAAACATTGGGTCAGTTTGGGAGTCAAAATGGTTTCAGGTCTATCTATGTACATGCTTGGTTGGTACATTTATGAATATATATTATATATATAAGACCTTAGATTTTATTATTACACTCTCCAGGGAGTTAAATACGGTCTGAAAGGAAGGTCGCTGCTGGGGTCGTGTGTAACCCCGCCCTGGGTCTGCATCTGTTGAAAAGTTCTTGGATTGCTGCAAAGTCCCAGCTGAGCAAAGATAAAATCAGCAACAAAGAGACGTAGAGGTCGGAAAACACATGTACATTGGAACTGGAGGGCCCCTGCACATTTTTAGCAGAGGTCTAGTGCAGTGTTTCCCAACCTTGTGCCTCCAGCTGTTTTTGAACTACAACTCCCATCATCCCTGACTAGCAAGACCAGTGGCAAGGGATGATGGGAATTGTAGTCCAAAAACAGCTGGAGGCACAAGGTTGGGAAACACTGGTCTAGTGGTCTGGGGGTGGTGGTGGTCAAATACCCTTACTATTTCTGCTGCACGGTCCCTCTTTCCAGTGGCCCAGAGTCACCCAACCAGCACGAAAGGGCAGCTTTTTAGCCTTCTCACCAGGTCTGGATTAAGACCTTTAGAGGTCCTAAGCACTTTAAAGATTTTGACAGCCCCATACATACCGAATTCAAAATACAGTGGTAGCTCGGGTTACAGATGCTTCAGGTCGTGCGTTTTTGGGTTGCGCACCGTGCTGAACTTGGAAGTACTGGAAAGAGAAAATCTGTTGGAAGACGATAATCAGGCATCCACACAACATGACCAGTCCAACGAAGTTGATGTTGAAGAATCATCGCTTCAACACTGGTGATCTTTGCTTCTTCCGGTACACTGGCATTAGTCTGCCTGTTTTCTGAAGTGATGTGTAAAAAATTTGGGAGACACTTTTGATGGAATCTTTCGAGGAGTTGGAGATGGCGTTTATAAGTGGTCCATGTTTCACAAGCATACAGTAAGGTTGGTAGTACAATAGCTTTGTAAACAAGCATTTTGGTTTCCCCGTGAACGTCCTGGTCCTCAAACACTCTTCACTTCAATCCGGAGAAAGCTGCACTCACAGAGCTCAGACGATGCTGGATTTCAGCTAGTTACTAGTCCTATGCCAACAATGAATCTTGGGTCAGACACTTGGGCCTCTTAGCTTAACCCACCTTGCCGGGTTGTTGTGACAATAAAGTGGTCCTGTGGGCCACCTTGAACTCGGAGGAAAAAGTAGGATAGCAGTGCAATAAATAAATACGGTAATGGTCAGAGATGATGGATACCATAAGCTAAATTATAACTGTACAACCTGCCCTGGCTGTTGCACTGCAAATGAGGGGCGGAGGCAGCGGGGAGTTATTTATTTGCAGCTCAGTCCTGTTGTGCATGCCTGCTCAGAAGTGATCTCATATGCACAATTTGACATCTCGACAAGGACTAGAACCTCCAGATATTTCTGACAGCAAATATGATTTGGCATTCATTTATTACGTATGCAACAGAGCCGTCATTTTCAAGGCGACAAACCTGGAACTGTACTTGGGCAATCGGATAATGCAGATATTCTTTACCCGGTATTTTGTTATTTGTCAATCCCTCTGGCAGCTGCAATTCAATGTGCCTGCTTTTACACTTTTTGCACCTTTCTAAAATCTTCACCTGCTTTTTGCAACCGACCCTCTCTGTTTTTAAAATGAAATAGCAGCAGCAACAGCAGCAACAAGTATCTCCCCCCAGAAAAAGAAGTTAAAATACAAATAACAAATATTTACCACTGCCACCCAATGAAAATAAAAAAATAGAAGCATAAAAATAAGATAAAAATGAATGAATGATCCCAACGCGGGCCCTTTAATAGAGGCGTGTCTTGCAGAGTGATTGACAGAATCCTCCTCCTCTAGGGGGCAGCGGAGAGCCAGGCCCCGGAAGCAGCGCCGTGCCCTCGCTCAAGATGGCGGCCTCGGCTTCCCTGCGTCCGCTTGCCTGGGGTGGACGCTGAGGGCGGAAGCGTCCCGGGGAGAAGAGCATCTCTGCTGGGTCCAGGGGCGCAAGGCATGGATTGCTACACGGCAAACTGGGACCCCCTCGGGGAAGCGGCCTATTACCGGTCAGTGAGCGCCCCTCCCGACTCTCCAGCGCCCCCCCCCGAGACTCTCCCCCCTCTCTGACCCTCCCCCAATTTTGCCACTCCCTGGAGCAACCCCTCTCCCACTCCCCCCCCAAAAATGCTTTATATTGATGGGGGGGGGGTCCTCACCCCCTCCGCAGGGGCAGGGGCGCAGCTCCTGCAAAGCATTTTGCACTGGAAGGGCACCAGCCGGATCCGGGGGGAGGGGGCTTGCAGCTGATCAGACGAGCATGCACTATTATTATTACTATTACTATTATTATTATTAGCCTTCTTCGGGAGAGCTCTTCATCTCAGGGTCGTGGGTTCGAGACGCGCCTTGGGCAAAAGATTCCTGCATTGCGGGTGGTTGGACTAGAGGACCCTGGGCGGGGGGCTTCCTTTTAAAAAACAAATAAATACGATTTATTAATTTTATGATAACAGCCCCCACCCCGCAAAAAACCACTCACCACAATCAAAAATGTAAACCATAAATCTTGATTAACTTCCCTACACTCCCCCTCCCGGTTCCATTATTTTATACTTATTCAAGCACGTCCATAAAATCTTATATTCTTAACAATCCAATTTTAACACCTTATTCGTCTTATTGCAAGTGACTTTTGGAAGTTCAGCTAATGTCAAAACCTACGCACAAAGCTTGCAAAGTATGCATGAAACTTTACCCCTTTTTAAAAAATCAATGTCCTTTCTTTCTTGGGTTTCAAATGATCTAATATGTCCTGCGTAGTTCATTAACTTATTTTGCAAATCTTCTTTGGCGGTGGCTTCTTCCTTCATGGGGCCCCCCCTTCCAAGTCGACTATGCTAAGCTATTTCTCTTCTCCCTGTGGTCACACCCACACCATCCATTTAAAGCACAGCCAGGTATCCTGAGAACTGTCCCCCTTCCAAGGCTGCAGTTCCCTGCAGAATTCCCAATCTCAGTCCCCAGGATTCTGCGGGGGAAGAGATGTGCTTTAAGTGTGCATTGAATGCGCTTTCCGCACACCATTATCTACTGAGGTGCTGTCAGGGGCTGGTTCCCTAGATGGGGTGGATGGGAGGTTGCCTGCTCTTGATGGAGTTGCACTCCCTTGTAAGGAGCCCAGTGTGCCATTTGGGGGTTCTTCTGGGTCCTCTGCTGTCAGGCTCAGCTGGCCTCGGTGGCATGTAGTGCCTTCTCTCCGCTTTGGTTGGTGGCCCAGAAGTACCCCTATCTGGACAGGAACTTAAAATTAACTGAAAATCTTACTTTATTTATATGCCACCCATCTGGCTAGGTTGCGAACTGGTTTGAGCACGAAATATATAAAAAACTAAATAAATTGTCCAGTAGCACCTTAAAGGTAAAGGTACCCCTGACCGTTAGGGCCCGTTGGGGCCAACTCTGGGGTTGCGGCGCTCATCTCACTTTATTGGCCAAGGGAGCCGACGTACAGCTTCCGGGCCATGTGGCCAGCAGGACTAAGCCGATTCTGGCGAACCAGAGCAGCGCACGGAAACGCTGTTTACCTTCCCGCCGGAGCGGTACCTATTTATCTACTTGCATGTTGATGTGCTTGCATGTTGATGTGACTGCTAGGTGGGCAGGAGCAGGGACCAAGCAACGGGAGCTCACCCCGTTGTGGGGATTTGAACCGCTGACCTTCCGATCGGCAAGTCCTAGGCTCTGTGGTTTAGACCACAGCACCACCTGTGTCCTTAGTAGCACCTTAGAGACCAACTAAGTTTGTGCTTGGTATAAGCTTTCGTGTGCATGCACACTTCTTCACGGTGTGGTTTCAGCAGGGTGTGTTTGTGGGAAAGGCAGCTATCCAATAAATAGATTGCGAAAAATTTTGCTTAGGCACCTCCTGCTGTGGCAAGGTGTTTGTTATTATTATGATCAGTGCTTTTTTCTGGGGGGGGGGGGAAACGGGTACGCATGCCCCTAAACATTTTGTGAATCTTTTGTCCATTTACTGTATTTATTTCTCCTGATTTGAACTATAAAATGGTGGTTTTCTTCAGTCAAAATGAGAGTACCCCTAAACATTTTTAAAGAAAAAAAAGCACTGATTATTACTATTACTATTACTTTATTTTAGGGACAGCATTTGACACTTAATATAACAGATGTCATTGGTGAACGTCAGGGAGATGGACTCAGGGTTGAAGGGAGTTGGAGCCCAGGAACTTTGTACTTTTCTGTGTTCAGAGCACTGCACAAACCCCTGTCCCAGTAACCTTTACAACGGACCTGCAAGGCAGGCCGCTGTTTCTAACCCCACATTGCAAACAGGGAGGGGAGCTGGGGCTGAACTAAGGTCTCCAGGTGGGTTTGTGGCAGAGGCAAAATTCAAACAGAGGACACCCTGGTTCCCAGCTGATCTGCTGACTCCAGAATCTTCTCCTCCATCCATCCAGGACCCTACTTCTCTCTCTGCTCCCCATCTCTGAGTGTCTATTGCCTGGTTGGGGCAAACGACTAGGAAGGCCAGCTGCCTCAGTGCCCTGCTTGGGGGCTTCCCAAAGCGCAGAGCTGACCAGCATTGGGAACAGAATGCTGGGTTTTGCCAACGCTTCGGGTCTCTGCTTTTATTTAACCTGACATTTCTCTCCCCCCGAAACTTTCCGCTAACGTTTTCTTCCTGCAGGAAACTGGATTTGTACACCATGGGCTGGAACCTGAGAGAAGACCTACGGGATTGCTTGGTCGCTGCTGCGCCCTACGGAGGCCCCATTGGTACGGCAAGAGCCAGCTCCTCTTTCTCGCTCCAGCTGTTCCTTTGCAGCTGGGAGGTTTCCTCTCTCGGCCCAGTCTCATTCACGGGTGCAGTCGGGGAATTTGCCAAGGGGTAGGGCCTGCATGATGCAGTCAGTCGCGCTCTCTCTCTCTGGCTCTGCCTAGCCTACCCTACAGGGCTGTTGTGAGAACGCCTTGAGGTTCCTGCAGGAAGGGTGGCACTGGCGCTAGCTGCCAGAATAAAGGTAATTAGGTCCAGTCGTGGCCGACTCTGGGGTTGCGGTGCTCATCTCGCTTTATTGGCTGAGGGAGCCGGCGTACAGCTTCTGGGTCATGTGGCCAGCATGACTAAGCCGCTTCTGGCGAACCAGAGCAGCACATGGAAACGCCATTTACCTTCCCGCTGGAGCGGTACCTATTTATCTACTTGCACTTTGACGTGCTTTCGAACTGCTAGGTTGGCAGGAGCAGGGACCGAGCAAAGGGAGTTCACCCCATCACGGGGATTCGAACCACTGACCTTCTGATTGGCAAGTCCTAGGCTCTGTGGTTTAACCCACAGCGCCACCCGTGTCCCTAGCTGCCAGAATAGCCACTAGTAAATCCTAAGCAGTTGAGTTGGCACATATGGGCAATAATAATAGCTCTATATTTTGCCTGTCTATTTGGACTGTAACCAAATTTTTTGCCTTCTGGTTCCTGAGATCAAGGAGCAGCTTCTCAGCCATGTTTGGAGACAGTCGGATGCCATTTTGAATCAAGATGGCAGACTGAACTTTTTTGGTTTTGACTACGCTGGTTTGGTTTTTTTGGGTTTCTTAGAATTTCTGCGCAACTGCAGTTACAAGGCTGCTAGTAATGGCATAAATAAAGAAATGCTCACAAAGAATTAAAATGGGAGGTGAGAACGGCAATTGTCAGGGGCTTGACTTCTCATCATTGTTTTGTATTGTGATTTTTTAAAAAGCCTCTATCGTTTTAGCTTTGCTGAAAAACAAGAAAGAGAAATCTCCCAGTTCCCGGCCACCTCTGGAAATCTACACTGCCTCAGGAGTCCTCTTGGCTAGCATTCCGGTAAGCAAATTGTGTTATCAATGGTCACTGTGCATTGCATAGTAACAGTGCCGGATTTACGTATAAGCTAAACAAGCTATAGCTTAGGGCCCCACTCTCTTGGGGCCCCCCAAAAAAATTAAAGGAAAAAAACCTGGATGTACATTTCCAAAATATAAGATAAAAAACAAATAAAATAAAACCTACTTACAGTAACAGTGTTTTGTGTTGTGTAGGCTCCTATGGTGTAAGTAGCTTGCTCCCTAAAATAACACTGGTTAGATACTTATGAGGTCCATAAATTACCCTATAGCAAATATTCAACACAAAAAACAGCAACAATTTGTTGTTGACAAAGGACAGCTGGACATATAAAGGGCCCCATTACCTTCAGGAGCTTAGGGCCTCATCAAACCTAAATCCGGCCCTGCATAGTAACATTAGCAGCAACAAAAAAAGGAGGGAGAAGGCAGGTCAGTTCTCTGCCCCAAAGAGGTTACACTCACAGTGGTAAAGGCAACAGAGGGAAATGAGGAGGATGGGGGAAAGCAAGGGCAAACTCTGAACGAATACTGTCAAATTGTGCTGCATGCACCAAGCTCTTTTTTCAGCTGAGAACGAGGACTTTGGGGGTTCAGCAACAGGGGGGCTGGGTTCGAGTCGCGACGTGGCTGCCAACCTGGATGACTTTGAAAGAGGCTTAGGAAATTCCATGGAGGAGAGGGGCTATCGATGGCTACCAGCCAGGTTGGCTATGCCCTGCCTCCACAATCAGAGGCAGCAGTGCTTCTGAATACCAGTTGCTGGAAACCACAGGAGAGTAAGGGGGCTCTTGCGTTCGAATCCTGCTTGCTGGTTTCCCACAGGCATCTGGTTGGCCCCTGTGAGAACTGTTAGAATTCCTGCTCCATGGTTGCAGTCATGGGATTGTTGTCTATCACATGACAGTATATGTTTTGACTCCACAGAGTGGGAAGTGACGGAGACAGGATGTTTGTGTTCCTGTGTTCCGTGAAGTGGGACTATTGTCCTTTGTTCATTCTCTTTGCTGTCTGATGCTAGAGAGAGAGGGAGCCATGTTGCAGTGCTCCGTGTGTGTTTATATGTAAATAAAGTAGATTAGCCAAAATGCTGAGTTGCTGAGGTCTGTTACGCAACTGCGCAAACTCTGCGGATCCCAAAGTGTGCCAATGTCTGTTGGCATCAGTCACTCTGATGTTCGGGCTGAAGAAAGCTTTTGAAGCTCCCGAACGATCGACCAGGAGGGAGGGAACATGCCAGTCGGGCATGTGTCTCTGCCAGGGTCCTACATGAGTACTCCTGACAAGAACAGGTTGCTAGACAAGAAGGGCCGCTGGCCGTATCTCTTACCGGAGAGTGGACAGGGTTGCTTCCTGAGTGCAGTAGGCGAATACCTCTGATATTTTAATAGGTCATACGTGGGGCTACCTTTGGGGCCTACCAAGAAGTACCTGCTGATTCAGAATGTCAGGTTGCTAAATAGGTGCATCTGGTGCCTGGCTAATTTCTAACCCTGGGCTTTTGTCTCCCCTCCAGTGGAAGAACTGTCCGGCCGTGCACCTTGGCTGGACGACCAGTGAGGACCTCCTTTGCATCCAGGAGGATGGCTCAGTCCTTGTCTACAGCCTCTTTTGTGAGTTCAAGCGGCGCTTCAGCATGGGCAACGTAAGTGACCTCGGAGAGGAGGGTTTACTGGAACCGGGGGCTTTTGGGAGCAGGGGCTTCGGCCCAGTAGACCTGAAGGAGCGTCTCCACCCCCATCATTCTGCCTGGACGCTGAGGTCCAGCTCTGAGGACCTTCTGGCGGTTCCCTCCCTGCGAGAAGCCAAGTTACAGGGAACCAGGCAGAGGGCCTTCTTTTCCTTTTAAAAATATTTTTATTCGTTTTTTAACATATCATTTTCAACAATTATTAAACATACTTTTACATCTTATTCAATTTTTTTTTACTTCCATCAGTCCTGTCTGAAAATTTTCCACTCTAATCTCTTAGTATGCATTTCTTGTTTTCCCCATTACATTTCAAACTCATAACCTATATCTCTATCTTTGCCTACTTTGTAACACTTCATATATTTCTCCTTACAACATAATTTGTTGATTGCAGTTGCTCTTCAAATAATTCATATACTTCTTCCAATCTTTTGTAAATCTCTAGTCCCGCAGGTTTCGAATCCTTCCTGTCATTTTATCCAATTCTGCGTAGTCCATTAATTTTGTCTGCCATTCTTCTTTTGTCGGAATTTCTTCTTGCTTCCATTTCTGGGCTAACAATACTCTTGTCGCTGTTGTTGCATATAAGAACAATTTAACATCCTGTCTATTAATATCCTCACTTATGGCAGAGGGCCTTCTCGGTAGTGGCGCCCGCCCTATGGAACACCCTCCCATCAGGAGAAAATAAACAACCAACTGACATCTGTTTTAGAAGACATCTGTTTTTGTTTTTTTTTTAATATTTTTTATTACATTTTCAAATGCACAAATAAGAATATATAGTTCACATAGCAAGCATAAGATAAACAAATAAAGAAAAAAGAAAATTCCACTTTCAGAAATATTTTTACATAACCAATCGGACTTCCTCACATCTCCCATACCATGCATTCTTTGCCATAAAGATGTCAGCAAATTATTACCTTTTTTCACATCTTAATTTATACCTTACAAATGTCTTAAATTTAAAATACTCTTTGTCAGTTACTTGTACCTTTAATCACCTTTAGTAATACTTTAAATCTCATCCTTTCCTTACTTTTAACTTAATTTTCTATTTCAAAGATCTAATAGCTGAAGCTAAAACTTCCAAATCGTGCAGTTTTTAACATTCATACAACTTATAGTATTTTTGTAAATAGTCCTTAAATTTTTTCCAGTCCTCCTCCATCTCCTCTTCTCCCAAGTCTCGGATTCTGCCAGTCATTTCAGCCAGTTCCATGTAGTCCATCAGTTGCATCTGCCACTCTTCCAGTGTAGGTAGATCTTGTGTCTTCCAGTGTTTTGCAATAAGTATTCTTGCTGCTGTAGTTGCATACATAAAAAATGTTCTATCCTTCTTTAACACCTTCTGGCTGACAATGCCCAGGAGGAAGGCCTCTGGTTTCTTGGGAAAGGTATACCTAAATACCTTTTTTAACTCATTATATATCATTTCCCAGAAGGCCTTCACTTTTGGACAGGTCCACCAGAGGTGAAAGAATGTCCCTTCAGCCTCCTTACATTTCCAACATTTGTTATCAGACAGATGATATATCTTAGCAAGTTTGACTGGGGTCATGTACCACCTATATATCATTTTCATAATGTTTTCTTTCAGGGCACTACATGCCGTGAATTTAATTCCAGTGGTCCATAACCTTTCCCAGTCTTCGAACATAATGTTGTACCCAATATCTTGAGCCCATTTTATCATGGCTGATTTCACTGTCTCATCCTGAGTGTTCCATTTAAGCAACAAGTTATACATTCTCGAAAGTACCTTAGTTTTAGGTTCCAAAAGTTCTGTCTCTAATTTCGATTTTTCCACCTGGAATCCTATTTTTCTATCCGACTTAAAAACCTCTTGAATTTGAGCATAGTGAAACCAATCTTGCACCTTATTCTTTAGTTTTTCAAAGCTCTGCAGCCTCCAGTTATCTCCAATTTTTTCTATTATTTCCCAATATTTAGGCCAGCCGGCCTCCATATTGGGTCTCTTTCGGACCTTGGCCTCCGCTGGTGATAACCACCTCGGGGTCAGACTTTTAGAAGACATCTGAAAGCAGCCCTGTACTGGAAAAATTTTAATGTCTGATGGTTTACAATTTTTTACATGTGCTGTAAGCCACCCAGTTTTTATTGTATAATGAAAACACCTAGAAATGTTCCATAGGAAGTGATTCATAAATGTAAGCTCACTTCTTGCTTGAAGAAACATTCAGACATTTCAGTGTAGTATAGAATAATATAATATATCACTTTTTTCCCAAAAAAAAAATATTTTAAAAATTTGCCTTTTCAAAATGAGAGCAAGAGCGTTGGTTATTCTGCCACATTTCCCCATGACATATTGTTGCGAACAGAGGTTTTCAATGAAATATCAGAAAAGAGAAAGGCTTCTTTGAGTGGATTGAGAGGAGAATTTGTTTGTGTCAAATTCGACCGAATATAAATGAGATTACCTGGCAAAAGCCAACTTGCACCTTTCATTGAGTTTGTAGACATACCTAAGGTATACCGTATTTTTCGCTCTATAACACGCACCTGACCATAACACGCACATCGTTTTTAGAGGAGGAAAACAAGGGAAAAAACATTCTGAATGAAACAGTGGATGTATCATTTTTGTGCTTCATGCTGTGGCCACAGACATGTGATCTGATGGTGAATTTGGGGTGACCCAATGCAAAGATACTGAGAATTCCTGTGGATCCATGCTTTGTAACCACGTTTTTGCACCATTGCAGCCCCAGGCAACAGTGGGTGCGTGATTTTTTGGGTGTAGGCTGTAGCCATGGACATGCTATGTGATCTGATGGTGAATTTGGGGTGACCCAATGCAAAGATCCTGAGGATCCATGTTGATCTATGCTTTGTAACCACATTTTAAGTGGGGAGCGAAGGAAAAACAAAGAAGGGACATGAGAGGGGTGTGCAGAGAAGCAGCTGGCTAAGAATGCTGGAGAGGGATTTAACGGGTGGGAGGAAAGAAAGGCAAAAGTTCCCCCCCAAGCCAGCCATCTCCATCTCTCTCTCTCTCTCTCTCTCTCTCTCTCTCTCTCTCTCTCTCCCTCCCTCCCTCCTCCCCCCGTCTCTCCCTCCCCCCCTCTCTCCCTCACCCTCCCCCCCTCTCCCTCTCCCTCCCCCCCTCTCTCTCCCTCTCCCCCAGCAGCAACGGAGCACAGAGAGGAATTAGAAAGAACGACACTCTGCTTGCCTGGAGGGGAGGGGCTTTCCCTGCTCTTTGTTCCGTTTCAGCAAACACAGCAAGGAAACAGAGGAGGGTGGGCAGTAAGACCCTGAGGCAGAATGCAGGAAAGCTGCCACTTCCTCTTTTCAGGTTTCCCTTCTCCGTGACTCGAGATTTGACTTTTGCTTGATTTTTTGGCTCCAGGGACCACACATTCGCTCTATAACACGCACAGACATTTCCCCTTCCTTTTTAGGAGAAAAAATCTGCGTGTTATAGAGGGAAAAATACGGTATATGTAAGAGGCTCATTCATAATGATATTTTGGAAATGATTCATGATCTTCTGTAGCTGCCTTGTTCTATACTTTCCGGGTGCCGCACGATCATGTTATAAAGTAGTTGGGTTCTATGTTATAAATCAAACACTGCTGGTACTGTTTTTTTGAGAACCGCTGCTCTAACCACTACACCAACTGACCCGGTGCTTCCTTGCTTTCTCTCTAACCCCCAGGAGGTGCTTCAGAACCACGTGCTGGAGGCCAAGGTGTTCCACACGGAATACGGCACGGGCGTGGCCATCCTGACTGGGGCCCACCGCTTCACCATAGCCACCAACGTCGAGGACTTGAAACTCCGCAGGCTGCCTCAGGTGCCAGGTAAATCTGCCTCCTGCCCACCTTCGCCCCTCGACTCGCACTGCCCCAGACGCAGGTCCGCGCTCTTCTGTTTCTGCGCGTGCGCTCCCTGAAACCCAAGGTTTTGAGAAGCAAAAATCGCACCCCAAGTTTCTAGGGTTTTAAGAGCCTCTGGACGTTCTGTGTCGCACTTGCGGGTCTGCTCTTGTTGTCGCCATTTCACTTTGGTGCTTTGGTGTTCTGTTAATGCCTGCTTGTTATTAACTGATAAACTGTGGACCTCTTTGGATCATTGGGTTATCTGAGAGGCAATACCTCTGATTTGTTGGAAGATATGCTCAGCCGTTCTTGCATTAGAGTTAATACGAATACAAATGTTGTTGTTGTTTAGTCGTTTAGTCGTGTCCGACTCTTCGTGACCCCCTGGACCAGAGCACGCCTGGCACTCCTGTCTTCCACTGCCTCCCACAGTTTGGTCAAACTCATGTTCGTAGCTTTGAGAACACTGTCCAACCATCTTGTCCTCTGTCGTCCCCTTCTTCTTGTGCCCTCCATCTTTCCCAACATCAGGGTATTTTCCAGGGAGTCTTCTCTTCTCATGAGGTGAACAGAATATTGGAGCCTCAGCTTCAGGATCTGTCCTTCCAGTGAGCACTCAGGGCTGATTTCCTTCAGAATGGAGAGGTTTGATCTTCTTGCAGTCCATGGGACTCTCAAGAGTCTTCTCCAGCACCATAATTCAAAAGCATCCATTCTTTGGCGATCAGCCTTCTTTATGGTCCAGCTCTCACTTTCATACATCACTACTAGGAAAACCATAGCTTTAACTATAGGGACCTTTGTTGGTAAGGTGATGTCTCTGCTTTTTAAGATGCTGTCTAGGTTTGTCATCGCTTTTCTCCCAAGAAGCAGGCGTCTTTTAATTTCGTGGCTGCTGTCACCATCTGCAGTGATCATGGAGCCCAAGAAAATAAAATCTCTCACTGCCTCCATTTCTTCCTCTTCTATTTGCCAGGAGGTGATGGGCCCGGTGGCCATGAGCTTCGTTTTTTTGGTGTTGAGCTTCAGACCATATTTCAGTGTCCCATACAGAAAAATGAAAACCCTAAAAACTCTGAAACCCCATTTTAAAATACAATATGCTATAGCCTATAGTAGACTATTGGGTGCTCTCCCTACTTGTTATTCCTTCCTCTCTTAGCGGCACAGGATCAACTTGCCTCATTGCTGGATCCAGTTCTACGCTCTCACCTTGAATATTCTCCCCACACTCACAATCATCTTCAAGGGGAGAAAACCATTTTTTTGTTGGAACTTTAAAAGCAGATCTGTTAAAAAAAAGTCCTCTATTTTAGATTGTTTGGAAACGGGTGAGAGAGCTGCATCCTCTGGGTCCCTGTAGCATTTACTAGCAGGCATAGTATAACGGTGGAAAGCAAACAAGGAGAGGTTTCCTTAACCGAAGAAGAGAGAAAAAATAGAAAGTGCTGGGTTTGTTCAATTTAAGAGCATCTCTGTGTGGTGACTGCCAGGAGTTCCAGGAACAAATTATAGAAGAGAGCTGGCGGTTAATGGCTAGCAACTGGCGGCCTGCCCAGGACGCTTCACAGAACTTGCCCAAGTTGTTTCTCATAGCATAGACAAGAAGGTGCTGATAGAATCTCAGTAGATTGGTAAGTTTAAAAGTAGGGAAGTAAGAAAAATGAGAAATTACTTCCCTGGGTAGCAATCAACGTTAATTACAGTCCTGTTATCTGCAGAGATCCGAAGCCTGCTTGCTAAGCCATCGCCATCTTCTCCCAAGTTTCTAGGTTTCTCACGGTTCTTGAGCTGGAGCCACGTTAAGCCTCCAATTGCCGTTTGGGTCCGCTCCCCGTCTCTCTCAAGATTCTGCCACCAGGTCTAGACTGAGGCTTTGTGTAGATCCTTTGATCTGTCAGATCCTTCCATGGATACGAATTTATTTATTTATTGAATTTGTATTCCGCTCAAAGACCACAAGGCGGTTCACAACGTAGGAATGCAAAATGAAAACACTAAATACGCAATAGAACAGATTGTGTGTGCAGCATTTATTTTCATTTGCTTTTGTCTTCTTAAGTAGGGGTAGAGGATGGGCATTTTAAAAAAAACCAGCTTAAGCGGAGTCAGACCATTTGTCCATCTAGATTAGTGCTGCCTCCACTGGCTGGCAGCAGCTCTCCAGCACTTTCAGGCAGCTTAGAATCCTAGAATCGTAGGGTTGGAAGGGGAGCCTGAGGGTCATCTAGTCCAACCCTCTGTAATCCAGGAATATATCCATACTTAGAGACGTTACAGATATTACTTTTAAAAGTGTTGTGAACCGCCCTGTGATTTTCAGATGAAGGGCGGTATGCAAATTTAATAAGCAAGCAAAGAAAGAAATAAGCAATTATCGGACTGTGCGGAAATGGCAAAACTAAGAGACCAAAATGACGAACTTTTTATAGAAGAGTGGAGGCCTTTTTGGGGGCTGTCTGAAAAAGCATTGTAGCCAAATGAAATCACGGGCGGAATTCAAAATACGAGCAGCAGAAGTAAAATGGTAAAAATAACTATTAGAGGGGGGGGGGTTGGTAAAAGATAATGCATTTGTTATATAATTCAGCAGAAAAGGGGTTGAATAAAAACACAGTGGAGGTGGAAATCCATGAAACAAAGTTGTAATTATCTAATCCGAAACTCATTTGAGAAATTTTGGAAACTTAATGGAAAATTATATTGGGGGGGGGGGAGCAGCTGTCCTGTACGGGGAACAAACCTGCAACCTTTGTGTGTCCAGCTCTACCTGCAGATGCCATTGGGGGCTGGACCTGGGACTGTTTGCATGCAAGCTTTGGCCGTTCCCCTAAAACAATCCCTCGCCTCCCCACTCCTGCTTCCTGGACTGTGCCGCTTGGCTGGTATTTGCCGGGCGCACCTGCAAGCAGCAAACTTCCCCCTGAGTTAGGGGCTCCAGCCTGCTTCCCATTGATTCTTCTTATTTGCAATCACTCGTAGCCGAGTAAGATTGTCTTCCATAAACACGGTCTTAACAGTGGGTCCATAAATGTCTGTGGAGGCCAATTCTGGATCCACACGTCCTTCCACAGTGGGGACATAGGTTTCCGGGCGGGAGTTGATCACGTTTTGGATTTGCCAAGCGTGCCTTCCTCTTAGCATGTTTCTCCCTTACATTCTGAGTTTGAGTGCCTTCAAAGCCCATGACACCTTTGGTAAAGGCTGTTCTCCAACTGGAGCGCTCGCAGGCCAGTGTTTCACAAGTGTCGGTGTTTATAGGGGCTCCAGCCTGCTTCCTGTTTGTAACACAGTCCCTGCCCCAATCAGACAGATCTGCTGCTGCCTTTGAACCTCAGCTTTGTGCAAAGTGTCCTCTGCCTGAAGTTTTTTTGCCTGCATCCCTCCTGTCCTCCTTTCAGGTGTCCAGAAGCCCCCCTCCTGCTGGGCCGTCCTGTGCCAAGAGCGAGTGACCGTCCTCCTTGTTGCTGTTGGCCAAGAGCTGTACCTACTGGACAACACGACCTGTTCCCCGGTGGTGAGTGAGGGGGTGCAGGGCTGGATGGGACACCTCTTGTGGGAGCCCCCTGGACATTTGCTCAGGCTGGACCAATTCCTAGCCTGCTGCATTGCTGCAGAGCTATCTGTGGCTACTAGCCACAATGGCTATGATCTGCTTCCTCAATCAATCAATCAATCAATCAATCAATCAATTTATTGTGCATAAAGGTAAAGATAAAGGGACCCCTGACCATTAGGTCCAGTCGTGACCGACTCTGGGGTTGCAGCGCTCATCTCGCTTTACTGGCCGAGGGAGCCGGCGTACAGCTTCCGGGTCATGTGGCCAGCATGACTGAGCGGCTTCTGGCAAACCAGAGCAGCGCACGGAAACGCCGTTTACCTTTCCACCGGAGAGCTACCTATTTATCACCCCATCACAGGGATTCGAACCGCCAACCTTCTGATCGGCAAGTCCTAGGCTCTGTGGTTTAACCCACAGCACCACCCGTGTTCCAAATACCATTACAATGAACAGCAGAGGAAAAGAGCAAGGCTTTCCTCTGAAACCACACAACATAACCTATAAAAGTTTACCGGAGAAGTAATGGAAATCGAGTGAAATCCCAATGCTTGGACTACTGCACTGTACTTGGAGCAGTGCGCTCTGCGTGGGGCTACCTTTGAAGGTGACTCAGAAACTGCAATTAATGCAGAATGCGGCAGCTAGACTGGTGACTGGGAGTGGCTGCTGAGACCATATAACACCAGTCTTGAAAGACCTACACTGGCTCCCAGTACGTTTCCGAGCACAATTCAAAGTGTTGGTGCTGACCTTTAAAGCCCTAAACAGCCAAAGGTCCTGTATACCTGAAGGAGCGTCTCCACCCACATCGTTCAGCCCGGACACTAAGGTCCAGCGCCAAGGGCCTTCTGGCAGTTCCCTCACTGTGAGAAGCCAAGTTACAGGGAACTAGGCAGAGGGCCTTCTCGGTAGTGGCACCTGCCCTGTGGAACGCCCTCCCAGCAGATGTCAAGGCAATAAACAACAATTTTACTTTTAAAAGACAACTGAGGGCAGCCCTGTTTAGGGAAGTTTTTAATGTCTGGTGCTGCATTGTTTTTAATATTCGCTTGGAAGCCGCCCAGAGTGGCTGGGGAGACCCAGCCAGATGGGCGGGGTATAAATAATAAATTATTATTATTATATTGTTATTATAAAGAAGAACTGCAACTTAAACTGATGGAATATGTGCAGCTTGAAGACCTAACATATAGAATAAGAGAACAAGGAGACCATGCATTTATAGAAAATTGGAAAATGTTTATTGAATATATGGGGGGAAGTTGTGTTTATCTTAAAACGTGGGCAGCATTAAGATAAATTCAACAGTGTAGATAAGTTTTGATGGATGTAATAATGAAATACTGAATGGTTCAATCTGTGTAAAATATGCAGAGATTCATGATATGCAAAATGAACCATGGAAAGAGAAGAAGGGAAGTCACTGATATACTTAAGGTTGTTTGAGTGAATATTCTAAAATGTAAAACCAAAAATTTAATAAAAGTTATAGAAGAAATTTGCATAAAGATTGCATAAAGTTTCAAAACTGGAAAGCATTAACGGAAAGGTGGAACAGAATTTCTTAGCTCAGCAGAGCAAATTTGGCTATCAGGTGTGTAATTGGTAGATCTTTATCAGCTAAGAGTTCAACTGTTGATACGACAATCTTTATTGTCATTGTCCCATACAGAACAACGAAATTGAAAAAATCTACATCAGACATTCAAAAACCAACAAGCCTGCTATCCCAGCCTGGTTAGCCCCCTAAAAACTCTGATACCCCATAATTAAATACAATATACTCCCACAGAGACTACCTTACACTGCGTTTAAAACCAAAATCGCATTTGGATAGAAACTGTTTCTCAGGCGGCTGGTCCTAGTCTTTATAACCCTGTACCTTCTTCCAGAAGGCAGAAGCTGAAAGAGATCAGATTCGTGGGTAGAATTGGCCTGAGAACCACTTATGAATAGGCGATGACATTTTTCCCTCTGGGCATTGCATGTGAGGAGTAAATCAGCTCTTTGTGGCCCTGCTGACTGTGCCTCTCTTCCTTCACTGCAGACCCTGCCTGGGCTCAGTCCTCACGCCGGCTCCTTTCTGCGGATGGCAGTATCCTTCAACTATCGCTTCCTGGCTCTCTTCACTGACACAGGATACATCTGGATGGGGAAGTCAAACCTTAAGGTGAGCGGCGTGTCCAGATTCGCCTTGGAAGCGGAGAGATCCATCAGACTGAAAGGCACTTCTCTGTGGAGCTCACTGCAGGAGTCCACCTTGGTCTTCTCCAAAGGGATTAAGCTAGCCTCCCCCGCAACTGGGCGTCTTCTGGGTGTTTTGGAGCGCCTGTTGCTGATGGGAGTTGTAGTTTGAACATCTGCAGGGAGACCAGGTTGGGGTAGGGCTGGATTCAGATAAAGGGCGGTCCAGGATAACACCTTGTGTCAATTCCGTGATTCCTTCTCCCTTTTCTGAAAGAGAGTCGACCTAAAAAGAAAGGGAACGGATTTCCTAAGGGCTAGAAAAGCAATGAGAAACTTACACAGCATCTTAAAAAGCAGAGACATCACCTTGCCAGCAAAGGTCCGTATAGTTAAAACAATGGTTTTCCCAGTGCAGTGGTACCTTGGGTTACATATGCTTCAGGTTACAGACTCTGCTAACCCAGAAATAGTACCTCGGGTTAAGAACTTTGCTTCAGGATGAGAACAAAAATCGTGCTCCGGCAGCAGCGGGAGGCCCCATAATCTAAAGTGGTGCTTCAGGTTAAGAACAGTTTCAGGTTAAGAATGGACCTCTGGAATGAATTAAGTACTTAACCCGAGGTACCACTGTAGTGATGTATGGAAGGGAGAGCTGGACCATAAAGAAGACTGATCGCCGAATAATTGATGCTTTTGAATTATGGTGCTGGAGGAGACTCTTGAGAGTCCCATGGACGGCAAGAAGATCAAACCTCTCCATTCTGAAGGAAATCAGCCCTGAGTGCTCACTGGAAGGACAGATCCTGAAGCTGAGGCTCCAAGACTTTGGCCACCTCATGAGAAGAGAAGACTTCCTGGAAAAGACCTTGATGTTGGGAAAGATGGAGGGCACAAGGAGAAGGGGACGACAGAGGATGAGATGGTTGGACAGTGTTCTCGAAGCTACCAGCATGAGTTTGACCAAACTGTGGGAGGCAGTGGAAGACAGGAGTGCCTGGCGTGCTCTGGTCCAGAGGGTCATGAAGAGTCGGACACAACTAAATGACTAAACAACAAGAAAGTCGCTCTTTCGGTTTTAAACGGGAGCTGAGATTCTGCATCTGAAAGCTGGGATTTTGTGGCATGCACACAGCCCTGCAGGTCTGCACAATTCAAAGGAGGGAGGTTTGCCTATTGGCGGGCCTGCGTCTACTCCTTGTTTTCCAAAAGGGGATTCTGCACCACAGCAGAATCCTAAATTCTGCATCCTGCATAAAAAATTCTGCAAATTGTTCTAATTTTCATACACTTCCCATTTGAATTTGCTTGCCACTCCTCCTAACTTTGTCTGGTTTTGCAAGGCACTGGGCAGCTGCCACCACTTTCTGGAAAGCTTGATCATTGTAGGATTGAGGAGGATGAACTTTGCTCTGCCATGAAAGCCTGTCTGTAACAACGGAGGGGTGGCGTTTGCCATTGCCTTATCTTCGGGTCTATCCGCAGGAACAAAGTTCTGCAAAAATGTCCCAAGGTGTGTGTCAGGGAACTGACATCGGAGCCAGAGGCGGAGGCAAGGCTCCCAAGCGATGCTGGAGAAGGGCCCAGCAGGGAGAGAGGCAGCTCATCAGCTGGGGAAGGAAATGAGCGTAACACCAGGGATAAAGGGGGGCAGATGGGAGAATCGGCGAGGGGGCTCCAGGACTCCTCGCCGGAGACCAGCGGGGAGAGCACAGGTCCTCCGCTACCCACACCCTCTCTGCGCAGAAGACTTCTGCGCAGAGAGAGTAGGAGGAGACTTGGAGTCAAACAGCTTTTATGCTGGAAAAGGTTTAAGAAACGCCCACTGACGGATTCTGCTAGCGACTGAAACAGCCACGAAGTGAAGGGCTGTCCAGACAGAAAAGGCTTAACCAGGCACACTAGCCAGGAGTGGCGGCAACTTACGCACGAGCAACCCCTATAATCATTACAGTGTGCAACTGCCCGTAAAGCAAAAATAATGACAAGTGGATTTTGGACTTGCTTTATTAAGTTTTCGGAATCCTCTTTTGCAATTTTCTGGCGTGTTTGAGGAAGTGGCTCACTTGCAACGCACAGGGCACAGATGTGTAAAAGGGGGCTCTCCTGAAATCGGAGAAATAGAGTGATGCTGCTGGCCTACATTTCCGGGGGTTGTGGTGTGGTTCCATTTCCACAGCCCTTTCCTGCACGTAGCCCCACAGATAAGGGCAGCTGACCCCTTTCCTTCCTCCCACCCCTCATCGCCCCTCTGCCTCTTCCCTCCGCAGGAAAAACTGGGCGAGTCCATGTGCGAATTTCGAGCTCCGCCAAAGCAGATGGTCTGGTGAGTTCAGCAGGTCTCCTCCCCTTTTGTGCCAGGCTGGGGGTCTTCCCTGGGGTCCACCTTTGATCTTTTTATATCTTATATTATTGTCATACCATTTATGTACCACTTGAATGTTTTTCTTTTATGTGGTAGGTGCACCCGCTCTCGAAGCAAGCAGCGCGCGGTGGTGATGGCGTGGGAACGGCGCCTCCTCGTGGCTGGGGACGCAGAGCAGTATATTCAGCATCCTTGCGGGGAGAGGCAGGGGTGGGGCTGGGGGGCTTATTATTCAGAGGAAATATTTCAGAGCCTTCTCTAAGGGAACATTTGACTTCCCCCATATTTACCGTATTTTTCGCTCTATAGGATTTCGCTCTATAGGACGCACCGGACCATAGGAGGGGGAGAACAGGGAAACTTTTCTTTTCTTGTTCTCTCCTTCTAAAACAAGGTGCGTTCAAGGTGTATTCACCCAAAGCCTCTGGAGGCTTCAGGCGGCTACCTTGGAAGTCTGGAGAGCGAGAGGGGTCGGTGCGCACTGACCCCTCTCACTCTCCAGGCTTCAGTGAAGGCAACCCGAAGCCTCTGGAGCGCGGGGGGAGTTTCCGCTGGGCTCCGGAGGCTTCAGGTTCCTTCTGACCTGCTCTTTGGGGCTGGCGGGGGGAAGCGCTGCTTTCCCCCACCGCCAGCCTCAAAGATCCCTGAAGGTCCTGCTGCGCTCCCAAGGCTTCAGGGATAGTTTTGCGCAGCCATCCCCAAGCTAGAACAGCGAGATGGAGTGCTCCGCAGCGCTCCGTCTTGCTGTTCTGGCTTGGGAACAGCCTTTCTAGCCTCTGCGGGGCAGTGGGGTGAAGGCACCGCTCTGCCCTGCAGAGGCTTTGCGCGCAGCCATCCCCAAGCTAGAAGAGCGAGACGGAGCCCTCTGTGTTCTGGCTTTGGGCTTAGCTGCACAGCCTGCATCTGCTCTATAGGACACACACACACTTCCCCTTAATTTTTGGAGGGGAAAAAGTGCATCCTATAGAGCGAAAAATACGGTATTTGCCTGCTTAATTTATAGGGCTGCCCTGTGGCAGAAGGGCTCTAGGGAGCCAGTGCTGTTTAGCGTTTAGAGCGCCGGGCTAGGACCTGGGAGATCAGGGTTCAAAACGCAAAACGTGCCTGGCACCTGGCTAATTTCTAACACAGGTCCTGGGCAAGGTGAGCCTGTGACCTGATCCAACACAGGTCTTTTTTACACCGTTTGGTTCTGCTGGTTGTTTAGACGAGGGATGGGTAGGCGTTTTGTGGCGCAACTCCCAGCATCCCTGGCCATCCTGGCCGCTGGGGGTTGGAGTCCAGGAGCATCTGGGGTGCCCCACAGAGTTCCCCATCCCTGATACAATCTGTCCCAATTCCTGCCTGCTTCCTCCTTGGATTCCTTAATGCTGACCGCAGGTACCCTCTGGATGAGGATTCATACCTCGTGCCGGAGCTCGATGGCGTGAGGATCTTCTCCCGTTCCACCCACGAATTCCTCCACGAGATCCCAGGTGAGTCTCCCCTGCAATACTGGGCAAGCAGAGAGGACTAGAAACCTGCCGCCTCCTGTTTGAAAAGGGGAGCCTGGGTTGTTGTTTTCAGGACCCCTCGCCAGGTTTGAGCATCCTGGCCAAGATTCTCACTTCTTGCTTCCGTTTCAGAGGCCAGCCAGGAAGTCTTCAAGATTGCATCCATGGCGCCAGGAGCATTGCTGCTGGAAGCTCAGAAGGAGTATGAGGTGAGGGACGCTTGGCGGGTGGGGAGGAGAAAAGGGCGGCCCTGATCCCCCGCGTTGGTGTAGGACCGACTGGCTGGAAGAACTGTCGGAATCTGCGCTCGGCCAAGCTGATAAAGCTCATTTTCCTCTGGCCGAGCCTCCGGATTCACCTCCGGCGATAATTAACGACCTGAGCCTTTGATGAGGCTCCAGGCACATCCCATTCAGCAGAGAATCCAAAACAGCACGTGGAAGTGATGAGATTTATGGCTACAAGCTATGCATTATTTCTAAGCTACGCAGAGAGCAAAGAAGAAAACATCCTCTCTCTGTGAGAGCAGAGAGCAACTGAACAAGAAGAAGAAGAAGAAGACGAAGAGTTTGGATTTGATATCCCGCCTTTCACTCCCTTTAAGGAGTCTCAAAGTGGCTAACATTCTCCTTTCCCTTCCTCCCCCACAACAAACACTCTGTGAGGTGAGTGGGGCTGAGAGACTTCAAAGAAGTGTGACTGGCCCAAGGCCACCCAGCAGCTGCAGGTGGAGAAGCGGAGACGCGAACCCGGTTCACCAGATTATGAGTCCCCCGCTCTTACCACTACACCACACTGGCTCTCTAACAAAGGAGCAAAGGAACAGGAAACCACCAACGTCACATCCCGTCTCCCATCTCTCATGAGACTTCCAACAGCCTGGACTGTCTCTGGAATGTAAACAGAGTCTTGTGACTCTAAGGCACTGCTCAGTGGCAAACAGAAACTAACAAGAACAGCCAGGACCAGCTGGCAGCCTCAGGTGTAACTCTGTGCATAACCTGGGGAATTTCATTTTATTTATTACATTTATATATCACTTGCATCTTCCAAGCATGAGACGCTTAATCTCAGGGTTGTGGGTTCAAGCCCAAGCAAAAGATTCTAACTTTGACTCAAGAAAATCACCATTTTATAGTTCAAATCGGGGAAAATAAATACAGTAAATGGACAAAACTACAAAGTTTCACAAAATGCTTACTGGTGTGCGTAGCCCTGCATCCCCCCAGAAAAGAAAGTACTGTCCATTGGGATTTCGGCACCTAAAATTCCTAAAAGAAAGGCTTCGGGTTTTTTTTTTAAAGAAAAAGTTATTTTAAACATTTAATTGATTATATATCATTTCCCAAAATGGTAGTAGTTTCAGGCCTGTTGCTTTATTACTGCTAAGCTTGCTGTTCCGGTCACCATTGGCAGGACGGCTGGCATATAAGTTTAATAAACAATGGTCATGGGCAAAGGAGATCTGGTACCCACAGCCTGCAAGGGCTTTAAGGCTTCTCATTTCCCCCTCTTCCTCCTCCTTCCCCCTCCTCAGAAAGAGAGCCAGAAGGCCGACGAATACCTGCGGGAGATCAAGGACCAGAATCTGCTCCCGGAGGCCGTGGAACAATGCATCAGGGCGGCCAGCTACGAACACGATCCCGAGATCCAGAAATCTCTCCTTCGGGTGAGTACTGAAGGGGCAGAACCCACTGCTTCTTTTGGGGGTTTCATGGCCCCCTTGCAAAGAGAGCTCAGGTGTAGCAGATTGGGAGTGGCCGATTCCTGAGCTGTGTGCTGTAAGAGGTTAAACACACCTGAGCTACTAAAAAAACACCCCTTGCCTTTCTGCCCACAGAAGACTCTCTGAATGAATGAATGAATGATAATAATAAATTTTATTTATACCCTGCCCTCCCCAGCCAAGACCATAGCTGTCAACCTTCCCTTTTTTTGCGGGAAATTCCCTTATTCCAGCGCCGTTTACCACTGCTATCCCAGATTGTTAGATATCCCGTAGACTGTCCCCAGGACAGGTGAGACTGCTGATCCCTTATTTTCAAATCTGAAAGTTGACAGCTATGGACAAGACCGGGCTCAGGGCAGCTAACACCAAGTATTAAAAATTTGATTGAAATACAACTTGAAAACAAGATTAAAATACAACATTAAAATGCAGCCTCATTTCAGTAGAAACCCAAATCAAAAACTTTTTTGGGGATGAAAACGTCAAATCTTCACCAAGGCCAGCTATCCAGACTGGTCCTACGTGGGCCAGAAAAAAGCCAGGGAAGTCCCCAAATAGGAGTTCCATCACAGAAGGAGAAAGGAAAGAGGGGGAGGGGATCAAGTTGATTCCAAGACAAAGGCCAGGCGGAACAACTCTGTCTTACAGTCCCTGCGGAAAGAAAACAGATCCTGCATGAATGAATGAATCTTTATTTGCGTCAGACATTGGGCATGGCAATAAAACAACAGTACGATATACAAAGAATAGAAATAAAAAATCAGTTATATAAAATACATTTTAGAGTTTTGAATCAATAGTCAAATAGTGGATCATATTCTGATTGCCTCAGCTAAAAACCTTGCAACCTTTGCTGTCACCTGTTCATCTTGATCTGCCAAGAGAAAGGGCAGTGTGGCAGTGGTTGGGTGACCCGGAATGGACAATAAAAGAGGGGTGATAATCTCATTCCTCAAGTCTTTATAAAGATTGCAAGCGCCACCGATTTGGTACTGCCATCTCCACAGGGACATAAGCGTTTTTCGTGTGGAATATGTTGGAATCGTCCCTCGAGTACAGCTGAGGGCAATACATTCAGTCTTACGAGAGTAAAAGTGCATCTATATTTTAGAAGTAGTAGGTTATGCAGATAGGGTGCCAGAGAGTCGAAATGGGAAGGAGGAAAATATTCATACCATGGGCAAAATGTCCTTATTGTGGCCAAGTTGTTCTGACGCTTGATATCATTAAAGGTAAAGGTACCCCTGCCCCTACGGGCCAGTCTTGACAGACTCTAGGGTTGTGCGCCCATCTCACTCAAGAGGCCGGGGGCCAGCGCTGTCCGGAGACACTTCCGGGTCACGTGGCCAGCGTGACAAAGCTGCATCTGGTGAGCCAGAGCAGCACACGGAACGCCGTTTACCTTCCCGCTAGTAAGCGGTCCCTATTTATCTACTTGCACCCGGGGGTGCTTTCGAACTGCTAGGTTGGCAGGCGCTGGGACCGAGCAACGGGAGCGCACCCTGCCGCGGGGATTCAAACCACCGACCTTTCGATCGGCAAGCCCTAGACGCTGAGGCTTTTACCCACAGCGCCACCCACGTCCCCTTGATATCATTATGCGCTGGCAAATGTTTGCTTTCCTAAAACCCAAAGTGAGTAGCTGTTGTGGTGATAAACCACAAGAGTGAAGTTTTTGATAGATAATTTTAGTCCTGGTGCTGTTGTGACAATCTTGCAGCACTGGGGATATTAGACTGGGGGGATTTGAGTTTAGGCAAAACCAATAGTTCAGTAGGACTCTCAGTGTGTGTCTCTGCATGAGTCCATGCTCAGGGTTTGCCTCCTTCCAATCCCCTGTGCAAGCATTGTTCAGACAGCTTCAAATATTGTTTCAGCCATTCATCGACCGTATGCTTTTCAGACGATCTTATTTTTTCTTGATTTCATTCATTAAATTTCTATGCCGCACTTCATCCGAAGATTGCAACATTAAAATGCGAAACGGGAGCACAAAATGCGTAGCGGAAACAAGAACAAAGAAAGCAAACCAGTAACCCCGCTCCCACAAACATTCGTGGAATTGTATCTTGTCGCATTAAGAACTAGAAACTTATATTTATATCTAATAATAATAATAATAATAATAATTTATTATTTATACCCTGTCCATCTGGCTGAGTTTCCCCAGCCACTCTGGGCAGCTCCCAGTCGAGTGTTAAAAACAATACAGCATTAAATTATAAATTATATATTTAACCCTTTCTCTCTCTCGTACCCCATGCCTCCAGGCGGCCTCCTTTGGGAAATGCTTCATTGACAAGTTCCCGCCCGAGCGTTTCGTGGAGACCTGCAGGGATCTGCGGGTGCTCAACGCCATCCGGGATTACCAGATCGGGATCCCCCTCAGCTTCGACCAGTATCCTAGAGACACAGTAGTAGCTCAGTCGGTATCAGTCAATCAGTTTTATTGTTTGTAGCCAATGGCCGTCACAATGCAATGTGAACACGAATCACACAGCTGTAAAATGGGGTTGGGGGGTTGGGAGCGCATTGCATATATCGGAACAAGGCAAATCTACAACATCAGCTCAGTGGGGAGAGCATGAGGCTCTTAATCCCAGGGTTGTGGGTTCGAGTTCCGCGTTACTCAAAAGGTTCCTGCATCGCAGAGGGTTGGACTAGATGGCCCTTGATGGTCCCTTAAAGGTAAAGGGGACCCCTGACCATTAGGTCCAGTTGTGGCCGACTCTGGGGTTGCGGCGCTCATCTCGCTTTATTGGCCGAGGGAGCCGGCGTACAGCTTCCGGGTCATGTGGCCAGCAGGACTAAGCCGCTTCTGGCGAACCAGAGCAGCGCACGGAAACGCCGTTGACCTTCCCGCCGGAGCGCTACCTATTTATCTACCGTATTTTTTGCCCCATAGGGCGGCACCGGCCCATAGGGCGCACCTAGTTTTTTTTTTGGGGGGGGGGGAATAAAGAAAAAATTTTTTATCTCCCCCCCCCCCCAGCCCCCAGAACAGGCTGCTATCCGCAAGCCTAGGGAGCTCGCAGGAGGTCGCGACAGTCTCCCCAGGCTTGTGGATATCTGCCCAAAGGCTTCTCACAAACCAGGCAACTCCACAAACCAGGTCGGGGAACAGTGGGGTGGCGGCGCTCCGCCTCCCCGCTGTCCCCCGAGCTTGTGGGGCTGCCCGATATCTGCACGAAGCCCGGGGTGCGCTGTGCAGCGCGCCCCAGGCTTCGGGATGCAGGCTGCTATCCACAAGCCTTGGGAGCCCGTCGGGAACTCCCACGGAGCTCCCAAGGCTTGCGGATAGCTTCCTGAAGCCTGGAGAGCAAGAGGGGTCCGTGCACACCGACCCCTCTCGCACTCCAGGCTTCAGCGAAAGCCTGCATTCGCCCCATAGGATGCACACACATTTCCCCTTCATTTTTGGAGGGGAAAAAGTGCATCCTATAGGGCGAAAAATACGGTACTTGCACTTGGATGTGCTTTCGAACTGCTAGGTTGGCAGAAGCAGGGACCGAGTAACAGGCGCTCACCCCGTCGCGGGATTCGAACCGCCAACCTTCTGATCGGCAAGCCCAAGAGGCTCTGTGGTTTAACCCACAGCGCCACCCGTGTCCCTGATGGTCCTTTACAACCCTACAATTCTGTGATTCCAAGCTGCAAATTTCATCGCGGTTAGCACATGCACAAGGGCTTTTTCCTTGACGGCTGCTGCAGATACACACAGGTCACCACGGAAGTTTTGCTGGACAGGTAAAGACCACTTCCTTGTTCGGCTGAGCTGCATCTCTTGGGCTGTTTGGGAGGGAAAGCTAGGTGGGAGAAGAGGAAGATTCTAGGATGCTTCTCTTTGACCCAAATAAAACAACACAAGTTAGGCCAACAGACCAAACACGGAGTTGTGGACACGATTCTGGGTGTGTGGGTCCGAGATGGAGCCGAAGAGCAAGGGAGGCGGCTGCTATTCAGTGCATGGAAAATCTAGCCGTGGATCTGGGTTCAAGTCCTGCTCTTTGTCAAGCTGGTTGTTGCTTATTCCAAAGTGGGGTGGGTTTGTTTGTTTTTTGCTCAGTTCCTTCAACCAGAAAGTCTCCCAGGGCGGCTTGGGAATAATGGGAAAAGGTGTTCCCTGCCCAAAATCAGGGTGTGATAGGCAAGAGCTGCTTCCCTTAGCGGTCAAACATGGAGAATATCTTGGGGCCAAAGGTATACTTCTCCTGACGATGGAGGCTTTATTCTGGCTCAGGGACAGAACTCTCCTCCGTAAGGAATAAGGAATACAGAGGCATGACTAATTCTCCTGTCTTTTGCACCCTAAGGCTGGTTCTGCGGAGACTTTACCCCATCGCTATCAAGATCTGCGAGTACCTGCGTCTTTCCGAGTTCCAGGGGATCAGTCGCATCTTGGCGCACTGGGCCTGCTACAAGGTAAGAACGTTTCACCCGTAAATCCAGATCCACAGTTCAAGCCATGCTCAAGGCGGAACACATCATGAAAAAATACATCACTACAACATCACAAAAGTAGCCACCAATAGTAAACACAAAAATATAAAACCAAACTGAAGAATTTCCACATACAGTCGTACCTTGGTTCTCGAACGCCTTGCGACTCAAAGGTTTTGGCTCCCGAATGTCGCAAACCTGGAAGTGAGTGTTTTCCGGTTTGCAAACATTTTTTGGAAGCCAGATGTCCAACGCAGCTTCCGATTGAGTGCAGGTAGCTCCTGCAGCCAATCGGAAGCCGTGCCTTGGTTTCCGAATGTTTTCGGAAGTCGAACGGAATTCTGGAATGGATTCCGTTTGAGAACCAAGGTACGACTGTACAGTGGTACCTTGGTTTTTAAAACTAATCCGTTCCGTAAGTCCGATCCAAAACCGAAGCGTTCCAATACCAAGGTGTGCTTTCCCATAAAAAGTAATGCAAAACGGATTAATCCGTTCCAGACTTTTAAAAACAACCCCTAAAACAGCAATTTAACATGAATTTTCCTATCTATCGAGACCATTGATCCATAAAATGAAAGCAATAATCAATGTACTATAAAATAAATAAGACAGCATTGTAGATGATAAAAATTAAAATTATATTTTTTTCTTACCTGCACTGATGATGGTCATTGATGGGGGGCTTTTATCCATTTCCGCAGTCACACAATCAATCAGTCAGTCAGTAGCTGAACTGGGTTCCACACAGTCACAAAAACAAATTAACCGAAAAAGACTCAAAAAGAAAAACGCAAAATAAATAGCAAAAACAAAAGCGCCAAACTTAATCCATTCCGGAAGTCCGTTTGACTTCCGAAATGTTCGGAAACCAAGGCGCAGCTTCTGATTGGTGCAGGCGCCCTGGAAACAGTAGCCGACAGCCGCATCGGACGTTCGGCTTCCGAAAAACGTTCGAAAACCGGAACACCCTGTGGAATGCCCTCCCGCCAGATGTCAAAGAGAAAAACAACTCCCAGACTTTTAGAAGACATCTGAAGGCAGCCCTCTTTAGGGAAGCTTTTAATGTTTAATAGGTTATTGTATTTTAATATTCTGTTGGAAGCTGCCCAGAGTGGCTGGGGAAGTCCAGCCAGATGAGCAGGGTATAAATCATCATCATCATCATCTACGATGTCTCGCTCTTCTTGCTGTTTTGCTAGAAGATTAGTGTGCATATACCAGCTGGTTTATGTCGCTGAGCGCACTAGAGAAGCGGGGAGCATGCCTTCTCCAGAGCTGCGCATACTGGAGGATGCTCAGAGTTCTGGGGAATTGCATGCTCACCCCCAGGCTGTTTTCTCGACAAATTTCACTCTGCAACATTTGGAGAATACTGAAGACGCAGCTCTTTTTCCAGACTTGGGATGTATATTTCCCCCTTCTTTCTGAGACTGCATGTTGCTTAAAACTGTTGTTGTAGCCCATACTTCACAATAATAATAACGATAATAATACACTGTGTGTTTTCCGAATTCCCAGGTACAGCAGAAAGACAAATCTGATGAGGAAGTAGCTCAGGCCATCAACCAGAAACTGGGCGATACCCCGGGCATCTCGTACTCGGAGATCGCTGCCCGGGCGTACGAGTGCGGCCGGACAGAGCTGGCCATTAAGGTACGAGGGCAGGTGGGCTGGCTGAGGTTGGGTGGAGGAATTTTACCCTTATGCTTTTCATATAATCAGTTATTCATATAACCGGTTATCATTTATCAATATATTCACATATAACCAGAGATTTTTACAATGGTTTTATAATCCATGTTTGAATCACGAAAGCCTCTGCGTAGCCTAACAGCAAAATGCTCAAAATCTGCAAAGTCTTAAATGAACTTTGTCCTTGTACCTTCTTGTTCTCTCTACAAGGGGGAAGCGATAAATCTGGTGTGCTGGCACATTCCGTCCCCCCCCCCCCCCTTGTCCAGACAGTGAAACAGGAAGGTGTTAACCGCAAATATCCTTAAATGAACAGATGGTCGCTTGGGAGTCACAGTTAAAGTTCCTTTTGCCTTAAGTTTTTATTCTTCTTGCAATAAATCTAGGGGAAAGGTTGGGAGATGTATAGGCTGAGAAAAGCAGAAGTTGGGAGAAGAACTCTTAGTACGGTCAGGAGCGAGGCTTGAATGCGCTCATTAGCTTATTTTGCTTTAGTTCACAATTATATTCGATTATGTCATGCTCTGTGATGTATTTACTCAAGTATAACAGCCTCTGGGCATCAACACCCGGGGCCGGTCTTTGGAAAAGATTCCACTGGGTCAATTATTGCTCAGCAGTAAACCTCACCTTCTTTTTCTCCAATTGCTGTGTCTGTCAATTCTTGGACTACTTTGAATTGGTCACTGGTACCTATTAAAATCCTTGCAGCACTGAGGCTCAGCTACACCTTGGTAAACCGTGGTGCATTGTGGGATAGGAGCCGAGTGAGAGGCCAGTGTTGGATTTGTAAGATCTGCTCTGGGTGCTGACTCGTCTCTTGGCAGTCACAGAATCGTACAGGTGGAAGGGACCCCCGGCGAGTAATCTAGTCCCATCCCCCTGCAATACAGGAATCTCAGCATCTTGGATCTCTCTCAACAGCTACACCACTGTGATGTTCCAGACATCACAGTGGTATCTGAAGAAGCGTGCATGCACACGAAAGCTCATACCAATAACAAACTTAGTTGGTCTCTTAAGGTGCTACTGGAAGGAATTTTTTTATTTTACCATACAATAATCCTTATTGTCATTGTCCCATACAGAACAACGAAATTGAAAAAATCTACATCAGACATTCAAAAATCCACAAGTCTGCTATCCCAGCTATCCCAGCCTGGTTAGCCCCCTAAAAACTCTGATACTCTATAATTGAATACAATATACTCACATAAAGACTACCTTACATTGCGTTTAAAACCAAAATCGCATTTGGATAGAAACTGTTTCTCAGGCAGCTAGTCCTAGTCTTTCTAACCCTGTACCTTCTTCCAGAAGGCAGAAGCTGAAAGGGATCATTTCCGGGGTGCGCACTATCCTGCGCTATCTCTGCACCTGGAAGCATAGATTTGATCCAAGGTGGGAAGAGTGCACCCAATTATTCTCTCTGCAGTCTTTACAACCCTGGACAGCTTTGTTTTTTCCCTGGCCGTGCAGCTCCCAAACCACACACAGAGACCATAAGTGAATACACTCTCCACAGTACAATGGTAGAATGCCATCAACAGCTCCTTTGAGAGATTATTTTTCCGGAGGATTCTCAGAAAATTTCGACTACGGCAGACCAACACGGCTACCTACCTGTAACATGTTCAAGACAGTTTTCCGTGGTCAGAATGACAGACACCCCCAAAGAACCCACAAAAGTGGAGTCCACAGGGCTATCGATTAGGCGGCTGTTCAGCACCTTGGCTGTTGTCTGCCTAATACCAGTTTCTGGAAACGGCAGGAAGGGATATATAATTAATAATAATAATAATAATAATAATAATAATAATAATAATAATTTATTTATACTCCGGGTTTCCCCAACCACTCTGTGCGGCTCCCAACAGAATATTAAAAACACAACAAAAGATCAGACATTAAAAACTTCCCTAAACAGGGCTGCCTTCTAAAAGTCAGATAGTTGTTTATCTCCGTGAAATCTGATGGGAGGGCATTACACAGGGCGGGCGCCACCACCGAGAATGCTCTCTGCCTGGTTCCCTGTAACCTCACTTCTCAGAGGGAGGGAACTGCCTGAAGGCCCTGAGCGCTGGACCTCAGTGTCCGGGCAGAACGATGGGGGTGGAGACGCTCCTTCAGGCATACTGGGCTGAGGCCGTTTAGGGCTTTAAAGGTCAGCACCAACACTTTGAATTGTGCTCGGAAACGTACTGGGAGCCAATGTAGGTCTTTCAAGACCGGTGTTACCTCTGCGGCTGCCCCCAGTCACCAGTCTAGCTGCTGCATTGCTTTTGTGAGAGTTGCTTTTGTGCTCGGATCATAGCTGTCAACGTTTCCCTTTTTTAAAGGGAAATTCCCTTATTCCAAATAGGATTCCTCGCAAGAAAAGGGAAAAGTTGACAGCTATGGCTCGGATCCTGCTTGCTGGTTTCCCACAGAAAACTGTTCAGCCCCTGTGAGAATAGGATGCTGGACTAGGTGGGCCCTTGGCCTGATCCCACAGGCTCTCCTCATATACTTACAGGCTTATTATATAGATGCATTCCTTCACCTTAGGTTTGCACATGCCTAGAAAATCAAGTCCTGTTCCCTGTGAGGTCGGTTAGACTGAGACGCTCAAGGCCGCCCAGTGAACTTCATGGCCGGCTCTCTCCCGGGTCCTAGTCCGATACTCTAACCTGCACAGGACACTGGCAGGTGGGGCTGGCTGCCTCCACGCCATTCCTGCCTTTTGCAACTCACTCCCATATGGTCTAGCGGTTAGGATTCCTGGTTTTCACCCAGGCGGCCCGGGTTCGACTCCCGGTATGGGAATGCCAATCTCTTGGGACGCGGGTGGCGCTGTGGGTAAAAGCCTCAGCGCCTAGGGCTTGCCGATCGAAAGGTCGGCGGTTCGAATCCCCGCGGCGGGGTGCGCTCCTGCTCCTCGGTCCCAGCGCCTGCCAACCTAGCAGTTCGAAAGCACCCCCGGGTGCAAGTAGATAAATAGGGACCGCTTACTGGCGGGAAGGTAAACGGCGTTCCGTGTGCTGCGCTGGCTCGCCAGATGCAGCTTTGTCACACTGGCCACATGACCCGGAAGTGTCTTCGGACAGCGCTGGCCCCCGGCCTATAGAGTGAGATGAGCGCACAACCCTAGAGTCTGTCAAGACTGGCCCATACGGGCAGGGGTACCTTTACCTTTTAGTAGCCATTCGGGTCCCCCAAATATTAGTTGCCTTTAGCTGAAATTCCTGCATTTCCCGGGGCTGGACTAGATGACCCTGGGGATCCCTTCCTATGATTCTGTGATTCTACGAGACTATGAAATAATAATGCAATACAGTGCAGCACCCAGTGACCCCGCGATGCCATTGTGTTTGCTTGCAGCTGCTGGAGTACGAGCCCCGGTCTGGGAAGCAGGTTCCTCTGCTGCTGAAGATGAAGAGGAGCCAACTGGCGCTTAGCAAGGCCATCGAGAGTGGAGACACCGACTTGGGTAAAGCGGAGACGCACTTTCCCTGTCTTGCCTGCCTCCCCGCGAAGGGCAGTACAGTGGTACCTCGGGTTAAGAACTTAATTCGTTCTGGAGGTCCGTTATTAACCTGAAACTGTTCTTAACCTGAAGCACCACTTTAGCTAATGGGGCCTCCTGCTGCCGCTGCGGCACCACTGCACAATTTCTGTTCTCATCCTGAAGCAAAGTTCTTAACCCGAGGTACTATTTCTGGGTTAGCAGAGTCTGTAACCTGAAGCGTATGTAACCTGAAGCGTCTGTAACCCGAGGTACCACTGTACCTGTGGCAGGCGACACTTTGTGCTCCTTCCCGGCTAATTAACAACAACAACAACAAATTATACCCTGCCCATCTAGCTGGGTTTCCTACCACTCTGAGCGGCTCCCAACAGAATATTAAAAACATAATAAAACACTAAACATTTAAAACTATGCTAAACAGGGCTGCCTTCAGATGTCTTCTAAAAGTCAGGTAGTTGTTTATCTCTTTGACATCTGGTGGGAGGGCGTTCCACAGGGCGGGTGCCACTACTGAGAAGGCCCTCTGCCTGGTTCCCTGTAACCTCGTTTCTCGTAGTGAGGGAATTGCCAAAAGGCCCTTGGAGCTGGACCTCAGTGTCCAGGCTGAACAATGGGGGTGGAGACCCTCCTTCAGGTATACTGGGCTTTAAAGGGCTTTAAAGGTCAGCACCAACAAATTGTCCTTGGAAATGTACTGGGGGCCAATGTAGGTCTTTCAGGACCAGTGTTATATGGTCTCGGCGGCCACTCCCAGTCACCAGTCTAGCTGCCGTATTCTGGATTAATTTCCAGGTGACCTTCAAAGGTTTGTCCATCTTTGGTCCTCATCCTGCACCTGTGGCTCCTAGAAGCTGTTGGCATGTGCAGAGAGACCCTTGGTTAAGTTCTGTGAATTGGGTATAATATTGCTCAAGGCGGTCTTTGCTTCAGGGCTCATTGCTCTCCATCTAACCAGCCTCTCTCTTCTTCATTCCCAGTTTACACGGTCGTCTTGCACCTGAAGAACGAGCTGAACCGCGGCGCCTTCTTCATGACTCTGCAGAACCAGCCGGTGGCTTTGAGCCTCTATCGCCAGGTGAGGTTTGGAGACACACCTGTTGCAGGGGGCGGTGGCATGCGGGTGCATTTGCAGGTGTGCCTGGAGGGCTGAATTCGGCTGCGAAACACGTCTCAGGCCCTCCTGCGAGACTAAGGAAAGGGAGAAGTCTGGAAGCCGAGAAGGATCGGTGCCGCAGGTCAGGGGCAGAGCACAGAATTTGCAGGAATTGACAGTGCAGGATTCAATCCCCAGGCTCTGCATTTAAACGTGAGGGCCGGAAGAAGCCTGTGAGGGGCCGGATATGCTGGCCACCCCTGTCGGGTTGCAGAACTAGGAAGAGGTTAATAATAATAATAATTTATTATTTATACTCCACCCATCTGGCTGGGGTTCCCAAGCCGCTCTAGGCAGCTTACAGCATACCTGAAAACATAATAAAAATATTATGGGTTGTCTTAATGTTGAGGATGATGATAGCAGGAAAAAACATCCAGAGCTACTTTAATTTTCAGAGAGTCTGACGTTTTAATATTGTAGTGTTTTTTCTCGTTCTTGCTGGACAACTTGAGACTTCAATGGCAAGGCAGTTTACAAATCTCGATCCACGTATACATTTTCATAATGAAAATTGGGGTGTAAATTGTTGATGACGATGATAATTGATAATTGATGAAAATTGTAACAGTAAGTCGTGACAACGATAAGAGATACAGGGTTGGAACAGCTGGGAAGGAAGAAGAGAAGTCCAGGGGTTTAAAAAATAATAATTTTATAAATTGTGTCTTTTAGTTTCTCAATTTGATCCTTCTACATGGTTTTGTATGTGTTGTGGTACCGCAGTGGCCTGAATATAAGCCACACCCAAATATATACCACACCTTTAAAATTCGGGAGAGAAAAAAAGACAATACCCAAATATAAGCCGCTCCCTCAAAATTCTGCAGGCACTCACGCCCGTTCCGTTTTACCATATGTTTCAGCAGCGATACCATAAAAGCCAATTATTGTAAGGTCGCAAATTTCAGCAGCACTCTAACTTTTCACAGTCAGAATTTGGAAAAAAGGTGTGGCTTGTATTCGGGCCAATACAGTATTTTATGCATTGCAGCTTGCAGTTATTTTCTTTGATCATAGTTTAGTAATTATTTATTGTAATGGTTAAGAGTGAATTTCTGTTTAATTATTTTTTGCTGATGTTTTGAGAGTTAATTTTATTGTGTACTATTCTATTCTAATGGATTATTGAATATTACTATATTTGATATAAGTTGTTCCATTTTAAAGTTGTGTTTTATTATGACCTGTTGTTTTGGAACAGATGTTTATACGGTGTGAGTTCTTTGTTGTATACGGTGGTACCTCGGGTTAAGAACTTAATTCGTTCTGGAGGTCCGTTCTTAACTGAAACTGTTCTTAACCTGAGGTTCCACTTTAGCTAATGGGACCTCTCATCCTGAAGCAACGTTCTTAACCTGAGGTACTATTTCTGGGTTAACGGAGTCTGTAACCTGAAGTGTCTGTAACCCGAGGTACCACTGTATTTTGTTGCTGTAAACCGCCTTCTGTAAAGTAGTATAGGAAGGCGGTGTGCTAATTAAAAGTCAAATGAATTGGTTTTTTTTAAAAAAGTGAAACCCCTATGGTTGCTTGAAGTCAAGAGGCTGGAGAGCCTAGGAATTGAGTTCGGAGCTCTTGCACCCGGAAGGATGGTCTTTTCCTCTCAATTGCCACCTTGCTCTGTGTTACTCAGATTGTTTCTCATTGCATCCTCCCACCACCCCTGCAAGGCGGGCCCTGGATTCACATATCCATTGCCTTTTAAACTGTGCGTGTTTCTGTTGTTTCTCTTGTGCGTTTATGTGTTTTTTATACAGTCATATCTCGGGTTAAATGTGCTTCAGGTTGAGTGTTTTCAGGTTACGCTCCACAGCGACCCGGAAGTAATGGAACGTGTTATTTCCTGGTTTTGCCGCATGCGCAGACGCTCAAAATGATGTCACGCGCGGAAGCGGCAAATCATGACCCGCAGACGTGCAGACGCAGGTTGCGTATGCTTCAGGATGCGAACAGGGCTCCAGAATGGATCCCGTTCGCATCCAGAGCTACCACTGTACAGTGGTACCTCGGGTTAAGAACTTAATTCGTTCCGGAGGTCTGTTCTTAACCTGAAACTGTTCTTAACCTGAAGCACCACTTAAGCTAATGGGGCCTCCTACTGCTGCCGTGCCGCCGGAGCACGATTTCTGTTCTCATCCTGAAGCAAAGTTCTTAACCTGAGGTGCTATTTCTGGGTTAGCGGAATCTGTAACCTGAAGCGTCTGTAACCTGAAGCATATGTAACCCAAGGTACCACTGTATTGTAAACCGCCCTGTGACCCTCGGATGAAGGGCGGTATAGGACTTTAATAAATAAATAGAAATTTAACCCTTGGCTTGCTTGTCCCCAGTTCTGCAAATACCAAGAGCTAGATACGCTCAAAGACCTCTACAACCAAGACGACGACCACCAGGAGTTGGGCAACTTCCACGTGCGTGCCAGCTATGCCAGCGATAAGGTAAGGAGCTCCCTGGAGACTGGCGAGGAGAAAAGGGTGTCCAGGGAGGATGGCAAATCTAGACTTAGGAGGTTGCGGCAGGATGTATAGTTGGGGCAGTGTCTGCTCCGTGTTTGTGTGGCGCAAGCCTGGTGGGCTCAGTAAACTGTGCAGAAATGTGCAACCCGAGAAACTTTCAGCTTTCGTTATGGAAGCCAAAAACGCTGCCCCATGCGTTCCAACTTTCTGGCCCATAATAAGGCTGCTGTGAGCAACGGGCGGAGTGGGATTCGGGGAGTTGGTGTTGAATTTAAGTCAGTGGTTGCCCATGTGAAAAAGAATAAAACAGGGAAATGTATGCTGAGTAAGGAAGTTTGCACACAGTTAACACGGGTCGCAGGACTTGTTTCTCTGCGCAGAACTGTCCTACATAAATCTTTCAGTCTCCAGAGTTCTGAGATTGCAGGGAAAAGGCAGATTATTCATACAGGTCCAATCCCCATCAAGGAAGCAACAGGTTCCATTATTGTTCCTATCCTAACTGCTGTATATCCCAGACCAGACATGGGCCATTTTTCTTTGCCTGTATTAAAACGCGCAAGGGGTTCTTTTTTCCTCCACAGCAGATTGACGGGCGGGTGGCCAGTTTGCAGAACGCAGTGGATGAGTACTACAAAGCCAAGAACGAGTTTGCAGCCAAGGTGAGTGCGTGAAGAAGCATCTCTTGTGTGTCATGACCATCAGAAAAAGCTGCTGGGTCAAGCCAGTGGCCCATGTCCTGCCCAGCATCCTGTTTTCATAGGGGCTGACCAGATTGCCTGTGGGAAACCAGCTTCCAGGATCCGAGCACAAGAGCTCGAGCACAACCATCCTGGCTAGTAGCCATCAATAGTCCTCTTCTTTTCCCTGAATTTGCCCAGTCCTCTTTCAAAGCTACCTGACTCAACAACTGCAAACGACACATACAACAAAAACCTTAATAACCCTAATAACACAATTTGACAATTCAGATTTGAATACTGATATACCTATGACTACTGGGACGTGGGTGGCGCTGTGGGTTAAACCACAGAGCCTAGGACTTGCCGATCAGAAGGTCGGCGGTTCAAATCCCTGTGACGGGGTGAGCTCCTGTTTCTCGGTCCCTGCTCCTGCCAACCTAGCAGTTCGAAAGCATGTCAAAGTGCAAGTAGATAAATAGGTACCGCTCCGGCGGGAAGGTAAACGGCGTTTCCGTGTGCTGCTCTGGTTTCGCCAGAAGCGGCTTAGTCATGCTGGCCACATGACCCGGAAGCTGTACGCTGGCTCCCTCGGCCAGTAAAGCGAGATGAGCACTGCAACCCCAGAGTCGTCCGCAACTGGACCTAACGGTCAGGGGTCTCTTTACCTTTACCTTTATAACTATGACTACACCCTTTTAACAATATTTCCTCACCTCTCCTCTCCCTACTTCCCACCACTGTCCGCCTTGTCGCTTAAATATTCCTTCCAGATTTCTTCATATTTATCCACTCTTAATTTGCGTGGACTTGCAATTCGTTCGTATGTCGCTAGTCTGTCCATATTATCAATCCATGTGCTCAATGGAATCTTTTTGCGGCTCTTCCAATTCATCAAAACAAGTTTTTTTTGCTTCTTATATGGCACGGTATACATCCATATATTTTTGACCCCTTGTAATCTCCCACGTTTCCGGAATATAATTTAGAATTAAATTCAATTCCCCTAAATAACAATTTCTTTTTATTACTCTTGCTATAAATATCCTCACCCCGCACCAAAATGATCTTATCACCGGGCAGTTAATCATCATATGTACTAAGTTCGCATTTTTACTCCCACATCTCCAGCAGTTGTCTGCACTTGTTATTTTCTTCTGGTATAGTTTTGCTGGACTCTGAATATTATTTTCTGTTGAATTAGTCTTAGTCTTAGATCCATAGAGGCTATTTCTGTTGATTTTATTCTTGACTCCCATAGTTTGACTTCCATTGTTTAACTCTGCACTGCACAAATAAATACTTTCGTTTATCCATCCTGAATCTTCCAGCACTCAGCCTCTTGAATTCTGGTGTCAAGGCAGAGGGAGAAAAGCTTTTCTCTTTGCACTCCCTCCATGCCATGTACAATTCATAAATGTCCCTTTACTCTCCTTTTCTCTAAACCAGGGTTGACTGCACTTGGGTCTCCAACTCTTTTTGGACTACAGTTCCCATCATCCTTGACCGCTGATCATGGGAGTTGTAGTACAGAAACAGCTGGAGACCCAGGTGTGGGAAACCCTGCCCTAAAATGAATGAAAAGGGCGGAGGAGAGGTTGACTGCATGCAGGCATCGTCTCATATTGTTTGCAAAACACCCTGGGGAACTGGGGACCTTCAGTCTCAGCAACTGCTTCATGGGGACAAGACCCACCAGAGATGAGTTGCTTTGCTCCTTAGGCATGGCACTCAAGATCCTAATAGAGTTACCGTATTTTTCGCTCTATAGGACACACCGGACCATAGGACGCACCTTGTTTTAGAGGGGGAGAACAAGAAAAAAAAATCTCCCCCTCTCTGCTCAGCGGCCCTTCAGCGAAGCGGCAGGAGAAACGGAGCCCCTTCCATTTCTCCTCCTGCTTGGCTGAAGGGGCGCCGTGCAGCTCTCCCTCTCTGCTGAAGCCAGGAGAGTCTTGCTCTCCTGGCTTCAGCGAAAGGAACCTGAAGCCTCCGGAGAGTAGCGGGAACTCGCACTGCGCTCCGAAGGCTTCAGGTGGCTATCCCTGAAGCCTGGAGAGCGAGAGGGGTGGGTGCGCACCGACCCCTCTCGCTCTCCAGGCTTCAGCGAAAGCAACGCGAAGCCTCCGGAGCGCGGAGGGAGCGTTCCCTCTGCGCTTCGGAGGCTTCGCGTTGCTATCGCTGAAGCCAAGGAGCCTGCATTCGCCCCATAGGACGCACACACATTTCCCCTTAATTTTGGGAGTGGAAAAAGTGCGTCCTATAGAGCGAAAAATATGGTAATTCCACTTGCTTTGTATGTTTGACTGCTGGCTCTCTCCTGTCGCCCCTGAAGGGAATGCAGCCCCCAAACTGAAAAAGGCCTGGGTGTCCCTTTGTCTGTCCGCCTGCAGCGTCCTCTAAGTCTCCCTCTCTCTCCTCGCCTTCCCTTTCCAGGCCACCGAAGACCAGATCAAGCTCCTCCGCAGCCAGCGGCGCCTCCAGGCCGACTTTAACAAGCCCTACCTGGACGAGTCCCTCCACGATACCGTCTACAACCTCATCCTAGAGGGGAACCACAAGCGAGCGGAGCAGTTCTACCGCGACTTCAAGATCCCCGACAAACGGTTGGGGCAGTGTGGGGAGTGGCAGGGAGGGAGCGGGGATCCCCTGCCCCAATGTTCAGACCCCTGGGCTCTCACTTGTGGGGTGCCTCAGGGTTCCGTCCGCTCCCCCATGCTTTTTAACAACTATATGAAGCCGCTGGGAGAGATCATCAGGGGGTTTGGACTGGGTGTCCATCAATATGCAGATGACACCCAGCTCTACTTCTCCTTTAAATCAGAACCAGTGAAGGCGATGAAGGTCCTGTGTGAGTGTCTGGAGGCGGTTGGAGGATGGATGGCGGCTAACAGATTGAGGTTGAATCCTGACAAGACAGAAGGACAGTTTTTGGGGGACAGGGGGAGGGCAGGTGTGGAGGACTCCCTGGTCCTGAATGGGGTAACTGTGCCCCTGAAGGACCAGGTGCGCAGCCTGGGAGTCATTCTGGACTCACAGCTGTCCATGGAGGCGCAGGTCAATTCTGTGTCCAGGTCTCCATCTGGTACGCAGGCTGAGACCCTGCCCATGGACTGTCTCGCCAGAATGGTGCATGCTCTGGTTATCTCCCACTTGGACTACTGCAATACGCTCTACGTGGGGCTACCTTTGAAGGTGACTCGGAAACTGCAACTAATCCAGAATGTGGCAGCTAGACTGGTGACTGGGAGTGGCCACCGGGACCACATAACACCAGTCCTGAGAGATCTGCATTAGCTCCCAGTACGTTTCCGAGCACAATTCAAAGTGTTGGTGCTGACCTTTAAAGCCCTAAACTGCCTTGGTCCTGTATACCTGAAGGAGCGTCTCCACCCCCATCGTTCAGCCCAGACACAGGTCTAGCACCAAGGGCCTTCTGGCGTTTCCCTCCCTGCGAGAAGTGAAGTTACAGGGAACCAGACAGAGGGCCTTCTCTGTGGTGGCACCCGCCCTGTGGAACACCCTCCCTTCAGATGTGAAGGAAATAAGCAGCTATCTTCTCTTTAAAATACATCTGAAGGCAGCCCTGTTTGGGGAAGTTTTTAATATTTAATGCTGTATTGTTTTTAACACTCGATTGGAAGCTGCCCAGAGTGGCTGGGGAAACTCAGCCAGATCGACGGGGGTATAAATAATAAATTATTATTATTATATTATTATGATCAAGAGTCACACGGGATAGTTGAGTGGGGAAAGCGCCCCAAATACACTCGGCCCGGTTCCCCACCGTACAGCCAAGCCCCATAATCTGGGGCAGGGATTTGGGGAACTGGCCTTCCCCCAGGGCACTCTCTCCAGGACACGTCCCTTGTGGGCCCCCCCTGGAGTGTTTTAGCCTGGTTGGGATGTGCCCTTGAATGCTGGTCACGCCTCCTCCTTTCCTCGGGGGAGGATAGTCCATTATAATAAATAATAATAAATGTTATTTCTACCCCGCCCTCCCCGGCCAGAGCCGGGCTCAGGGCGGCTAACACCAGTAAAATTACAGTAAAAACATAATAGGGGGGAAAACCAACCAATTTAAAATACAGGTTAAATCGTGCCCTTTGTTCCTGGATAGCCACGTCTAGTCACATGCAAAAGGAAGGATGCTCCAGCCCAGGAGGAAACAGGAAGTTCCAACTGGCTGGTCCAAACATCCCCTTGCATGTCCACTCTAGGAAAACAAGGAATGTTGTACTTGACTGCTACTTATGTATCACATCCCACATCCTGGAGGGCCAACTTTTCTCAGATCCTTGAGGACCGCCCTCCCCCAATACACACACACTTTTCTTGGTCTGGCCAGCATGGCAGTTGTGACGCTGTCCCCTTCTTGCACTGTTAGGTTCTGGTGGCTGAAGATCAGCGCCTTGGCTGAGCAAGGAGACTGGGAAGAGCTGGAGAAGTTCTCCAAGTCCAAGAAGTCCCCCATTGGATACCTGGTAAGGAAGGACCTTGGAGGGGGCAGGAAACTGTCCAGGCTTGGAGCCCGGCCTTGTTCAATGATTTCCTGGGCATTAGCCTTGGGGGTGCTGTAGTTGAGATTTCTGCGTTGCCGGGGGTTGTGCTAGTTAAATGTGGCGTTCCCAAATCAAAGGAAGGATTGGACTCTGATTAATAGAATACACACGAGGCTTGACCAGCAAGATTCTGGGAGGGGTGCGTATAATAATCTGTCTCTCCACCCCCCTGGCCCAGGTCGTTTTATTCACAAAAGAACTTTTTACACAGTGTTTGTAAGAACCAATCAGAGTTCCTCTGAGCATTTCAAAAACCCCACGTGGGACAAAGTCAGATCAAAAGAAATTCTTTTATCTACAAAGAATACTCTGAGCATGCATACATATCTGAGAGTACCGCATTTTTCGCTCTATAAGACGCACCAGACCATAAGACACACCTAGTTTTTGGAGGAGGAGGAAAACAAGAAAAAAAAAATTCTGAATCCTAGAAGCCAGAACAGTAAGAGGGATCTGGTTTCTGGGATAGCCTCTTGCTGTTCTGGCTTCTGGGATAGCCGCCGAAGCCTCTCCCGGGTAGGGGGATGAAGGCTCCCCCAAGAGCCGCGTTCCCTTTAAAGAGCGTGCAGAGCGTGTGTGCGGCTCTTGGGGGCTTTCCCCCCTCCTCGGGGAAAACCCCCCCCAAGAGACACACACACGCTCCACGCGGCTCTTTAAAGGGAGCGCTGAGCAGAGCCTCCCGCCTGCATTCGCTCCATAGGACGCACACACATTTTCCATTACTTTTTAGGAGGGGAAAAGTGCGTCTTATAAAGCGAAAAATACGGTAAATAAAACAGGACTAAAAAGGAGGAATGCATTCAGCAACCCCGGAGGTCATAAACAAGCAATAAACACGAGAGGAAGGATCGCAAGGAGATAGGTATCTTTATCACCTTCAGGTGAAAACTATTTCCAACCCCTAAGATTAACAAAACCAAGGAAGGGTACATCTAAGTAACCTACTATCTTTATGTACTGAGGATGCCTGATGAAGCAAGTGGCCTGTGTTTCAGAATGCTTGTACGTGCCTGTCAGGTGTAGAGAAATCAGAGATGGAGAGGCTTGTGGGATTTGATCAGAAATTATTGACAAAGAATCGAACCCAGTCAACGCCATGCTTTCAGAGCGGACACAATGGCTTGATGCATATTTTATAATTCCTCCTAGTAATCCCATCTGATCACTACAACAAACACACGGGGTCCCTGCCAACTGTATGATTCTGTGAACCCAGAATGTGTAAAGAAAGGATAAAACAATGCAGCCAAACAAGAACAAGAACCAGAACCAGAACCACTTCAAAAATAGAATTACGAACGAGCCTCTTACAGCTGCACCTTAAGGATGGATACAGAGGGCACACAGCCCTCCAAAGGCTGCCTAGAAAAGGAGCGTGGCCCTCGGGTTCCCTGCATTTATGGTGCTCGCTTTGGGACACTTGCATTGTGTTGACAGTGTGGGATTTTTATTATTATTAATTTTGGGCAGCCTTTTGTCGAGATCAGCATGAAGCACCACAACCGTCACGAAGCGAAGAAGTACGCCCCCCGCGTTGCCCCAGAGCAGAGGGTGAAAGCCTTCCTTCTGGTAGGGTACGTATCTGGTCTGGCGGGGAATGTCTCTGCCCCATAGGAGTGGGCTTGGCTCACTTGTTCTGGGCACCTTTTGGGCTGGAGGCAGAGAGGAGGGCGATCATGATGATGATGATAATTTATTTACCATATTTTTTGCTCCATAGGGCGCACCTGACCATAGGGCGCGCCTAGTTTTCAGAGGGGGAAATCAAGGGAGGAAAATACGATTCCCCCACCCCCCAGCTGTGGCAGCACCGGCTGCAAAAGCCCACAGTTTGAGGAGAAGCGGACAGAAGCGCAAAGCTTGTGCGCTTCTCCCAGACTTTTTCCCTGCTTTTGCGGGAGGTGGGGGAATTCACCCATCTCCCGCAAAAGCCCGCAGGAGCCGTGTACCCTTTAAGGAGCGCACGGCTCCTGTGGGATTTCCTACGAGGAGAGAGAAGGGACTGACATGGCCAGTCAGTCCCTTCTCCCTCCTCGGGGAAAAGCCCCCAAGAGCGGCGCACTCTTTAAAGGGTGCGCGGCTCCTGCAGGCTTTTCTACCAGGTGGGGGAATTCTCCCACCTCGTAGAAAAGCCAGCAAAAGCCGCACACCCTTTAAAGAGCACACGGCTTTTGCGGGAGGTGGGGAAATTCCCCCACCTCCCGCAGAAGCCGCACGCTCTGTAAAGGGTGCGTGGCTCCTGTGGGCTTTTCTAGGAGGTGGGGAAAAGTCCGCAAGAGCCGCACGGAGCTTGTGTGCGTCTCTTGGGGGCTTTTCCCGCCTGCCACCCCCCTGCATTCGCTCCATAAGACGCGCACACATTTTCCCTTGCTTTTTAGGAGGGAAAAAGTGTGTCCTATAGAGCAAAAAATACGGTATACCCCGCCCATCTGACTGGGTTTCCCCAGCCACTCTGGGCAGCTGCCAACAGAACACTAAAATACAATAACCTATTAAACATTAAAAGCTTCCCTAAACAGGGCTGCCTTCAGATGTCTTCTAAAAGTCTGGTAGTTGTTTTTCTCTTTGACATCTGGTGGGAGGGCGTTCCACAGGGTGGGTGCCACTACCGAGAAGGCCCTCTGCCTGGATCCCTGTAACTTGGCTTCTAGCAGTGAGGGAACCACCAGAAGGCCCTCAGAGCTGGACCTCAGCATCCGGGCTGTACGATGGAGGTGGAGACGCTCCTTCAGGTCTACAGAGCCAGAGCCATTTAGGGTTTTAAAGGTCAGCACCAACACTCAGAATTGTGCTTGGAAACATACTGGGAGCCAGTGTAGATCCTTTAGGACCAGTGTTATATGCCTCCCCCAGTGCCCTCTACCCTATAAAAATCATTATTCAGAAGAGTAGTTTGCGCGGCCCCATAAGGAAGATAATAAAATTCTACACAGTAACAATTTAACCGCACGCTCATCTGGATCCGACTGAAACTGTTAAGTTTAGTCAAGTCAACAAAATGGATGAACTTGAGCCAGCGATAGCAGCTTTCCAAAGTCTGATAGTCATTTACACCCACAGTACCCCTTTGCCACCACACCCTTGCTTCTGAGCGAGCAGCCCAGGCCATCCCCTCCCAGGGTACAAAGTCTTCCATTTGGGGACCTCTGGTTTAAATTAGGATTTTAGTGCCTGCCTTTTTAATGTGGATTTTCTCAGCAGCTTGATGGAGGGTTTTTCTTGGAAAGAGCGCAGGCCATGAACCCTGCTGAAATAAATAACTAAGCAAATGAATTTTAAAACGTACGATGCCGTTCGTTTTACCAGGCATTTCCGCCCTGCCCTCTCCTTGTTGGTTGGTTTGTTTGTTTACTTATTCTCCACCCATTTTTCATGGCAGGGACTTGAGCCAGGCTTCCGACGCCGCCATCGAACGGAAGAACGAGGCAGAGATGAACCTCATCCTCTCGAAGTGCACGGCGGCTGCAGACGCCTCTGTCGTTGCCAAGATCAACCTCGCCAAAGCTCAGCTTGGAAAGAAGTAGGGAGCTCCCCCCCTTCTTCGCCCGGCCCCCCACCTTGCAGCTCCCTCTTGGCTGAAGGAGAGGGGTTGGGGGGGTCAGTTTTGGACATCCCCTGTCTGGGGGGCACCAGCCGAGCTCTGGTGCAGAAGCACCATCCAGTGTTAGCCTTTTGCAAGGAGAAGAGAGCCAAGCTCCTTGCGTTGGCCATGGGTGAGTTTTCAGACGCACAAGGCAATTTCCTCCTTCCTTCCTTCCTTCCTTCCTTCCTTCCTTCCTTCCTTCCTCTGGATTTGATGCTACTGGATTCCAGTTGGTTTGGACGAGAAACGGAGTCGCACGTGCGAACGAGGAATCCCAAACCTCTCTTCCCAACTTTCCTTATCAAATGCTTTTTCAATTGCGCTCTGCAAAACAACAGGCTCTTGGGCTTCTCTCTTGGGCTGTTTGTTTAAGAGGGGGAATGAATCCGTTATCGGAGAGGAAGTTTGCTTGCCCGGATCCTGAACTGCCTCTCTGTGTGTGGACGTGGTCTTGGGGGGTCGCAGCCCACGAGTTTGTCGCCGGTACTGCCTGCATAACCATAATGCCGTTTTCGTTTTATTTAATCCCCTTGTGAATTTGTAAAGTGGGAAGAATCTTGAGGGAACGAAAGGATTGTAGAAATAAACAACAGCTGCTCACATCGTGGTGTCATTTGCTTCTTCCATTCTCAAACGGTGCTCTGATCCTTCCCCCCCCCCCCCCCCCCCCGCGTTTATGGTATTTTAGGTAAACTGGGATAATTCTGTGGACTGTTTTATTATTATTGATTATCCTCCACAATGGCTCTGCTCTGCCTCCAGCGTCAGAGGCGGCAATGGAAACCGCAGGAGGGGAGAGATATGGCTTGTGGTCGAATCCTGCTTGCAGGCTTCCCACAAACATCTGGCTGGCCACTGTGAGAACAGGATGCCATTGGCCTGATCCTGCAGGCTCTCCCTATGTTAAGCTTGCAGTCCACCAGCCCCACCCGCCTCTCCCCACAAGGATACTGGATGCACTGCTCCACGTCCCCAGCCACAAGGAGGCGCCAATCCCACGCCATCACCCCGGCGCAGAATTTGCTTCGGAAATGGGTACAGTGTTAAGAGACAAAGGAGGTTTCTCTCTCCCCGCCCCCCTTGCCATTGAGTGTTCAGAAAATAATAAAATAAAATTGGGAGGCCAGTCCTGCAGATGGCACACCTGCTTCCAACTCTGGTTGGCATCTGTCTCGCCAGCGGGGGTGTCAACTGGAATAAAATATTGAGGGGGGCAGGAAAGCAACACCCATCATAGTACAAGACATGGCACATGCAAACTATTTGAATGACAATGCCCATCAACTTGGGAAGGGGGGGACAAATATTTTATTGGGGGGTGGCTGAAGGGACCCCGGCCACTAGGAGTTGGCGGTGTTAATGGAGAAATCTGAGGGCTCCCTTGGACAAAAAACAAGGACACCAGCCAGGAATACCAGAGCAAAACAGCAGCCAGTAGGCTTGGTCTTTATTGAGGACTGTCGCGACAGGACTCCCACCTGGCACAAGGTGGAACAAGATGGAAGCCCTGAACAAAAGAGCCCCCAAACTTTTATTAGCTGATAATCCCCATGTTACACCCCCCAAACTACATCACTAATACCGTACATCATGGTTACATCATGAAAGGGGAAGTCTGGTGGCAGTAACCTGAGCATCCTGGATCCCTTGGTTCCCCTTGTCCTCCACCAAACACCCATCAAGTGTAACAAAAAAGATATTTACATTTCCCTGTTTCCCAGCCAAGTTAATCACACCCGTTTGTCTTCATCTGGGTTTGTTATTTCTGGAATGGCTACCTGTCTGGCCCTCAGGTATCAGGATGCCAGGGATTATCCCTCAGGCAGAGGGGCTGCTGAGGAGCTGAGCTCACATGTCTATATGAATTTCTGAAGTTTTCCCTGTAAGCCAGTACATAGATACATTGATCAGTGAATTCTTACATTTGGTATCGTGCAGCAAAGGCCCTTTGAATAGACAGGAAGAAACTGTGATGAAGTGTTTTGTGGGGACAAATCACAAAAGTGATTGTGCTGATTTTGGTAGTGGGCTGCATGTGCATGATATCTGCTGGAGGGGCACCCCCCCAACCTATACATAAATTCCTGCAACAGCAGCTATGGATCGGGAGACAATGGAGGGCTGCGCATTTAAGGATGAAGCACTGCGGTTGTCTGCAAGGGCTTCCCACGCAGCGGGGTGGATTCTGACAGCCTACATGTCACTTTTGCAGGCAGCTTTCTCTGGGCGGGGCCTCGGGCCCGGCAGCAGCAGCAGTAGCCTCTTGCCCTCCCCTACCTCGCAGGGTTGTTGTTGCGGGGAGCCAGCCAAACCCGGGCGGAGCGCCGGGCGCGCCGCCTGGCGCTCCTTTGCAGGGAAAGGCCGGCCAGCGACGCAACGGGAACGCAAAGCTGAAATCCCGACGGGCAAACCGAGCTGCGATCCCTCCCTCCCGCGATTGCAATTGCATTTCTTGCTCCTCCTCCTCCTCCTCCTGGCGGGCAGGGTCAGAGTTGGGCCAAGATGGCGGCTCCCATGAGTGACACGTTCTCCTTTTGTATGGACCCCGCCGGCCAAGCCCGCCGCGCCCTGGAGGTGCGATTCATCAGCAACGTCAAGGTGAGCAAAAGGGAGCCGCTCCCTGATTCCCCCCCCCCCGCACCTCCTCCTGCTGCGGATCCAGTGGATCCTCCTCTGCTGCAGGGAAGGCGATCTCCTCCCTCCCTCTCCCCGCTGCCAGATCCTGCGGGGAAACGCAAGGCTGCAGCGACTGGCTGCTGTGCGCGCTTGCGAGGGACCAAACCCTCCAATGCGCCCAGGGCGCAAAGCGGCCTCCGTTGCGCGCGGATCGGGGGTGTCAGGATGCCGGCCTGCCGGGCGGCGGGGCCGGCTTCGGAGCAAAGATGCGCAGGGCGGGGTGTCTGCAGAGATGCGGGCTCCCGGGGCTGGATCCGGCCGGGTTTCCCCACGCGCAACCACGCCCGGGCCGCCGCCACATCAGCTGAGATACTGCCATCCTGGGGTGGGGCGTTGGATCGCTTTCCGATCTGGCGATGGTGCCAGCTTGCCCAAAGGTGGGAGGGAGCCTCCAGTGAAATCGGCGGGACTTGCTCCCGAGTAACCCCGCTTGAGCGCTAGCATGCGGGGAGAGCTAGGTCCTGCTTCTTGGGAGCATCGTGGGCGCCTGGTTGGGGACAGGATGCTGGGCTAGGGCGGGAGGGGCTTTGGCAAGGCTTTTTCCTTGGGCAGGCTGTGGCTTTTGATTCGGACGGGGCAAATTGATCTCTGCTGGGCTGGTAGCCAGGATGGGGCCATGGGATCCCGGTTTCTGGAAGCCGCAGGAGGACAGAGGGCTCTTGTGCCCGAATCCTGTTTGCTGGCTCTCTGCAATGAGCAACTGGTTGGCCCCTGTGAGCTCAGGGTGCTGGCCTAGGTGGGCCCCTTGTGGCCGGATCAAGTTGCAGGACTCTGTTGCAGAGACCCCTCGTGGATTACCTCCTAATATGTTTTTGATTTTGCCAAACGGGGATTTTAATAAACCAATTTTATTGCACGAAACAAATCCACATTATTTTGATCCATTCCCGCAGGGCCACTGAAAGGCATAGGGCCCATAGGCTGATACAACATATAACACTGGTCTCCCAGTACATTTCCGAGTACAATTCAGAGTGTTGGTGCTGATCTTGAAAGCCCTAAACAGCCTCCGCCCAGGATACCTGAAGGAGTATCTCCACCCCCATCATTCAGCCCAGACGCTAAGGTCCAGCTCTGAGGGCCTTCTGGCATTTCCCTCCCTGTGAGAAGCCAAGTTACAGGGAACCAGGAAGAGGGCCTTCTCGGTGGCGGCACCTGCCCTGTGGAACACCCTCCCACCAGATGTCAAAGAGAAAATAACGACCAGACTTTTAGAAGACACCTGAAGGCAGCCCTGTTGAGGGAAGCTTTTAATGTTTAATAGGTTATTGTATTTTAATATTCTGTTGGAAGCCACCCAGAGTGGCTGGAGAAACCCAGCCAGATGGGCGAGGTATAAATAATAAATTACCGGTATATTATTATTATTATTATTATTATTATTATTATTATTATTATGCCTACTCTGCCATGTTGCTGTGAGCAGGGAGAAGAGGCCTGCCTCCTTTACGGTAGCGACTAACCTGAATGTCTTTAAAAGAAGAATAGACCAAATCATGGAAGATAAGAGGCTAACTGAGGCCAGTAGCCGCCATGGCAATGTGGGGGCTGTGCACCTCTGAATGCTGTTTGCAAGGAATCACAAGTGGGCACACAGCCCATTAGAATAACTGAACCGTTGAGTTGGAAGGGATCCCGAGGGTCATCTAGTCCAACCCCCTCTAATGCAGGAATCTTTGCTCAACGTGGGATTCGAATCCATGACCCTGAAATTAAGAGTCTCATGCTCTACAGACTGAGCTATCCCAGAGGGAGAAATGTGTATTGTGTTTACCACGATTATCATCTGCTGTTGGGGCACAACTGGCGTTCACTGGGTGAAGACCGCTAATAAGAAGCCCAGATAATCTGGATCAGACCAAATTGGGGCAGGTGCCCATTTACCCTGGTGTGCTCTCATCTTTGGGCTGCCAGTGTGTGTTACGGATTATTTTCACGACTCGTCGGGGTACGGTAGGGCGGCCATTCGTCTCCACCCAGATGATGTCGTAACTGAGTATGTGCTTGAACCTCTTTGAAGAGGAGCTGGCCTCAGCAAGGAATCCAAGCTCCTTGTCTGTACCTGGTCGCCTGGAGCTGTTTCTTAGCTCGCCCCAGCCGACCAGGCAACCGCTGGTTCCATGTTTTGCTTCTCTTCCTCCTTCCCGCTGCCCTCCTGTCTCCAAATCAAGCTTATTATTATTATTATTACTACTACTACTACTACTACTACTACTACTACTACAGTGGATGTTTGGGTTGTGAACATGATCTGTGCGGGAGGCACATTCACAACCTAAGAGTCTGTGCATGCGTGGGTCACAATTTGGTACTTCTGCACATGTGCAAAGCACGATTTAGCGCTTCTGCGCATGTGCAAGCGCCGAAACCCGGAAATAACCATTCCGGTACTTCTGGGCTCGGCGCGGTACACAACCCGAAGCATCTGTAACCCGAGGTATGACTGTATTATCTTTTGTTATGTCGATGTTAAAAGGGCAAAGGACTCTTCGCCACCAGAAACATCAAGAAGGGGGAAACGATTTTCGTCGAGAAGCCGGTGGTGTCTGCCCAGTTCCTCTGGAATGCCCTGTATAAATATAGAGGTGAGCAGACTGGCACTCTCAGTCCATTTGGGGAGAAGACATTGCATTGTTGAATACAAGTGTGCATTGGGGTGTGTGCATATATCTCTCTGTGTTATCTAGAAATTGGACTACAGTGATACCTCGGGTTAAGTACTTAATTCGTTCCGGAGGTCCGTTCTTAGCCTGAAACTGTTCTTAACCTGAAGCACCACTTTAGCTAATGGGGCCTCCTGCTGCTGCTGTGCCGCCGGAGCCCGATTTCTGTTCTTATCCTGAAGCAAAGTTCTTAACCCGAGGTACTATTTCTGGGTTAGCAGAGTCTGTAACCTGAAGCGTATGTAACCTGAAGCGTATGTAACCCGAGGTACCACTGTATATCCCACGCTGTTCTGGAAGGGGGTTCCACGGGACTTGCATTTCATCTCCTCCCCCTGTGTACCCCCAAAATCTGCTCCAGAGGATCCACCGGTCCCTACGCTGCAGATCCTGAGGGTGTGCAGCTGAGGGGCTGAAGAGGGCAGGGGAGAAAGAGGAAATTCCTGTGTGCGCAGAGAAGTCCTTTAGAGCTGCAGCTTGGATACTCACCTAGTCCAGCCTCTGCAATGCAGGGGTAATTTAGGATAACCTAAGATACTGTCCCATTGTCCCATACTGTAGGACGCGGGTGGCTCTGTGGGTAAAACCTCAGCGCCTAGGACTTGCCGATCGAAAGGTCGGCGGTTTGAATCCCCGCGGCAGGGTGCGTTCCCGTCGTTCGGTCCCAGCGCCTGCCAACCTAGCAGTTCGAAAGCACCCTCGGGTGCAAGTAGATAAATAAGGACCGCTTACCAGCGGGAAGGTAAACAGCGTTCCATCTGCTGCACTGGCTCGCCAAATGCAGCTTGTCATGCTGGCCACGTGACCCAGAAGTGTCTGCGGACAGCGCTGGCTCCCGGCCTATAGAGTGAGATGGGCGCACAACCCTAGAGTCTGTCAAGACTGGCCCGTACGGGCAGGGGTACCTTTACCTTTTTACCTTAAGATACTGTAAGGACTTCGGTATCCTGTGTTGCATACCTTGTATACCTTTGGTTATCTGGTGCCCTGAGCAAGGACAAAATTTGGCCCACACACAACCCCCCCCCCCCAATTTTTTTCTTCTTCTTTTCGACATAATTCCTTTTGGTACACTTGCTTTTTTTAATGGACCGCCTCAGTACATACCTGTATAAATACAGGTATTACTGTATTGGCCTGAATATAAGCCGCAGCTGCCAATAAGCCACACCTTTAAAATTCAAGACAAAAAAGACAGTCCCCGAATATAAGCCGCTCCCTTAAAATTGGGTTACAGGCTGAAAATCGCTGCGGTTCGTGGAATTGTAACTCCGCGCCAATTTAAGCCTTTGGTCTTGCAAGCCCACAAAAGTTACCATATACAGGGGTACCTCAGGTTAAGTACTTAATTTGTTCTGGAGGTCCGTACTTAACCTGAAACTGTTCTTAACCTGAGGTACCACTTTAGCTAATGGGGCCTCCTGCTGCTGCTGTGCCGCTGGAGCCCGATTTCTGTTCTCATCCTGAAGCAAAGTTCTTAACCTGAAGCACTATTTCTGGGTTAGCGGAGTCTGTAACCTGAAGCGTATGCAACCTGAGGTACCACTGTAGTTGCTAAAATCGCAAATCGCTATTCAGTTGCTACAATTCCACAGGTGCTTACACCCGCAAATGGCAAATGAACAGTCTCAAGCTTGCAAATCGGCAATAAAACTTTTTTTGCTCCGTTTTACTGTGTGTTTCAGCAGCGATATCGTAAAAGCCGATTTTTGTAAGGTCGCGAATTTAAGCTATGCGGGATCCATTCCAATCCTGCTTCTGCTCCGGTCATGGGACCGAGACGGCTCTGGTCGCCCTAACAGATGATCTCTGCAGGCAGCTGGATCGAGGCGGGTCGGGGCTGCTGATTTGCAACCCGAGCATCCACCTTATTTACTTTGCAATAAAAATTCTTTAAATAAATAAAAAAAAGGAAAGGAAAAAATGCCCCTTCTGTTGTTTTACATTCCCAGCACTTACTTTCCTTCATGGCTCTTTTCTCACCCCATCTCCCCTCCAGCCTGCGACCATTGCTTGCGAGCGCTGGAGACGGCGGAAGAGAATGCGCAGAGGCTGCTGGGGAAACCCCAAGCCCTTCCTCACCCGGAGCAGTGCAGCATTCGGAAGGAGCTCCACCAACACTGCCCCGCTTGCCAAGTAAGTAGGAGGCAGGCGGATCGCGTCCCCTCGCATGGCCTGGGAATCTCGGTCGCCTTTCCCTGCCTGCCGAAGGGCTGTGCCAAAGGGGGGGGGGGGAGTCCCCTTCGATGACAGCTGTGCTTCGCCTCCTATTGCTCCTTAGGCGGCTTATTCTTATATCCTCCTCTTTATTTTATTTTCCTTTCTTTTTTTTTCTTTTTTTTTTGGCTTAAAAAAAAATTATACAGAGCAAAACAAAGAAGCCTAAATTAACATTGCCTTCTACCGATAAGAAATAATAATAACTATTAGGATAATGAAAATACTAAAAGTACATTCACTTCCCCTTTTGAACTTCTATTCTGGTTACGATATATTACTATTCTATAAGAATCTATTATATCCTTTGCTGTCCCATATATTATTTTCTTTCCCAAATTCAACCTAACCCTCCCCTCCTCCCCACTGCTTCCCTTCATCTGTGTGAGATCTTCCCATCATAACATATATATATTTTCTAGTTGCTTTGATGAAATAGAGTAACTTGAAAACTGATAAATTATAATTACTTCTTTTGTCCTTACACGCTTAACAATTGCCTGTTAAGAGTTCTGCTTTAACACCATATTTCTTCGTATATTCCCCTATTCATTCCCATTCTGTGTAGAATTTTTGATTGGAGCAGCCCCTGATGGATGCCTTATTTTTGCCATCTTGGCAAACTCACAAATGTTAACTTGCCATTGTGTCATTTGTGGTACTTTTTCTGTTTTCCAATATTTTGCCATAAGTATTCTTACTGCTGCATTTATATACAGTGGTGCCCCGCAAGATGAATGCCTCGCAAGACGAAAAACCCGCTAGACGAAAGGGTTTTTTGAGTCGTTCCGCAAGACGAATTTCCCTATGGGCTTGCTTCACAAGACGAAACGTCTTGCGAGTTCTTGCGAGTTTGTTTCCTTTTTCTTAAATCCGCTAAGCCGTTAATAGCCGCTAATAGCCGCTAAGCCGCTAATAGCCGTGCTCCGCAAGACAAAAAAACCGCAAGACGAAGAGACTCGCGGAACGGATTAATTTCGTCTTGCGAGGCACCACTGTACAAAAATATATTCCTTTTGTCTTTGGGTATGTTGTTTGTCAATGAACTCAATTAGTATGACACTGGTTGTTGTTTTTTGAAACAGAGCTCCTGAGCTCCTCATGTATCTCGTTCCAAAATTGTCTTACCACCTTACACCCCCCACCACATATGGTATAATGTCCCCACCTCTTTCTTGCAATTCCAGCAGAGATTTGGATGCTTTTAAATTTTTTTGCTAATTTTACTCCTTAGGTGGCTTATTGCAGCGCAGAGTGCCGCCAGCTTGCCTGGGAACAGTATCACCAGGTTTTGTGCCTGGGGCCGTCCAGGCAGGACCCCAACCACCCGCTCAGCAAACTGCAGGAGGCCTGGAGGTATTTATTTCTCATTTTTGAGGGGGGTTTTTTAACCTCGTGTTCTGATGTCGCAAACCGCCCTGAGACGTACGGATGAAGGGCGGATATATAGTTATATATAACTATTTTTATTAAACAATTTCAACATAACAAATTATCAGTCCAAATAATCAATCACATTATTTTCCCCCTTCCCCTCCCCATCCCTCCCTCAGCTCCCCTCTCTGATTTCTTTACACATATTGTTCTCTGCATGTTATAAAATTGCACATATCCTTGCCTTGTCTATCATATGTTCAACTGATAAATTTGTGGATGTTTCTTCAAAACCTGCCAAGGAGTCCAGATCATTTTGTTGCCTTTTCAGATAATTTGTAAAAAAGTTCCCATTCTTCCTTGAAGTCACGATTGTCCTTATCACACAGTTTGTATGTCAATTTAGCCAATTCCGCATAGTTCAGTTTTTCTTGCCATTGTTCTTTCGTTGGGATTTCCTCATTCTTCCATCCTTGTGCTAGCAAGACTCTTGCCGCTGTTGTGTTGTTGTTGTTGTTGTTTAGTCGTTTAGTCGTGTCCGACTCTTCGTGACCCCCTGGACCAGAGCACGCCAGGCACTCCTGTCTTCCACTGCCTGCCGCAGTTTGGTCAGACTCATGTTTGTAGCTTCGAGGACACCATCCAACCATCTCGTCCTCTGTCGTCCCCTTCTCCTTGTGCCCTCCATCTTTCCCAACATCAGGGTCTTTTCCAGGGAGTCTTCTCTTCTCATGAGGTGGCCAAAGTCTTGGAGCCTCAGCTTCAGGATCTGTCCTTCCAGTGAGCACTCAGGGCTGATTTCCTTAAGAATGGAGAGGTTTGATCTTCTTGCAGTCCATGGGACTCTCCAGAGTCTCCTCCAGCACCATAATTCAAAAGCATCCATTCTTCAGTGATCAGCCTTCTTGATGGTCCAGCTCTCACTTCCATACATCACTACTGTTGCCGCTGTTGTAGCATACATAAATAAGTTCTTTATTTTTCTTGGCAGATCTATGCAGATTTAATAAATAATAAGAAATAGACTTTTTCTGTCTGCAGAGAGGACTTGGGGGTATAAAAGTGGGGGATTAAAAAAAAATATCAGGCTGCAGGGCTTAGTTGCCTAGATTAGCCAGTTTAGAAGCCTTCTGGTTGACTGGAAAGGTGTGCCCCTATTGCCTGGATGAATGGGGCATCGGGGATTTAAAGAACAATTATTATTCCTGAAAAACCCACAACTGTACATGCAGCATCTGAAAACAAAATATAGTCTTCGCCTTTTAGAATCCTCCAAAATACCTTGGGGGTCATGTGCTCTTAGCCTCTAGCCTTCTCGGCTGAGGCAGCAAATCGGCTGCTACAACACCCCTGAAAGGTGGGCCAGGCAGCTTAAATAACTCTATTATTATTATTATTATTATTATTATTATTATTATTATTATTCCCTATTGTTTGTTTGTTCGGTCGCTTTTTGCCATTGCAACTGAAAGCTGCTTTGGGGTGGGGAGGAGGGGGGTTTATTGGTTTGTGCTGTTTTTATTATGCATTTTGCATTATTTTGTATTCTGAATTCTACAGATGAAGGGCAGTATGCAGTTTTCTTTTTAAAAAAATATTACAAAAGAAAATGCACAGAAAAAAAGCAGAGAGGAGGAAATTCTAAGGGCAAGGACTTCCTTTGCAGATATTTGCAAGATGCTGTGGGAGCCGGTTTTGGCTGAATAGTGCGGGGGGGGGGAGCTAATAATAATTAGGATTTAATAATAATAATAATAATAATAATAATAATAATAATAATAATAATACCTCCAGTTAATTATTATTTGAGGAAGATTCTGCTAGGGCTAGAGCACTCTGCTTCCCCCCTCTGTTTCGTCTGTGATTATGTGAATAAGAAATCCCTTTCCTTCTATTCCAGGAACATCCATTACCCGCCTGAGACTTCGAGCATCATGCTCATGGCCAGAATGGTTGCAACTGTCAAGCAGGTTTGTGGCACCCCAAGATCTGTGGCTTTGTGTGAGTGTCTGGAGGAGGGATGGCGGCTATCAGACTGAGGTTGAATCCTGACAAGACAAAAGGACTGTTTTGGGGGGACAGGAGGCAGGCAGGTGTAGAGGATTCCCTGGTCCTGAATGGGGTAACTGTGCCCCTGAAGGACCAGGTGCGCAGCCTGGGAGTCATTTTGGACTCACAGCTGTCCATGGAGGCGCAGGTCAATTCTGTATCCAGGGCAGCTGTCTACCAGCTCCATCTGGTACGCAGGATGAGACCCTCCCTGCCCGTGGACTGTCTCACCAGAGTAGTGCATGCTCTGGTTATCTCCCGCTTGGACTACGGCAATACGCTCTATGCGGGACTATCTTCAAAAGTGACCCAGAAACCACAGCTAATCCAGAATGCGGCAGCCAGACTGGTGACTGGGAGCGGCTGCCGGGACCACATAACACCGGTCTTGAAAGACCTACACTGGCTCCCAGTACATTTCTGAGCACAATTCAAAGTGTTGGTGCTGACCTTTAAAGCCCTAAACGGCCTCGGCCCAGTATACCTGAAGGAGCGTCTCCACCCCCATCGTTCTACCCGGACGCTGAGGTCCAGCGCCGAGGGCCTTCTGGCGGTTCCCTCACTGCGAGAAGCCAGGTTACAGGGAACCAGGCAGAGGGCCTTCTCAGTAGTGGCACCCATCCTGTGGAACGCCCTCCCACCAGATGTCAAAGAGAACAACAACTACCAGACTTTTAGAAGACACCTGAAGGCAGCCCTGTGCCAGGAAATTTTTAAGGTCTGATGTTCTATTGTGTTTTTAAATATCAATCAATCAATCAATCAATCAATCAATATTACGGTCCAGAGACCCAACAAATTGTTACAAAGCAATGCACAATTCAGACAGCCTACCACCAGGTCAAACAAGTATTTTGTTCAGACTTAAAGATAGGGATCATTGGTTCTTGCAACCACCGATAAAAACTTTGCCACTGCTAATGTTCTAGCATTTGACCGGTCTTCCAATAGGAACCTGACATAGTGAGCCTCTGAATTTCCCGGGAAAGGTACCAGCAAGGGTAATAACAGTTCAGCCCTGGCTTGCTCGTTTTTCGCACAGTGCAGCAAAATATGTTTTATGGAATCGGTGTCTTGGGCACACCAGCAAAGTCTGTCCTTGTAGGGAACTCCTCTCAACCTGCCATCCAACACAAATTTTTAAATATTTTGTTGGAAGCTGCCCAGCGTGGCTGGGGCAACCCAGTCATCTGGGCAGCATATAAATAAGAAAATTATTTGGCTTTAAAGAAAGGCTAGGTCTGGGCGAGCTTTTTTGGCTCCCAAGGGCCACAGTCCCTCTTGGGTGAGCTTCCGAGGGCCGCATGGCAATAGTGGGCAGAGCCAGAGTTGTGACTTCCGCCTTAGTATGGCCGGCCGCATTCCAGCAAACACCAGAGAGATGTGCACACACATTGACCCTCACTCTTCCGCCCAGGCAAGCAGGAGACACGAGCCGTCATTCCTGCGTTTCAGGGGGTTGGAATAGAAGACCGCTGGGGGTCTCTTCCAAGTCTACAGTGCTGAGATTCTGCGATTCTTGCAGTTCAGGGGATGCATCCACCCACGGAGGACCTTACGGTCTTCAGATAAAAACATATTGGAGATCCCGGGCCACAGGGAGGTTAGGCTGGCCTCAACCAGAGCCAGGGCTTTTTTGGCTGTGGCCCCGACTTGGTGGAATGCTTTATCACAAGAGACTAGGGCCCTGCGGGACTTGACATCTTTCCGCAGGGCTTGCAAGACAGAGCCATTCCACCAGGCCTTTGGCCAAGACACAGTCTGACCCCTTCCTTCGGTAATCCTCACAGAACTCCAGCCCAATGGTTGCCATTAAATTCTGAATTGATTTTAGAATGAATTGATTTTGGAATGTATTTCAATTAATTGATTGTGATTTTATGTAAACTGTGTTACTTTTATTGTTGTTAGCCGCTCTGACCCCGGCTTCGGCGGGGGAGGGCGGGATATAAATAATCTTTATTATTATTATTATTATTATTATTATTATTATTATTATTATTTATCCCAACCTGGCCAAAGCATGCAAGGAGAGCAGCGGGGGAGCGTGCCGGGGGGGGCCAGGTGAAGATCCCTGAAGGACGGTGGTTCCCCACTCCTTGTCTAGACAAAGGGGGAGGGGTCTTTCAACATCTTCTTGCCTCGGTTGTTCCCCAGAAGCTCGCCGCATCGAGAGAAGTGGAAGCCGATATATATTTTATTTTGTTTCCTTGCAGGCAAAGGACAAAGACTGGTGGATCAAACTCTTCGCTCAGTTCTGCAGCAAAACAGCCAACGAGGAAGAGGAGATCGTCCACAAACTCCTGGGGGATAAATTTAAGGTTGGGAACCCTGTGATAACGGAAGGGATGGTCTTCTGCGGGCTGGTGAGCCGTTCATTTGCGGCGGGGCTGGACTAGATGACCCTTGGGAGTCCCAGCTCTTTGGTTCTGTGACCCTGGGGTTCTTTCTTTCTGCCCAGTCTCCTTTGACCCAAAGGAAGCATCGTAATCTTAATCCTGCGCCTACCTCCCCTGTGCATGTGCAGTGGTCGGTAGAAACCAACCTGTGGTTTCCATTATCTTGATAATGTGATTAGCCTACGGAACTCCCTGCCACCAGAGGCAAGGCTGCCCACCAAACCTGGATGGCTTTGAAAGAGGATTGGACAAATCCATGGAGGAACAGAGGGCTATTCATGGCCACTAGCCACAATGACTATATGCCCCGGCCGTCGGAGGCAGCGATTCTTCTGAATATCAGTTGCTGGAAACCACAGGAAGGGGAGAGGGCTCTTGTGTTCGAATCCCCCTTGCGGGTTTCCTGCAGGCATTGAACTGATTTTATAATGAAGTGATTTTAGAATACTGTATTATTTTACTGTTGTTAGCCGCTCTGAGCCCAGCATCGGCTGGGGAGGGCGGGATATAAATAAAGTTTTATTTTTATTTTATTATTATTATCTGGTTGGTCCCAGGATGCAGAGCTCCTGGCCTGATCCTGTTCTTATCTCAAATTTCAGTAAAAGCACATTTCTGTTAGGACTCCAGAGAGAAGTGTGGGCAGGATCTCATGGGCTGGCAGTTGATGGGAGTTCAAAACAGCCAGAAGGTTCGAGAAGGTTGCAGGGACAGAATCAAGCATGGACTTGTTTCCATTATTCCTAGCGTTGAATGACTTGTGATCTTCTCCTCCACCCCTCCAGGGCCAGCTGGAAGTCCTGCGCGTACTTTTCACCGAAGCCCTTTATGACGACCATCTCAGCAGGGTAAAGCCAGAATTTTTTGTAGCTGGGAGGAGTTCCCGGCTCCAGGTTTCTCCTTTAGCGGGGGCTGAAATAGATGCCCTTTGGGAAGTTTTCTGGATCTGTCTGAGTTTCCCCAGCCACTTTGGGTGGCTCCCAATTGAGTGTTAAAAGCATCAAACATTAAAAACTTTCCAGTACAGGGCTGTCTTCAGATGTCTTTTAAAGATAAGGTAGCTGCTTATTTCCTTCACAACTAAAGGGAGGGCGTTCCACAGGGCGGGCGCCACCACCGAGAAGGCCCTCTGCCTGGTTCCCTGTAACTTGGCTTCTCACAGTGAGGGAACTGCCAGAAGGTCCTCGGAGCTGGACCTCAGTGTCCGGGCTGAACTATGGAGTGGAGACGCTCCTTCGGGTTTACTGGACCGAGGCCATTTAGGGCTTTAAAGGTCAGCACCAACACTTTGAATTGTGCTCGGAAACGTACTGGGAGCCAATGCAGATCTCTCAGGACCAGTGTTATGTGGTCCCGGCGGCCGCTCCCAGTCACCAGTCTAGCTGCCACATTCTGGATTAGTTGCAGTTTCCAGGTCACCTTCAAAGGTAGCCCCATGTAGAGCGCATTGCAGTAGTCCAAGCGAAAGATAACTAGAGCATGCACCACTCTGGCAAAACAGTCTGCAGGCAGGTAGGGTCTCAGCCTGCGCACCAGATGGAGCTGGGAGACAGCTGCCCTGGACACAGAATTAACCTGCGCCTCCATGGACAGCTGTAAGTCCAAAATGACCCCCAGGCTGTGCACCTGGTCCTTCAGGGGCACAGTTACCCCATTCAGGATCAGGCAGTCCCGCACACCTGTCTGCCCCCTGTCCCCCAAAAACAGTACTTCTGTTTTGTCAGGATTCAACCCCAATAGGCAGGGAGTTGTCTGAGGGCAGCCACTGAGAAGGCCCTGTCCCATGTCCCTACCAAGTGTCCCTGTGAGGGTGGTGGGAACGAGAGATGGTGGGCTCCCCTATTCTACTCCTCTAGTCCCAGGAGGGACTCAGCATCTGGGGCAGGGACGCTGTTTACCACCTCCATTTAACTCTCTTTTCTATCTTCTCCTGGCAGTGGTTCTCCCCGGAAGGTTTCCAGTCGCTGTTCGCCCTCGTCGGCACCAACGGACAGGGGATAGGAACCAGGTAAGTTCAGTTGGATTTTAGCCTCTCCCTGCAACTCCCCTGGGTGCTCTGGGGGTTAATTAGGACTTAGCGGAATACATCTACTTCATAGACACCGAGAGACAACAGGACTGCTCAAGGTGCCCCGACTATAAAATTGGAGAAATCGGGAGATATATAGCCGCACCAGCAGCATATCTCTTCTTTCTCGTATCCAAAAATGCAAGAAGGGCCTTTACACTCACCAGAAGCTCGGCTCTGCCCTCTCCGGTCCTGCAAGGATCCTTCAAAAAAGTCCCATATGCTCAGAGACTTTGCGCCTGTTCATTGGGGGAGATAGGAAGCCCAGAGCACTTGTTCTTTAGATGTCCCTTTTATGAAGAGGCACGTAGCGAGACCATTGATCCCCTACTGGTGAGGCTCACTGACCTCCCAGAAAAACAAAAATTTGACCTTCTTCTGTTAGGAAAAGATCATAAGACGACCCGGATGGTCGCCAGATTCTGTGTACAGATCTGTAGGCGCAGACCGTCCCCCGACTCAAAATAGTTCGTGAAGAAAATCCCCAAACTCGGTTTCATGGGTGACTCTGGGTCATCTCTCTGCGGTAGCCTATCTTAAAGTTTTAAGTGTCTATATGCTTATCACGGGACGCGGGTGGCGCTGTGGGTTAAACCACAGAGCCTAGGACTTGCCGATCAGAAGGTCGGCGGTTCAAATCCCTGCGACGGGGTGAGCTCCCGTTGCTCGGTCCCTGCTCCTGCCAACCTAGCTGTTCGAAAGCACATCAAAGTGCAAGTACATAAATAGGTACCGCTCTGGCGGGAAGGTAAATGGCATTTCCGTGTGCTGCTCTGGTTCGCCAGAAGCGGCTTAGTCATGCTGGTCACATGACCCGAAAGCTGTACGCTGGCTCCCTCGGCCAGTAAAGCAAGATGAGTGCCGCAACCCCAGAGTCGGCCACGACTGGACCTAATGGTCAGGGGTCCCTTTACCTTTACCTATCGCATTTATAAAATTTAAATTTATTGTTATACATTGTTTTAGCTGTTTGTTTTCTTTCTGGGAATGTACGCCCGAGTGTGTTTTATAAGCTGGTCTCCGACCGTAATAAATTATCTAAAAGCCAGACCTAACTTTGTGGTCTGAGGAACTAGTCAGAAGGGCTGTAGATCAAGGGCAGATCACCTGCTTTTCATTGAGAAAGTCCCTGGTTCCTTCCCCTTGCCTGAACCCTGTAGAGTCCCTGCCAGTCCTGATAGACAGTACTGAGGTAGTAATAAGAATCTCAGGTGAGATTCTTGTGCAGTGGAAGTTGCTGCTGGTACCAGTCGCCACCTGGAAGCAGAGAAAGGTTCAGATAGCTTGCTGCTGCAGAAGATAAGGCTCAGCAAAACAGTTCTGGACATAGATAGATACAGCTTGTAGGCTTCTCCAGATACAGATACATACAAAATGTCTCTGTTGCTCTAAATAAGTTCAGCCGTTCGAGACGTAACGTTGGACAAGTAACACCGACTGGCTAGCAGACTGACTCACAGGCTGAGCTGGGGCAGCCCAGTCAGCTGGGCAGCATATATATGAAAAATACCAGTTAGCGCTACAGTCCTTGCTTGGGGTGAGTGGAACTCAGTGGCTCGGATATTCCCCTGTTGAAATCACGTTTTAGCCGCTATGAAGTCACCATGAAGACACCATTGGCCCTCTACCTCAGTCGCTCTTCCCCGCCGCCTGCAAAATGGGTATAACGGTGTTGGCCTACCTTTTAAGGCACTGCCATTGTGGTGCCCTCTTAGGACCACAACTCCCACAATCCCTGGTCGTTGGCCATGCTGACCCGGACCAATGGGAGCTGTCTGGATAGGGGCACCGTGTTGGCTACCCCCGTTTTCAGTGGAGGCGTCCTATGGATTGCCGCAAATCCTTTAGACATCCCAGAGTTGGAGGTGTGATTTGTGGCGTGCCCCGGCCCAGCGAAATGAGGGCGCTTTTGGTGGTGGCACCCCGAAGGCAATTCCTTGCCAGCCCCCACAAAGAGGAAGACTCTATAAATGGAAGGAATTGATGCCATCTGTCTCTCTCTCTGGCACCACCCAGCTCCTTGAGCCAGTGGGTCCACGCCTGTGACGCCTTGGAGTTACCCCCCCAGGAGCGAGAGCAGTTGGACACCTTCATAAACCAGCTGTACAAGGACATAGAGAGAGGTCAGTGAATGGGAAATTGGGGGCCTTGGAACGACTGGGGGGCCGTGCCTTCATGGGTGGGAGGTGCCCAACGCCCTTGGTTGTGGCGGTGTCGTCATGTGCCTGGCATCAGTGGCATAGCATGAGGGGAGCCAGAGGGACTGTTGTCCCGGGTGCAAAATTTGGGAAGCATGTGCAAATTTTCAAAAGAAAAAAAAATAAAACGCTCCATGGGTTTAAAAACAAACAAGCAGTGTAAAAACTTCACAAAATAAATAAAAATAATAAAATAAACCCCCTCCACCATCACTCCCGCTTCCTGGATCTGATAGTGGTCTTGCCCCGGGCACTGGCATCCCATGCTATGCCACTGCCTGGCATCACCGAGGAACTGGTAAGGATGCTGAACTGTGTTGAGTCCATGCATGGCTCACCTCCAGGCCCTTTCTGCTTTGGAGAGCAGAAGACCAGGCATTGCAGGATCAGGCCAAAGATCCATTTGTTGTTTTGCCTGATAGGCTGGGTGCTTGATCTTCTCCAACACTCTGGTGAAGCAGGATCGAACCTTGACGTCGCCCAGGGATGGGTGGGAGGAAGAGGACTACCTTGAGTCCCTTGGGTGAAAATAATAAAGTTGATGAAAATAATAATAATTTATTATTTATACCCTGCCCATCTGGATGGGTTTCCCCAGCCACTCTGGGCAGCTTCCAGCAGAATATTAAAATACAATGATTCTTCAAATGTTAAAAGCTTCCCTAAACAGGGCTGCCTTCAGATGTCTTCTAAAAGTCGGATAGTTGTTAATTTCTTTGACATCTGATGGGAGGGCGTTCCACAGGAAGGGCGCCACCACCGACAAGGCCCTCTGCCTGGTTCTCTGCAACTTCGCTTTTTGCAGCGAGGGAACCGTCCGGGCAGAACGATGGGGGTGGAGATGCTCCTTCAGGTATACTGATAGAATCCTAGAGTTGGAAGGGGCACCCGGGGTTATCTAGTCCAACCCCCTTCAGTGCAGGAATCGCAACTCAAGCCTCCCTGACAGACGGCCATCCAACCTCTGCTTAAAAACCTCCAAGGATGGAGAGTCTATACCACGACTCATGTGAGGGTCATACTGTGCCTGATTCCTGCATTTAGGGTTTTCTTTGGGAAAGGGGGATTATTAAGAGACGGACATTGCCTCTCATATCTTCTTTCCTCCCTCTTTGATTTAGAGACAGGGGAGTTTCTGAATTGCGAAGGGTCTGGCCTCTACATGCTGCAGAGTTGCTGTAAGTATCAGGGGAGGAATAATCTGCCCAAACACTTTATAGAATCGAGTGGGAAGGGCACCCAAGGGTCATCTAGTCCAACCCCCTGCAATGCAGGAATCTCATCTGAAGCATCAATGACAGATGGCCATCCGACATCTGCTTAAAAACCTCCAAGGAAGGAGAGTCTGCAACCTCCTGAGGGAGAACATTCCCCTGTTGAACAGCAGAAAGTTCATCCTGAAGTTGAGTCAGAATCTCCTTCCTTGTAACATGAAGCCACGGGTTCGAATCCTACCCTCTGGAGCAGGAGAAAACTAGCTTGCTCCATTCTCCACGTTGCAGCCCTTGAGATATAGAAGATGGCTCTCATATTTCAAAAAATATATATATCACACAGGAAATTGTTCCTTGAAGCTCATGGCTGCTCTGCTTGCTTCCTTCCTCAGGTAACCACAGCTGCATCCCCAATGCCGAGACCTCGTTCCCGGATAACAATTTCCTCCTGCACCTGACGGCCTTGGAGGATATCGGGCCGGGAGAGGTGAGAGCCCTGGAGGCTGTGGGGTGGCCCTTTGGAAACCGGTAGGGCAGGGGTCCAGGAGACCAACACTAGGTGGCGCTAGAGGACATGCAGCCTCCTCTTCTTCCCGGATGAGTTCTGCAACGGCAAGCTGAAACTTAAGGAGGAGGAGTGTCACAGTCCGATCTACGGGCAATCAAAGTCCTGGCGGAGGATGTCAGGACCGGGGGCAAGATGGCAGGGTGGGAGCAGGAACGAGAGTCCAGAGGCCAGGGGTCCGAGGGTCAGGAAGCAAGGAATCACGAAGTCAGGGGTCCGAGGATCAGGAAGCAAGGAGTCACGAAGTCGGGTCCGAGGGTCAAGAAGCAAGGAGTCACAAAGTCAGGGGTCCGAGGGTCAGGAAGCAAGGAGTCACGAAGTCGGGTCCGAGGGTCAAGAAGCAAGGAGTCACAAAGTCAGGGGTCCGAGGGTCAAGAAGCGAGGAGTCCCAAAGTCAAGGGTCTGAGGATCAGGAAGTAAGAAGCCAAACGCAGCAAGGCAGGAAACGTGTTGCTGTGGCAAAGAGCCGAAGGGAAATGCTGACCTTATATCCCTTCCCAGCTCTTGCCACCAGGTGCAGTGAGTTACCAATCGGCCTCACCTGAGTGGCCGCGGCTTGCCTCTTCAGAACAAACTTAGGAAGGCCCCAGTCCTGCGAAGGCCTACTGGTCCCAGGGCCTGGCTCCTATACGGACACCAGACAAGGAGGAAGCTGATGGGCCTTGGGCTGGTGGTTAAGTAAGAGCGAGAGAAAGAGAGAATGAGTTCCATAAGGGACCCCAAGGGTCATCTAGTCCAACCCACTGCAATCAGCCATGGGTTCAAGGCCCGTGATGGACAAAAGATTCCTGCGGGGCAGAGGTTTGGACTGGAGGACCCTGGAGGGGGGCGTCCCTTCCAACTCTACAATTCTGTGATTCTAAGCTAGAATGAGGTGGGCGGGCTGGTGTCTCAGTCTCCTAAATGGACCAGTCTCCAGGAGGTGAGAGGGGCCTGAGTGTTTGAGCCCTGTTGCAAAAAATTGGGCATCTCCTGAGCTGGGACGTGTCCCAAAGTTAGGATTGGTTAACGAAAATCTGGGACACAGTATGCTTGCTGAAGCTTATGGTTAAGTATGTTGAGAATCAGAGAGCAAGAGAATGCCTTTATCGGTTTTTTAATTTTATTTTTTTTAACATCTTCATTGAAAATTCAAACGTACATAATTATATGTGCACTAAACATGGTGAGATGTAAATAAATGAGAGAAAAAGAAAGAGAGAAACAGAACCCATGTAGAAGGGAAAATAAAGGGGAGAGGAATAAACAAACTATATATTTTACAAAGTTGTTATTGTACTTCACCAGATCTTAACCTATTACAGTATTTGTAAGAATCGAATCCAAAAGAATACCTTTATTGTGTTTATTTTTTATTATTATTATTATTATTATTATTATTATTATTATTATTATTATTATTATTTACTAGATTTACATACCGCTCTTCATCAAAAGACCTCAGGACGGTTCACAAGATAAAAACACAAATAAAAAGAGAAACCACCAAACAATAACAAAACAGAATATTATTATTTTTATAATGCACTTTTTATTATGTACAGGAGCAATAAGGCACAGCATAACGCAAATCTGTTTGTGCTACTTGGAAACGTGTGATATTAAATTATCTTGGTATGGGAATTTGTTCCTATGCGCTCAGTTCTAGATATTCCCTTCTGCTTTTATTTAATTTAGTATCTGTGACTATGTTTCATTATGTTTTATTATAAATAAACACGGTATTTTTCCATGTATAAAACGACCCCTATTTTTTGAACCCAAAATCGAGAAATAAATAATTGCATCATTCCGTGTATAAGATGACCACCAATTTTAAACTATGGGAAAAATATAGTCTTATACACGGAAAAACACAGTATATGTTTGTTTGTTTTTAATTTAAAGCTGGATAGAAAAAAGATGAAATAACCTACAAAGATAAACATCAAGTAGCAAGTTCTTTTTTAAAGATAGAAATTGAAAAGGAAATAGGTAGAGGAGTATACACAGAGGTTTAAAAAGAAATGTTGGGCATGCCACTCTGTTTGGGTCAACGTTTGCCTTCAATGTGTGCCATTCCTTATTCCCGAATAGGAGATCTGCATCAGCTACTTAGACTGTTGCCAACGAGAGCGAAGCCGCCACAGCCGCAACAAGACCCTCCGGTAAGCCTGGGCATCAAAGTTTGATGCCAACGGATGCCAACATAATATTGGGAGAGGCCCTGGGCAGGGGGAGCAAGAGGCCCAAACAGGACTAATTTAGCCAGCTAGCCCTGGTGATCATCTAATGTTTATTGGATGGATTTCCCCCCTAAATTGATTTTGAATTCTGAGTTTACAGTGGTACCTCTGGTTATGTACTTAATTTGTTATGGAGGTCCGTTCTTAACCTGAAACTGTTCTTAACCTGAAGCACCACTTTAGCTAATGGAGCCTCCTGCTGCTGCCACGCCGCCGGAGCACGCTTTCTGTTCTCATCCTGAAGCAAAGTTCTTAACCCGAGGTACTATTTCTGGGTTAGCGGAGTCTGTTACCTGAAGCATATGTAAACCGAGGTACCACTGTATTGTTATTCAGGTTTTATACTGTATTTTATGCTGGGTTTTTTGCATCAATTAAGTGTTTTAAATTTGTTGTTAGCCGCCCTGAGCCCGGTTTTCTGAACCGGGAAGGGCGGTGTATAAATAAAAATTTATTGTTATTATTATTATCACGTGTCGGGAGGATAACAAACTGAAATCACCGCCATCGTAACCGCCACCCACCTATTTCTCCCCCTCCTCTGCCCCCTTCCAGGGAAAACTACCTGTTCGTTTGCTCCTGCCCCAAGTGCCTGGCACAAGCCAACGACCCGGACGTGACGTCGGAAGAGGAGGACGAGGAGGAGGAAGAAGTTGAAGGGGAGCCGGACGACGCAGAACTGGAGGACGAGATGACGGACGTTTGACCCCGGGGGCTGGGCTGGGGGTTTCTCTCTGGAGACGGCGGCAGCGGCTTGGGAAGCAGGTTCCTGGACTCGTGAGCGGCCAGTGCCGGCAGCCGAGCGAAGGGCAGAGATTTCGCCAGGACGCGATGCAAAGAGTCTGTCCCTTTGGGAAAAGTGTGCCCCATTTACTGACGCCTCCCCTCTCTGCATTGTATCAGAGCTGTTAACCCACCCCCAAAGAGGGCCGGATCTTCCCCGCCAATTGCCATGGGGCAGTTCTCCAACACCCTCCAAGCCTGTGGGGCAGAGGGGCACAGGCTGAAAGAACCCCTTGACCACCATTTTGCCACTTGCCTGGGTACAGTAAAACGATTTGCAACGCAAAGAGCGGCTTTTGTGTTTACGCGGTGGGAAAGGGGAATAAGGGAGAGGATCTTGCCCAGGGGTCAGCAGGGGTCCACTGTCCCTCAGACCTTGTCGGGGGCCAGGCTATACAGTGGTACCTCGGGTTAAGTAATTAATTCATTCTGGAGGTCCGTTCTTAACCTGAAACTGTTCTTAACGTGAAGCACCACTTTAGCTAATGGGGCCTCCTGCTGCCGCCGGAGCACAATTTCTGTTCTCATCCCAAAGCAAAGTTCTTAACCCAAGGTACTATTTCTGGGTTAGCGGAGTCTGTAACCTGAAGCATATGTAACCCGAGGTACCACTGTACTTTATCTGGAGTTGTGTGGGGGTTTTTTGTTTTTACTTTAACAGTCATCACTAGTTTCCTCCTAAGCTGGTTCTTAGCAGTTTGGGGGCCTGGCTACATTCCTACATACAGTGGTGCCTCGCAAGACGAAATTAATCCGCTCCGCGAGTCTCTTCATCTTGCGGTTTTTTCGTCTTGTGAAGCACGGCTATTAGCGGCTTAGCGGCTATTAGCGGCTTTAAGAAAAAGGAAACAAACTCGCAAGAACTCGCAAGACGTTTCGTCTTGCGAAGCAAGCCCATAGGGAAATTCGTCTTGCGGAACGACTCAAAAAACGGAAAACCCTTTTGTCTAGCGAGTTTTTCGTCTTGCGAGGCATTCGTCTTGCGGGGCACCACTGTACAGTGGTACCTTGGGTTAAGTACTTAATTCATTCCAGAGGTCTGTTCTTAACCTGAAACTGTTCTTAACCTGAAGCATCACTTTAGCTAATGGGGCCTCCTGCTGCTGCTGTACCACTGGAACACAATTTCTGTTCTCATCCTGAAGCAAAGTTCTTAACCTGAGGTACTATTTCTGGGTTAGCGGAGTCTGTAACCTGAAGCGTATGTAACCCGAGGTACCACTGTATTTTGAAAAGAAAAAAAAATGAACGAATTCCTATGCCCCACAAATAACCCAGAGATGCATTTTAAATAAAAGCTCACATTCTACTCATGTGAAAACACGCTGATTCCCGGACCGTCCGTGGGCCGGATTGAGAAGGCGATTGGGCCGCATCCGGCCCCCGGGCCTTAGCTTGCTTACCAACGCTCTTGCCTTTTGTTCTGGGTTAAAACTAAGGAAATGTGTTTCCACAGGGGCAAATGTCAAGTTCTGCACTTAGCTGGGAAGAACCAGTTGCGCAATTATAAGATTGGGGGGGGGGGTACCTGGTTTGCCAGTGGTAAAATATGAAAAGGATCTAGGGGTCTTAGTGGACCACAAACATGAGTCAACAGTGTGATGCAGCAGCAGAAAGGAAAGGTAAAGGTACCCCCCTGCCCGTACGGGCCAGTCTTGACAGACTCTAGGGTTGTGCGCTCATCTCACTCTAGAGGCCGGGAGCCAGCGCTGTCCACAGACACTTCCGGGTCACATGGCCAGCATGACGAAGCTGCTCTGGCGAACCGGCACCAGCGCAGCACACGGAAACGCCGTTTACCTTCCCGCTATAAAGCAGTACCTATTTATCTACTTGCACTTAGGGGTGCTTTCGAACTGCTAGGTGGGCAGGAGCTGGGACTGAACGACGGGAGCTCACCCCGCTGCGGGGATTCAGAACCGCCGACCATGCAATCGGCAAGTCCTAGGCGCTGAGATTTTACCCACAGCGCCACCCGCGTCCCTGTGCAGCACCAGAAAAAGCTAATGCTATTCCAGGCTGCATCAACAGAAGTCTAGTGTCCAGATCAAGGGAAGGAATAGTCCCACTCCATTCTGCCTTGGTCAGACCACACCTGGAATACTGTGTCCAGTTGTTACTATTATTAATAATAATAATTTATTATTTCTACCCCGCACATCCGGCTGGGTTTCCCCAGCCGCTCTGGGCGGCTTCCAACAAAAGATTAAAAATACATTAAAACATCAGTCCTTAAAAACTTCCCTAAACAGGGCTGCACAATTTTTAAGTTCTGGGCACCACAATTTAAAAAGGATGTTGACAAGCTGGAAAATAGGCAGAGGAAGGTGACCAAGATGATCAAGGGTCTGGGAGCCAAGCCGTATGAGGAATGGTTGAAGGAGCTGGATATGTTCAGTCTGGAAAATAATCAGAATTTTAGAGTTGGGAGGGACCCAAGGGTCATCTAGTCCAACCCCCAGCAATGCGGGAATAGTTCTTTGCTGTTTTAACAGAGCAATAAGAAGCTAGTTTTCAAGGGTTTTTGTGTGTGTGTTGTAGGTAGGGCAGAGCTTATACCCTGGGACAGCTCAGTGGGTACAGCCTGAGACCCTTTGTCTCAGAGTCGTGGGTTTGAATCTCACGCTGGACAAAAGATTCCTGCACTGCAGGAGGGTTGGACTAGATGATCCTTGTGGTCCCTTCTAATTCTCTTATTCTATGAGTCTACCTGGGGTAAACTGAGACCCATGAAGCAGGTTTGTGGGAGCGGTGGATCAGATTATTTGTGGGGCGCTGTGATTTCATAGGACGTGACAATTCTGGTGTGTCCCGATTTTTGTTTCTTTTCAAAACCAAGTTTCTAGTCCTCATCGAGGGAGAAAAGGAGCCCAGCTTCAGGGAAGTCTCATTTGTCAGGAGCTTTATGAAAAGTTTCATGACTCCCAACAGGACCTATAGCTGCTAGATCCAGCGCATGAACAAATTATTATCGCCGTGTCCTCTCCAATAGCCCTTAACTCAGGGCGATCAGCTGGCAACTGGTCTCTCCTCAGGTCCTTCACTCACTTCTTCACACGGTGGAGCCAATATCATTTCCCAAATCCCAATATCATTTCCCAGACAGGAGTGCCTGGCGTGCTCTGGTCCTTGGGGTCATGAAGAGTCGGACGCGAGTAAACGACTAAACAACGACAAAATCTTTCTTGCCATTATTCTCTCGGATTTGAGAACATGGTGCCCTCAAACATCACTGTGAGAACACCGGGGCAGCGGGGTTGGACTAGATGACCTGATGGGGTCCCTTCCAACTAAGATTCTATGACCACCACCCCTTGGCAGCTGCGGAGACCTTCCTCCTCCTCTTCCCATTTATTTACATTAAATTTGAGGGTTTTCTTTCTGCAACCAGAAGTGGCGAGAATGCAAAATCCAGCCATCCTCTATTTCAGGGGTCAGCAAACTTTTTCAGCAGGGGGCCGGTCCGCTGTCCCTCAGACCTTGGGGGGGGGGCGGACTATATTGGGGGGGGGGGAGGGAATGAACAAATTCCTATTCCCTGCAAATAACCCAGAGATGCATTTTAAATAAAAGCACACATTCTACTCATGTAAAAACATGCTGATTCCCGGACCGTCCATAGGCCAGATTTAGAAGGCAATTGGGCCGGATCCGGCCCACGGGCCTTAGGTTGCCCACCCATGCTCTATTTCCTCCAAATGCTTCTGTGCACCAGGTAGAGTGCACTCTGCTTACTTTTGCGGGGATAGAGGTGGTGCTTTTTGTTTGCTTGGGGAGAATTTTGGAGGCGAATTCTGCTTTCCTTTTGTCTTAGATTTATTTCTGGAAGGTCTGGGCACCTTCATTTTTTTTCTTCCATGAAAGGACTACAGTCGTACCTTGGTTGCCAAACGCCTTGGAACTCGTACGTCTTGGCTCCTCAATGATTGAAAACCAGAAACGAGGGTTCCAGTTTTTGAACAGTTTTTGGAAGCCAAACTTCTGACGCGGCTTCCGATTGGCTGCACGATGCACAAAGCCATGCTTTGGTTTTTGAACAGTTTTGGGAGTCGAACGGACTCCTGAAACGCATTCTATTTTTTTTTTTTATAATAAATTTTTATTAGTTTTCCATAAATAAAGAATAAACAAAGCAAAAACATAGACATAAACAAACAAAAACATGACTTCCCCATACCACCCCTTTTCTGCATTCTTGTTTCAAGATTTTTCAGCAACCCTCTGATCATAACTTAAATATATTTCATGTATTTAACTTCTGTTAGTTATTAATACAACTGTAGTTCTTTATCTCTTATAACTCTGAGCCCCTAATTTTCCAAATTACAACAGTTTTTAAGATAAACTTTAAATTTGTTCCAATCTTCATCCACCGCCTCTTTCCCCCGGTCTCGAATTCTGCCAGTCATCTCAGCCAGTCCCATGTAGTCGATCACCTTCGTCTGCCATTCTTCCAACGTGGGTAAATCTTGCGTCTTCCAATACTTTGCTAAAAGAATTCTTGCTGCTGTGGTGGCGTACATAAAAAATGTCCTATCCTTCTTTGGCACCATTTGGCCCACCATACCCAAGAGAAAGGCCTCTGGTTTTTTAACAAACGTTCTCTTCAGAACTTTTTTTATTTCATTATAGATCATTTCCCAGAAAGCCTTAATCTTCGGGCAGGTCCACCAAAGGTGATAGAAGGTTCCCTCCGTTTCACTGCACTTCCAACACTTGTTATTGGGCAAATGATAGATCTTTGCTAACTTAGCAGGAGTCATGTACCACCTGTAGATCATTTTCATAATGTTTTCTTTTAAGGCATTGCATGCCGTAAATTTAACACCAGTGGTCCATAACTGCTCCCAGTCTGCAAATTCAATGTCATGCCCAATGTCCTGTGCCCATTTAATCATATTAGATTTCACCATTTCATCTTGAGTATTCCATTTCAACAGCAAGTTGTACATTCTTGACAAATTTTTAGTATTGGGTTCTAACAGTTCTGTTTCTAATTTTGACTTCTCCACCTGGAAGCCTTTCTTTCTGTCCTGTTTAAATACTTCATTTATCTGTCGATAATGTAACCAATCTCTCACCTTAAATTTCAGTTTCTCAAAACTCTGCAATTTTACATTTTCACCATCTTGTTCTATAATTTCACAATATTTAGGCCAATTAGAACCCATATTCAATTTTTTCACCTCTTTTGCTTCCATTGGTGACAACCACCTGGGGGTTTTACTTTCAAACAGGTCTTTATACTTAATCCAAACATTATACAGAGCTTTCCTCACCATATGGTTCTTAAAACCTTTATGCAATTTTACCTTGTCATACCATATATATGCATGCCAACCAAATCTGTTGTCAAATCCTTCAAGGTCCAAAATGTCTGTATTCTCGAGGAGCAGCCAATCTTTCAACCAGCAAAACGCTGCTGATTCATAGTAGAGTCTTAAGTCCGGCAGGGCAAAACCCCCTCTATCTTTCGCATCTGTTAATGTCTTAAATTTTATTCTTGGCTTTTTGCCCTGCCAAACAAATTTCGATATGTCTTTCTGCCACCTCTTGAAACAGTCCATCTTGTCTATTATTTGTAATGTCTGAAACAGAAATAACATTCTAGGCAATACATTCATTTTGATAACAGCAATTCTGCCTAACAAGGAAAGTTTCAGCCTTGACCATATGTCTAAATCTTTCTTAACTTCTGTCCAACATTTATCATAATTGTCTTTAAAAAGATTCACATTTTTCGATGTCAAATTCACCCCCAGGTACTTCACTTTTTTTGCTATCTCCAAACCTGTTTCATTCTGGAATGTCTCTTTTTCTTCATTTGTTAGGTTTTTTTCCAATACTTTAGTTTTTTGTTTGTTCAGCTTAAATCCTGCAACTTGACCAAATATCTCGATCAGTTCTAAAACTCTTTTTGTACTAGTGATTGGCTGTTGCAAAGTCAAAACTAGGTCATCTGCAAATGCCCTTAATTTATACTCTTTCACTCCGACCTGAATTCCTTTAACCAACTGGTCCTTTCTAATCATATTTAACAAAACCTCCAGAACTAGTATAAAAAGTAGGGGGGAAATAGGACATCCCTGTCGTGTTCCTTTCTCTATGGCTATCTCTTCCGTTACCACATTGTTCACAATTAGCTTTGCCTTCTGCTCAGAATAAATTGCACCTATACCATTTTCAAAACCTTGGCCTACCCCCATCCCTTGGAGATTCTTTTTCATAAAACTCCAACAAATATTGTCAAAGGCTTTCTCCGCGTCCACAAAAATCAAAACCGCTTTTCTGTTAATGTTCATTTCCAACAGCTCCACAATGTCTATTATGTTCCTCACATTGTCAGACATGTGTCTACCCGGGAGAAAGCCAGATTGATCCTTATGAATCTCACCTGTCAATACTTTCTTCAGTCTTTTTGCTAAAATGTCTGCAAAAATTTTGTAATCCACATTTAATAATGATATCGGGCGGTAGTTCTTAACCTGGTTCTTTTCAGTCTCGGTCTTTGGTATAAGTGAAATAAAAGCCTCTTTCCACGTTTCAGGTGCCTTTTTCCCCTCCAATATTTCATTGCAAACTTCTTTTAGTGGTTGCACTAGACCTTCTCTCAAAGCTTTATAATATCTAGCCGTCAGTCCGTCTGGTCCTGGAGACTTTCCCAGTTGTGCCTTTTGTATGGCCTCCTCTATTTCCTGTTCTGTTATTTTCTCATTCAAAATCAACTTGCCCTGTTCTGGAATTTTCGGTAGTCCATAATTTTTAAGAAATTCTTCTATTTCTTGTTCATTTACTGGCCCTTGTGTGTATAATTTCCTGAAAAAACTTTGGAAACAGTTACTTATCTCATTTGGCTTATGAACATTCTTTCCCTCTATCTCCAAACAAGTAACTGTGTTCAATTTTTGTCTCTTTTTCAATTGCCATGCAAGGAGCTTCCCACACTTATCTGCAGACTCAAAAGTCCTTTGTCTCATTTGTTTAATTTTCCATTCTATCTCTTGATTTGTCAGTTCCATATATTGCGTCTGATAATATTTTATTTCTCTCAGAATTTCTTGAGACTTTGGTTTTGACCTCAGTTTCTTTTCTCCTTCCTTCATTTTTTCTAAAATTCTTTCTTTCCTTTCATTTTGCTTTTTCCTCTTGATTGAATTCTGTTGTATCAGGAAGCCTCTCATCACGGCTTTACTTGCGTCCCAAATTGTTCTTTTTTCCACATCTGTTCTCAAATTTATCTCGAAGTAATCTTTCAATGTCTTTAGGGCCTTTATACAGAATTGTTCATCTCTAAATAGGGAGTCGTTCATTCTCCATCTAAAGGATCCAGTTGTTGTCATTTTCATTTCCATCTTTACGGCATTATGGTCGGAGCAGGTTTTTGGGCAGATTTCTACTTTTTTAATCTTTGTAGCCATCACACTAGATACCCAGATTTGGTCGATTCTCGTCCATGTCATTTTAGATTCCGAGAAAAAAGTTCCCTCTCTCTCGAGAGGATTCTTTGTTCTCCAAATATCAATCAAGTCCATATTTTCCGTCATCTCGAAGAAAGTCTTTGGTAATCTTCCTTCTTTAGATATTGTCTGTCTTTGTGCCTTGTCCATGTTTGTAGAAACCACTCCATTCATGTCCCCCATCATTATTATTTTGCAGTCGAGATAATCTAGTAAGGTCTCATGCAACTTCTTAAAAAATTCTGCCTTCCCATCATTTGGTGCATATACTCCAATTATCAAATATTTTTCCCCCTGGATCTGTACTTCAATTGCCAGGTATCTTCCTTCTTCATCCTTAAATTTTAACTTTGGGTCCAATTTTTCCTTTGCATAAATCACTACTCCTCTCTTTTTTACTTTATCGGAAGATATAAATTCTTGTCCCAGTCTTTTGTTCACCAACAATTTCCTGTGTGCTCTAGTTATGTGAGTTTCCTGTAGACATATCAGATCCAGTTGTTCCCTTTTCAAAATGTGGAAAACCTGTCGTTTTTTTCTGGGATGGTTCAAACCGTTGCAATTCCAGCTTAGAAGTTGCAGAGACATTTTGTTTGTTAAATGTTTGATCCTCCGACTGCTCCAAGTTTTTCTTCCTCTTCAGTTGGCAGTTGTGGTAGTCCAAATGATAGATTTGCAATGTCTGTTAGCCCTCCTCCTTCTGGTGTTAATCCTTGCCCTTCTCTTGCCGGATCCACCGTACCTTTCTGTAGGTCCTCTAGGTTTCTCTCCAAAAAGTACTCTTTCTCCTGTACTGTTCTTATTCTTACTTTCTTCCCTTTGTAGTTAAAGGACAACCCCTGTGGGAATTCCCACCTGAAAGGTATGAAGTTCTTCCTCAGCAAATTGGCAAGATCTCTATAAAAGGTCCTCACTTCCAAGATGTATTTAGGGATGTCCTTAAAGATTTGGACTTGAATGTTTCCAATCACCAAAGCTTTTTGGTAATGAAGGTTCAGTATCTTGTCTCTTTCCTCTTTGGTTCTAAAGGTGATCAGACAATCCCTTGACTTCTTGCTTTGCTTTCTACCAAGTCTGAAAGCAGTTGTTATCCCCACTTCATCTTCCTCCAGATCTTCTTGCCAGTTTTCCAGAATTGCCTCTGTGAGAAATTCCGCCAGATTGTCCTCTTCTTTCTCTGGAACCTGTCTAAATTTCAGATTTCGTTCTTTCCGTTGTAATTCCAGTAAGGAGAGGGCCGCTTCATGCTCATTCACCTTTTTCTCAATCGGCACAAGTCTTTCCTGTGTCTCACCTGCGACAGATTTTGCACTCTCTGCAATTTTCCTTGTTTCTGAAGATTCCTGAATCAGTCTATTTATAGATTCTGTATTTGTTGCCACTGATGTGGTATTCAAATCCAATCTTGCTGTAAGTTCTGTCAATTTCTTTGAATTTTCTGCTGATTGTTTTGTTAAGGCCTCAAGGGATTGATTTATTTTAAGCAGTGCCTGTGTCATAGGTTCCATTGATGCTGCTGTCCCAGTGTCTGGTGCAGGCACTGTGTTGCCAGAGATTGAGCCTCTTTTCTTTTGTGTTAGTTTAGCTTTAGATCTGGTTCTTATCTCCTCTGCCGTGCCACTCATATCCCAAGGCCGTTCTCACAGGAAAAACTTGCAATGGAAAATCCCAGTATTAGTCAGTTACTTTACAATTTTTTCCCTCTTAGCCCTCAAGAGGGAGCAGTTAAAAGTTTCCAAGTTAGAAACAACAAAGAGACAGAAAGCCGGATGTAGAAAATCTCAAGTCCGCCATTAAAGTTGTAAAACTTTTTCTCCAATTTAAATTTGGTTAGTCCAATATCAGTAACAAAGTCCCATTTAAATCTTAAATGTCTTAAAATTTTTCCACCATTTAAGGTATAGTCTATATCCACTTCAAAGTTGTTTTAAAGGACAGTTTTCCCGGTGTTAATTCCTGGCAGGTCGTCCCGGGGATCAGAGCAGTGAAAAACTTTGTTTCCCTTTAAATTAAAAGTATCTTCGCAAGACTGTCTTTTTTCCCCCTTCTCCTGCCAATCTGGAGGGGAGAGATACTTTTGACAGCTCAGGTTTGACAGTTCGCTACTAAGTCTCTAATAACTGCAGCGAGGTCTTTCGTTGCTTTAAATTCCTGCAGTCCGGGGGGGGCAGACTTCCTTATTTTTTGCCCTCCCGTTTTCAGCCAAATTTTCAATTTTTAAAGGTTCCTAATTTTTTCCCTTCTTACTCACGGGAATCCAGTCCAGATTTTCTTTTCAGGAAGGAATCGGCGCTCTCCGCTAATGGCGACGCGGCTTCACTCCGCAGGCTGGGTAGCGACTCTCAGCACCGCGCTCACTCCCGATGCCGCTCCGGAGCCTTTAAAAAGGCTCTTTCACAGTACCGGGGGGCGCAAAGGTGCCCACCGAGTCTCCTTGCTCTCAGGCTTCCGCGCCTGAGATTTTAGGGGTCCCCCGCTCGCCGTAGCGGGTAAGACCCGAACTTGCGGAGCAGTCCTTCTCCGGAGCTCGGAGGTAGGACCGCCATTAAGCGCTGGCACCGACCGGAAGTCTCCCTGAAACGCATTCTAAGGTACAGTGATCCATGCAGGATGCACATTCGCAACCCATAGTGTTCACAACCCACGTCTGCGCACACATGGGTTGCAATTCAGCACTTCTGCGCAAGCGCAATTTGGCGCTTCTGCGCATGCGCGAGTGTTGAAACCCGGAAGTAACCCGTTCCAGTACTTCTGGGTTTCAGCAGTCCGCAATCTGAAAAAACGCCACCTGAAGCGGACGTAACATGAGGTATGACTGTACTCTTAAATGTGCTAGAAATAAGGTTTGGACAAGGCCGTGAGCCAACCAGCAGCGGGTGCCAAACTTGTTGGCCCCTTGGGCGCAGTTTGCAAAGTAGGAAAACTGCTATGCATAAAACGCACACAAAACCCCACAACCTATTTTATTGGGGGGGGGGGCCTGGTGTGGGACGACTGTGTGCCCGGGGGCACCACCCTGGCAGCCGCACTCAATTTGTGTCCCAGAGGTCTCCGCATCAACCGCTCCTTTCCCCAGTTTAAACAGAGTTTGCCAACGGGCACGTTCGAAATTCCGAGAGGGTGCCGTGGAAGACCGTGGCATCGCCAAACAAAAAACAAAAACAGAACAAGAAGCAGGACTGCAAAACTGCTGTGGGGATGCTCCCCCATGGATAGAAAAAGGTAAACCTAAATCATCCACAGCCCCAGTCCTCCAAGAGAGACGCACTCTGCCTCTCTCTTCCAAATGGAAAGCAGCACAGCCCAGTGGGGAGGAGGAACAGCGCAAGAAAGAGCAAACTGCCTCTGCCTGCTGAATCACAGGATTTCGAAGGGATATTTTGCTGGAACAGTCCACTGGTGGTACCTGGTGCCCACGGGTCCAGGACTGACTTCTGGCCGCGCCCCTGGAGAGTTGTGCCAGGCAGGGAAGCCAGTGCCACGCTTAGTACGTAGCCCATAGGGCTGAGTCGCCGTGGGCAGCTCCTTCGACCTACGAAAGCCACCCGAAAATGGAGGCTCTGATTCTTGAAGGAGGCGAGCTGACGGAACATCGAGGAGGTTGCTAGTTCGTAAGGCCCCAGCCCAGCTTCTTTCGGAAGGGCCGGCCGGCCAGTCTGTGGTCCGCCCTCGCCAGCATCCTTCGCCCTGCTTGCTCTGCTACCAAAAGGTCCACGGAGGCTGCATCAGTTCGTAGGTCGAGATGCTGGTGACGTTTACAGGGATGGAAATGACTGCCCAGGGGAGGCCGTGCTGCTCCAAGGATCGGCGAATCATGTACCTGGAAAGAGGGGGGCAAAGCCATAGTGACTTTGGCCGGTGGACGCACTGCATAGTTAAACTACGGAACTCCCTGTCACAGAGGCAGTGATGCTTCTGAATCCCAGTTGCTGGAAACCACAGGAGGCAAGAGGACTCTTGTGTTCAAAACCTGCTTGCGGGATTATAATAATAATAATAATAATGATAATTTATTATTTATACCCCGCCCATCAGGGGGGTTTCTCCAGCCACTCTGGGCGGCTTCCAATGGAATATTAAAATACAGTAACCTATTAAACATTATAGTTAAACAGTATAGTTAAAGCCATGGTTTTCCCGGTAGTGATGTATGGAAGTGAGAGCTGGACCATAAAGAAGGCTGATCGCCGAAGAATTGATGCTTTTGAATTCTGGTGCTGGAGGAGACTCTTGAGAGTCCCATGGACTGCAAGAAGATCAAACCGATCCATTCTGAAGGAAACCAGCCCTGAGTGCTCACTGGAAGGACAGATCCTGAAGCTGAGGCTCCAAGACTTTGGCCACCTCATGAGAAGAGAAGACTCCCTGGAAAAGACCCTGATGTTGGGAAAGATGGAGGGCACAAGGAGAAGGGGACGACAGAGGACGAGATGGTGGGACAGTGTTCTCGAAGCCACAAACATGAGTCTGACCAAACTGCGGGAGGCAGTGGAAGACAGGAGTGCCTGGCATGCTCTGGTCCATGGGGTCACGAAGAGTCGGACGTGACTAAACGACTAAACAACAACAACAATTAAACATTAAAAGCTTCCCTAAACAGGGCTGCCTTCAGAAGTCTGATAGTTGTTTATTTCCTTGACATCTGATGGGAGGGCGTTCCACAGGGTGGGTGCCACCACCGAGAAGGCCCTCTGTCTGGTTTCCTGTAACCTCACTTCTTGCAATGAGAGAACCACCAGGAGGCCCTCGGCGCTGGACCTCAGTGTCCGGCCTGAACGATGGGGGTGGAGACACTACTTCAGGAATACTGGACATTTGAGGCCATTTAGGGCTTTCAAAGTCAGCACCAACACTTTGAATTGTGCTCGGAAACGTACTGGGAGCCAATGTAGGTCTTTCAAGACTGGTATTATGTGGTCTGAGTGGCCACTCACAGTCACCAGTCTAGCTGCCGCATTCTGGATTAGTTGTAGTTTCTGGGTCACCTTCAAAGGTAGCCCCACATAGAGCGCATTGCAGTCCAAGCGGGATATAACCAGAGCATGCACCACTCTGGTGAGACCATCCGCTGGGAGGGAGGGTCTCAGCCTGTGTACCAGATGGAGCTGGTAAACAGCTGCCCTGGACACAGAATTGACCTGTGCCTCCATGGACAGCTGTGAGTCCAAAATGACTCCCAGGCTGCGCACCTGGTCCTTCAGGGGCACAGTTGCCCCATTCAGGACCAGGGAGTCTTCTACATCTACCCTCCTTCTGTCCCCCCAAAACAGTACTTCTGTCTGTCCCAATCTGGTCCCACCGGAGTGGTACCTATTTATCTACTTGCACTTTGACGTGCTTTCGAACTGCTAGGTTGGCAGGAGCAGGGACTGAGCAACGAAAGCTCACCCTGTCGCGGGGATTCGAACTGCTGACCTTCTGATCGGCAAGTCCTAGGCTCTGTGGTTTAACCCACAGTGTCACCCATGTCCTCCATAGTGCAGTACAGCCGATCAATTTCTATTCTGGATCAGTGATGGGTTTGCCTTTGCCCCATCTACATTTTTCCAAACCAACCAACCAGCCAGGACCCCAGCGGCCTGTCAAGGTCCGACCAATGTTTGCAGGATTCTGGCGGAAACTCGGGGGGCCACACTAAACTGGCCAGCCATCTCCATGTCTCCAAGTGGCCTGCAATTTCCCTTTTGGACCACTCTGTTCCAGGGATCCCCAGTAAGCATCCTTGTTCCAAGTCGGACTCACGACATAAACAAACGTGTTCTATCTCAACATAACTCAAGAGTTTTCGGCTGATGTTTTCCAGAGCTTTTATCCTGTTCCGGAACCTGCCAACCACTCACTCAGTTTTCCGTTTTAAAAAAAGGAACTGGTTTTGCTGCTTTTGTGTGCCAATGCACTTTTAAAACGGGTGAATTTCTGCATTCCTAAAATTTGGCAATATCTCCTCCATTCTCCCATTGTTAGATTTTGTTGTTGTTCTTGCAAGGGTTGTTACTGCTGCCAGCAGATTTGCACACCAGCTCTCTGCTCTCAAATTTATTTATTTCTTATAATATAGTTTATTAAATTTTCCACAAAATTCACATAAAATCCCAGTGTTTCTTCTGTTTTATCGACTTCTCGTCCCTTTTTCTGTGGCTTTCTTTTTTAAATACTACCTCATTGCTGCACCCAATCTTCACTCTTTTTATATCATAACCATAACCCAATAGTTACTGCACTCAAATTTAATACTATGCACTTAAGGGAAGCCACATAACTGGTCTGGCTACATCTGTCCAGTTTCCTGTTTCTCACAGTAACTGACCAGGTGTCTACAGGAAGCCAGAAACAGGACCTGAGCTCAACCGTCCTCTCTCTCCACTTGTGATTTCCAGCAAACAGGTATTCAAGGGGCGATTCCCTCCAACAGTGGAGGGATAACTCTGTTATTACGGCCATCACTGATAAAACCCCCCATTTCTTTACCATTTCCAAGATTCTAGTTACAGGTAGGTAGCCGTGTTGGTCTGCTGTAGTCGAAACAAAATAAAAAAGTTCTTTCCAGTAGCACCTTACAGACCAAGTTTGTTATTGGTATGAGCTTTCGTGTGCTTTCATATCTGAAGAAGTGTGCATGCACACGAAAGCTCATACCAGTAACACACTTAGTTGGTCTCTAAGGTTCTACTGAAAGGATTTTTTGTTTGTTTGTTTCATTTCCAAGATCGTCTTCTATTTCTACAAGACGCAGGGCAGATCTACACTCACGGTTTTTAACGCTAAGAAAAAGCAAAGGGAAGATTCTGTTAACCATATAGCCATGTGACGTTATGCTTTAATGTCCACGGTGCGTAATTAAAACGTGACATGAGAGCAACCAGAAACCAGGGAGACGGCGGAGAAAGAAAGCAAAAGGGACTTTTATTTTATTGACGTTTTAGAACGATCTTTCCGATATCATTCTAATAACGTTTGAAAACTGAGTGTAGATCCAGCCACGGAGGGGATTTTGCCTGATCTCAGAAGCCTCTGGCTACGCCAGCTCCAAGCCACTTACCCGTCTCTCCCAAGCAGGAAGAGGGCAGGGATGTCCGCCGTCCGCCTGGTGCTGTCCTGGATCATCTCCACATAGGAGCTGTCGTTGTCATAGGCGTTGTCCGCGATGATCACCGCACGGCCGCCGAGTTCCTGGACAATGCGAGTCTTGGACAGAAATGAGCAGCCACTGTCGGAAAGGCGGCAAGAGAGTTTCAAGTCCTGCACAGACACTCTGATCCAAACTAGACAGGTATTGTTCCCTGTATAGGGAAGTTTGGAATGTATGGCGCTTTATTATGTTTTTATAACTGTTTGAAGCCGCCCTGAGCAGCTGGGGGAATCCAGTAAGATGGGAGGGCTACTATTGCTATTGCTATCATCATCATTGGGTGAAAGAGGAGAGTGCAAAATATGGTCTGAAGCTCAACATCAAAAAAAGATTATGGCCACTGGGCCCATCACCTCCTGGCAAATAGAAGGGGAAGAAATGGAGGCAGTGAGAGATTTTACTTTGTGGGCTCCATGATCACTGCAGATGGTGACAGCAGCCACGAAATTAAAAGACGCCTGCTTCTTGGGAGAAAAGCAATGACAAACCTAGACAGCATCTTAAAAAGCAGAGACATCACCTTGCCAACAAAGGTCCGTATAGTTAAAGCTATGGTTTTCCCAGTAGTGATGTATGGAAGTGAGAGCTGGACCATAAAGAAGGCTGATCGCCGAAGATGCTTTTGAATTCTGGTGCTGGAGGAGACTCTTGAGAGTCCCATGGACTCTCCCAGCATCAGGGAGTCTTCTCTTCTCATGAGGTGGCCAAAGTCTTGGAGCCTCAGCTTCAGGATCTGTCCTTCCAGTGAGCACTCAGGACTGATTTCCTTCAGAATGGATAGGTTTGATCTTCTTGCAGTCCATGGGACTCTCAAGAGTCTCCTCCAGCACCAGAATTCAAAAGGTGATGTCACTGCTTTTTAAGATGCTGCCTAGGTTTGCCATTGCTTTTCTCCCAAGAAGCAGGCGTCTTTTAATTTCGTGACTGGTGTCACCAGTTAGGGCCCATGGCAGGCAAACTGGGTCCTGCGTTGTTAAGGGCTTTGTGCGCAGACTTTTGGAAAGAGACAGGGAAATGCGTCAAAAAGTGTGCGGGCGAACAAGCGACTCATGGGAAGTGTTATGTTCTGAAGTTCTCACTCTGGGCTAGCAGGGGGATACTGTAGATAGTTTTCACTCAGGTCCACGTCATTTATTTTAGGCGGGAAACCCTGGGTTGTTGTTGCTACAATGTTGACAGCCGGCTGCCTATAAAAGCAGGCCGGCTGAGCTGTTTGCTGTTCAGTTCTGTTCCAGCTTACAAAATAAAGAGCTGCTTTGGAGAAATCGCTGTGTCGTCTGCCATGTCTACCCACTATTCAACAGGAAGGTTAATCAAAATGCACATGAAAGCAATCCCGTTAATGAAAAATGTAGCCCTCGAAAGCAGCCCGACCCTCTTCCAATGCGAGGAGACTCACCCACGCTCCACCAAGGCGATCTGGCCTTCGATGAAGACTCCGTTGTTCAGAGCCCCGCAAGCCTCCGGAGGGTCTGCCGGGACCAGGTATATCTGCTGGTATCTCGTGTTCTTGGGCAGGCGAAAGAGAGGCAGAAAGAAAGCAGAGCAGAATTACAACTTGCTGAATATCTCAGACAGAAGCGCCAGAGCTTCTTCATTTCTCCTTCTGGCGCCATGAGAACCCAGTGTAGCACAGCGGTGAACTAGCATATCAATGCCAGGACGCCTGTGTTATCAGCTACTGGTGCGTTGTTTCTGTTTTTGCAAATGATCTCTCTTATTTAAAGCCATTTTTGCCATCATTAGCTTATGACTCCTCTCACACACATCCAACCATGTGAAAATGTACCAGTGACTCAGGATAACACTTGAAGTGAGCTATTGTTAACGGAAGCTTACGTCCTAATACATTTGTTATCCTCTCAGTTACTGTGGGGGTCAGGTGGGATTGCTATGAGGAATTATGAAATATGGAGCAAGTCATTGTGTCAGCAATGAAAGCATTGTGTTGTCTGGGCTTGATTCATTGACAATAATTCCTGGTCGAATCCCACAAGCCTCTCCTACCTCTGTCATTTGCTTTCTCTACGCCTGACAGGCACGTATCAGCATTCTAAACACAGGCTAGTTGCTTCACTGAGCATCCTCAGTACATAAAGATAGTAGGTTACTTTGATGTTGTTTGTTAATCTTTAGATAGATCTTAAGGGCCAGGAAGAGAGCTCACAAGGAGATGGTAAATACTGCCATCCCGCATCTCCTGTTTATTCCTGATTATGACCTCTGGGGTTTTGCTGACTGCATTCCTCCTTTTATTCCTATTTTATTTACTCTGAACTACATATGCACGCTCAAGTAGGAAATAGTTTCACTGTAGTTTCAACTTTAACTTTGTCCCACGTGGGGGTTTTAAAATGCTCAGAGGAAATCTGATTGGTTCTTTTTTGGGGGGGGGGGGATTCAAACATTTTACAGTGGTGCCCCGCAAGACGAATGCCTCGCAAGACGGAAAACCCGCTAGATGAAAGGGTTTTCCGTTTTGGAGGTGATTCGCAAAACGAATTTCCTATGGGCTTGCTTCGCAAGACGAAAATGTCTTGCGAGTTCCTGCAGGGTTTTTTTCCTCCCCCCCCCTTTTTCCCAAGCCGCTAAGCCGCTAATCAGCTGATCCGCTAAGCCGCTAAGCCGCTAAACAGCTGATCCGCTAAGCCGCTAAGCCGCTAAACAGCTGATCGCTAAGCCGCTTATCAGCTGATCCGCTAAGCCGCTTAACAGCTGATTGCTAAGCCGCTTATCAGCTGATCCGCTAAGCCGCTAATAGCGCTAATCCGCTAATCCGCTAAGCCGCTAATGGGCTTGCTTCGCAAGACGAAAAAACCGCAAGACGAAGAGAATCGCGGAACGGATTATTTTCGTCTTGCGAGGCACCACTGTAATTAATTAAAAACAGAACTGACACATAGGCTGCTGGCTCCCATCGAAATCAGGAGGGCCAGTCCAGATTAGAGCCATGCAATAGCTCATGCCAAAACAGTCGAAAAGGTACGTAATCTTCTTGCCATTGAATTGCTGGCCCGGTCTCCACAGACCTCTCTAGCGGCAGGACAAGATGATGGCAGTGGCGCCACCACTGAGGCATGCCCAGGGATGCTGCAGGCCAGGTTTGAGTTCACCCACATCCACGGGTGGGGCTGTGGGTCAGACTCCGGGGCGGGAGGGTGCAGGACCCGTGTCAGACTGCATGTCGTCAGCTGTTCCGAGGGCCACATCAAGCCCATCTCCTGCCTCATGTTCCAGTCCCAAAGGCCACTGCACAGATGGAGGCTGGCCCAAAAAGCCGGCCTTTGCAAGCGCAACGCCATAAGAACCACACTGCAAACTCCGCGAGGCAGAAACCTTTTCGGGGCAATCTGATTGGTTCTTACGAACACTGTGTAAAAAGTTCTTTTGTGAATAAAACGACCTGGGTCGAGGGGTGGCGGGAATTATTATTGGCACCCCTCCCAGAGTCTTGCTGGTCAAGCCTCGTGTGTATTTTATTAATCAGAGTCCAATCCTTCCTTGCTTTGGGAACGCTACAGTTACATTTTAAACCCTCCCTCCAAAAAATGAAGTCTGTTTTGCAGTCAGTGTGGCGTAATGGTTATAGAGCGCTGGACTCAGACCTGGGAGAGCAGGGTTCGAATCACCACCCTGCCATGAAGCTCACTGGGTGACCTTGGAGTCGGTCACCATCTCTTAGCCTAACCCTACCTCACAAGGTTGTTGTGAGGATGAAATGGGGAGGAGGAGGAAGAGAGCCATATACACCACCTTGAGATCCCCGGAAGATAAATGTGATTAATAAAAATTAAAAATAAAATGACGTTGGGCACCGCTGGGAGGGGACGGGGGCCTGGTTCTCATACTTACAAACACCCCTCCGAAATCCTTGGCTGGGGTGGCAGTGAAGATGTAGCGGATATCGCCGGGGCTCAACACCTGGAAGTAGAGGTATTCCTGGATACGTAAGCCTGCAGTGCCAAGAGAGAAAGAGAGCGTGAACTCTTGGGGCAGATTGTGCCAAAGGAGGCTCGAAGAAAACAGAGATGAAGGGAGCACTGGGATACCCTGACTATTTTCATTACAGCACAGTCACATCTTACGTGCATTTTTTTTTTTTTTAGTTTACCGTATTTTTCGCCCTATAGGACTCACTTTTCCCCCTCCAAAAATGAAGGGGAAATGTGTGTGCGTCCTATGGGGCGAATGCAGGCTTTCACTGAAGCCTGGAGAGCGAGAGGCATCGGTGCGCACCGACCCCTCTCGCTCTCCAGGCTTCAGGAAGCTATCCGCAAGCCTTGCGAGCCCGGGGGAGTTCCCGCGGGCTCGCAAGACTTGCGGGCAGCAGCCTGCAGCACGGGGCACCCTCCGGAGGATGCCCCGTGCTTCGGGAAGGTGTCCGCAAGCCTCCCGTGCCTTGTGGGAGGTCCTGCCGGGCGCGCAAGGCTTGGGGCGGCAGCCTGCATCCCGAAGCACGGGGTGCCCTCTGGAGGACGCCCCGTGCTTCAGGCGAGTGTCCGCAAGCCTCCTGCACCTGGTGGGAGGTCCTGCCGGGCGCGCAAGACTTGCGGGCAGCAGCCTGCATCCCAAAGCACGGGGTGTCCTCCGAAGGACGCCCCGTGCTTTAGGAAGGTGTCCGCAAGCCTCCCGCGCCCGGTGGGAGGTCCTGCCGGGCGCGCAAGGCTTGGGGCGGCAGCCTGCATCCCGAAGCACTGGGTGCCCTCCGGAGGACGCCCCGTGCTTCAGGCAAGTGTCTGCAAGCCTCCCGCGCCTGGCGGAAGGTCCTGCCGGGCGCGCGAGGCTTGCAGGCAGCAGCCTGTTCTGGGGGCTGGGGTTGGGGGAAGCTCGGGCTTCCCCCGAGCCAGCCCCGCGCCTGGGGGGGAAATAAATTTTTTTTCTTTATTCCCCCCCCCCAAAAAAAAACAGGTGTGTCTTATGGGGCGGTGCGTCCTATGGGGCGAAAAATACGGTAATTTTTTTTTCTACCTACAACCAAACACAAACAGTGATAACCCCCCAGGCAGCTGATTCATTGGGTATACATAATCAATAATAACATATTCAAATCAACCATATGTACAATTTTATATACGTTAACACTCCTCCATCCACAAGGTTTATTTAACTTTTAACATTTTAATTGGCCCAAATTGTTCAAACCTACCCAAATAATTCAATATCTTCTCAAACCAATCCTCCTCTTTCTCACTGACCTTAAACCCTTTTAAACATGCAGTAACTCAGCCTTGGCCAGCCTGGTGCCCTTCAGTTGTTTTGGACTACAAATCCCATCAGCTGGCTGTGGCTGATGGGATTTGTAGTCCAACACACCTGCAGGGCACCAGGCTGGCAAAGGCTAAACTAATTAAACTGGAAGGGTTTTTTAAAAAATGTTATGAGGTGGCAGGCTTATCCAGTTTTCTCCAGCACAATCGCCCTATCCACAATTGCATTCCGGGGCCCAAACCCGAAAGAAAATTAGCTGAATGCCACCTCTGGCCGAAACGCCAACTCAAAGCTGCCAGCCAAGACCATTCATGACAGTGGCTGGGATTTGGTGGGTCTGTGGGATTACGAAGAGAATCTCAGAGCAGCTTTGGAAGTCAAAGAAGGGTCTGGGAACAGGAAGCACAGTTCCCTGGTGCTTCACACTTCTTTAGGAGAAACACTGAATAGGACGATTATTGGAGGAAAAAAGAGAGGAGTCGATATCTGAATATATAACCACCTCCATATTCCGCCCCCTGCAATGCTCTATACTGTTATGTACTGAGTTGATTAGGATCCAAAATGCAGCAGTCTGATTGGTCCTAGAACAATCGGATCCAAAATGCAGCAGTCTGATTGGTCCACAGGAGCCACCCAATCCAGCTCCAGATGGAAGTGAATCCACAACCTGATTGGCCTACAGGAGAATCCCAGAATTAGCCAATCACGTGGGGCCCATTGTGTAAATAATGTATATAAAGCAGATACTTTGGGGAAACTTTCATTCCTCATTCCTCACTACTATGAGCTGAATAAAGAGCATGAAATCCACTCTCGACTCCGAGTACAGTGGTACCTCGCGTTACATACGCTTCAGGTTACATTCGCTTCAGGTTACAGACTCCGCTAACCCAGAATAAATACCTCGGGTTAAGAACTTTGCTTCAGGATGAGAACAGAAATCATGCTCTGGCGGCGTGGCAGCAGCAGGAGGCCCCATTAGCTAAAGCGGTGCTTCAGGTTAAGAACAGTTTCAGGTTAAGAACGGACCTCCGGACGAATTAAGTACTTAACCTGAGGTACCACTGTATATTTCATATACTGTACCAACCCTGGGAGACCCACGTTTTTCAAGCCGGCCCATAACTGCGATAGGAAGAGGAAGAATGGAAACAATTTCCCTGGCCGCATTCCATGCAACCGGCTGTTGCCACGCTGCAAATGGGGGGGGGGGAGGAAGCAAGGGATTATAAATAGGCTTGAGACTGCAAAGCCCACACACCATATACTCTGGAGCAGTTGCAAGAGGCATGTGGGCCGCTCTGGAAACCGGTGTCTTGCCAATGACAACCTTCCACGCCACGTAGCTGAATAATCCCTGACCGATAGTCCGTGTAATAGGAATTTTATGGTCTTAGATATATGGTAATGTTCATAAGTGTACCAACCAAGCACATACATAGATCAGCACAGGAAGGCCAACCTGGAACCATTTTGATTCCTAAACTGACCAAATCTTTTCTCTGCAAGGTCAAAATGGAAAGGCCTCCCCATTGTCTTTTCCTTCACAAATCCTGTCTCTGTTTGAGCCTGTGTGTGAGCCTGTGACCTGGCCCAGGAACTAAGTATTTATCACTACAAAAGACTGGCCGGGCTACCCTGGAAATCCAATCAAGTAACCTGCCAGACAGGAGATAAACAAGGACAAGAGAAAAACAACATTTAAATTTCTGTGATGTAGGTATGATGTATCTGAGGGGTGGTCTTAGGTTACACCCCTCCTGTGATGTATGTATGATGTTTCTGGAGGGTGGTCTTGATCTACAGGGTGGCAATTTCAAAAGTCTTTATAAGGCCTTGCACAGCATTTTTCTGGGTCCTCCTCCTTTCCTGCGTGTGAGGGGAGCACCCTATTGCAACAGATCAATACAGATCAAGCTTACTAGCTGCTTTGCTTCTCAATATTCTCTGGTTGGCCTCTGTTATTCTCTCCTACCAATAGGGAACCCACGTAAAGACTCTATATGGGCTCTTGGATACCCCATAAGGGAAAAGCGCATACAGTGGTGCCTCGCAAGACGAAATTAATCCGTTCCGTGAGTCTCTTCGTCTTGCGGTTTTTTCGTCTTGCAAAGCACGGCTATTAGCGGCTTAGCGGCTATTAGCGGCTTAGCGGCTATTAACGGCTTAGCGGCTTTAAGAAAAAGGAAACAAACTCGCAAGAACTCGCAAGACGTTTCCGTCTTGCGAAGCAAGCCCATAGGGAAATTCGTCTTGCGGAACGACTCAAAAAACGGAAAACCCTTTCGTCTAGCGAGTTTTTCGTCTTGCGAGGCATTCGTCTTGCGGGGTACCACTGTATTTTTGTTTACAATTGTTTACAACATCCGCCACCTTTTGAGGAAGTCTGTCCCACCGTCAAACAGCTCTTACTGCCAGAACATTCTTCCTAATGTTGGAATTCCCCTTTTGCAATTTGAATCCATCGTTTGGGTCCTCCAAAACCTCACAGTCAAAATTCTGGGAACTATAGTTCACCCCGCAGAACTACAATTCCCAGCACCTTTAATAAAAATTACCGTTACGAGGATCCTTTGGGAGGGTGGGGAGAGAATGTGATTTTAAATGGACGGGGTCACAGTTGGAGGCAGCAATGCGTCTCAATATCTGTTGCTGGAAAGTGCAGGAAGGGAGAGCGTTTCTCTTGCGCCTGAAACCTGATTGCGGGTTCCCCTTAACAGGCATCTGGTTGGCCCCTGTGAAAACACAATGCTGGACTAGATGGGCCTGATCCAGCAAGCTCTTGCTAGTTTTTGTCTCTGTGTACGCAGCTGCCCCCCTCTCTCGAGAATGCCAATTGCAAAACTCACTTTTGTGTAGGGCTGAGACCCTCCCCTGCCAGCAGACTGCCTCGCCAGAGTGGTGCATGCTCTGGTTATCTCCCGCTTGGACTACTGCAATGCGCTCTACGTGGGGCTACCTTTGAAGGTGACCCGGAAACTGCAACTAATCCAGAATGCGGCAGCTAGACTGGTGACTGGGAGAGGACGTGGAGACCACATAACACCGATCTTGAAAGACCTACACTGTAGGAAGCCGAGACCCACCCAGCCCAGCGCTCTACTTCCGAGAGAGGACAGGGAAGCAGAGCGTCAGGGAGCAGACCATCGCCCTCTTCTCCGGTGACTAGGAGTGGCCGCCGGGACCACATAACACCGGTCCTGTGAGATCTGCATTGGCTCCCAGTATGTTTCCGAGCACAATTCAAAGTGTTGGTGCTGACCTTTAAAGCCCTAAATGGCCTCGGTCCAGTATACCTGAAGGAGCGTCTCCACCCCCATCGTTCAGCCCAGACACTGAGGTCCAGCGCCGAGGGCCTTCTGGCGGTTCCCTCCTTGTGAGAAGTGAAGCTACAGGGAACCAGGCAAAGGGCCTTCTCGGTGGTGGCACCTGCCCTCTGGAACGCCCTCCCACCAGATGTCAAAGAGATAAACAACTACCTAACTTTTAGAAGTCATCTGAAGTCAGCCCTGTTCAGGGAAGTTTTTAATGTGTGACATTTTAATGTATTTTTAATCTTTGTTGGAAGGTGCCCAGAGTGGCTGGGAAACCCAGCCAGATGGGCGGGGTACAAATAATAAATTGTATTATTATTATTATTATTATTATTATTATTATTATTATTATTATTACAGTGGTACCTCGGGTTCCAGACGCTTCAGGTTACAGACTCCGCTATCCCAGAAATATTACCTCGGTTTAAGAACTTTGCTTCAGGATAAGAACAGAAATCGTGCTCTGGCGGTGTGGCAGCAGCAGGAGGCCCCATTAGCTAAAGTGGTGGTTCAGGTTAAGAACAGCTTCAGGTTAAGGACAGACCTCCGGAACGAATTAAGTACTTAATTAAGTACTTAAGTACTTAACCCGAGGTACCACCATTGTAAAAGCTATGGTTTTCCCAGTAGTGATATATGGAAGTGAGAGCTGGACCATAAAGAAGGCTGATCGCCGAAGAATTGATGCTTTTGAATTATGGTGCTGGAGGAGACTCTTTGAATTATGGTGCTGGAGGAGACTCTGGAGAGTCCCATGGACTGCAAGAAGAGCAAACCTCTCCATTCTTAAGGAAATCAGCCCTGAGTGCTCACTGGAAGGACAGATCGTGAAGCTGAGGCTCCAAGACTTTGGCCACCTCATGAGAAGAGAAGACTCCCTGGAAAAGACCCTGATGTTGGGAAAGATGGAGGGCACAAGGAGAAGGGGACGACAGAGGACGAGATGGTTGGACAGTGTTCTCGAAGCTACCAGCATGAGTTTGACCACACTGCGGGAGGGAGTGGAAGACAGGAGTGCCTGGCGTGCTCTGGTCCAGGGGGTCACGAAGAGTCGGACACGACTGAACGACTAAACAAACCACTGTATTATTATTATTATTATTAAAAAGCATTGCAAGATCCTGAGAAAGGAACATCTTCATAAAAAGACCCATGCAACTTACTAAGGCTAGACAAGGCAAACACATGAACTTGAAAAGAGGAAGGAAGATCGAAGGAAGATCAGATTCAAACATCTGCAGCCTGGGCGAGAGGGGTAAGGGAGGCTTTCTGCCATGCCAGCTGTCAGCCAGAATCTTCCGGCTCCCATGAATGCACCAGCCCCAGGTTAGGAAGCCGAGGGGATACTCACTGTGAGCGAAGGGGCCGAAGCAGAGCAAGATGCACAAACATCTGGGCCAAATGGGGAGCATTGCTTGGGGGGGGCGCAACAGCTGCCTGCCAAGGGCCGCCTCTTGCAAGCGCTCTCTGGGCTCGCATCAGCTGTGCAACACTCTTCACGCTCTGACATTAGGAGGGAAAAGCCCGCCCTCCGGCTCCCTCTCATTGGAGGAGCCCAAGCTCTTGACGATGCCATTGGTGGAGGGTTCGAATCCATCAGCTGCCACCCATATTGGTGTGTGTGGTTTTTTTTTTTGGGGGGGGGAGATCCTACCAACAAGCTCCTAATAGAGGGGAAAGGAGAAAGGGGGGGGGGGAGAACAGCGAGAGGTTAGTTTGCTTCCTTTTTGTAAAGATCGAGGGTTTGGAGTCATCCACATAGCTGTCAACGTTGCCCTTTTTTAAAGGGAAATTCCCTTATTCCGAATAGGATTCCTCGCAAGAAAAGGGAAAAATTGACAGCTATGGTTTGGAGTCATCCAATTAATTTAATATAAATTAAAAGAGACTTTCTGAAGAATATCAAGGGGGTGGTGTTAAAGATTAAAGTGTTGTTCACTTTCCAGGAAAACAAGGAATCATATTATATAATCCTAGCCTTGGAAGGGACCCAAAGGGTCATCTAGTTCAAACTCCTGCAATGCAGGAATCACAGCTAGAGAAATCCCTGACAGAAGTCAGTCCCACTGTCTGCATGGCTTTACTCCCAAGTAGTGAGAATAGTGAGTTGCGGACTAAACCTGCGGGGGGGGGGGGGGTGTAGTCCTGAGTGGTGGGGGGAACACCCTGCTTTACTATCCCTGCAACTGAAGCAGCGATTCAGCAGGTGATGCTTGCCCAGGTGAAGCATCTCAGCAAAAGCTTCACCTCTTGAATTTCTGCACATCACTGGGATGGGGCACTTTTGACCTCCAGAAATGGCTTTCGCAGCCTTCTTACTAAGCCAATGGTTCCTAGCAAGGAAAAAAACAACTCCAGTTGTTTTAAATTGGAAGGGTCGGAAGGGGACCCCCAAAGGTCATCTAGCCCAACCCGCTGTTATGCAGCGTCGTCCTCCATGGTTCAGAAGGAAGCTCTGGGTTCAACGGGACATGTTCCTATGTAAGGCGTGTTTAGCAGGGATGGGGATAAGCTGTGGTTCCTCCAGGTGTTCCTGAAGTACTACAACTCCCATCATCCTTGACCACGCTGCTGGTTGCTGATGGGAAATGGAGTCCTATCTGCAGGGTACCATAGGATTGCACAGAAGATTGCCTGGAGTCTGGCTAGGGAATGCCTCCCTCTCTCTATGGTAACGCCCCGAGGAAGGGCTCCGGCTCACGGGAGCCGCTCTTTCCATAGAGCTCACAGGACATGAACCATAAATCTAATACCAGAGATTCACATCGATAATAGAACTTCCGGGACACCCTAGATCACTTTCTGGGAGTGGAATGATGACTGCCCATAGAAATCTATGTTGTTGTTGTTTAGTTGTTTAGTCGTGTCCGACTCTTCGTGACCCCATGGACCAGAGCACGCCAGGCACTCCTGTCTTCCACTGCCTCCCGCAGTTTGGTCAAACTCATGCTGGTAGCTTCAAGAACACTGTCCCACCATCTCATCCTCTGTCGTCCCCTTCTCCTTGTGCCCTCCATCTTTCCCAACATCGAGGTCTTTTCCAGGGAGTCTTCTCTTCTCATGAGGTGGCCAAAGTATTGGAGCCTCAGCTTGAGGATCTGTCCTTCAAGTGAGCACTCAGGGATGATTTCCTTCAGAATGGATAGTTTTGATCTTCTTGCAGTCCATGGGACTCTCAAGAGTCTCCTCCAGCACCATAATTCAAAAGCATCAATTCTTCGGCGATCAGCCTTCTTGATGGTCCAGCTCTCACTTCCCTACATCACTACTGGGAAAACCATAGCTTTGACTATAGGGGCCTTTGTTGGCAAGGTGATGTCTCTGCTTTTTAAGATGCTGTCTAGGTTTGTCATTGCTTTTCTCCCAAGAAGCAGGCGTCTTTTAATTTCGTGGCTGCTCTCACCATCTGCATTTCCATCTCTATAAAAATCTATACAGAAATGCAAAACTTTAGCGTAGCTGCAATTGAGTTTCCCTGCCGAAAAGAAAAACGAGACGCAAAGAGAGGATTTTTCTGCCTGTCTTCTTTCTTGTAAACATTTGATTTTAAAACTTTATTTAAACATCTTTAATTAAGCAAACGAGAACATTTAATTACGGGAAGGAGTCTGCACGCCTGTCAATGGTGCACAAACTTTCTGCATGAGCTCAGGGCTGAATTTTGACTGGGCAGCCAGATTTGATGGTCCTTTGCTGCAAATGAGGGATGCTTTGCAAAGGAGATTTTTTTCTTTTTTTGCTTTCCTGCAAACTCAAACTAACCCCAGACCCACCTCCAACCTGCAATGTAAATAACAGTGGACTACACTGCAGGGCTCTCGTTCCTTCTCTCCCACCCCCAGCCCGCAACAGAGGCTAGTAAGGGACTTGCACCCACATCTACAAGGCAATTAAAAAAAAAAGGGGGCTTATTTTTTTTTAATGATAAAGGCCTGCGTTCCAAAGAACGGGAATCCCTGCCTTTTCTCTCCCACGCACCTTAAAACCCCGTTTTCCCATCTGTTCCCACGAGCGGTTTTCACCGAATAAACAAATCCCTCCATATAAACCCGGAAGTCTTCTAACCTTCACGCAAGAGAGCGTCTTTATTTTCGTACCTCTACGAAGCCTTCAACCAACAGCCTTTCCCACCCCATTAAAACCCCGCCCGTTGGCCCCAACGCGCAGGCGCGGAGGGGAACCTTCTGGACGGGCGCGGTGCATTGTGGGGAGGGACCGTTAGCAAAAGGGCTGCCGCCAAGATGATGGTGAGTGAATGAATCGAGGCTTGTCGGGTGGGGGAGCCGCGCTTATCCGCCGCCATCCGTCGCCATGACGGGCCCGCTTCCCTCACCGGCGGTTCCCCGGCCCTCAGGAAAGTCTGGCCTGCGAGGGCGGGGCGGTATTGGCGGGGCCCGGGTTAGCTGAGTGGCCGGAGCTGCCCAGTGGCGAGCCAGCGAGGCCGCGGCCTCCTCGTCGCTTGTGAGGCCAGGCCGGACTTTCTCTCGCGGCCAGGGTCCGCGGGAAGCCTCTGGGACTACAAGCCCTATCAGGCCGTTCGGGAGCCGGCTCCTCTAAAGCGGAGGCTGTAGTCAGCGCGAGGCATTCTGGGAGTTGTAGTCCCGCGGATCGCATGGCGCTGTCCTGCTTTGCCGGCCCTTAGGAGTTGCTTTGTATGAGCCAGGGCCGGATTTAGCTTTGATGAGGCCCTCAGCTCTTGGAGGTAATGGGGCCGTTTCTATGTCCAGCTGTCCTTTGTCAGCAACAAATTGTCGCTGTTTTTTGTGTTGAATATATGCTATATGGTAATCTGTGGACCTAATAGGTATCTAAAGCCAATTGCACAAAGCCAATATTCATATTGTCAAAGTGATTGTTGAACTGAAATACAATTTTTATATTTTGGAAATGTACATTTGTATTTTGGAAATATACATACAGAGCTGTTCCACCTGGCCTTTGGTTTGGACTCAATCTGACGCTTATGTTTCCCTCCCCTTATGGTCTTGATCTATGGGCTATTATTAAAATGAGGCTGCATTTTAAATTGTATTTTTAACGTGTATTTTAAATTGCATTCCCCCCCCCCCACTATTATGTTTTTATTGTAATTTTACTGGTGTTAGCCACCCTGAGCCCGGCTCTGGCTGGGGAGGGCTGGGTATAAATAAATTATTATTATTATTGTTATTATTATTACATCCAGTTTTTTCCCCTTTACATTTTTTGTGCCCCACCCCCAAGAGAGTGGGGCCCTAAGCTATAGCTTGTTTAGCTTATCCGTAAATTTGGCACTGTGGGAGGGTGCCGGCTTGGTGGCCCTCACTGCCTCCTGTGGGAGGGAGTTCTGTAGCTGAACTCTACGCTGCATGAATAACAACAACATTTCAGGGGGTTGGGCTAGATGACCAACACGGTCCCTTCCAGTGTTAGAAACTGAGATATGAAAGCTGGGAGCTAAATGGCGCAACAACTGAATGTTTAGGTGCGCTTTTCGAATACAGTGGTGCCTCGCAAGACGAAATTAATTCGTTCCGCGAGTTTTGTCGCCTTGCGATTTTTTCGTCTTGCGAAGCACGGTGTCGGGAAAGTTTTGGAAAAGCTTCAAAAATCACCAAAGTCTTTAAAAACCTCAAAAAAGGCTACCACACCGTGTTCTATGAGTTGCTCCTCGAAGTCAAGTCGCAACTGTATTAACGGTGTTAAGAAAAAGGAAACAAACTTGCAAGACGTTTCCGTCTTGTGAAGCAAGCCCATAGGGGAAATCGTCTTGCGAAGCAGCTCAAAAAACCCTTTCGTCTAGCGAGTTTTTTGTCTTGCAAGGCATTCGTCTTGCGAGGTACCACTGTACCAAGAATGCAAAGCCAAAAATGAATGAACTGCAGCTAAAATATTATGCTCTAGTCCCTCCCCTGCCCACCCCCTTGATATTCTTCAGAGGGTCTCTTCTCCAGTCTTCAGAGAGTAGCTGCAAGTGAGGAGGCAGAAAAAGGTCCTCCTTTCCGTCCACTCTGCAGTTTTAATCTGAAATCATGCACCCAGAGCTCAGAAACTGCTTGCGCTAATGAAATTCCCTGTCGCAAAATGTGCCAAGAACAATGGGAGTTTTGAACACTGGTCCCTTCCAACTCTGCGATTCTGTGAGTTTGCCAGTGGGGTTCTCACAGGCATTTGGTCAGCCGCTGTGAGAAAAGAATGCTGGACTAGATGGGCCATTGGCCTGATCCAACAGAGCTCTTCTTACATTAGGGGACTGGAGGTTCCCCAACACTGGCTTGGTTAGTTTAAGCTGTACGGCAAAGACAATGTCCTCTTCTGTTTCTGTAATGGGCAGAAAGGGCCCTGCTTTCCTTCGTCGCAGCTACCCCATAAATCTTGCATACGGGGTGGTGCCTTCTCTGCAGTTCTTGTAGTTGCATGGTGCCTTCAGTGTGGCTTGCTCCCAGGTTCATGCAAATAGGATTGCAGGTCCAGGTCATCAAGAGAGAATGGTGGTGATTATATTTGTATACAGTATTGTCTTTTTCCCACACCAGAATTCAAGAACTTAAATCTGTAAGCTGCCTAGCAGGACTTATCTGTAACATTAAAAAAAAATCATTAAAAAGTAATTAAATACTAATAGAATTTTAAAAGTGTATAAGAAGAATTGATTAAAATATAAATGACAACAACATAACGCTGTGTCCAACCCAAACTGATCATTTGCTTCTGTCTCTGAGGTGGTGCAGAGTGCACCTGCTCTGTTAAAGAGTGCCTATGATGTTCTGTCGCATCATGCCAGCTTGGCCAGCAACTTGCGGTGGGCTTGTAGGTGGTAGTTCTTGGCGTCTTGTGGATCCCAACAAATGCATTCCTGAAGCATTTAAGGATGGAATCTGCTCTCCAATTCAGCTGTTTCCTGCTTTAGTGTTTCTGCATCTGTGTATAGGAAGTCTGGCTAACAATGCTGATTTTTCTAGTGAAAATACTGTGTTGTGCTGTTCGGCGCTGCCTTTTCTATGACAAAAACGCTTTTGTGACTGTCCTGGAGGGTCTTTTGTCTGACAGTTTGTTTTACTTGCAGCCCACGCCTGTTATCTTGCTGAAGGAAGGCACAGACACTTCCCAGGGGGTCCCTCAGCTTGTGAGTAACATCAATGCCTGCCAAGTCATCGCAGAGGCCGTCCGGACCACTCTCGGCCCTCGGGGCATGGACAAGCTCATTGTTGATGACAGAGGTGAGCCTGCTGCCATCTGTGAACCTGAGTTGCTCTGCCTCTGGTGTCTCTGTATGGCAACCTTTCTCTAGTTACTCTCTAAGCATCTTAATCAGTCAGTTGCACAGGTCTTTGGGGAGGTTTTGTCCTACAAAGAAATGGCAGGTGACATTGAAGGGAGGGGGATGAGCAACTGTCCATGCATCGCTGTCCATTTTGAAGACAGAAGACCCCCCCCCCATGCCATTGTTCACCTGAGACTGGAATACTGGACAAGGATAGCTATGTGAAAGAGTAACCCTTCATATCAAGGTGTTTTGGAAATTTCCTATACAGTATTAGTATTATCGTCATTATTATTATTATTACAGTGGTACCTCGGGTTACAGACGCTTCAGGTTACAGACTCTGCTAACCCAGAAATAGTACCTTGGGTTAAGAACTTTGCTTCAGGATGAGAACAGAAATCGTGCTCTGGCAGCGTGGCGGCCCCATTAGCTAAAGTGGTACCTCAGGTTAAGAACAGTTTCAGGTTAAGAACAGACCTCCGGAACAAATTAAGTTCTTAACCCAAGGTACCACTGTACATCTTTGCTACCTAACTTTTTTGGTAATGTGAAGACCCTAAAGATATTAATTTCCTTGAATCCAGAGTGTGGCACGGTCATCTTCACGGGTGCAGTGGTACCCTTGAGGTCTTCCCTGGTTCCCACAATGCCTCTGACCCTGTCCTCCTGATCATGAAAGGGCAAGGTGACTTTACTTCTGGATCCTCTTCAGTTGCCACTTCCTGCAGAATTTTAGTAAGTCCAAATGTACTAGCGTGTGTAGTCCCAGGGCCTCCTCCATCTATGGGAGTCAAAGACCTGTAACACCAACCTATGCTAACTACCCGAGTGCCCGCTTAGAACGGAAGGATTTGTGGTGGTTCTCCTTCAGCAGCAGGATCCCCCCCTTCATGGTTTTCTAGGGAATGAGTTGCCACATCCTCCTGGGCAGCTTGTGGTCTGATTTGGTATGGCTCTCTGTCAAGGCATAAGCTGGTAAAGTCTGTTTGAAGCTCAGTGTAAAGTCATGGAGATTTGCCGCTTTCTGAGCTCCAGAGAAGGGCAAGGGGTTGCACTTAAACAAGGGCTTGCACTTAAACATCTAGGGACGTCAGTTTGCTAGCAGGCCCGGTGTGGGAACGGAAGCTATGTGGTGGCTTCTCCCCTTCCTCCCACCTTGTTCTGGGTCTTGGAATTGCTTGGAGTGCCTCTGAAGCTCACTGTGCTGTCACAGGAAAGCCTCTCTGCCCTCTTTGAGGGACTGGATGGGTTGGAGGTTAGCACAATATTTGGATGGCTTCCATGCCAAAATGTGTGGGCTTATGGGAGGAGACTACTGAAGAGGGAAGGCTGTTGCATCTAGGAAACCCACAGGAAGGTTCTGAAGGTATCTGGCAGAACGTGGCTGAAAGCAAAGTGCTGGACTAGGTGGGACTCTCCTCGGTCTGATCCTCTAGGGCTCATCTTTCTCTTACTAACTTCAGAGTCCGGATTGACCTGCTCAGATGTTGCAGGTGAATCTAGTTGGGATGCTTAGAACAACCCCCTGCAGTTCAGGAATCAACTTTGTTCATGAACTTTGTCTCTGTCAATCTTTGCAGGCAAAGCAACCATTTCTAATGATGGCGCCACCATCCTGAAGCTTCTTGATGTGATACACCCTGCTGCAAAGACACTTGTGGACATCGCCAAGTCACAGGATGCGGAGGTGGGTGTGGGAGGTTTGATAGTTTTCAGCGGTAGGTAGATGTTGGTACTCCTGCTCGTGCCTGTGTCTTCTGAGCTTTACAACATCTGTAGCTGGGATCCAACGTCTCTTTCTCTGTCACAGTGGCAAGCTGCCATTGATTTTTCCAGCACCCCATCTTGTGGTAATCCACAGATCTGCTCCTTTGAAGGGTGATGGGGGAGTTTTGTGCCAGATGTTGGATTTGTAGCGCTTGTGATTTTGGACGAGAGATGGCAGGATGAGGTGGATAGAATGGGGTGCAGATTACTCCATGGGAAGTTGGGGCACTTGCCGCTGCTTTGTGAACTGCCCTCCTCAGAGATTTCTGGTTTTCAGGCACACGTCATTTTCCCTTCTCCTTTCCTGCAGGTTGGTGACGGCACCACTTCTGTTACGCTTCTAGCTGCTGAATTCCTAAAGCAGATCAAGCCCTATGTGGAAGAAGGGCTGCATCCCCAGATCATCATCCGTGCCTTCCGCACTGCAACCCAGCTGGTAAGGGAATCTGCTGCACCCTGCCTGCCTTTGTGGAACCTCTTTTATACCTGGGGAGTGAGAGATCAAGAAACAATATTTACAAATGGGTTCTAGTCAGGCCTGGCTAGTCCCCTCCAGGTGTTTTTTTTTACCAGAACTCCCATCATGGGAGTTGGAGTTCCAAAGATCTGGAGGGCACCAGGTTGGCAAAGGCTCATGTAAACAGTCCCAGCCACTGGGTGTTCTGCATCCCAGAGCCGAGTGTAGTTATAATAATAATCAGTTTACAGTTGTACCCAAATTAAAATAACCACCACCCCAACTAAACATTTAACCAACCCAACAAAAACAAAATGGGAACCAAAATTAAAACCTTTAAAAACATTTTAGCCAGTTTCCCCAACCCAAGGGTTGTTCCAGCAATGTCCCTCCGGCCTCCCAGTAACCCCCTTGCATCTCCAGAGGTGTTATAAGACCGCCATCTGCTGTGGTGCCTATCACCCCAACCACTGCTTGGGGCAGAGACTCGCACTAATCCCGTTTACGTGGAGCCTGGAATTAAATACAGTGGTACCTCGGGTTACAGATGCTTCAGGTTACGGACTCCGCTAACCCTGAAACAGTACCTTGGGTTAAGAAGTTTGCTTCAGGATGAGCAGAAATCGTGCGGCAGCGGGAGGCCCCATTAGCTAAAGTGGTACCTCAGGTTAAGAACAGCTTCAGGTTAAAAACGGACCTCCGGAATGAATTAAGTTCTTAACCTGAGGTGCCACTGTACATGCCTTTAAGGCAGACCATTGTCCCACTTCTGTGCTTCCACCTCCTTCTTGCTTTGACAGCAAGTAATAAACAAGTCAAAATACATAACTCAAGATGGCAATAGGACACTATGCTTGTGTCCATGTTGGTGAGGCTGACACAGAAAGGGGTTGCCATAAATCAGGCATAGGCAAACTCCAGCCCTCCAGATGTTTGGGACTACAATTCCCATCATCCCTGACCACTGATCCTGTTAGCTGGGGATTATGGGAATTGTCCTAAACATCTGGAGGGCTGGAGTTTGCCTATGTCTGCCGTAAATGGTGAAGGCTTCAGGCTGGGTTGCACATGGCAGCTGAATCATCGCCGCACTGGCGCAGGAGTTTGGCATGGGTTGAGCACAAAGTCTTAATTCTGGTTCTTGCTTTGTTTTGGCAGGCAGTGAATAAGATTAGGAAGATTGCCGTTACGATCAAGAAGACTGACCAAGAGTAAGTTTCCTCCATGCTTCAATTGGAAAGGTTAAATCCACAACCTCCCTTCATTGCTGGCTCAGTTGGGTGCATGTTTTTATCGACGCTCTGCACAGATGTGTGCACCTACGTGTGTGCAAGTGGTTCTTAAATGGATTGGGTGCATGCAGTGCCCCTCTGCGGTTGGGGCATTGGCAGCATGTTTACTGCTCACTAAATTTAAGTACCATGGATTCAGCAGTAAGCTCTGGATGGATATATTGCGAAAAAAGCAGGAATGCAACAAAATGGAAAACAACATTGCAATCCCAGCATTTCATTTCTGTGCACGTCTATCCCTATCATGTAGCAATAGGTGCAAAATCTGCCCTCCCCCAAAGTCTTCCACTACAGTGGTGCCTCGCAAGACGAAATCAATTCGTTCCGCGAGTTTTTTCGTCTTGCGAAGCACGGTGTTGGAAAAGTTTTGGAAAAGCTTCAAAAATCACCAAAGTCTTCAAAAACCTCAAAAAAGGCTACCACACCGCGTGCTATGAGTTGCTCCTCGAAGTCAAGTCGCAACTGTGTTAACGGTGTTAAGAAAAAGGAAACAAACTTGCAAGACGTTTCTGTCTTGCGAAGCAAGCCCATAGGGAAAATCGTCTTGCGAAGCAGCTCAAAAAACCCTTCGTCTTGCGAGTTTTCCGTCTTGCGAGGCATTCGTCTTGCGAGGTACCACTGTATAGCTCCTTATCCCAGGGAATCACCCCCCCCCCCAAATACAGTTTCAGGTTGAGAAAGGGCAGTTTACCCTTCACCCACCTCAGTGCAAACATCAACAGAGGCCCTGCCAGAACCCTCCCTCGTCTCTGTGTGAGATGTTCAGTCCAAGGCTCATGCTAAGTCACAGACATGACAGGAGACAATTGCCATCAGAAAAGGAAACGTTGGATTTACATGTGGGATGGAGGGAGGAATGGGCTTAAGCAGCCCATTTCCTGTGTTTTGGCTTATATGGGGCTTAGCTGATTGGTAGAGCCAGTGTAGACCCATCGCCACCTTGCTTAGTTCAGGATACGGTTGGCAGCCAGGCTCTCCATTGATAATGTTCTTTGGAAAGTCTTTTCAAAAGTTTTGCTGCCTAATCTTTGGAAATGAATGTTTGGATAGCCCTATTTGGGCTCTCTTTTTTTTACATGCATTCTTAATCCCAACATTGATGGATGCAACTCCTGGGCAGGTGGAGGGCTATGCAGTTTTTTTTAAAAAAAATGTATACAGGGGGGATATGTTACCTTTCCTAGAAAAAAAAGGCTATGAAAAAATATTTGTGTAAGAAACAGCTGTTTGACAACTTCCCACCTTTTGCAAATTGCAGCAGCAAAAATTTAATGCACAGAACTTTAATGCTGGTTGACATCAGCCCTTTTTGACTGTTATCCTCCATGCAGTTAGAAACATGCAGAGGCAGAGAGGTGGGCCCCATCCCTCCTGCGACCCACTTGCAGGTGGGTGTGGGGAAGGTGTGACAAGGGGGATCTCTGTGCATGGAGGGGGCTCCGCCTGTGGTTTATCATTGCTGTTATCGATTATGTTTCTATACTACGCTTCAGCTGAGGACCACAAGGCAGTTTGCAATATAAAAACGCAATAATATGTACCATAGTAGCAAACGAAAATCATACCACCCCCGCCGCAGTTTAAAAGGTCATAGGTGTTTTAATTAGCCAAAGGCCCGGGAGTTTAGAATCCCGATTGCACAGAGTTGTTAATCAAATGGAGGCCTCTGCATAGGGTAAGCCTCCCCTCTTCACTCCTCCCCTCCAGTGTCCAGTCAGGAGGCACAGCTGATGGGTTGGGTTAGGCTGCTGGCTCGTTTCTATTCCCCCCCCCCCCCGCCCACCATGATTAATGATTGCGTGGAGGACATTGCCTGAGCTAATAGATTCCAGCTAAGAAGATACATGTTTTGGTGATGCAATTAAATCTTCAGGCAAATGCCAGTTAATCTTTAAATGAAGGAACTGTAATTAACAAGACTTCCATATAATTGACTTCTTTTTTTAAAAAAAGAAGTGTTCTTCTGTGACGGGCATGCTGTCTTTCCCAGGCGTTCAAAAACCATGCCTGATGGAAATGTTACTTTCCGTAGGCATTTTATGATGTTCATAGTAGTTCACGAGAAGTAGCAATAAGCAGGAAAGCTTGTGCCCCCGCACTACAGCCAGTGGCTGACCTAATGTGCAAAAACAGAAAGCCACCCATTTTCAAAGCAGTCGTGAGAATCACTTAACTAATTGCAGTGTTTCTTTTTTGTAGCCTAATGAGCTCATTTTAGACTTGTGCTGTGTGTGTTGCTTCTTTAGCCTCGGGGCTGGCTATTGCTCCAGAGCACTTTGAGAGCAGGCAAGAAATGGCTCCATCTTTTCCTTCTCTGCAGGGAGCTGCGGAGCCTGCTGGAGAAGTGTGCAAGCACAGCCTTGAGCTCGAAGCTGATTTCCCACCAGAAGGAGTTCTTTGCCAAGATGGTGGTGGATGCCGTCATGATGCTGGACGAGTTGCTGCAGATCAAAATGATTGGGATCAAGAAGGTGCAGGGAGGAGCCCTGGAGGTAAAGCCCCTGGCCTCCTAAAGTTCCCTTCGGCTCAGAGGAGTCTAGGCTGGAATTCCTTTCCAAGTCTAAAAAGGGTGGAGAACATAAGATGAGGCTGCTGGATCAGGCCGGTGGCCTGTCTTGTTCTTGCCCTGGCCAACCAGGTGTCTGTGGGAAACCCTGCAATCTGACCTCCCAAGACCGCTGTTCAGGTAGCGAGCAAACTGGGAGCTGTTGGCAAAGTTCGAGCAACTGATGGAGAAAGGGAATGATAGTAGATCATGGGAGTGCGAGGAGGAAAACGAAAGGATAAAATCACTTTGGGTGATGTCCAGTCTTAGTCAAAGATGATGATGGCGATGATTATACCACCCTTCACCTGTAGATCTCAGGGTGGTTCACAACAAAGAAATACAAGATTCAAAACAAAATACGTAATAAAAACAAGAACAGTAACTCCCCCCACTTCTTTAACAGGCCCATCACTACACACCATGTGGCTTTCAAGAATTATTTCTATCTTTTCCTCCCTCTAAGAAGCCAGGCTGCTGCCCTTAAAAAATAGTCATAATCACAGAATTTATATACCGCTTGATTGTAAAAAGCTTAAAAGTTGTTTACAAAAGATGCAACTAAAATCAAGAAAAAATTCCAACCATACTTTAAAACATATGAAAGTTAAAATAGGGTAATAGATTAATATTATCTCAGCTTTCTAAGCATCTGGGTAGTTTTGTCTAAACAAGAATTTTTTTTGCAGGCACCAGAAAGAGGACAGTGAAGGCCTTGCTTGCTTCATAGAGCACACCCTTTGAAATTAATAGACAAGTCCATTGACTTTGCAGGGTCTATGGTACAATTTAGTTGGATGCACTAAGGCTGCATTCCTGTACGCATGTAATTGAAAGTGAGCCCCACTGAACTCAGCGGGGCTTCCTCTTGAGTAAATAAGAGCAAGACCTAAGTAGGAACCAACGGAAGGTTGCCTGCCATCTGAGAGCGGGCGTGAGGAGTGAAATGACCTTGCCTTTCCTGCAGGATTCCCAACTGGTGGCAGGAGTTGCCTTCAAGAAGACCTTCTCTTACGCCGGCTTTGAGATGCAGCCCAAGAAGTATGAGTCCCCCAGGATCGCTCTGCTCAACATTGAGCTGGAGCTGAAGGCAGAGAAGGACAATGCTGAAGTCAGAGTCCACACTGTGCAGGTAAAGGCTCAGAACCGCTTGGGGAGAGAAGCTGTGAAAATGTAACATCTTGCCAAAAGAGCCGTGTGCCTTGCGGGGTAATCTTTGACTTCCATGCAGCATTTGGCCAAGTTGATAGTTGGAACCTCATTACCTAACCCAGAGCTCTCCAAGCTTTGTCACGATATGTTAATGTGTTGGCTGCAGTGTGTAGGTTTGCTGCACGAACGCTCCCTGCACGCTGCGGTTTGCTAGTAAAACTCTGCCATGAATGATGCGTGTATAAAAAGTGTGTCACCAACATGAAAAGCTTGGAAAGTTCTTCTATAAGGAGCACCTCGGTTCAAGGGACTGTGAGCACAGCAGAGGACTGCAGAATGGTTGCAGCCGCCTTGGACAAAGGAAGCGGCCTTGTAGTGAATCAGACCATTGGCCCATCTAGTTCAGTACTGGCTACACTGACCGGCAGCTGCTCTCCAGGGTTTCAGGCAGGGTTCTCTCCCGGCCCCACCTGCAGATGCCAGGGATTGAACCTGGGGCATTCTGCATGCAAAGCAGACTCTCTACCACTGAGTTTTGGCCCTTCCCATCCTTTCTCTTCTGCCCTCACCCTGTCCCCATAGGGTGGCAGCTGCCCAACAAGGCAGCTTCTTGGGTGGGCAAGAGCAATGGAGAAGGGTGCTGATGTAATAGATAGATAGATATACCTTTTATTGGCATCACGTACAACATCCAAAGCAAATCAGTACAGAATTACCACTTCCCCAGTGGCACAAAACATTTGCTAAAAGAAAAGAGGCAGAGCAGTCTATCGTCACATCTCTTGGTCTCCAGGAAGATCAGACATCTGCAGTGTATTTTGACGACAAAAAAACCAACTAGAGATATTTTGCCACTAACTTGGTGAGCTCCTGATCATTCCCCGGTAATAGAAAATGTATGACCCCTGACTCTGGTTTCCATTTGGGGATACAGAGTTGATCTAGAAATTGCTGGTGGAGATCAGCATATAGTTTACAATGGAGAACCATATGTGTGAGGGTTTCCACCAGGTGGTCTTCACATGGGTGCTGATGTGGGCACCCACCTTCCAGCAGCTAACTGGTGCCACCTCTGTGACGGAAGATCTAAAACCAATGGTTGGGGAACGCTTCTAAATGTGCACACCTTGGATGAACATTGGTGCCTCTGATCCTGTTTCCATGTTGAGATTTACTGTATTGGCAGAATTGTCATTCTCATAACGCCCTTTGCAGTAGATAACTACGTTGGCACTGTACCCCACCCTTGTTTCTTTTTATTTTAAGCCAAGCAGATTCCCCCCCCCCCCTTCGGCTAAAGAAACAGCACCGATAGCTTCTTGCCTAAATCTCCCTCTGCAGGATTACCAGGCCATCGTGGACGCCGAGTGGAACATCTTGTACGACAAGCTTGATAAGCTGCACAAGTCAGGGGCCAAAGTCATCCTCTCTAAGCTTCCGATTGGCGACGTGGCTACCCAGTACTTTGCTGACCGGGACATGTTCTGTGCCGGCCGAGTCCCTGAAGAAGATCTCAAGAGGACCATGATGGTGAGGTTTCCCTTGTTCACTTTCCCAGGTTGTTGGCCAGGTGCTTGGGGCTGCCCTGCCTATGCAACCAGCCTGAGCAGTTTCCTTGGGCGGCAGCCCTGTTAGAGGAACTGGTGAAGCAGCACAGGAGAGAGAAAGGTAGGCCTGGACCCCTTGCAGGTCGCTAGTTGCTGAGCTCAGTTCTTGGACATTGAGCGCAGCTGCAGGGAGCAGCAAAACGCCTGTACAGTGGTACCTCTCGTTGCGAACGGGATCCGTTCCGGAGGCCCGTTCACAACCTGACCAGAACACAACCCGCGTCTGCGCGGGTTGCGATTCGCCGCTTCTGCACATGCACGTGACATCATTTTGCGTGTCTGCGCATGCGCGAGCGGCAAACCCGGAAGTAACCCGTTCCGTTACTTCCGGGTCGCCACGGGACACAACCTGAAAACGCTCAACCTGAAGCAAACGTAACATGAGGTATGACTGTATGCGATTCTGTTACCATGGAACAGAATGTCTTCCACTGCCCGTTTTTTGTGCTTGAAATTGTGAGGGGTGTGGGTGTGCGCCTCCCAACATTTATTGTTCCTTTATTGCAATTTGCAATGGCTTCTCATGCTATCCCCTGCCATTTGTTTAGGGTTTATTGCCTTGATTAATCCTAGGACATTGAGGGATGCCGTTTTTAATATAAAGCTTGGGACCAGTTTACTTGCAGGATCACCTTACTGGTTATATACTCACTCGACTGCTTCGATCTGCAGAACTGGCGCTCTTTACAGGTGCCTCACGGTACTTGCTCTGCATTTATAAGAAATAGATCCTCTAGTGTGGCATCACCAACACTTTGGAACTCCCTGTTTAATTCTGATAAAGAATTTTGCAACACTGCCCTGTTAAAGGGGTAAAGAGTGCTTTGTTATTACCATATTGGCCCGAATATAAGCCACACTCCCCCCCCCCCCCCAAATTCTGACCGTAAAAATTTAAAGTGCGGCTTAAACTTGCGACATTACAAAAATTGGCTTTTACGATATCGCTGCTGAAACAGACATATGGTAAAACGGAACATTTGCCATTTCCAGGCGTGAGTGTCTGTGGAATTTTAAGGGAGTGGCTTATATTCGGGTATTGTCCCCCCCCCCCCCCCCCGAATTTTAAAGGTGCAGCTTATTTGCGGGTGTGGCTTGTATTCGGGCCAATACGGTATTTATTGAATTTATATCCTGACCTTCCAAAGCACCCCAGGCCATTGATGTGGAATGAATAAGTCAACGCAACAGACAGACTAATAGGCACTATTGTTTCGTAGTGATACTTATATATGAAAATGACATTCTCATAATGGGGGGTGGAGGGAGCGGAGCAGCAAACCTAGTCAACAGAGCTCGGATTTTCGCTTGTTTGATGCTAGATCAGTAGTTCTCTAAAATGGTACTCTTTCCCCATGCACTGTAGGCCTGCGGTGGATCCATTCAGACCAGTGTAAACTCCCTGACCGATGAGGTCCTTGGGCGTTGCGACCTCTTTGAGGAGACTCAGATTGGAGGCGACAGGTAAAGGCAGCCTGGCCAGGATGGCGGAGGCACGGGACAAGCTTTGGAGTTGCCTTGCTTGCTTTTAATTCACACACATTTGGGGGGTTTCTTGAGGTGGTTGGACGTAAATATGGTTCTGAATGTGCCCTTTCCTCAAGAGGGCATCTTCTAAGGCGTGGCGCGGCTGTGATCCCCATGGACACTAAGACACGCTTCCCCCTTTCTCTGGCAGGTACAACTTCTTCACAGGCTGCCCGAAGGCCAAGACCTGCACGATAATCCTGCGTGGAGGGGCGGAGCAGTTCATGGAGGAGACGGAGCGTTCTCTCCACGATGCCATCATGATTGTTAGGAGAGCAATCAAGGTGCGGGTTGAGCAGCTAGGCTAACTTGGGGTTCCGTAGCCCTCCTGGATGTCTTGATCAGCCATAGATCATGGCCCAGCCAGAGGGGCTCCTGTAAACTGGGAGTGTCTCTCCTCTGCCTTCCCAGTTCAGATGTGCCACAGCTTAAGGTGCAGGACCACCTGCCTGTCAATCATCTGACATCATAGTGATGCGGGTGGGGGAGGCGGGAGATAGCCAAATCCAGCAGAGAGCAGGATTGAACTTCCTGCATGTCAGCTGATGCACTGGGAGTTAAGTTCTGCTTGGTCACTGTGTGAGCAGCCGATCAAGCCACAGCGCTACCTTTTGGACCTCACCTGGAACACCGTCTAGTTCTTGATGCCACAGTTGTAAGAAGGGTATTGATAAGCTGGAATGTATGTAGAGGAGATGATAAAGGAGCTGGGTACAGTGGACTCTTGCGTTGCAAACGTGATCCGTGCGGGATGCACGTTCGCAACCTGCAGCGGTGCGTCTGCACACGTGTGGGTTGCAATTTGGTGCTTCTGCGCATGCACAAAGCGTGATTTAGTGTTTCTGCGCATGCGCGACCCCCAAAACCCGGTTCCGATACTTCCGGGTTTCGGCGGGTCCGTAACCCGAAAAAACGCAACCTGAAGCGTCTGCAACCCGAGGTATGACTGTATGTTTAGCCTGGAATAGAAGAGACCAAGAGGAGATATGATAGCCATCTTCAAATCTCTAAAAGGCTGTCCCATGGAAGATGGAGCAAACTTGTTTTCTGCTGCTCCGGAGGGTTGGACCTGAACCAATGGATTTGAGATGCAAGAAAGGAGATTCTGACTAAACATAAGGAAGACCTTTCTGACTGTAATTACTGTTGAACTCTGGAATGGTCTCCCTTAGAAGGTGGTGGATTCTTTTTCCTTAGAGGGTTTTCGGCAGAGGATCAATGGCCATCTGTCAGGGGTGCTTTAGCTGAGATTTCCACATTGCAGGGGGTTGGACTAGATGACCCTTGGTTCCCTTCCAACTCTACAAATCTCTGATTCCTTGGCTGTTCCAGAAAGCCTCTTCCAAAATTCTGCCGCTTTCACTTAACCCATGTGTGGCATGTGGAGCCTTTGGATAGCTTGTCTTCGTGGTAGAAGGTTTTTTTGGCTGGGTGGGGAACTGGGGGTGGGTAGATTTCTGGGCTTTGTATTGCCATGAGGATTGGGGTTGTAAATGGGGCAGGAGAAGGCAGGCAGGCAGGCGAGCTGCAGGGAAGCTGTTGTGTGACATGCATAGAAATCCACACACACACAGCTCCCTCTCATCTCTGAGCTTTGGCAAACAGCTCTTCTCACGCATCCCTACCTCAAGAGCTGGAAACACGTATCCTTGGAAACAGGACTCCAAAGGATCCTGCGTGGGGGGAGCACAGAGCCCTTTGCTGGGACCCAAAGGACCAGCTGTGGCATCAAAACGAGGCTCTCTGCAGATGAAAGTCTGGCCACCTGGACCTTCTTGAGAGCCATCTGCTCCTCCCAGCAGCACCTCAGTCTGTTGTTTGCTGAAGCAAGCTGGGAATGGTGGAGACGTGGCCAAGCGATCAAACAGCCAAAGAGCCCTTCAGTGAGAGTGGCTGCCTTCTGGCTACTGGCGTCCCCCAAAGCAGCCTCTCTGTTCGTGTCCGCCACATGCCAGAGGATGCTGGAACTGCAGCCTGTTGGCCCCACGTCTCGTCTAAGGAGAGCAGCAAAGCTGTCAGTCTGTTGCTGCGTCTTGGGCAGGCTTTATGCGTGACTTCAGCACTCCCCTAAAAACGTGAAATCTTGCAGGCACAGCGTGGGAGGGAACCTCGATTTCAGCTTTCTCCCGAAGACGCTGACTGCCGCGTAATGTGTGAATGGACTCTCCAGTGGTATTGTAAAGGGACTTTTGCTAACAGAGTTCCCTAAACTCTGGGTCAGGTGTGCTCTTCCCATTTTCTTTTCGATGCAGCCTAACATCTGCAGTCCAGGGAGCTCCCAGAGCTCAAGAAGTTCAGCGGGGATCCTGCATCCTTTGTTAAAATAATATACAGGGAGTCCTGGCTATACCACATATTTTTAGAACACGCTAGCAATAATCTATCTTTGTGGATTGCTAACCATGAATTTATCCCACTCTTAGTCTTTCCATGCTGAATTAGCCTTACTGAATGTTATTTTGTTGTGTTTTTTGATTTGGTGTACGTGGTTTAGGGAATCTTTATTAAATGTACTAAGTACAGTAAATACTCCATGTCTGCTTTTAAAGTATGCAAAACGTGAGCTAGTTTTGCATATCATTCTCTGCATGGATTTCAGATTTCTTTAGCTTTGCATTACACGCCAGCTGTGCCTCCCTCTCCCTGCCAGCAGGCTGGTGGATAGCATTGGCTTGTGTGAACTCGACAGACGTGCCTTCGCTCCTTCCAAACAGTGTCAGCCAGATCCGTGCGAGGCAAGCTGCCAGTGGCGTCTATGAGAACAGCATAAATTAGACCTGTTGCGATAGCTGACTTTTTTTTTTTTTTTGAGAGAGAGAGGTGACCTTTCCCCGCTCAATTGTGTGCTTCCAGAATGACTCTGTCGTCGCTGGTGGTGGAGCTATAGAAATGGAGGTCTCCAAGTACCTTCGAGACTATTCCAGGACCATTCCAGGCAAGCAGCAGCTGCTGATTGGAGCCTATGCCAAAGCCCTGGAGATCATTCCGCGGCAGCTCTGCGACAACGCCGGTTTCGATGCCACCAACATCCTCAACAAACTCCGAGCCAAGCACGCCCAGGTGAGCTACCTTAGCCAGGCTTGCAGGGGCCGTTCTGCGGCCTTTTCAGAGCAGCAGATTCCACTTCTATCACTTCCCAGCAGTGGGCAGGTTGGATACTGCTGCATCTTCATGGCAGGCTTCCTGGTGGTTCTGCCTCAGGGTAGATAGGAACTACATGCTGCTTCTCTTCTCGTTGCATGCAAGCACAAAAGTCAAGGTCCACAACGTTTTCCTTTTATTTACTTAATGAAATTTGCGTGCTGCATCAACTCATCAGTGGGTTACAAAGAATGTGGAATATGTATATAAATTTCTACGCCAGTTTCCTAAACATGGGTCTCAGTTTGTTTTTGTACTACAATTCCCACCATCCCTGCTAGCTAGGGATGAAGGGAGTTGTAGTCCAAGAGCAACTGGAGAGCCAAGTTTGGGAAACACTGGTGTAGAGCAACTTGAAATAAAACTTGATATGGACAAAGCAATAGCACAATATTATGTTGTATAATATATAGGCAACTCCCCATTTACGCGAGGGTTACTTTCTGAAGCACCACGTGTTTTAAGTGAAACCACGTATATTGGGAACACCCTTGAAAAAGCCTGCAAACACCACATTCTCCCTCCAAACCTTGCTCAGACTCCCAGCTCTCCACCAGCCACAAAGGTTGGCGCAAGGGCTCGTAGGATTACGAGGTGCTGTTTTTGCGCCACTTTTGGTGTTTCCGTGCTCTTTTAGGGCTGGTTTGTGTGCCCCTCATTTCCGTGCCCCTCCTATGTTCACGGTGATGCACGAATGCCCTGGGAAGGTGCATAAATGCCTGTATGGACATTACAGTTATGCTGCCATTGGGCTGGAGGGGGGAGCCAGGTTAGTGGGGGCAGAGTTAAGGGGCCGCCGCTTGACCTCCTCACCGGGTGTGTTCTGTCTGCCCCTCAGGGTGGCAAGTGGTACGGCGTAGATGTGAACAACGAAGACATTGCTGACAACTTTGTGGCCTGTGTGTGGGAGCCGGCAGTCGTGCGCATCAACGCCCTGACAGCGGCATCCGAGGCCGCCTGCCTTATCGTGTCTGTGGACGAGACCATCAAGAACCCCCGCTCCACGGTAGACGCCCCTCCTCCGGGCCGCGGCAGAGGGCGAGGCCGGCCCCATAACCACTGAGGGGCAGACGTCGCCAGCAGCGCAAGACACGGGGAGCCCCTCTCTTAACAGGACCCGGTCCCAGGACCCCTTAGAAAAATGCTTTCCCCATTGGCAGTCCTCAAACAACCTTCACACTGGGGGGAAAGGGAGAGCGAGGCGCTCGCAGTATTGCTGCTCTGCTCCCACTGGGTCTCCTCCTTCCGTAGTCTATGAAACGGGAGAAAACTCTGGGAAATCCCAGACGGTGCGCCCTCCAACGTTCAGGTCCAGCCATCCTTCGTGGTTCCAGACCTTTCTCCCCTCCTGGGTTTCTCCATATCCTTCAACTTCTACTCTCAAGGGGCCCCCCTGGATCTCTGCATTGCTGGCACGGCGCTTGTCTGCTAAAGGAGCTAGGAATGTGTTGTATTTATTGGTGGTGTTTTTTTTCTACTGGGGGTTCAAACCCAGCCATGAACACAATAAACAATTTAAAAAACACGCAGTTCATTGCCTGTCTTCTGTACCACACTCCTTTGTCGTTACTCGAACCTTCCTCGGGGAAAACTGTCGACAGGTGGAGGTTTTGAAACGTAATTTGTGGCCCATGAGAGAAAGAGTACACACCTGGGCATTTGCCTGGTGTGACAGCTTGTTTAAAATCCTGTATATGGAACCAAGAACGCTTCTCTGTGGCCCATGAGCACTCCAGATTCCTGAATCATCATTCACCTAAAAGTTAACAGTTAAAAGTTACAACGTTTTCTTCCACCCAGTAATCTTGCAGTTGCTAGGATGGTATTCTTCAACCACCTGGGTGAACATGAAGGCTTTTAAATCCCTCCTGAAAGTTTCTAATGATGGAGGAAGGTGCACCTCAATAGGCTTGGGCAATTTGTACTGCCAGGTATACAGTAGGCTCCTTTGAACTTAGGTAAAGGTAAAGGGACCCCTGATCATTAGGTCTAGTCATGACTGACTCTGGGGTTGCGGCACTCATCTCACTTTATTGGCCAAGGGTTCTGGCGTACAGCTTCCGGGTCATGTGGCCAGCATGACTAAGCCGCTTCTGGCGAACCAGAGCAGCACACAGAAACGCCGTTTACCTTCCCGCCGGAGCGGTACCTATTTATCTACTTGCACTTTGACGTGCTTTCGAACTGCTAGGTTGGCAGGAGCAGGGACCGAGCAACGGGAGCTCACCCCGTCGTGGGGATTCGAACCGCCGACCTTCTGATTGGCAAGTCCTAGTCTCTGTGGTTTAACCCACAGCGCCACCTGTGTCCCTTCCTTTGAACTTAGGCAGGTGTCAATCTCATGATGATTGACAAGGGGTGGTTACACATGGCCTTGCTGGTGGTGGTGGTTCAGAAGAGGAACATAGTGTTCCACCTCTTAGGCCAGCCCTGCTTATTCTCCTGTGTGGGGTTCCTTGCTAGTGTTCAAAAATTGTTTGCATCCTTCTGTCTCAAGAGACAATGGAGCATGCCTCGAGGGGTGAAGTCAAACAGCTGCATTAATAAATCTGGGAAGGTAGCCCATCTAGGAGAAGGAAAACTGGCTTGTGGAGAGATATCTCAAATATAAGTTGTGTAATTCCTGGATACATGCAAGGAGGGGATGGGTGATTAATAATGGTATCAGTTGAGCCAGCTCATAACATTGAGTATATTCACCTGTACATCTGCTGACACAAGTATGAATTCCTGCAGCGCTACTCTAAATTCTGCAGCCTGCAAAACACACAAATTTAGCAGATTTCCATACTTTGCATTACCTCTGCCATTTTTACTGCTTTTTACAATTCTGGGTTTCTGTGATGCAAGAGGAGTGGGTAGGCACTGACCCCCCTCCTGCAGAAATCTTCAGACTGCTCTCCCAAACTCCCATTTCAAATCTCCCGTTAGCTGCCACGATCTTAGCGTTTTCTGAGCGCATCTTTCCGACTAGAAGCATTTGCATTCAAGTAAATAAAGCAAGCGGAGTTTCTCAGACAGCCCAGCCCCAGAGAATCTCTGCACGTTGTGCAGAATCACAACATAACACAGCTGTGTGTACATAGGAGCAGTTTGCATGCACATTGATTTGGGTTGCATAAAGGGGGCGTGTGTCATTTTCCAAACTTGCAATTGCTCCTCCGGATTTTTATTTTTGGCTGTGTAGGTGGAGCTGGCGAAAGAACAACTGGGATATGAGCATGTTTGTAAGCGCAGCAGGAATGTGTCCCCAAAGAGGTGCGGTGAGGGAAGAGAGAGCTATCCATGGCTATTTCCCATCATGGCTATGCTCTTTTCTCCATAGTTGAAGGCAGCAATGCTTCTGAATGCAGGTCACTGGATCCACAGTTGGGGAGAGTTGCGCTCGTGCTCGGATCCTGCCTGCCAGTGTCCCACAGGCATCTGTTTGGCCACTGTAAGGACAGGCTGCTGCAGTAGATGGAACATGGGCTGGATCCTGCAGGTCTCTTCTTTTGACCTTGTGGGTCAAAGAGTACCAATAAATTGTCATTGGAGTCACCACTCTGGGTGTCCTAAAGAGTTGTTTTTCCAATAATTTTATTGTTCCAGTCTCTGCAAGCCTCCACATTGAGGTTGAGTTTGTTTGGGTTTTTAACAAGGAAGCAGTATAAACATTTTATGAAATAAAGTTGTTGTTGTTGTTATTTCAACTTGCGGAACTCATCATGCAAAAGGCTGGGCTGGATGAATCCCAAACCGGAATTAGGATTGCTGGAAGAAAACATAAACAACCTCAGATATGCAGATGACACAACCTTGATGGCAGAAAGTGAGGAGGAATTAAAGAACCTTTTAATGAGGGTGAAAGAGGAGAGCGCAAAATATGGTCTGAAGCTCAACATAAAAAACCCCGAATAGTTAAAGCCATGGTTTTCCCAGTAGTGATGTATGGAAGTGAGAGCTGGACCATCAAGAAGGCTGATCGCCGAAGAATGGATGCTTTTGAATTCTGGTGCTGGAGGAGACTCTTGAGAGTCCCATGGACTGCAAGAAGATCCAACCTCTCCATTCTGAAGGAAATCAGCCCTGAGTGCTCACTGGAAGGACAGATCCTGAAGCTGAGGCTCCAATACTTTGGCCACCTCATGAGAAGAGAAGACTCCCTGGAAAAGACCCGGATGTTGGGAAAGATGGAGGGCACAAGGAGAAGGGGACAACAGAGGACGAGATGGTTGGACAGTGTTCTCGAAGCTACCAGCATGAGTTTGACCAAACTGCGGGAGGCAGTGGAAGACAGGAGTGCCTAGCGTGCTCTGATCCATGGGGTTGGACACGACTAAACAACAACAACAACAACAACAACATGATTTAGTGCTTCTGTGCATGTGCGACTGCCGAAACCTGGAAGTAACCTGTTCCGGTACTTCCGGGTTTCAGCTGTCCACAACCCAAAAAATTGCAACCTGAAGCGTCTGTAACCTGAGGTATGACTGTATAATGAAAGCACCAGGCGAACTTCTCTGGGGAGAGCATTCCACAGACGGGGAGCCACTGCAGAAAAGGCCCTGTTCTCGTGTTGCCATCCTCCAGACCTCTCGAGGAGGAGACACACGAAGGAGTGCCTCAGAAGATGATCTCAGGGTCTGGGTAGGTTCATATGGAAAGAGGCGGTCCTTGAGGTATTGCAGTCCTGAGCTCTTTAAGGCTTTATAGTCAAAACCAGCACTTTGAATTGGTAGCCAGTGCAGTCAGACCAGGATCGGTGTAAGACTAGGGGTTGGCAACCTGCAGCCCATGGGCCAAAAGCGGCCCACGGGGGTTGTTTAAACGGCCCACGAGCTACCCGCTTGGTGAGTCTGTGCTGTGCTAAACCGGCACAGCGCGGAGCGGGGACTTGCTTCCACGGCCCCGAAAATCGCGTCTACGCAGACGCAATCTGGCCCATGGAGCAATCTCCATGGGAGTGAACCGGCCCAGACAAGGTTAACCTTGCCAACCTCTGGTGTAAGATACTCAGCCCATCTTGCCCTGGTGAATTCTGCACCAGCTGAAGTTTCTGAACAGTCTTCAGACGCAGCCCTACGTATAACGCAAAGCACGCTTTTCTGTATTCTGCAGGAACTCGCTGTGTCGACAGCCTCAGGTTTTGAGCTGGCACGAGGTGTTCTTTTCCCTCTGTTCCTCGTTTTTGTTTTTTTATTATTCAGGAAGCAAATTGCCTGTGCTAATTGTCAATTTGTACCGAATCATTTCCAGCTTCTTTCCCCGGTTCCTTTGAAGGCCTGGCTTATTTAGCAGGTCATTAAAATTGCGCATTCCGGCTAATGAAGCTCCATTTAGATTCTGCTCTTGTGGCTTGTCGTCCTCGGCTCCTGGGAGTGGGCGTGATTGCGCAGTGAAACTCCTGCAGGGGCGCAGGAGATGAACGATTGCGTTGCCACGAGAAGAGATCCCTTCTGCTAGGATGCAAAGCTGCAGGTGCTCTCGGGCCCCCCTTACCTGTCCTCCATAAAAAACCTGCCCAGATTTTGCTCCCTGAAGTGATGATACTTAAAAAAACAACCAAAAAACACAAAGTTGCTAGTACACAGAATAACTTGAGTTTTGCCTCGGTACCGGTAGACCTGAAGGAGCATCTCCACCCCCATTGTTCTGCCCGGACACTGAGGTCCAGCTCCGAGGGCCTTCTGGTGGTTCCCTCCCTGCGAGAAGTGAAGCTACAGGGAACCAGGCAGAGGGCCTTCTCGGTGGTGGCACCCACCCTGTGGAACGCCCTCCCATCAGATGTCAAGGAAATAAACAACTATCTGACTTTTAGAAGGCATCTGAAGGCAGCCCTCTACAGGGAAGTATGTCATGTTTGAAGTTTTGTTCTGTTTTTAGTCCTCTGTTAGGAGCCGCCCAGAGTGGCTGGGGAAACCCAGCCAGATGGGCGGGGTATAAACAATTTTCGAATTTATTTACGATAATCTTTATTGTCATTGTCCCATACAGAACAACAAAATTGGAAAAAAATCTACACCAGACATTCAGAAACCAACAAGCCTGCTATCCCGGCTATCCCAGCCTGGTTAACCCCCTAAAAACTCTGATAACTAAATACAATATACTCCCACAGAGACTACCTTACACTGCGTTCAAAACCAAAATCGCATTTGGATAGAAACTGTTTCTCAGGCGACTAATCCTGGTCTTTATAACCCTGTGCCTTCTTCCAGAATCAGAAGCTGAAAGAGATAGTTTCCAGGGTGTGCACTATCCTGCGCTATCTCTGCAGCGTTCTTATGGCACCTGGAAGCATAGATTTGATCCAAGGTGGGAAGAGTGCACCCAATTATTCTCTCCGCAGTCTTTACAACCCTGGACAGCATTGTTTTTCCCCTGACCGTGCAGCTCCCAAACCACACACAGAGACCATAAGTTAATACACTCTCCACAGTATGGTCTCTGTGTGTGGTTTGGGAGTTGCACAGTCAGGGAAAAAACAATGCTGTCCAGGGTTGTAAAGACAGCAGTTAATGATAAATAAATCATCATCATCATCATCCCCCCGATCTCAAATCCTGTTCTTGAATCTCTGGAGATTCAGAAGCATTGGTGACTCCCAACTGTAGCAGCAAAGCGTAGCTAGAAGCCATGGATCGAATCTCCTCCACATTCTTCTGCCTGGCCATGCGGCAAAGAGGATGGTAGACTAAATGGGCCCCCTTTGGCCTGATTCTGCACTGCTCTCCTTGCTTCCCTTTGAAACGCTGCCCGCCATCTGCAGGCTTCTAAAGTATTTTATAAATATTAGCATACCTGTTAGGAATAATTAGAACTGATTTTGTTAAAAGAGCGTTTTGCCAGATTAATTAGAGATGCCTTTCTGGGAGGCTGGAAAGACTTCTGTCTAATTGCTTCAGGCAAATTTCCCGTACCAAGATCCCTGGGAGTGAGACTCGCTGAAGCCAACGGCGAAGACTGCTGTGTGGCGAAGGATGGGACTGTGTTGTAAAGGTTGCAGTCCTTATTGAGAAGCTTTGTGCTTGGGGCAATGGAACAAGGCATGAAAGGTTATGCCTGTAGCATCAGAGGGCAGGTAAGGGCTTGGGTGATGGAGTACAAACACAATTTGTGCAAACACATACAGACAAAGTTCCCCGCACATAGAAAGCTAGCAGGCTGGAAATACTTTAGCCTGGATTTCTACATACAGGAATTAGGATGGGGACAGAGGAGACTATTCTATTATGTGACCCCCCAACCTGCCAGTCCAGGAAAAAGCTTACTGTCCACTGAGAACTCAGCCAAAGCGTTCTGTGTGAACGTGAAAGCTTGCATACCTTATCATGAACACCTCTAGGTCATCATTATATATATAACCAGGCCTTTGGTTGATCTTATTGACATCCAGCACCCTTTTAGAATGTGGCTTTTTTGGGGGAGGGGGGGTGTTATTAGGTTACTGCTTTTGGTTTGATTTTATGTTGTGGTCTTGTTGTGAACCACCCTGAGACCTCCAGGTACAGGGCGGTGTATAAGTTGAAAACAACAACAACTTTATTTCATAAAATGTATACACCGCTTCATTGTTAAAAATCAAACGAACTCAACCTCAATGTGGAGGCTTGCAGAGACCGGAACAATAAAATTATTGATAAAAACAACTCTTTAGGACACCCAGAGTAGTGACTCCAATGACAATTTTGTTGTTGTTTAGTCGTTTAGTCGTGTCTGACTCTTCGTGACCTCCTGGACCAGAGCACGCCAGGCCCTCCTGTCTTCCACTGCCTCCCGCAGTTTGGTCAAACTCATGCTGGTAGCTTCGAGAACACTATCCAACCATCTCATCCTCTGTCGTCCCCTTCTCCTTGTGCCCTCCATCTTTCCCAACATCAGGGTCTTTTCCAGGTAGTCTTCTCTTCTCATGAGGTGGCCAAAGTATTGGAGCCTCAGCTTCAGGATCTGTCCTTCCAGTGAGCACTCATGGCTGATTTCCTTAAGAATGGATGCGTTTGATCTTCTTGCAGCCCATGGGACTCTCAAGAGTCTCCTCCAGCACCATAATTCAAAAGCATCCATTCTTCGGCGATCAGCCTTCTTTATGGTCCAGCTCTCACTTCCATACATCACTGCCAGTACAGGAACAGTCGTGGCTGACTCTGGGGTTGCGGCGCTCATCTCGCTTTATTGGCCGAGGGAACTGGCGTACAGCTTCCGGGTCATGTGGCCAGCAAGACTAAGCTGCTTCTGGCGAACCAGAGCAGCGCACGGAAACGCCGTTTACCTTCCCGCCGGAGTGGTACCTATTTATCTACTTGCACTTTAACGTGCTTTCGAACTGCTAGGTTGGCAGGAGCAGGGACCCAGCAATGGGAGCTCACCCCGTCACGGGGATTCGAACCGCCGACCTTCTGATCGGCAAGTCCTAGGCTCTGTGGTTTAACCCACAGTGCCACCCACATCCCATATATATATATATATATGCATGCTGATTTTGTGGATTTTTGTTGTTCTAAGGAAGCAGTTCAGCTACGTGGTTTTACTCTACTAGGCAGCAATTATTTCCTGGTCCTACACAGGAAGTGTTGTTATAGCCATGATACTTTTTAGGATAAAAGATGTAGACTGTTTTCTGAAGGAACAGTGCAGGTGGTTGCATGCATTTGCGAGTTTAACATCTCCCCAAAGCAGCACACTTAGATCGATTGCCGTTCAGCTCGGGTGCGTGTGGTGCGATGCTCAGCCAAGGGAGAACGTAACCAAGGGAACAGCCCATCAGCTAAGAAAATCCATACTTCTCTTGACATTCCTCTTAAAAAGTAAGCTTAGTTTTTCCTAAAAGGTGCTTGGTTTTGTGACACCCTCTCCATGCCAACAGAGCAGCAGGCTGCTCTTTCTTGATTTAAATCAGCATTTCCCAAACTTGGGTATCCAACTGTTTTGGGACTACAACTCCCATCTTCCCTAGCTAGCAGGACCAGTGGTCAGGGATGATGGGAACTCTAGTCCAAAACAGTTGGAGACCCAAGTTTGTGAATCCTTGATTTAAATTCTCCGCATTGGACCTGCCCCAAGGTGAAAGACTTCTGGGAAAAGATTTATAATGAATTGGAAAAAAATGTTGTAATATACATTTATAAAGAAACCAGAGGCCTTTCTTCTTGGAATAACAGGTTTGGAATTGCCCAAGAAAGATGTTAAATTATTTTTGTATGCCACAACTGCTGCTCGAATTTTACTAGCTAAAAAGTGGAAAACGCAAGAATTACCAACAGTGGAAGAATGGCAGATGAAGATGATGGATTTTTCGGAGCTAGCCGACCTAACCGAAAGAGTCCGCAACCAGGAGGAGGAGTATCAGGAAGAATGGACAAAATTTAATGATTATTTAGTTAAACATGTTAAGTTAAATTAATTGGAAACAGCTTGCAGATACTTAATTGGTTTAGGATTTTATATAAGTTAAGTGATGAATTAATATATTTAATTTCAAAATGAAAAGATTTAAGGATGTTAATCTTCAAGTTAAGTTTTATAAGAACTGTGATTTGGAAAACTGTTAAAAGGATTTACACTGAAATTCAACCAAGGGGAAGCGAGGAAGTCACTTAACAATGTTAATAAGTGTAATATTTAATAAGGTGATGATTTATGTTTGTGTTTTTTTTGTTTGTTTATAATTATGTGAAAATCAATAAAAAGATTTGGAAAAATAATAATACATTCTTGTCAATGGACCATCAATTTTGCTTTGAATTTAGCTTTTGGCAAAATTTGGGAACGGTCTGGATCAGCACAGAGATACCCCTTTCCTTCCTTGTTAAAGCCAGATTGATTTCATGTGAATACAGACACCTTTCCCTATAGAAAGCAGCCTGGACCCTGATATCCTAATCTGATGCCGATCTCTACATACCACCTTTGAGAGAGGTCTGGAGGGTGGTGTCAAGAGAAAGGGCCTTTTTAGTGGTGCCAAATGTTCTTCCCAGGGAGACCTGCCTGACATTGACCTTGCCACCATTTTGACGCCAGGAAAAGCTATTTTCGTGGACGTTTAGGCCAGAGCTTTCCAGAGTTGCTCTTGTGCCTGACCTGGAGATACGAAGAATCAAACATGGGCACCTTCTGCATTCAAAGCAGATGCTCTCCGCGTCCCCAAGCCAAAGCCCTTCTCCGTGTCCGCAGGCTTGTCATGAGGCCTCCCCTGCCCTATATGAAACCACAAAACACCTCCCCTGCAGAGTTGTCACGAAGAATATCCATCATGCCGGACATGTTCCAGGAAGCCTCTGTAATAAACAAAAATCTGCCCTTATTCCCTTATGGGGGACACAAGAGCCCTTATAGAGTCCTATGTAGGTTCTCCATCGGTCGGAGAAAATAACAGAGGCCAACCAGAGAATATTGAGAAGCAAAGCAGCTCGTAAGCCTGATCTTTATTGAACTGTTGCAACAGGGTGCCCCCTTCACACGCAGGAGGAGGACCCCGAAGAAAGGTCTGCCCACCCTTATATAGACATTTTAAATTGCCCTCCCTGGAGTCCAAGACCACCCCCAAAAAACATCACACCTACATCACAGAAAGGGGTGTAGCTCAAGACCATCCCCCAGATACATCATACCTGCATCACAGAAAGGGCGGTCTACAACAGAAATCTGAGTGTGTTGTTTACCTCCTGTCTGTCAGGTTACCTGTTAATGCTTACTTGACTGGATACCCTGGGGAGCCTGGCCAGTCTTTTGTAATGATAAATACTTACTTCCTGAGCCAGGTCACAGGCTCACCCTATTCATACACAGACATACCCTTAAGACAGGATTTGTGACAGAAAAGACATTGGGAAGGCTTTTCCATTTGACTTTGCAGAGAAAACATTTGGTCAGTTTGGGAGTCGAAATGGCTTCATGGCTGTTTTCCTGTGCTGCTTCAGAAATGTGGTTTATATATTTATGTACGTGTTTGCTTGGTGCATTTATGAACATTTATTATATATATAAAAGACCTTACTTTTTTTATAATAATAAATGTTCATAAATGCACCAAGCAAACACGTACATAAATATATAAACCACATTTCTGAAGCAGCACAGGAAAACAGCCATGAAGCCATTTCGACTCCCAAACTGACCAAATGTTTTCTCTGCAAAGTCAAATGGAAAAGCCTTCCCAATGTCTTTTCTGTCACAAATCCTGTCTTAAGGGTATGTCTGTGTATGAATAGGGTGAGCCTGTGACCTGGCTCAGGAAGTAAGTATTTATCATTACAAAAGACTGGCCAGGCTCCCCAGGGTATCCAGTCAAGTAAGCATTAACAGGTAACCTGACAGACAGGAGGTAAACAACACACTCAGATTTCTGTTGTAGACCGCCCTTTCTGTGATGCAGGTATGATGTATCTGGGGGATGGTCTTGAGCTACACCCCTTTTTATTTCAGTGAACTTTGTTTAGGAGATTTAGGAAGCTTATTGGGGAACCCCCCCAGGCTTCCTGCCCCCCCACCCCCCAAAAGAAAACCACTTTCAAAATTGCAACCGGAGTTTCTGAAGGGAAAAGAAGGTTGGGAGCACATCCTGGGGGAATTTTTCCTTCTGCCTGGGTTCTCTTCCTCTGTTCCGGTTGCTCTTGGAAACAGCTGACCTACATCTGCATGTCAAAATGCGAGGGAGATTTCGCTTGACATGGTGTGGCAAGGCTTGGCGGAGCTTGACTTCTGCCTGCGGGGAGCAGCCTGGTGCTTACTCAGGACTTTCTGTGCGCTGGGAGATCTTGCATGCCTGTCCCCCGCCCCTTTCGATTGTGGGCTGTTTTTTTAACCACGAGCTCCGTTCCCCTGTTGAATATTTAAACTAGCTTAAAAGCAAACACACAGCTGGAGCTGCGATCAGAGCTGCCTTGACAGATGCGGCTGGGTCAACCCCACACATTTCTCCAGTGAAAATAGGGACACCCTATTCCATTATAATAATGTTCATGATAATAATTTTATTATTGATCGCCCCCCATCTGACATGGTTGCCCCAGCCACTCTGAGCAGCTTCCCGCATATATAAAACCACAACAAAGCATTAAACACTGAAAAACTTCCCTATACAGCAGGCACAGGCAAACTCGGCCCTCCAGATGTTTTGGGACTACAACTCCCATCATCCTTAGCTAACAGGACCAGTGGTCAGGGGTGATGGGAGTTGTAGTCCCAAAACATCTGGAGGGCCGAATTTGCCTGTGCCTGATATACAGGGCTGCCTTCCAATGTCTTCTAAAGCAGTGTTTCCCAACCTTTTTTGGGCAAAGGCACACTTGTTTGATGAAAAAAATCTTGAGGCACACCACCATTACAGCCCCGTGACGTCAGCGCGCAGCGTCACGCCAGGAGGGAAGGGCGCCGGGGCGCTGCTGCTGCTGCTGCCGCCGCCGCTCCCGGCAGGCATGGGCCCAGCTGAGGCGGCGGCGGCTGTTGTGGTGGTGGCAGCGATAGCGGGCGGAGGAGGGGGCGGCGGCGGGGCCGAGGTGGCTGGCGGCGGCGGCGGCGGCGGGTGGAGCAGGAGGGCGGCCGAGGCCGGTGAGGGAGTAGGGTTGCCCGGGGCTTGAGGAGCCGTCGCCGGGAGTTGCTGCTGCTGTTGTTGCTGCTGCTGCCCGGACATGCCGGCCTCCTCCTCGTCCGCTGTCTCGCGCTCCTCCCTTTTGCGTGCGCTGCCCCGCCGCCGCCCCATTGGCCGGGTCCTGTCAGCTGATCCTGTGTTATTTCCTGTGTGTGTGTGTGAGGGGAGAATGGAGAGAGAAACCTCGGCACCACCACCGCGGAGCCGCCCCCGGCTCGACGCGGATCCTCGCCGCCGCCGCCCCGCCTCTCGCCGCCCGCCTCTCCCGCCTCCTTCCCACGGCACACCAGGCAACGTCTCGCGGCACACTACTGTGCCGCGGAACACCGGTTGGGAAACACTGTTCTAAAGGTTATATAGTTACTTATCGCCTTGGCTCGAGGGTTGTAAACTCTCCAACATTTCTCTGACGAAAACAGGGGCGTCCTAAGGAAATGCGGGACATTCTGGGCTCAAGTCAGAAACTGTTAGAATTCCTGCTCCGTGATTGCAGTCATGGGATTTTTGTCTACCACATGACGGTGTATGTTTTGACTCCACAGAGTGGGAAGTAATGGAGAAAGGATGTTTGCATTACTGTGTTCTGGGAAGTGGGACTATTGTCCTTTGTTCTTTTTCTCTTTGCTGTCTGATGCTAGAGAGAGAGGGAGCCATGTTGCAGTGTGCCGTGTGTGTTTATATGTAAATAAAGTAGATTAGCCAAAATGCTGAGTTGCTGAGGTCTGTTACGCAAGCTGCACAAACTCTGTGGATCCCTAAGTGTGCCGGTGCATAGCTGTCAACTTATAGATTTGAAAATAAGGGACCAGCAGCCTCGAAAATAAGGGATCAGCAGCCAAAATAAGGGATTTTGCTATTGTAAAGAGTTACATACATTGGTAGGATTGACAGGTGCTGTCAATCCGGCATGAGGTGGTTGCGGTGCTGCAGCGGCCACTAAAGCACCGCCCTTCTGTGTCCCTCCCCATCCCCTCCTCTTCCTTCTCCCTCAGGCCGCATCCTCAGCTGCCACCACCGCTGCCGCCTCCGGGCTCGTGGGTGGCGTGGGCGAGAGTCTCTCTCCTTCCCCCCCTCTCTCGGGCAGGGAAGGGCCGATGCAACTCCTCGCACCAGGACGACGGTGCCAGTGCACTCTCTCTTGCGCGGCGGAGGACCCGAACCGCTGCTTCCCTCCCGAGCCGGGCGAGCATGGAACCCGGGAAATTTAAGGGACATCATCAATAAGGGACAGCAGCGCTGGGATAAGGGAGTTTCTTGCCAAATAAGGGACGGTTGACAGCTATGTGCCGGTGTCGGTTGGCATCGGTCGCTGTGATGTTCGGGCTAAAGAAAGCTTATTTAGCTCCCGGTGTGGGCAGCTTCTGTAAATCTTGGACTGTCCCTGGAAAACAGGGGCGCTCGGAGGGTCTGCAGTCCTATGGCTTTGCCCGACAAGCCCAGTGAGGATGGGATTCTCCCAGAGAATCACAGAGCCGAAGAGCTGGAAGGGAACCCCTTGCAATGCGGGAACCACAGCTAAATCATCCCTGGCAGGAGTGGGGATTTGCTCTTGGGGTTGGATCCTGCTCGAGGCTTTTCTGTGTTGGCATGTGGAAGGCTGCTGTTGAGAACAGGTTGAAAGCTCCTTTTACATTCCTGTTGAGACCTGCTTTGGATCAGGCTGTAGCCCAGCAGCTGAAGACAAGGGCCTATGCCAAATACCATGTGCCCCTGCCCAAATATTCATTGTAAAATAATAATAATAATAATAATAATAATAATAATAATAATAATAATAATTGGGAGGGTCTAGGGGTGGTGGCCCCCATGGGGGGGCTGCATTGGGGGACCCCAAGCTTAATCCTACGCAGAGCACATGGGATGTTGGGGAAATCTCTCAAGTTACTTGATGCTGGTAGAGAGATACAGTGGTACCTCGTGTTAATAACTTATCGTATTTTTCGCTCCATAAGATGCACCTAGTTTTTAGAGGAGGAAAGGGGGAAAGCCCCGTTTTTGGGGGGATCAGCGCACAGTTGTGCAGCTTCTTTTGCAAAGGGGAAAAGCCCCATTTTTTTGAGGGTCAGCTCAAAGTTGTTGAGCTTACTTTGCAAAGGGAAAAAATCCTGTTTTTATGGGGTTCAACATAGTTCTGCAGCTTCTTTAGGAAAGGAAAGGGAGCCTTTCTACAGTTTCCAGACAGATAATCTAATCAGCCAGTCACATGTCTCTGGGAAAACAGCCTCCGTCTGCAGAACATTCAACAATGGAGGCCTGGAAAAGGGGGTGGGACTGGAAAGGGAACCAGAGATCGACCACACATTCGCTCCATAAGACGCACAGACATTTCCCCTTACTTTTTAGCAGGAAAAAAGTGCGTCTTATAGAGCAAAAAATATGGTAATTCATTCTGGAGGTCCGTTCTTAACCTGAATCTGTTCTTAACCTGAGGTACCACTTTAGCTAATGGGGTCTCCTGCTGCCACTGCACAATTTCTGTTGTCATCCACTACAGCCAGTGTGGTGTAGTGGTTAAGAACGCTAGACTCGTAATCTGGTGAACCGGGTTCGCTTCCCTGCTCCTCCACATGCAGCTGCTGGGTGACCTTGGGCCAGTCACACTTCTCTGAAGTCTCTCAGCCCCACTCACCTCACAGAGTGTTTGTTGTGGGGGAGGAAGGGAAAGGAGAATGTTAGCCGCTTTGAGACTCCTTAAAGGGAGTGAAAGGCGGGATATCAAATCCAAACTCTTCGTCTTCTTCTTCATCCTGAAGCAAAGTTCTTAACCCGAGATACTATTTCTGGGTTAGCGGAGTCTGTAACCTGAAGCGTCTGTAACCCGAGGTACCACCGTATTCCACAGCGCCTCTAGAGAATAAGAATTATTATTAGACATAAAACAGTCTGGCGAATTGCAGGGATTTGGCCCAGATTTTGACATGCGTTGTTTTTCAACCTGTTTGTGGGTCTGTTAATTAAAAACGGAGGCTGCCCCAAGGCGTTCTCTGGAGTTCCCTAGAAATATTATTTGCATCCTGCATTCAGTGCCTTCAACCTCCCGCGACCTACATTTTGCTCCAGCTGCAACATCGCCGCAAAACCCTTGTGCGTCTATTTATCAGTTATTGGTTCATTTATTTAGTGGCTGGCCTTTGTTCCAAGGGATATGTATTCTGGGGGAAGTTCTTGGGACCCCTGGAGCCTGTTGCTGCTCAGAGATTGGAGTGGCCGTGTCACAACCCTTTTCCAGGTCCTTTGGTGAAAGGAAGGCAACCTTTGGAGCCAGCGCAGCGTGTCTGATGTGGCAAATACAAGCAAGCATAAAAAAATCATAGAGTTGTAGTTGTAGAGGGACCCCAAGGGTCATCTAGCCCAACCCGACAGATATCACCTTCTCAGCAGATTTCACTTATAGGAAAGTATACCTTCTCGGCACCCACCCTGTGGAACACCCTCCCTTCAGATGTGAAGGAAATAAGCAGCTATCCTATCTTTAAAAGATATCTGAAGGCAGCCCTGTTTAGGGAAGTTTTTAATATTTAATGCTGTACTGTTTTTAACATTTGATTGGGAGCCGCCCAGAGTGGCTGGGGAAACTCAGCCAGATGGGCGGGGTATAAATAAATTATTATTATTATTATTATTATTATTATTATTATTATTATTATTATTATTATTATGGACTGCCTCTTCTGGTATGCCTCACGGAGGACCTTAAGGCCCACAAATGACAACATTTTGGAGGTCCCAGGTCGCAAGGTGGTTAGATTGGTCTCAACTAGAGCCAGGGCCTTTTCAGCACTGGCCCCGACGTAGTGGAACACTCTGTCACAAGAGACCAGGGCCCTGCGGGACTTGACATCTTTCTGCAGGGCCTGCAAGACGGAGCTGTTCCGCCTGGCTTTTGGTTTGGACTCGGTCTGACCCTTATGTTTCCCTCCCCTTATGGTCTTGATTTATCAGCTACTTTAAAATGAGGCTGCATTTTAAATTGCATTTTAACCTGCATTTTAAATTGGTTTCCCCCCCTCTCTTTCCCCCCTATTATGTTTTTACTGTGATTTTATTTTATTGGTGTTAGCCACCCTGAGCCTGGCTCTGGCCGGGGAGGGTGGGGTATAAATTAAATTTATTATTATTAAAAAGGCATAAACTAGAGAGTGTGTGTGCAGTGTGTGTTGTGTGGAAATGCAATCTGCCAGACATTGGGAGAGTATTTTGGTGTGGTTGGAAAGATGGCGGAGGGGAGGAAGAGAGTGCAAAGGATGTTGCGGAGAGTTTTGAAGGACTTTGGAAACACCGTATTTTTTGCTCCATAAGACACACTTTTTTCCTCCTAAAAAGGGGAAATGTCTGTGCGTCTTATGGAGTGAATGTGTGGTCCCTGGAGCTGAATTGCCCAGGGGCGAAAAGCAGATCGTGCTTTTTATTTTTAGAAAGAGGGAAGGGGGTGTTGAAACAAAGCCACTTAGCAGCTGATCAGCAAGCGATCGGGAGGGGAGATAAGGGACTCTAGCGATAAAGGAGGCTGCCACAGCATGAACCACAAAAATCAAGCATCCACTGTTTCGTTAAGAATATATTTTTTTTCTTGTTTTCCTCCTCTAAAAACTACCGTAGGTGTGTCTTATAGTCAGGTGCGTCTTATGGAGCGAAAAATACGGTGGATTGGAGGAGGCCAGACAGAGAGCTGTGGAGGAGTTTGGAGAGTCACCAGAGGAGGCTGGATTTGCTCTTTTTATTATTTAAAAAAATGTTTTTCTAGGGGACCTGGCTCCACGTGATTTTGCTTAAATGCATGATGGCCAGAATTGTAACCTGTGTGTAACAACAGCAGCAAGGATGCTTCTTGCCCAGAGATGAAAAGAAAAATTACCGACCAGAGAATAATGGCAGATCAAGCTGATGGAATATGCGGAAATGGCAAGACGGATGGGAAAGGTCAGAAATCAGGAAGATCAAGTATTTTTTTTAAAAAAAGACTGGAATAACTTTTTAACATATTTGAGAGATCACTGTAAACAGCTGAAACCATTGGCAGGAATACAATGACACTTGTAATGTGACATGGATTTTGGATACTATGATTATATAACAGATAGATTTCAGTGAAAGATGCAGGAATAAAATTTAGAATTGGAAGCCATGGAGGGAAGGAAGGAGGTCTCAAGGTTTGAAAGGACGCTTTTCTTTTTTTAATGTGTGAAAATGTTATTTAAGCCATGAATCCTGTTGGGAAAAAGCGAGGGTGTCTTTCTTCCTTTTCAGCTGAAATTGCTCTGTCTGTTAACTGGGGGAAAAAATCATGCCCTGTTCATTTCAAGAACCTTTATTCACCACTGAATCATAAAATAGCTCTTAGAACACAGAGTTGGTTTTTGTTGGTTTTTTAATTTTAAATACGCATTGTTTACATTCGGCAAAGTTTCAAAGCAACAACATCAAAGTGCGTTTTACAGATGACAGTTCTGCCCCCCAAATGTTGAACAAAAAAGTATGACGGTCTCTTGATGGGAGGAGAGGCCTCAAGAAAATCACCGGGATTAACGTAAAGGTTTGCAAGTCTCTCCCTCGGCCAGTCTCAGCTCCCATCTTCTTGCTGCACCTTAAAGCTTCACCGTTCTTGCTTTGCCCTTTGCCAATTCACCCTCTAGTGCAGGCTTGGCCCAGCTAAGGCCCTCCGGACGTCTTGAACTACAAAACCCATCAGCCATAGCACGAGCTCACGCTGGCTGATGGGATTTGTAGTCCCAGACGTCCGATGGGCCCCAACCGAGCCAAGGCTGATAACAAAAGAAAACTTAACTTCCCGTCTGCAGTGCAAAGGTTTTTCCTCCCAGTCCCACACAGGCAAATCTCCAGGCTCCTGAATTGTGGTGGTTCTTAAACAAGGATCTTTCTTTTTGAGAATAACTCTGCATGTGTCCTCTCCACCTCTTGGAGAAGATACAAAAGAAAGTGTGAACTTTCTACTTCCTTTGTTTTTTCAGGGGGAGGATTTGCTTTCCCCAAACGATGCTTTTGTGGCTGCTACGATTTCTACGTGGAATGCGATTGCATCCCTGGATATTGTTCACGATGTAGTTTGAGATGAGATTCAGACTTGACATCTTGTGAACCTTTTGCCTCATTGTGATTGTGCGACACACACACACACTTCTGAACGCCAGTGCAGGGTTCTTTAGCATTGCAGGGGGTTGGATTAGATGAACTCTGGAGTCTCTTCCAAGTTTACTGTTCTGTGATTCTATGGCTGCACACCTAGCCAAATGTGGAAAACAAAATCAGGCGGAGCTGTAGCAAAGCTCTCTCCCTTTCCCTCTGGCAAATGCTACATCCCATGGCCTGAGCATGTTCTGCATTAGTTAAGCAAAGGAATCTAATGCAGTAGCTCGGCTGTGGTCTGGTGTTTCCCAAACTTCTCCAGCTGTTTTCAGACTACAGTTCCCATCATCCCTGACCGCTGGCCTTGCTAGCTAGAGATGATGGGAGTTGTAGTCCGAAAGCAGCTGTTTGGGAAATACGGCCCAGAGATGGCTCTGAGTACAGGTGTCCAGGATGCCGTTGTGAAAAACCTGATGGCAGCGGAACAAAAATTCAGATTTGTGAAATCAAAGAGAATTTTTCAAATTCTGGATTTTTGGAGATGAAATTCGGCGTTTTGTGGGATGCCCGAAATTTGAGATCCACGTTTTGTGCTGAAATCTTCCGCCACTCAGTCTGGTGGTGGTTATTTTTGGGGTCCTCATGTTTCAGATTTGCTGTGAGGAATGAAATCTCTTTGGACTCCAAGAAACAAATCACACCCTGCTTCCTAGAATGACACATGCTCCTCAGCATCCTATCGCAATCCCGACTGCATCTAGCTGAGCGAGGCTCAAAATTTGATTGCAAGGGAAAGACTCCAGCGTTTGAGAACCACCAGCCATTCAGGGAACTGGCTGAGATTTAACCTGTTGATTGCCATGTCGTGTCTTTCTCTCCCCCCCCCCCCCGTGCCCTCCTCTCTCCCCCCCTTCACAGCTTTCCCCCTCCCATAAAGCCATTTTCCCACTTGGTATTTGGGATCTGTCTCGAGACACAGGGGGAAACAAACATTTTGGTTCTCAGAACACTGGCACATTTCCTCTAAAGACTAAAATATACATATATTTATATAATTAAAAAAATAGCTTAATTGCTGGACTCTTTCTTTCTTTCTTTCTTTCTTTCTTTCTTTCTTTCTTTCTTTCTTTCTTTCTTTCTTTCTTGCACACTAACACATTTTCTTATAATGATTGATGCAGAAAGTCACAAGTGCTTTGAGAAACGAGTTTCCCCCACACAGCCCCCTCGGTTATCTTCAGGTCCCTCACGCCTTGCCCTCAACCCCCCATGATGGGTTGCAATTAATTCTGGATGTAAAACCTGTTCTGGGAGGGAAATTGCGGTGGAAAGAAATGCTAGGCTAGCTTTCGAAACCCCCTTTTTCTTCTTTTGCGGCGCTCTGCGCCAAACGACGCAAACAGGATGTCCAGAAAGCATGACCATCATGAGGTTGGTTCGGTGGCTCAAAATAATGCAGTAAAGAAAACACTGCTTCATGCAAAACATCGTTAACCTATGGAACTCTCTCCCACAGGATTAAAAAGGATTGTATAAATTCATGGAGGAGAGGGCTATCAATGGTTGCTAGCCAGAATGGCTCGCCTCTGCTTCCACAGATGGAGCCAGCAATGCTTCTCAAGACCAGTTCCTGGAAACCACAGGGTGGTCTTGTGTTCGAATCCTGATTGCTGGTTTCCAACAAGCATCTGGTGGGCCACTGTGAGAACAGGATGCTGCTCTAGATGGGCCTCATCCAGAAGGACTCTTCTTAATTTTTGAATACGGAGGGGAAGATCTCCTTATCTCCTAGCTATTTTCTGAACAAAGATTGTCCAAAAGCTCACGAGGCACTGGCGGAGTCAAGCCCGCTTCTCTGCCATTCTGACAACACTTTTGCACCCTATATCAGAGATGTGGATGTCTGTGGCCCTGAAGAGGTTGTTGAATTCCAGCTCCCAGTGGCCCCAGCCAGCATGTCCAATGGTCAGGGATGAAGAGGGGGAGTTGGCATTCAACAATGACTGGAATACCAGGGTCTCCATCCATTACGTACCCCCTGTCTTGGGAATCTGCCAAAAAGATATCTAAGTTGGGTCTCAAGATCCTGTTTCACCAACAAACTGGATTATTTCTCCTTGGCGCTCCAATATTCAACCATTATCAGTGTCCCACTCCCCAAAAATCCCTTTCCACTTCATCTGAGGCATCCCCTGGTCATATTTTAAAGATAATGCTATCCTTTGGATTTTTGTCACTTCAGCTGTCTTGGTTTTCCTCAAGGCATCCTGGGAACTGTGGTCCCTTGAAGGGCGGATGGGAGTTTTCAGACCATTATCTCAAGCAGTCATCTCACTACAGTACTGCTTTAGAGGGAAGCCATGACTGTTAAAGTGGTTTAAATCCTTAGGAGGGAGGTGTCCTTTGCCATAATGGATTTATTCCGGATTAAAGAAAGCACAGGTGTCTCCAGAGTGTCATGGATTCATTCCACCAGGAATTTAGCTATGTGCCGCTAAAATGGATTCAAGCACACCAAAATCATGTTTTAAAAGAAGCTGACTTTTTGCGGTTGGGGAAGCGATGAAGAAATGCGGATAAGAAAAGGACGAATGAACGATTAATGGGAAGACGTATAGACACCCAGCAAGCAAATCAGGGTCAATGCACATTATATAACTGTATTATAATGGTGTGACCTCTCTGCAAACAAATCAGAATGAATGTGCAATAAACACTGGATGCAATATTACCCCTGCGTAGGCGTTTTGCAAAGCGGATCAGGTTGAACGTTCAAGAAATAGGATGTTTGGAGGATCTGGTGTGACTTCTGATGTGAAGAGATGGGAATTGGGCTTTCTGGACCTCTGAATGCCCCGCTTCGTGAGAATGATGATCAGGGCCACATCCATTGCCCATCTCGTCTGGCCGGCTGTCTACCAATGGTGTCCATCCAGAGTAGCCTTTCTCAGCCTTGGGTCCTCAGATGTTGTTGGATTACAAATCCCATCATCCCTAACCACTGGTCCTGCTAGTTAGGGATGATGGGACTTGTAGTCCAACAACATCTGAGGACCCAAGGTTGAGAAAGGCCGATCCTGAGGCGATTCCTGCAAGCAAGCTCTTTTAACCCATTGTCATGACAACACAAGGCTAAAGGCGGCGCCAAGCCAAAAAACAGATAAGCTTTAACAAATTGGCCTTGTAGAAACCCTAATTCACAACTCGACCCCCAAATTCAGGGAAGACGAACAGGCTTGGAGCGGGAGCAGCTGGAGAGGCGTGCCAGACAGAGCAAATAGACATATATTTAGGGACAGAGTTTATGTGCATACACTGTGATTTATTTTTATTTTTGCAGGAGCAAAGGAAAGCACAGAAGGGAGTGCAGGATTCAACTTCCTGAAACTTTCAGCTTTTATTTTTATTTTTTTTGAAACCAAGTTTATAACCCCCTGGAAAGCATAGTGAGTATCTATTATTTGATGTGCTTAACACGGAATGGCTGCTCCTCACATTAAATGGGGGCGCCCTTTGTGTGGTCGTGCGCAGCCCCCTGGACCCTACACAACATTAGCACAGGCTTGGCTTCACCTTCCCCAGGTGGGATACCTGGAGGTCTCCGCCTATCTCAGCCAGCTGCCCAATCCCGCCTGGGGAGGTGTTGCCAAGGTGATCAGGCCAGGTAGGGGGAGGGACCACCCTGCCCACACAATAGGGGGAGGATCTTGGGTGGTCCCTCCCCCTACCTGGCCTGATCACCTTGGCAACACCTCAGCAGGTGGGATTGGTCAACTGGCTGAGGTAGGTGGAGACCTCCAGGTATCCCACCTGGGGAAGGCGAGGCCAAGCCTGTGCTAATGGTACCACATAGGGTCCAGGGGGCTGCATGCGAGCACACAAAGGATGCCCCCCATTTAATGTGGGGAGCAGTCATTGGGCTGGATTCTCAGAATCTAGAAGACGATGTCAAGGTCTGGGCCCAAACCCCTTGCAATACCTCTCTCTGTCCATTGGAACCAGAATAAATGATGCCCGATAATAACACTGCAGAATTAAATCCACGGGATGGGAACGTGAGGCACAGTTGCTAATTTGCATAATTTATGCAGCTCACAGAACCCGGCTGGCAGGGTTATAGATTGCCTAAGTGCAGAATTTTCACTTTCCAAGCCTCAGTTTCTCACAGCCTGTCGCTGCTTTATCTGAGATGTCGGCAAGACCGGTTGCCAAATGCTCATCTGAAGCGGAGGTTGTGTAAAGGGATCTTCTTTACATATCTGGGTTTCTCTTTCTGCACCCTTGCTGCGGATTATCTGATGGTGCTGACAGGCAAATCCGTTTCCCACCCCACCCCTTTTGTTAAGGAAGAAAGGCCTCCGAAAGCCTGCAGAAGATTTGACAGCCCCAACCAATTGATCTTTCTGCTGACAAGATTTCATATCTTTTAATAAATGTCTCCATGGCAGCAATGAAAGAGATGATGCCACTCTCCGGAGAGCCCTGCGTGCAGTTGTGTGGGGGAAACTCTCCTTCCCCTAAAGAGATGCAGCTATGGTGTGTCTCTCTGTGTGTGGGGAACAGAAACAGCCCCCCACAACTTGTTGGATCAGCACCGTTAAGTCATCAGCTCCAGAATCCAACAGCATCACACATGCGCTACCTGGGCGCCTAACTCAAATCACAGCATCTTTTCAGAACATCTCTTTTGGGTCCCCTGCAGCCCTGCGGTATTAGATCTCTAAAGTTGAATTTCGTAGAGGAAGAGACGGCTGAGGTGGTCAAGCCAGGAATCTTTGTGAGAGACGATGGGCCAAGTTCAAGGCATTCCTGCTACTATTCAAAGCTCTCAGCCACTTGAGGCCAGTTTGCCATAGAGAACACCTTTCCCCTGCAATGAAGCCCCACAGCCACTTTGGTCAGCGGAATTGGAAATATCACAGAGGCCACAAAAGACCCGTTCCACATTCTCAATCTTTTACCGTGGCAGCACCTACCCTTTGGAACTCCCTGCTGCTTGATATTAGGCAGCTGCCTTCACTGTACTCTTTTTAAAATGACTCTTATTATGTTGGAAGCTTCCTTGTGGCTGGGGCAATCCAGTCACATAGGCGAGGTATAAGTAATAAATTATTACAGCGGAACCTCGGTTGTCGGACATAATCTGTTCTGGAAAACTGTTTGACATCCGAAAGATTCGACAACCGAGCCACAATTGCCGGTTGGCAAATTCCTTTTAAAAAGTCGAGAAACGTTTGAAAATGGAAGCATTCACTTCTGGGTTGTCGGCGTTTGGGTTCTGAATTGTTCGGCTTCTGAAGCATTCGACAACTGAGGTTCCACTGTATTATTATTATTCTTTTCGGTGCCTGCTCATTTTTGTGCGTGTGTTTAGACAAGCCAATTCAGAGGTTTAGAAAGTTGGTGTTTTTAGCCTGCAATTTTGTAACTTTTCTCATGCCTTAAATTACTGCACATTTTTCTTAGCCTTACCATTTTGGTAAACCACTTTGAGGGTTTTCGTTTTTGTTTTCCAATCAAGCACTGTATAAAATTTTATAAAATAAATAAATGAAACAAGGCAGCGGCCCTGTCCAAATCTGTTCAGCTTCTCTTGGCACAACTGCAGAATTGGCCGAGTGCAGGTGCGTTGCCATAAAATGTTTTCTCCACCCCATGTTGGCGGTGATGACTGTCGGTTGTAGTAGAGCAATTAGGCCAGGGGTCTGTCATGTTTTCTCCCCTGTTGAGCTGCAACTGGGAGACACAGAGACTTGACTTGCTCTTTGTGCAGAAACCGACACTATCCCTTGGGGGGCTTTTCCTTAGGAACCCAGTGAAGTAGTAAGATCTCTTGTCAGTTAATGCTGCAAGCCCTTCTAATCTGATGCTCGGTCTGTACAGATATGTGCAAATAACACTATCTATATCACCAAAACTGGGGACACGGGTGGTGCTGTAGGTTAAACCACAGAGCCTAGGACTTGCCGATCAGAAGGTCGGTGGATCGAATCCCCTCGACGGGGTGAGCTCCCGTTGCTTGGTCTCTGCTCCTGCCCACCTAGCAGTTCAAAAGCACGTCAAAGTGCAAGTAGATAAATACCATATTTTTTGCTCTATAAGACTCACTTTTACCCTCCTAAAAAGTAAGGGGAAATGTGTATGCGTCTTACGGAGCGAATGCAGGCTGCACAGCTATCCCAGAAGCCAGAACAGCAAGAGGGATTGCTGCTTTCACTGCACAGCGATCCATCTTCTGTTCTGGCTTCTGGGATTCAGAATATTTTTTTTCTTGTTTTCCTCCTCCAAAAACTAGGTGCGTCTTAGGATCTGGTGCATCTTATAGAGTGAAAAATATGGTAGGTACCGCTCCGGCGGGAAGGTAAACGGCATTTCTGTGCGCTGCTCTGGTTTGCCAGAAGCAGCTTAGTCATGCTGGCCACATGACCCGGAAGCTGTACGCCGGCTCCCTCGGCCAGTAAAGCGAGATGAGCGCCGCAACCCCAGAGTCGGCCACGACTGGACCAATGGTCAGGGGTCCCTTTACTTTTATCTATATCGCCAAAACACCACCAAGGAAGCTCAAACCTAAGGTGCTTGCTTGCACTCCTAAAATTTCTCCCAGCTCGCAGATTGGGGGCCCTTCACAATCTGGAGGCTGTATAGAAACATGAGAATATTGATGGTCATTTATCCTTACTGGACTGGGACATAGACAAGCGTGCACCCTCAACTCCGGAAAGAGCAGGGAAACACAGAAAGCTCTGGAGAATTTTCCAGCCCTGCTCAACAGAACTGCAATATTCTCTACACTTTGGGAATCTGCAGAAAGACAATTTTGCCCTCGGCAGTCAGGGCCCACCTTGGAGGTATAAACTGCGTTGAGCTTTCCCCCCTACAATCAAGTGGCATATACATTTTATGAAACAAGCAAAGAAACTGCAGAAAGATGGAAGGAGATGGAAGCCTTGAAATTGGCCCGAGGGGTGATGACATTTGCAGGTGAAGGAAGAAAAGAAAGCTTGGCTTTAAAAGAAGCATGGGCAAATACATTGAGGAATAGGAGCAACAGAATGGAGCATCTATGAGCAGGAGCAGTCTACCTCTGAATACCTGTTAATGGGAGAAGCAACAGCGAGAAATGGCTGCTACCCTCATGCCCTGCTCGTGGGCTACTCTGCGGCCATGATCCTGATCAGTAGACAGTTTTCATTTTTTCTGGGACAGCAGCTGATGCCATCGACCCGAGATGCGCACTGACCACATCCCTCTGGCATTTCCCATCTCCTGCACTGGCTGCGTAAACTTCCACCATGGATCTGGTCTGACTCTGTTCCCCTTAGTAGCCGATTGTGGCATTCAGGGAACTTTCTTCTACCCATGCTCAAAATCCAAGCTAGTTACGTAGGACTTGGCCAAAGCTCAATGCAGCTCAATACTGTCTGGCAGTGACTTTGCAGAGTCTCAGGCAGGGTTCTCTTCCAGATCTACATTGTGACCTTCCGCATGCAAGCTCTACCGCCAACGTATGATCCTTGCCCATAAACTGCTCCCTCCTCCTCCTCGTCTGGTGTTGGTGCTTAAGCCATGTGCTCCCACTGGCCAATGCTTGAGCCAGCCCTGGATCTTAGAAGCAGATCCCATGCCGCAAATGGCAGAGGCGTACGTTTCACTTCGTTCGGATAGCGCCACGTGCTAAATGACATGACGCAGAAAGCTTCACGCTCAAAGTTTCCCTCTTCCCGCGCAGACTGACACCACAAAGCTTCAACATTTGGCAGTTCTACAAAAGCGCATTAGAGCAGCGACAGCATCAACAAGCCGGGCGGCCGCAGCCGCCCGAAATGGGCTTCGATCTTCGCCAAACACAAAGAGGCGTCTCCACTTTGCAAACCAGGTTCAAACAAACCCACGCGGCGGCAGAGGCGCTTCGTGCACCAGCTGCGCCAGATTTTCCCCGGGTTCATTTTGCTCAGCAGAAGGTGACATTGCAAAGGGAGGTGTGAAGTTTGCTCGGAAAGAGCGAAAGATAAATCGCTGCCTTTTGCGGCGACTCTGCCATCTGTCCCCATCTCCCTCCAAAGCACGGTCAGTGCTGGGCAGTCTCCTTCAAAGCGGCAGCAGGTACTTTTAGGGGTGGGGGAATCTGTCAATTTTGATTTCTTCCAGTTTCTCAGTGTTCCAATCTTAATCAGTTCTCCACATTTTGCAGCAACTTGCAATTTCTTTTTCTTTTTAAAAAAGTGCTTATGAAAATCCATCACATTTTCATGCAAATTTCTCCTAATAAACACATATTTGTATGCAATTTCACAAACCGAAGACATTTTTCCACAGCATTTCCCCTGATTGTGCTATTTTCACTGATGTATGCATTTATATGCACATTTAACACAATTCCCTTTTTGGGGGGCACACATTACTTGTCTGGAGATATGCAAAATTCGGGGATATGTGGATTTCAAAGTTCCTGTGCTGTTTTGGAAAAATGTGAATCTGGGAAATTTGAATTTGAATGCAATCTGAACCAAATTCCTCCCCCACTCCTTGCTACTATACAGGTAGCAACTGCATAGCATAGCCCAGGGGTTGGCAACGTGTGGCCCATGGGCCGGATGCAGCCCATGAAGATCATTTTACTGGCCCACGAGCCGCTCCCTTGGCGAGTCCCCCACACGCTGCGCTAAACCAGTGCAGCACAGCATGGGGACTTGCCAAGTGGCGCTGGAAACCGCATATGCGCATGCACAGATACCGGAAACTGCATCTGCACATGCCCAGATGCCAAAAAAACACTTCTGTGTGGGTGTGATTTTCGGCATCTGGGCATGTGCAGACGCGATTTCTGGCATCGTGCTGCGCCGGTCCAGCCCACGGAGGATCTCAGCGGGAGTGATCCGGCCCATGGCCGGTAAGCCTTGCCGACCCCTGGTATAGCCTCTCTGCGCAAAAATAGCCACCCCAGTTTTGCAGAAGGTGAACTGCTGTTGGGAAATGCCCCCCCCCCCAATACACTGTGGCTCAACTTCCACTTGCATGCAAATTTCTCATTGAGCGCACCATGAAGTCATAGCCTGTGTGTATAAACTTGCCATCATAGTGCAATCCCCATAGAAAAGGATGTTCGTATGCCCCCTTGCTTTTTAAGGGAAAACTGCTCGCACATCCAAGCCCTTTTCATAAATCTGGGTTCTTCTCCATGTATTTAGCAGATGTGGGCAGAGAGAGCAGAGCCTGTTGCCCCACACTGTACCCATTGAAGGCATGGAGGGCAACCCAAACCTCTGAGCAGGGCTTCAGCTGTGAGCCGTTGAGGGTGGAGCGATCGATTGAGGCACGCTGATGTGCTAAGCAGCTCTTCAAACTGAGCATACCATTTCCTGCACTATCCGTTCAATTAATGTTTATATTCCCCAAAGGCCTTTAGAACATCCTCACCCAGTAATACAAATGATCACATTAAGAAAAATTCATTTGCCTTCAAAGCATTGCAGAGATATTTTCTGCCCCCCACTCAGCTTTTTCTTAAAAGAACACAAAACAAGTTTTTGGCTCAAATTTACGTTATGACACCCAGAAGTTCAGGGGGCTTGATCCAGCTCCTGTTAGTCTGCAGTTCTCTACATGCTTCCCATTGAACTCAGTTAGACTTACTTCTGAATAGATAAGTGCAGAAGAAAGTAACATTGGAATCTGTGAGGTTTGCAGGTGCTAACTGGATCGTGGCCCCAACTATCTGATTTCTGGGTTAAGAATAAGAATAAGATTTAAACAGGAAAGAAAACATATATCAAAAGTGCTCAGGTCCTGTTCAAAGGGTGCAAGGGTTAACACTGCAGAGATTGGGGGGGGGGGGATAATTCCCAGCGAACATCACATTATCATCCACTTACAAACCTCTTTTTTCCTGCCTTCGCAGCACAGTGAGCTGTGAGACTGATGGGGTGGGGGACAGGGAAGAAAGGAAGGCCATGAACTAGTCAGGGATTTATGATAATAATGAAAGGGAGGGAGACCACACACCCATAGCTCAATTTTGACCAAAGTTCACAGGCAGAGAATCTCACAGTTATCATCATCATCATCATCATTCTTGTTTTCTTAAAAAAAGAGAAAATAAATAGCGACGTCATTCCACTCAATAAATAAATAAACACATAGGTAAATAAATAAATAAACATCTTGCTCTCCTCGCCCTCCCCCAACAACCCTCCAAACCTAGAGATGAAATATCTCTTAGAAGACACTTTGGTCTCTGTTCCTCTGAGTCACACCTTTTAATCCTGCTCTTCCACCTTCCCTCCCAGTTATATGTCCTGGTAACATGAAATCGTGGCTTCCCAGGCGAATCGCTGCGCACCATGCGCAGTTCTTGACCGCTGCCCTCTGTTCACACATCCCTTGGAATGCGATCTTGGGGGCAACAAGAGGAAAAGGAGGGAAAGCTTCCCCCTCCTGGTAGCCACTCCATCCAGTCGAATGCCATTGCTTGGAGGACTTGCTGTAGGTGGATGCTGTCACAGTTGCCCCCCACTTCCAAAAATGAAAGAATGTTCCAGCTAAATCCTGAGGGCACATCCCTGGATTAATCAGGGTGACCCGAACCTTAGATTGTTCCACTACCAGAGACTCTGCAGAAGGATGCATTAGAACGAGGGCAAGAAAGATAGTATCAGGCCAGAATTGGCTCTCGAGTCCTCCTCACATCCGATGGGCTGGTTTCCTCTCTGGCACTCTCTTTCAAAAAGGAAAAGAAGGCGAGAGGGGGCAGAAAGTAATGGAAATTGTAGTCATAGCAGCAGCAAACATCCTCGTGAGCTGACCTTCTCTGCCCTTGATGAATGAGGAGGAACCAAAATAAATAAATCACTCCCCGAAACGACTCTCAGTTAAAGCAATCCCTCACTAAGAACAGAGCATAGCGACACATGCTGAGTAAATAACTTTGCTTTAAAATCTCTCTTCGTCTTTTTTTTATTATTCTTTATAGAAATAAATACTGACTTTTCTTGAATTTAAGATAACATTTGTTCAAGTTTCTGCACTGTGTCAAAGGCGACTGTTCAAGGTCATGGTTTATCGCCACTGCCAGAAAACTCTAGTGTTTAAAAAGTATCAAAATGTGGAATTTAGGAGGCTCGTGTTCACTTTCTCCTCCATCCTTGTTGCTTTTTGTTTCATTCCTTCTTATCGGATGATTATTTTTAATCTTTGCTGGTTTTTTAGGCATCCTTTTAGACTCTTCGGACCGTTAAGCTGGCCACACCAAACACTTTGCTCCCTTCCTCCTCCTGTCCCTTCAGTGTCACCTCCAGGGCCATGATGAAAAAAGAAACTTTGGCAAAATGGCTGCCTTCCTTGTAAACATGAGGGTGCCCTGCTCCTTGAAGACAGCATTTCTCAGAATGCAGTGCATCTCAAGGTGCAGGTGGAGCGATGCATCCTGGGGCCTCCTTCCTGCAAGAGCTCTCCATTTACTCCAGGATTTGTGACCTTTGTGACCCCACAACAGGAAAACAAAACCCCCCTAAAGGTTGTGCAAGTCTTTCGGAATCAGGATTAAAATAAAATAAAAATCACTACCTGTGAGAGTTGGCTGCTGGAAAAGGCAATAATTCTGTGAAGCAGAACTGGATTTTTGCAGATCCAATATCTCAGTGAGGGTTCCATGAACCCTCCTTTTCTCTGAATTCTCACTCTCCCCAGTGTTGCTATATGAATTCTCAGAGACTATTTATTGCCTGCCCAAACTGAGAGATCTTCTTAGGGCAATTTAACACTTCACATGGCACCAAACGTAGGTTTTCCACCCAATGTGTCACTTGGCCGGGAGCTGCAAGTAGATCTGTCAATTTTTTAAAGTCCTCATGAAAACCCAACAGCTTTCGAGTGTGACTTTCTCCTAACACTAGAATCAGCAGCATCCCATACCTAAGATTTGAGGGCCTAATTGCCTAGAGTTGGCCTTTGTAATGTCTTGGAGACGGAGGTTAATTGGGAGGGGTGAGTAGAGGAGGGCAGACCCTGCAGACTGTCTGTTCTCTAATTTGCAGCCAGCTCCTGCTGGGTTGAAGCTTGCAACCTGCATGTACACTCTTCTTAATTATTTTAAATATCTATATTAAAGGCACACTTACCACTTGGCCCTAAAAAGTCCTCTGCAGCTTGTTCAGGCAACTACTCTCTCCTCTGTGTGGGTCCAGGGAGCGCCTTCCATGGGGCTCTGTCCAGGGTCCTGAAAGATTCTGATTCATGGCCCATTCCGACTTCCACTTGTCTCGTGCCTAGAAAGCATGGGTGCAAGTGGTTTTGCTCCACCGCCTTCCCCTGTGGAACACCCATTCCTTAGCAATAAATCTGGGCAACTGTCCATTGGAGAAAACCCGACTGACATTTGCTCCGATTCAGTGGCAAATGATAACACGGCCCTAAGAAGGATTAACCTTTTCACTTTGAATGGTGCATTGAAGAAGCCCAGATGCGGCCTAAACTAATTTGCAGTTTCTGCAGCCTTCCTGTTCACTGAGGGTTCTGTGTTCAAGAACCCCCAAAATCAACATGGTGTCATCATCAAGTGTGCTTTGCACAACTTATTCTTGCCACAGAATTCTTGGTGCTTTTTGTGTGCAACATAAGGAATAAGGATCCTCCCTCCTTTTTTTGAGGGGGGGGGGGGAGGAGACTGATTATCAGTTTTCTCCCTCAGGTAATCCCTCTCAAATAATAGAAGCTTTAGAACCCACCATATATAGTCCTATCTGTCTTTTTCAAATAACTTATCTTTGTAACTACAGTTAAGCCCGCAACTTACATTGCATTCTGGGCGCTGTGCATAAATCCAAAATTGTGTATAATCAAAACACATGGGGTGCAATGGTGGATAGGATTGCCAAATACTTTTTTCCTGGATTCATGCTCCCTTTAAATTATTTTAAAAAATTTTTTTATTTTTTTTTTGCAAAGTGCATAAAGTTGTATAAGTTGTGGGCTTACTGTACTGAACCAGGAGTCCAACAGCTACTTGATAAGGGTTGGCTCTGATAAGCGTCGGCTCTGAGATGCGGGTTGCCTTGTTTTTTGTGGCATGGAGCTTGTGCCTTCATCAGCTGCACACCAGGCAGAAACCCAACAGGTCAGCCTCGCCCCCCCCCCCCCAAGAATGGAGATGCTCTGATGGAATAAAAACAGCTTCGGATAATTCCAGCTGATGAAGGCACAGCGTAGCGACCCTTGGCTTAGACTAGAAAATGCTTCCCGCGAGTCCTCTCTCCAGGCCAGCCCTCGACTGCCTCTGGGGATTCAGCATAAATGCTATGCCAGAAAGGATTTCCTCAGGTTGATCAAATGTTTTGGCCATGAGTTTATAAGCCAGGCTCCTCCTTGCAGGATCTGGAACCTGCACTTGCTAGCTGTGTCATTTTTGCTGCGGATCCATCGCCACAGCAGGATGCTGACTGCAAACTCCATCCTTCAGCTTCCCCAAGAAATCCAACTGAAGCAAAGCCATCTGCCTGAGAAATTCGGGCAGAGCTGGTTCCTCTCATTTCTGGCAGCTATGTGCTCCCTAAATCTTGGCATAAACGGCAGGGATTGGGAACTGGTTAATGTCGGGGGCCAGTTAATACCTGGAGGGCACTTGCAGATCTGGAAATCGTGGGGGGGGGGGGGACTGGATCTCCCTGCCTCCTGGAAAGCAGGCAAGCTAGGGATGATGGATGGAGGAGGCTTACATTCAAAGCAGAAACGTCTCCTTTCCACTGTGCCAATTGCCAAACGATTAATCACTCGGCGAAGCCACCCGCCAGAAGAGGAAGGCGGCGGCTTTCCATGAATCAGGAAAAAGTTGGTGGCAAGAGATGAAAAGAGGATGTTGCAGGCAAAGATGCTTTATGGCCTGTGCAGGAGACAGAACAAGGGCCCTGGCTCAGCGGCCCAGGTCCTGGGTTCAGTCCTCAGCATCTCCTGGGAGGACTGGGAAAGACTCCCTGCCTGAAACCATGGAGAGCAGCTATCAGTCCGTATAGACAATACTGAGCTAGATGGAACAAAGGCCTGACTCTGTATAAAGCAACTTCCTATGTTCCTGGCTCCAAGATGGAAATTGGTGAGCGGGGAGAACATTCCAGGGTTCCTCTGCAAGGTACGAGATTTGTTTTCTTAGGATTGTAGCGGTCTCTGGCCGCAGGGAAATTCGGCTTTGCCTTTTCTTTCACAAGAGAGAGGGGGGAAATCAAAATGAACAGGAATCCCTGCTTCTCCCCACAATAGGAACTGCCCCTCCCTCATTAAAAAACCAAGAGTGAGAGCGAGCGAGAGAAAGAGCCTGAAAGGAAAGAGATGAAATGAGGCTCCGAGGTGATGGAGTTTCAGACGGAAGGAACGACCAGTCGTTTCCACAAAGGAGGAGGGCGAATCGAGCCCCGTTGATTTGTCACCCTTGGCCGAGAAGTTGTTGAAGGGCGAAAAGAAAGAGAGAGTCTCGACGGCAAAGGAAGGAACTGCAAAGAAGGGCCAAGCTTCCCTTGCACAGCTGCCTCCGCGAGATGAGAGGAGGAGAAGGAAAAGGGGTTTTTCCCACTGGCAGTCTGGAGAAATTCCTTTGCCGGGCATTTTTTTGTGTGTGTTTTCATAGCACCATCATCTCAGCAATACAGCTGACCCTTCACCGCACGGAAAAGGAGCTCGTCGCGCCCAGTCCGGAAGGCCTGCTCAAAGATGCGTGCGCTCGGCTGGGTGCTTCTGAAAGCGCCAGTCCAGAGAACTGAGGCTGGCAGGCAGGCTGCTGGTGTTGGCGCCAGGATGTCTTTACTAACAGACGGGCAGGAGGTGTTAATCTGGGGTGCGCGTTGGTCTCTCCCCTTGCAAAGGTTAACAGCCAGCTTCCACCTTAATGTGTAAAATCTTTGAAAAGCCCGGCCTCTTCTTCAGGGCCTGGAAGAGATAGAGAAGAGAGAGACGGCAATAAATTTCAGGGGAAGAGGTGTGCGGGAAGAAACAGGCTGCTCCAGTTGGGTCAGAGCTGCTGCTGCTTCTTAATTCTTTTTAACAACACTTAAAATAAACAACAAAGAATAAAAAATAAAAAGGGAGAACGTGAAAGGATAAACTATAACCCTATAGGAAATAACAATTGCAATTCCATACATACTTACCTAATATATAGATAGTGGCATTATCCAAATACTTACCGTATTTTTCCATGTATAAGACTAGGGTTTTTTAACCAAAAAATTATGTTTAAAATTGGGGCTCGTCTTATACACGGGTAGTGCTGAGGGGTGTTTTCTTAATCTGGAGTCCCCAAAAATAGGGGGCGTCTTATACACGGAAATATACAGTATATATTTATTTTTTAACCTAAATGGGATCCAAATTTCATTATATTTCCCCCCTGCAGACACTACATCTATAAGCAATCCACTCGTAAGTGGTAAGTTCAATCGTGTTTTCAATCCATTGATTAAATGGAGGCGTCAATTCATCTTTCCAATGCAGCAATATCAGTCTTTTGGCCACAGTAAGGGTAGGAAGAATCCATTTACGTTTCTCAGTTGTCAAATTCCATGTTGTAGGTATGTAGCTCAAAAGAATATTAAACATTTCCCACACAGTCATATTCATATAATCCACTACTTTCTCCCAAAACGTAGTAAGTACGGTATAGGTCATTGTAAAAACAGGTGTTTTAAAGAAATATTATTCTTATAACGTCTCCGACAAGACAGTTTTTTTCTATACAAACGCCATGGAGTTCCAATAAATTCTAAATGTTTGGGCCAAAGAGAGGGAACGTTTTCTGGCCGGGTGGGTCAGATCCTTATGTCCTCAACTGGGGGGGGGGCAAATTTGACAGGTGAGCGGGGTTGCCCATCTGTCAATCACCCTGTGCCATAGCAGTGGCAGGTGACGTGGCGCTTTGATGCACTGACTACCGGGACTTCAAAGTGCATAATGGGGGCTGTTTGAAAGCCCTTTTGCAAACAGGGGAACTGGCACTCGCAGTTAGGTAAAATCAATCTCTGGCCTCCAGTGCATCCACTGACACAACCTGCTATTATTATGATTTATTAAATTCGTATACCGCCCTTCAGCTGCAGATCTCAGGTAAGTACATTATATTGGAGTGTCTTGTTGTTGTTGTTTAGTTGTTTAGTCATGTCCGACTCTTTGTGACCCCCTGGACCATAGCACGCCAGGCACTCCTGTCTTCCACTGCCTCCCACAATTTGGTCAAACTCATGTTCGTAGCTTCAAGAACACTGTCCCACCATCTCGTCCTCTGTCGTCCCCTTCTCCTTGTGCCCTCCATCTTTCCCAACATCAGGGTCTTTTCCAGGGAGTCTTCTCTTCTCATGAGGTGGCCAAAGTCTTGGAGCCTCAGCTTCAGGATCTGTCCTTCCAGTGAGCACTCAGGGCTGATTTCCTTCAGAATGGATCGGTTTGATCTTCTTGCAGTCCATGGGACTCTCAAGAGTCTCCTCCAGCACCATAATTCAAAAGCATCAATTCTTTGGCGATCAGCCTTCTTTATGTTCCAGCTCTCACTTCCATACATGACTACTGGGAAAACCATAGCTTTAACTATACAGACCTTTGTTGGCAAGGTGATGTCTCTGCTTTTGAAGATGCTGTCTTGGTTTGTCATTGCTTTTCTCCCAAGAAGCAGCGTCTTTTAATTTCGTGACTGCTGTCACCATCTGCAGTGATCATGGAGCCCAAGAAAGTAAAATCTCTCACTGCCTCCATTTCTTCCCCTTCTATTTGCCAGGAGGTGATGGGCCCAGTGGCCATGATCTTCATTTTTTTGATGCTGAGCTTCAGACCATATTTTGCGCTCTCCTCTTTCACCCTCATTAAAAGGTTCTTTAATTCCTCCTCACTTTCTGCCATCAAGGTTGTGTCATCTGCATATCTGAGGTTGTTGATATTTCTTCCAGCAATCTTAATTCTGGTTTGGGATTCATCCAGCCTAGCCTTTCACATGATGAATTATGCATGTAAGTTAAATATTGGAGTGACTGGCCAGTGTTAAAAAAAAATGGCCTTATGGACCAAATCTGACCTGCAGGCCAGAGGTTCCCCACCCCTGATTTGGGTGAATGAGACTGGCCCTCTAATCTCTGCCTGCCTAAGTCAGTCCTCACTTGCCTGCCATCTTACCTACAGCCAGTCATGGGGTGGCTCTGCTTGTCATTTATTTAGCATTACCTGCACTGACTAGCAGTGGCGCTCCAGTGGCGCTGAAAAAAAAAAGCTTAAATGTACTTCCCCCCAAAAAACCCAGAGTCCTTTCTGTTGCGGATAATCCAGACGGAAATTCCCAGGTGTCAAAAAGGGTTATTTATGTATGACACTACTGTGACCCATGTTTTGTTAGCCTCCAAATGGAAAACGAGCGAGGTCCCAACTAAAGAAGAATGGCAGCTTAAGATGATGGAATATGCACAGCTTGTGGACTTAACATACAGAACAAGATAACGAGAAGAACATACATTTAGAGAAGATTGTAAATTGTTTAATGAATATATGGGGGGAATTGTGTACACTTGAAAACGTTAGCATTATTAAGATAAATTTGGCAGTGTAAATAAGTTTTGATGGATGTAATAATGGAATACTGAATGGTTTAGTTTGTGTAAAATATGCAGGGATTTAAGATATGAATAATGAACCATGGAAAGAGAAGAAGGGAATTCATTGGTGGACCCTCGAGTTACGTACCGCTCAGGATACGTAACTTTTGGGTTGCGAATGCGGCAAACCCGGAAGTGTATACTTCTGGGTTTTGCTGTGCATGTGCACAGAAGCGCGCCTCCAGTTACGGACTTTTCAGGTTAAGTACGGACCCCCGGAATGAATTTAATTCGTATCCGTAAATAAACACCGTAAATGGACAAAAGTACAAAGATTCATAAAATGTTTAGGGGTATGCGTACTCCTGCGTCCTTCCCAGAAAAAAGCACTGTATAAAAAGACTGAACCTGGGATCTCTGAGGATGAGCTCTTGCCACTTCTTTCTCCAAGCAAGCCCATTGCTAAAAAGGAAGAGAAGCACAACAAGACTAATAAGGATTAGACCACGTGGGAAACTCATTACCTGGAGTTTGGTCACCATTTCCTCAAACATCTTCCTGGCCTCAGAACTGTTTGGTTCCTTAAAGTAGTCCGAGATCCCAACCTGCACCACGATGGACTTCAGGTTCCGGCAAACACCTTTAAGGAAAAAGAAATGTCTTCAGCATGAAATCTGGGTTGGGAGATTTCCTCTTCTATTGGGGGACAAAACACACTTAAGAGGCGAAGAAAAAGGTAACCCCCCTTTCTGCTTCATGACCAAGGGGGGGGGGAAGTGGGGGGACTTCATGGCTACCAGGGGGAGACCTAGATCAAGGGTCAGCAAACTTACTGCGCCTTGGGCCGGTGTCTCTAGTGCCGATCACGCCGCGGGCCAGAGGGTGGGGCAGCGCATGCCCATACGCATGCGCACATGCTATTTCTGGCGCACTTCCAGATCAGAGGAGCACCGGAAATAGCATGTGCACATGTGCACGGGCCTCCTCTGACCCGGATGTGCACCGGAAATAACGCATGCACAAATAACGCTTGCGCATGCGCACAAGCTTTTTCCGGTGCTCCTCCAATCCAGAAGTGGGCAGCCTTATCTGCCCGCGGGCCTTAGTTTCGGGACCCCTGACCTTAAGTGTTATGTACTGAAGTTCTCACCCTGGGCCAGCAGGGGGATACTGTAGATAGTTCAGGTCCACATATGCAAATAAGGGATCGAAAGTGTCGTTCAGTGATTGGATAGTTACAGAAATGGTTACTGTTGCGTTGTAGTGGAGCTCTATATAAGCAGGCTGGCTGAACCCTTCAGTTCAGTTCTGTTCTGGCCTGTGAATAAACAAGAGCTATCTGAAGAATCGCTGTGTCATCTGATATGTTCACCCACAACTTAACACTAAGAGTGTTATTGTGCCACACTGGCGACCCCTGCAGGAGAGAAGCTGCTATTTTACCTTGAACCCTGATGATCTCCACTTTGTATGATCATGAAAGGTCAGGGTTCTAGTCCTCATGACTGTACAAAACAACCCAAAGAAGACCGGGGCATTTGCTACAACTCCAGCACCCTTATTATTTAAAGGAACATCTTTGATTGTTCTTCCCCCACCTCTGAAAAAACTAGAGGGAAAACCCTCTGCATAAATACATTTAAGGCATCGCTTATGTCATTAATTGTGGGTACCAGCTGCCAGAATTCTGCTAAATTAAATGCTAATAATCATCTGCAATATGAGCTAGTAATCACTATTTTGGAAAATTGCTAGCAGCAGCTGATACGGCTGTGCGAGAGGCGAAGTTTGCTTGAGCCACTCATATCTCTAACCGTGCTTCCTCTTTTAATTTAATAAATCGGACCGCGAGCTTTCAATTAGCAGATAAATCCACAAAGCAGATCAATTAATAGATCCCCGAATTAGTAGATTTAATCAGTGGGGCTCAGAGTTAAGGGGATGCTTGCTAAATTTTGCATGTGCTTTGGCTCTTTCCTAGGGAAAAGAGAAGTAAAGTCATGTTATAGGTGGACATTCCTTCTGATAATGCTTATAAACTCCCACATGAAATAAAACAAAAAGAATAGGCTTATTGAGGTCTGGTAACATTCGCACTGCATTTTATTTTACCTAATTAACACAAGCAGGTCAATCAACTAAAAGGTCATTAATTGTTGGGCAGCGATGCTAATTGATTATTTGTGTAAAAAACAGTAGGGCATGTCACCTAGCAAACTTCCTGGATATCTGTAATGAAGCAGCTCTGGCAGAAAGCCAACCTCTGCTATTTTTAACAGTGAAATTCTCTATAAATACTCTATTTGGCACTTGTTCCTTCACATCCAAGTCTTAACTGAAAAGAAAACCTGAGCTTCTCTGAAGCTTTGTACCTCTTGATGGGAGAAAAGGTGTGTGAGGAAAGGCGATTTTTCTTCTTTCCCACATATCCAGAGTCAGCAGCCAAAATAGACATAAGATCTGGGGTTGAAAGGCCTTTTTTGAGGGTGGGGGTGGGGTCAATGGGACCATTTTTTAATTCTGAGTTAGTGCTATGGGTACAAATTTAAAAATGGCTGCCATGGGGTGTGTGGCATAACACAAAATGGCTGCCGTGAGGTTTGTGGCATAACACAAAATGGCTGCCATGGGGTGTGTGGCATAATACAAAATGGCTGCCAAGGGGTGTGCGAGGCATAATATAAAATGGTTGCCATGGAGTGTGTAGCATAACACAAAATGGTTGCCATGGGGTGTGTGGCATAATAGAAATGGCTGCCATTGGGTGTGTGGCATAATATAAATGGTTGCCAAGGGGTGTGTGGGGCATAATGCAAAATGGCTGCCATGGGTTGTATGTGTGGCATAATACCAATGGCTGCCAAGGGCTGTGTGTGGCATAATACAAAATGGCTGCCATGGGGTGTGTGGCATAACACAAAATGGTTGCCACGGGGTGTGTGGCATAACCCAAAATGGCTGCCAAGGTGTGTGTGCCATAACCCAAAATAAGGAAGAAGAGCAAATAGTACCATACACTCTGGATTTTTGAGGGGATTCTACTGATAATAATAAGAAGAAGAATAAGAACAAGAATAATAATTTATTATTTATACCCCGCCCATCTGGCTGGGCTTCCCCAGCCACTTTGGGCAGCTTCCAACAAAATACTGAGATACTTTGTGGGTGCCATACTGGTCATACTGGCTGGCACACTGGCACCCATGGGTGCCATGTTGGCAACCACTGTGATAAAATAAAATAAAGTCAGGCTAATGGCCAGGGCTTTTCCCCCAGCTGGAACTCACTGGAACTCAGTTCCGGCCCCTCTCAGGTGGGCACCATGCCCTTATATAAGAGAACAAGGGAGGCGTTCCTGGTGAATTCTGGCACCTCTTTTTCTGGAAAAGTCACACTTCTAATGGCCCTCCTAGTCCAGTGCCCTCCTCTCACGGTGGCAAGCGGATGCCCCTTTTGGGAAGCCCACAAGCCACACCTGAGCGCAACACCACTGGCCTTGCCTGCCATTCCCCATGGTGGGAGATTTCCCCACAAAACCAGCTCCTGGTACAGAGAGGCTTCCAAAAATGGAGTCAGAACATAGCTATCATGGCTCACAGCCACCCGATCTCATCCTTTCTTAAAGCCATCTGAGTTAAGGAACTGTGTGGATAACTTCTAAAAAGTGCAAAGGAGATGCATGGGCCCCAATCCAGATTAGGACTCTCTGCAGCACACCCATGAATTCCCCCTCCCAAAGTTTTTTTTTAAAAAATGAAAGTGCCTTTCTCTTTTTTAATTTTTTTGAAAAAGTAATAATCGTAAATAAATAAGAATAAAAATGTGCAACTTACCACCGAGACCATTCCATTGCAACTATCCAACCTCCCAAAATTTCAACACCTCTTGTGATGGTTTGACCCCTTTCCATTTTAACAGTATAAATTCTACGAACACTCTCCATATCTCCTCAAAATCGATTCTCCTGCATATTCCTTGTCTTACCTTAATGACACATGTTGCTTTATAATTAATGGCTATATCCCACACCTCTTTATACCATTCTTCCGTTTTATATTCTGCTTGCCCCTTCCACTTCTGAGCTACAATAATTTGTGCAGCTGTCAATAAATTTGTGAGCAAGTCCTTCAGATGGGCGGGGTATAAATAACAAAATTATTATTATTATTATTATTGTTATTGTTATTATTACCTGCGAACCTTGCACCTTATCCTAAATTGAGTATAGGGCTACCTCTGGACTTTTGGTCAGCTTTAACCCAGTGATTTCTGTTATCTCCTTAAACACCCTTGGCCAAAAAAATTGTAAATATTTACACCCCCATCACATGTGAACATAATTCCCTGTTTCCTGGTGTCCCCCCCCCCTGAAAAAAAACTTTGGAGGAAGCCATGACAGTTAAGCCACTACAAAACTGATATGTCCTCACGGTAGAGACGGTTCTTCTGAGTCTCTTCCAGCCACTCAAAAAAACACAGGAGAACCTTTGCTGCCCCAACAATGACCGGCCAGTTGGGTTTCCAGGGATCTTATCACTGAGCCCCAACATATGAAGGTCTTGCCCATTTGGACCAGCATCCTCTTCTCACCATGGCCAACTGGACCTTCCAGATGTCCCATCCCATCTTTCGTTGGCTGTCTCCCCCGCTTCCTAGGTGCCATCCTAGGTCCAGGAACGTGGCAGGAACCCTCCTGCAGCCCACCTGCCCTGTGGCTTCGCTTTTTTGGGGGGTTGGTGGTTTCCCACTCACTGTTGAAATGCAGCAAGGCTTTGGGTGTGACCGGGGTGGATGTCAAGACCAGCATCTCCAGCCCCTTCAGGCCTTCCCGACACACCTCGGCCGCCACTTCCTGGTTCACCTCCGTCACGTGGTCCAGCTCCAACACTTGCAGCCGCATGCAGTTCCGGGCTGAGGAGAAAGACAGGTGTTTGGGCATCAGCCAGGATTTGCACAACCATCATATTCTATATATTAGATAGATAGATAGATAGATAGATAGATAGATAGATAGATAGACGGGTAGATAGACGGATAGATAGATGATAGATAGATAGATGATATAGATAGATCGATAGATAATAGATGATACAGACAGATAGAGAGATAGATATAGATATAGATGGGGACGCGGGTGGCGCTGTGGGTTAAACCACAGAGCCTAGGGCTTGCCAATCAGAAGGCTGGCGGTTCGAATCCCCACGACAGGGTGAGCTCCCATTGCTCGGTCCCTGCTCCTGCCAACCTAGCAGTTCGAAAGCACGTCAAAGTGCAAGTACCTTCCAGCGGGAAGGTAAACGGCGTTTCTGTGCGCTGCTCTGGTTCGCCAGAAGCGGCTTAGTCATGCTTGCCACATGACCCAGAAGCTGTATACCGGCTCCCTCGGCCAATAAAGCGAGATGAGCGCCGCAACCCCAGAGTCATCTGCGACTGGACCTAATAGTCAGGGGTCCCTTTACCTTTACCTTTATAGATATAGATAGAAGATAGATAGATGGCTATATAGACAGACAGACAGACAGACAGACAGACAGATATAAAGGTAAAGGACCCTGGATGGTTAAGTCCAGTCAAAGGTGACTCTGGGGTTGTGGTGCTCATCTCGTTTTCAGGTCGAGGGAGCCGGCGTTTGTCCGCAGACAGCTTTCCGGGTCATGTGGCCACCATGACCAAACCGCTTCTGGTGCAACGGAACACCGTGATGGAAACCAGAGCGCATAGGAACGGCGTTTACCTTCCCGCTGCAGTGGTACCTATTCATCCACTTGCACTGGTATGCTTTAGAACTGCTAGGTTGGCAGGAGCTGGGACAGAGCAACAGGAGCTCACCCTGTCGTGGGGATTCAAACTTCTGACCTTCTGATCGGCATGCCCAAGAGGCTTGGAAGGTGAATGGCGTTTCTGTGTGCTGCTCTGGTTTCGCCCGAAGTGGCTTAGTTATGCTGGCCACATGACCCGGAAAAACTGTCTGCAGACAAACGTCGGCTCCCTCGGCCAGTAAAGCGAGATGAGCGCTGCAACCCCAGAGTCGTTCACAACTGGACTTAACTGTCAGGGGTCCTTTACCTTTACCTAGAATATTTATGGCTTCTTATTCCGGTGGTCATGCCTGAAAGAAAGCAAACACACCCTCTTGGCATCGCCACCGCCATCACATTCCCAGAATGCAAAGCGTTCGCTGTTCTGCCTCTGGCTTTCTGCCCCCTAGAAGCCCATTTCACAGACAGAGAGCCTGAGGCTAGATTTACCTAAGGAAGCCAAGCCTTGCACTCCGCAACCTGCTCCGCCGACGCCCAGCGCCCTCAAATGTGGCCAACACCGCCCAATCATCTGCAGGCAGCGGTTACTGAAGCGGGTTGGTTGCTGGCTGGAAGGGAATTTTTTATTTTTTGGAGGGGGAAAAAAAAAGAAGAAGGAGAAGAAGAAGAAGAAAAAAATGCAGACGAGAAGCTGATCAAAGCATTCCAATTTGCATAATGTCATTAACAGGCACAAATTAGGAGAAGAATGTGTCATCTGCCTTGGCTTATGGGAGTTCTGTGCAGTGAAAATAGATGTAATTTAGCTCCAGTTGTTTCCCAGCCCCCCTGAGTAACAAGCAAAGAGAGAAGGCATTTTTAGAAACTTGTTTTATCGCACGTCGGAGGGAGAGAACTAAAGGCAGTGGATGCAAATTCATATCTCGGGTTGTGCTGGATTTCCCCCCCTTTGCATAACAATAAAAAATAAATCCCAAACTGGCACCGGTCTTGAGACTCACTTCTCTCTTTTTGTCACATATCATTCCATTGTTGCCTCTCCGTTCTTTACCCTCGTGGAACCGCGGAGCTGTAAGCGATCCCAGGGGCCATCTAGTCCAGCCCCCTGCAAAGCCAGGAATCGCAACTAAAACACAACGACGACACCAGGGCAGCTTTGTTCGTCCCAAACCCCATCCAGGAACCACTTCCCATTAAAGATCTCGAAGCAATTTCACAGTGGAGACATCAGCAATAAAAACAACAACTCCACGCTTCAAAACCATTCCGCAAGCGATTAAGGACAGCTTGCATATTAAAAATACATTTCGTATGTAAGGACAATTTCAAGTCCCGCATGGATACAGATCTCTACTTAAAAGGCTTGTTGGGAAAGGAGGGTCTTCAACGGGTGTTTAAAAGGTGATGTGGAGCTTGTCAACACTCCCCCCCCCCCGGAGAAACCAATTCTTTGGCGATAAATTGGAACAAACAGCAGTCCACAGAACACCTGATTGCCTTCTGCTCTGATAAAACACCAAATTTGGGTTTCCCAGAGGAAAGGTGGCACAGACCCTCCTGCACCCGAGGGAGGGAAATTGGGACACGACCTTGAAAGAGACCACGCCCCCTCTCACTCATGCCCCGCCCCCTCTGGGCTCCCTCCCTGCCTCGCACTTTCGCTCACTGCCATGGCAGTGGCTGCAGTCTCCAACTCCGACCCCATCGCATCCCCATATGTACTTCCAGAAGCCAGCGCTGCTTCTAGCGGCGATGTGCAGGGACAAGGCAAAGTTTTACTTCCATTTTTTCCCCTCTTGCGCTGTGGTTCCCAGCTCTTGGTAAGCAGGGGCATTTCTCGCCTCTGACAGTGGAGGTACCAAGTTAACTCTCACCCTTGCGGTGAAATATATCTACAGTGGTACCTCTGGTTGCGAACGGGATCCGTTCCGGAGGCCCGTTCGCAACATGAGCAGAAAGCAACCTATGTCTCTGCGTCTGCGCTGGTCGTGGTTTGCCGCTTCTGCGCATGCGTGTGACGTTGTTTTGCGCGTCTGTGCATGCGCGAGCAGCGAAACCCGGAAGTAACCCTTTCCGGTACTTCCAGGTCGCCACAGGACACAACCTGAAAACATTCAACCTGAAGCAAACGTAACATGAGGTATGACTGTATTTTACTTATTTATAGAAGACCTGTGGTCTCCATTGTTGACCCTACATCATGTGTCGGCAAACTGAGGCTCATGGGCCGGATCAGGCCCAATTGCCTTCTGGATCCAGCCCGCGGAAGGTCCGGGAATCGCTGCGTGGATCGCCAGTGCACACGTTCTTTCCCTCTCCCTCATACGGTAGCGGAGCCGGCACCTCCTCCCTCCCTCCCTCCTTCTGGCTTTTCCTTGCCTTGTCTAGAGGAGGAAGGGCAAGCTGTGAAGCTTTGTGTATTCAGCAAATATGATGTCCAACACTGAACAGTGATTCTGGATATTTACTACTGTTTCATAGAATTCTTCATCAGCGTGGTGGGAGGATACAGAATTGCTTCATAAGCCCATCTTATTTCAAATGTATGTATGTAAATGAATATATCAACTACAGCAGTGACTACATTATTACATGAGCACCGTTCCACAGCATTTGATATTTTCATTTACATACATACATTTGAAATAAGATGGGCTTATAAAGCAATTCTGTATCCTCCCACCATGCTGACGAAGAATTCTAGGAAACAGTAGTCAATATCCAGAATCACTGTTCAGTGTTGGACATCATATTTGCTGAATACACAAAGCTTCACAGCTTGCCTTTCATCGTACAAAATCTGGTACCTCGCTTCATTTAAAGATTTTCAGAGACTTTAAGGCTATAGATTTCATTTTGGACTTGTTAGGGTCTGAAGGAATTCTATAAAAGATGGTTTATTGCGTATGTACATGGCCATCGTGTTGCCTAGACACTGATGACATTCTCTTTGCAACACAGGGGTTGTTTGGTTTGGTTACTTAGAGGAGGAAGGGGGCTGGGCCTTGTTCGCGCCAGCAGCAGCAGTGCTTGAGGGCCCGCCATTTTAAGCAGCCCCTCTCCGGAGCCCTTTTGTGCGCCGCTCATCGTCCCGCCACCACCAGCCCCTGTCGTTCGCAAAGCACAGGTAAGCAAGCCACTGGGGTTCGTGGTGCTCTTGCATCATTTTTGCTCCCAAAATATAGTCTGGCCCCCCACAAAGTCTGAGGGACAGTGGAGCAGCCTTTAGCTTAAAACAAATAAACCACAAGGCCCTGCAACTAAGCACACCATTGCGAGACCTGAAAACAAATTTCTTTGCCGCATCTAGGGACTCAGCTACATTAGTGAAGAAACAGCGATTTGAATGCGCTATAAACATGCAACACCAGATGGCGCCAGAGAGCAGGAAATTTTAAAACATGATTTTCCATAGAGATTTTTTTCCTTTTTGTTATAATCTAATTTCTGATTTATAGTGGTTTTTCACCTGTGTCTAGATCCATTCCAGTTGCACTCTGAGAGGTGTTTTTGAAAAGTTTCACATCAGCTACGGCGGTGTGTGTGTGTGTGTGTGTGTGTGTGAGTCTGACTGCTGCCGCAGTGCTGGGAACCCTCCCTGCACACACAATTTCGTCCATGAAAATTGCCCTGCAGGTGTTGCTATTTCCATGCGTGTGTGTGTGTGTGTGCATGGAGGAAAGAGAGGAAAATACCGGCAAAGGTGCCAGGATATTAAATGCATGCTCCGGCATTCTTACCAAGGGTGCAGCGGCGCCACCTGTAAGGAGATGATGTCTCGACAGCCTGCTCCCAGCGCCCAGATAACCTCATGGCCCACGGGGTCAGTGGAACTCCTGCAACGAAGAAATGGGAAGGTGGAAAGAGATGAGCAACTCCATAGGAGCAGATGAGCGTCAAATTGCATCTGATCCACCCTTTCCCGTAACTCAGGTGTTCTTTAGATTTCTCCAAAATGGCATCTTTTGGCAGGTGGATTCTGCGTTGATGAAAATAGAAGTATAGCCAAACGAAGAAGTACTGGAGAACGTGGATTGTGTTTCATGGGAATTAGCAGGAGGATGATTTAGATTTAGGATTTAGCAAGGCGAGTGAAAATTATTGATTGATTGATTGATTGATTAGGGTGGAGCGTCTCCACCCCCATCGTTGAGTCCGGACACTGAGGTCCAGCTCCGAGGGCCTTCTGGCGGTTCCCTCCCTGCGTGATGTGAGGTTACAGGGAACCAGGCAGAGGGCCTCCTTGGTGGTGGTGCCTGCCCTGTGGAGCACCCTCCCATCTGATGTCAAGGAAATAAACAACTATCCGACTTTTAGAAGACATCTGAAGGCAGCCCTGTTTAGGGAAGTTTTTAATGTTTGATGGTTTATTGTGTTTTTAATATTCTGTTGGGAGCCAACCAGAGTGGCTGGGGAAATCCAGCCAGATGGGCAGGGTATAAATAAATAAATATACAGTGGTGCCTCGCAAGACGAAAAGAATCCGTTCCGCGATTCTCTTCGTCTAGCGGTTTTTTCGTCTTGCGAAGCAAGCCCATTGACAGCTTAGCGGATTAGCGCTACAGCGGTCTAGCGGCTTTCAGTGATCAGCTGTTAAGCGGGTTATCAGCGGAACAGCTGATAGGCACCTTAGCGGCTTAGGAAAAGGGGGGGGGAGTGAAAAAAACCCGCGGGGACGCGCAAGACTTTTTCGTCTTGCGAAGCAACCCCATAGGGAAATTCGTTTTGCGAAGCGCCTCCAAAACGGAAAACCCTTTCGTCTAGCGGGTTTTCTGTCTTGCGAGGCGTTCGTCTTGCGGGGCACCACTGTAGTAATGATGATGGTGATGATGATGGTGATGATGATGATGATAATAATAATAATAATAATAATAATAATAATAATAAGCCTGGAAGGAGCATGAAGTGTCCCCTGCCACAGGTACTGCCCTTAGCAGGTAATGCCATCATCACCATCATCATCATTATTATTATTATTGTTATACCGCGCCAATAATGACCATTGCCAGGACATGGAAATCATTGCAATTACTGAGCATGGTGCAATCCCACAGGTAGCATTATTGGGAAAAAATTGATGTGGAAATTGAAGGTAGCAAGAAATATTATAACTTTACATAGTCTGGGGCGACTTTATAGATTATGCAAACAACGAAGCATGTGCTGGAACAGTGCCTACGGTCTACAGCTCAGTTTGGCGAACAGGAAGCAGATATTTTAAATCAGATTCCCCCCCCCCATTCCTCCTGCCTTTGTATAAAACCCTGCAGACCAGAACTGCCACTGATATGATATGCCTCTTCCTTTGTGGCCAAGAGTCCAAGCAACAGATGTTGCCATGTATTATTTCACGTTTGTTAAGATTGCGATGGTTTTAGCATACAAACTTTAACAAAGTTCTGCTGGTGTACTCGGAGACGATTCTCTGCTTGTTGTTTTATTTTTGATTTTAATTTTCCGTAGCTGTTACGTGTGGTTAAAAGTTTAATTAAAAACAACAACCCAATTTCATGAAATTCATACATCACTTGATTGTTTTAAAAAAACAAAAAAACCGAAGCAGTAAAAAAAAATGGATCTGGGCCCATACACCCTCTTTTTCCAGGACATGCCCTCTTTTTCAGGGGTAAAATTTCGGTGCAGGAGGATTTTTTTGAATTTAGCAAAATGTCAGCGGGGTATGGAAGTGGGCTACTTTTTATGTTACTAGACAACCAAGTGACAAACATATGTATCTGAAGAAGTGTGCATGCACACGAAAGCTCATATCAATAACATACTTAGTTGGTCTCTAAGGTGCTACTGGAAGGAATTTTTTCATTTTGTTTAAACATATACATAGTTTTGCACGATGCAGGAAAGGATCAGGTCCTTGTTTTTGTACATTTTGATTTTTTTAAAAAAATCATTTTTATTAAATTTTCCACTTTAACAATCCAATCAAATCACATTAAATATTCCAAATTATACATATACATATCATATAATCCATGACTATGAAAAGCAGTAGAGATATGAGATGATCCCTCCTGTTATGTACTGAAGTTCTCACCCTGGGCCAGCAAGGGGATACTGTAGATAGTTATGCAAATGTAGGATCGAAAGTGACGTTCAGTGATTGGATAGTTTTAGCAGGGGGATACTGTAGATAGTTATGCAAATGAAGGATCGAAAGTGACGTTCAGTGATTGGATAGTTTTAGAAAGTTGCTACAGTAACGTTGTACGGGAGCTCTATATAAGCAGGCTGACTGAGCCCTTCAGTTCAGTTCTGTTCTGGCCTCTGAATAAAGAAGAGCTGTTTGAAGAATCGCTGTGTTGTCTGATATGTTCACCCACAACTTAACACCTCCGAACTTGAAGCATGGGAAGTCCTATTAAAAAAATTATAATTTGGCAGAATATCTGGATTGTTTTTGTACATTTTGAAGGGACATTGTAGCCTTCGCCTGCTCCCACACCCCTTCCCTCCCGCCCCAGGCGCTGGCAAACGTGTCCTCTTTTTTGCTCTACAAAATATGGCAACTCTGACCTAGGGTGAAGATGCCATTTGGTTTTCCGATCTGAAAAACATCTCAGGCTCAGATGGTATTATTACACCAGTGAAATTAGCGAAAATGAATAAGACAAATAATAAATGTTGGAAATGTAAAGAAAAAGAAGGAACATTTTATCATATGTGGTGGGAATGTAAGAAAGTAAAGAACTTCTGGGAAATGATATATAATGGGATGAAAAAGATGTTGAAATATACATTCTTTAAAAAACCAGAAGCATTTTTACTTGGTTTTATAGGCCAAGACATTAATAGACAAGATGTTAAATTGTTCTTATATGCAACAACAGCGGCAAGAGTATTGTTAGCCTATAAATGGAAGCAAGAAGAAATTCCGACGAAAGAAGAATGGCAGACGAAATTAATGGACTATGCAGAATTGGACAAAATGACAGGAAGGATTCGAAACCTGCGGGACCAGAGATTTACAGAAGATTGGAAGAAGTATGTCAGGGAACTGCCATGAGTGCCGGAGGGAGAGAGCGAGCTCCAGAGGGATCCCAGAGAGCGTCCCAGGATTGGGAGAGGCAGCCCATCTTCTGGGGAAGGGAATCAGCTTAGCTCCAGTGGAGAAGGGGGGCAGATGGGGGAATCAGAGAGGCGGTCACATGACTCCTTGCCGGGGACCAGCGGGGAGAGGAAGGGTCCTCCGCTGCCTACGCCTTCCTTGTGCAGAAGGCTTCCGCGCAGGGAGAGTAGGAGGAGACTGGGTGTGGAAGAACTTCTTTGTTGGAAGAAGTTTAAGAAACGCCCACTGACGGATTCTGCCAGCGATTGAGACAGCCACGGGTGAGTGCCTGTCCGGACAGGAAAGGTTCACTCAGGCAACCCAGCCAGGTGTGGGCACAGGCTTACGCACAAGCAACCCCTACAACCATTACAAAGTATATGAATTATTTGAAGAGCAACTGTAATCAACAAATTACGCTGGTAGGACTGCAAGAAGTTTTGTAAGGAGAAATATACGAAGTGTTACAAAGTAGGAAAAGATAGAGATATTGGTTATGAGTTTGAAATGTAAAAGGGAAGATAAGAAATGCATACTGAGAGATTAGATTGGAAAATTTTCAGACAGGATTGATGGAAGTAAAAAAAAATTGAGTAAGATGTAAAAGTATGTTTAATTACTGTTGAAAATGATATGTTATATATATATATATATAACATCTCAGGCTTGTCCCTCTTCTGGGTGGAAGGGGCAAAAGGGGAGGCCCAGGCCAAGCCCCCGGGGTGAGAATTACCTGGTGGCACCGCTCTGCCTAAAAGGTAAGCTTTGCTGTTTTCTAATTTGTGAATGACCTACTTCTACGCTTCGGTTGAGCCTAAAAATAAGCAGAATCATATTATCTGGAACGCTCATCCATCTCCCAGGAAGCTGCCTGCCAAGGCGCCCTGACCGGCTTGGCTTGCCGTTAATTAAAACACGTGGGCAGGATGCTGAGCTGCCAAGCAGGAGCTGCCCAGGTGGGCCTGATCCTGCCGGGTGGAAGGGGATGAACGAGGGAAGAAGGGAAGGAAGGAAGCGACGGCAATGAGAGAGAGAACCTGGAGACAGAGAAATAGCAAAAGCTGCCTTGTGCCAATGAATTGATTTTAGATTGCTATGTGTTACATTTATTGTTGTTAGCCGCTCTGAGCCCGGCTTCGGATGGGGAGGGCGGGATATAAATAAAATTTTATTATTATTGTTATGCCCCCTCCAGCCCAGCATCCTGCTCTCATAATGGCCAACCAGATGACTCAATGGGAATCCCGCAAGCAGGATTCGAACACAAGACCAATCTCCCTTCCTGTGGTTTCCAGCAACTGGGATTCAGAAATCTCCAACTGTGGAGGGCAGAGCGTAGCCATAATACTAACAGCCATCAGCAGCCCTCTCCTCCCCTTTTAAATGGTCGCCATCACAGTCTCCTGTGGGAGGGAGTTCCACAGGTTAAATGTGGAAGATAGTACTTTCCTTTTTCTAACCTTAATCCTCCAGCATTCGCCTCCGCTGGATGTTCATTGGCATTCTAGCGTTACGAGAGGGAGGGAAACGTTTTTCTATCAGCTTTCTTCTTATCCTGCCAGCTCGTATGCGTGCCTTTTCTCTAAACTAGGCCGAGTAGCCTCCTACGGGCTGAGTAGCAGCAGTCTTGGGAGGTGGACTGGGGCTGGAAAAGTCACAGCAAAAGCTGCTGTTCCTGGAGCAATAAAGTGGATGGCAAGAACTGACCGCTGGTGGTTTTGCAGGATTCGTTGCCAGCAGCGAAAGCCAGATCGGGTTCAACAGCACTGTCTCAGCTGGGAAGGATATGCATGGAATAGCAGGCAGAGCAAATGTCAGGAGAGCACTTTTTCTGTGCCTGTGCAATCTGCCGCAGAAAATCATCCAAATGAAGGAGAGGAGGAAGACCCCCACGATCGTCTGCACGCCTATCACTGTATGAGTCCATCTGCCTTGAATTTCTTTCATGATTAAATCTAGCATCTTTTCAAAGCGATTTTGTTTCGCTGCATCCCCTGCCCCACTCACAAGAGACTTGTTGCTGATTGTGCCCGCTGGTCCAACCCCGATGCAATGTAGGTATCGCAACACTCCACCCATTTTGAACCCGGACCCCGCTTAGCTTTGCAAACTGTGGCAGCAGTTTTATTAGGCAGAAAACTCAGCCAAGTCTGTGAAGAGCCAATAAAGGGTTAACTCCAGCTTTGAACGGTGTGATCTGCTGACAGGCATACTCCATGATGGGTGCCATTCTGAATTTGTGAGCACTCGATCTTTTAGTGTGGCGGCCCCTAAACTTTGGAACTCCCCGCCTATTGAGACCAGACAGGCCTTCACTGTACTTGTTTCTATGCAATCCTGCCAGACTGTATACACGTATGGACTTTATGCATGAATGGAATATAGAATGAACTGATCCACTGGGTCTTCTGCTTTTTCCGTTGAACTTTATGAGACTTCCGTTGAAATTTACAATTTGATACAATGAATAGTATACCTTATTTATTCAAAAGTACAGCCGATTACGTCTTGTGTGTTTATTGAGTATGTTTCACGTAATCATAGGTTTGTTGTTATTTTGCTAATGATCCTGCCAGACTGAGCAGGATTTAACCCCATTCATTAGCTGCTGGAAACAGGGATGCACAGCCGACACAGGATTTAACCCCACCCTAGCAGCCTTCAGATGACGCCAGCTGGTGGGTGGCTGGCTGGGTGAAATGGGTGCTCCCCAGTCACACAGAAGATAGTTAATTCTATGTACCTCCCACTAAGGGACTGTGCTCATGCAGCCAGAGACTATGCCTACATGGGAGCTCCCTTTGCTCATCCCTTTTCAGACCGCCGCTGTTTCTGGGAGACAGTGGTGCAGGAGAGGCCTCTTCTTCCAGCACATCCTGCGCTCCCCTCTCCAGCTCTGAACCTCCAAAGAATGAGAGTCCACCACTTCTACTGTCAAACAGCTCTTACAGACAGAAAGTCTTTACATACGTCTAGTCGGAATCTCCTTTCTTGTAACTTGAAGCCACTGGATCGAGTCCTGCCCTCCAGGGCAGGGGAAAACAAGCTTGTTCCCTCTTCCATGTGACAGCCCTGAAGATATTTGAAGATCCTATCTCATCTCAGTCTCCTATTCTTCAGGCAGAACACGCCCAGGTCCCTCATACTGTTTTTTGGGGACAGGAGGCGGGCGGGTGTGGAGGACTCCCTGGTCCTGAATGGGGTAACTGTGCCCCTGAAGGACCAGGTGCGCAGCCTGGGAGTCATTCTGGACTCACAGCTGTCCATGGAGGTGCAGGTCAATTCTGTGTCCAGGGCAGCTGTTTACCAGCTCTATCTGGTACGCAGGCTGAGACCCTACTTGACCGCAGACTGTCTCATCAGAGTGGTGCATGCTCTGGTTATCTCCCGCTTGGACTACGGCAATGCGCTCTACGTGGGGCTACCTTTGAAGGTGACCCAGAAACTACAACTAATCAAGAATGCGGCAGCTAGACTGGTGACCGGGAGCGGCCGCCGAGATCATATAACACCGGTCCTGAAAGACCTACACTGGCTCCCAGTACGTTTCCGAGCACAATTCAAAGTGTTGGTGCTGACCTTGAAAGCCCTAAACAGCCTCGGCCCAGTATACCTGAAGGAGCATCTCCACCCCCATCGTTCTGAGGCTGTTTAAAGCCCTAAACAGCCTCAGAACAATGGGGGTGGAGACGCTCCTTCAGGTATACTGGGCCGAGGCTGTTTAGGTCAACACCAACACTTTGAATTGTGCTCAGAAATGTACTGGGAGCCAGTGTAGGGAATCCACTTAAGGACTCTATGCGGGCTCCGGAATACCCCATAAAGGAAAGGGAGCCAATTTTCTTATAACAATGGGAACGCTGTGACCTTTTTCTCACTGGGAGATGCTCAGAGATGCTCAGGCTCTCAGAGCGAGCCCACCCTAGCCGCTTGTTTCGCAAAGAGCCACCCACAGCTCCTCTGCGCATCCCAGATGTGTTCTCCACGCCAGCCCAGCCTCCTAATCTAAGGCAATCTCACCAGCCCATTCAAGCTGGGCTAATTGCACGGTTTCTCCCAGACGTCCTGACACGGGGACAGTTGTGCACTCCCCTGCCGGCACGCTAAGCCGCTTCGCCGTGCCAGTCTTGCCAAGGATAAAGCCCAGCCGTGCTGTGCTGTAAACAAAATCTGCCCTTATTCCCTTATGGGGGACACAAGAGCTCTTATAGAGTCCTTACGTGGGTTCCCTATTGGTAGGAGAAAATAACAGAGGCCAACCAGAGAATATTGAGAAGTAGAGCAGCTTGTAAGCCTGATCTTTATTGATCTGTTGCAACAGAGTGCTCCCCTCACCCGCAGGAGAGAGGAGGAACCCAGAAAAATGGCGCACAAGGCCTTATATAGACATTTTAAATTCCCTGCCCTGGAGCTCAAGACCACCCCTCCATACATCATACATACACCACAGAAGAAGTGTAAACCAAGACCACCCCCCACAAATATCATACCTACATCACAGAAAAGGCGGTCTACAACAGAAATTTGAGTGTTGTTGTTTTTCCTGTCTGGCAGGTATTCTGATAATGCCTTATCTGATTGCCTTTCCTGATAGTCTGCCCATTCCATTTGAAATGGTGATTATTTATTTCCTGTGACAATGGGTAGGTTCCCTCACCCCGCTCCCTCCTTGCAGAGAAACATTTGGTCAGCTTGGGAGTCAAAATGGTTTCAGGACGGTCTTCCTGTGCTGTTCCAGACATTGGTACATTTATGAACATTTATGATATATATTTATAGGACCTTAAAATTCTATTACAGATGCTCCCTCCTGTTTACCTGTCACACCCCCAGGCTTGAAGCAAAGAAAAGGTTCCTTATTATTTCACACCTCCGCTGTCTTTTCGCTGCTCTTGGGCGGTCTGTGATGTTCTCAGGGGGTCTTAGGTGTTGGCCTGGGATAGAGGGCAAAGGCCTCCTTCTCCCCAATCTTCTGGCACACAGGGGAATATGGATTCGTTTCCGAATGAATGAACAATTGGAGCAAAGGGAGTCCTTGTTATGTACTGAAGTTCTCACCCTGGGCCAGCAGGGGGATACTGTAGATAGTTATGCAAATGAAGGATCGAAAGTGACGTTCAGTGATTGGATAGTTTGTATGCAAATGAAGGATCGAAAGTGACGTTCAGTGATTGGATCGTTTTAGAAAGTTGTTACAGTAATGAGGTACTGGAGCTCTATATAAGCAGGCTGACTGAGCTCCTCAGTTCAGTTCTGTTCCAGCTTACAAATAAAGAGCTGCTTTGGAAGAATCGCTGTGTCGTCTGATATGTTCGCCCACAACTTAACAGTCCTCCAGTTTTCGTTCACAGGAACACAGGAAGGTGCTTTATTCAGAATCAGGATGCGCCAAGATTTTCCCAGCCCTGTCTGGAGATGGGGAGTTCAAACAGCAACAGTCTGATGACTTATGTCCTCAGAAAAGGTCAGCAAAATTGGCCACCGCCTCCCTTCCATTCATTCCATTTCCTATTTTAAAAATTATTTATTCCTTAAGGGGAAGAAATGAAGGCAGTGAGAGATTTTACTTTCTTGGGCTCCATGATCACTGCAGATGGTGACAGCAGTCACAAAATTAAAAGACGCCTGCTTCTTGGGAGAAAAGCAATGACAAACCTAGAAAGCATCTTAAAAAGCAGAGACATCACCTTGCCAACAAAGGTCTGTATAGTTAAAGCTATGGTTTCCCCAGTAGTGATGTATGGAAGTGAGAGCTGGACCATAAAGAAGGCTGATCGCCAAAGAATCAATGCTTTTGAATTCTGGTGCTGGAGGAGACTCTTGAGAGTCCCATGGACTGCAAGAAGATCAAACCTATCCACTCTGAAGGAAATCAGCCCTGAGTGCTCACTGGAAGGACAGATCCTGAAGACTTTGGCCACCTCATGAGAAGAGAAGGCTCCCTGGAAAAGACCCTGATGTTGGGAAAGATGGAGGGCACAAGGAGAAGGGGACGACGGAAGACGAGATGATGGGACAGTGTTCTCAAAGCTACCAGCATGAGTCTGACCAAACTGCGGGAGGCAGTGGAAGACAGGAGTGCCTGGCGTGCTCTGGTCCAGGGGGTCACGAAGAGTTGGACACGACTAAACAACTAAACAAACAAACAAACAAACAAAATTCTGCTCCCTTTCACCCACCAAACCTCACAGCTGCATCTCCCTCCCTGATCCAGAAAAGCAATCATTTCTCCCAAAACAACAGCTCAGCCAGACGCACAGAAGATCAGCTGGCAAAGCACACACGCCCTTCTCTTGATGCCAGGAAAACCCTCTCTGCCTCTCCAGATGCTACTACAGGGCAGGGCTATTTTTAAAAAATTGTATTGAAAAAGGTGCGACCCCCCTAGCCATACTCGGTTTTTCTTTCCAATTGTGTTTTTCCTCCTTTTGCAGCACAGAATTCTGTGGCCAGGCGACAGCGTCTGATGCCAAGACAGGGAAGAAAAAGAAGAACTCTACAGCTTGCATAAATTACAGTAATTAAGTAATTTTGCATATGCCGATTGACGGGCTAGCCTGATCGTTGGCTGCAGGCCTCCCACCCAGCTTGCATAAACGGCGGTAATTAAGTGGCTTTGCATATATGCCGTTTGACAGCGGGGAAAATAATCTTTGGCTGAAGACCTCCCACTCAGGAAGGTCTTTGAGAATCTTATATGCAACGGCCGCAGCTCGGACTGTGGTGGCAAAGGGGTGGAAGGAACAAGAATCCCCGACAATACAGTGGTGCCTCGCAAGACGAAATTAATTCGTTCCACGAGTTTTGTCATCTTGCGATTTTTTTCGTCTTGCGAAGCACGGTGTCGGGAAAGTTTTGGAAAAGCTTCAAAAATCACCAAAGTCTTCAAAAACCTCAAAAAAGGCTACCACACCGCGTTCTATGAGTTGCTCCTCGAAGTCAAGTCGCAACTGTATTAATGGTGTTAAGAAAAAGGAAACAAACTTGCAAGACGTTTCCGTCTTGCGAAGCAAGCTCATAGGGAAATTCGTCTTGCGAAGCAGCTCAAAAAACAAAAAACCCTTTCGTCTTGCGAGTTTTCCGTCTTGTGAGGCATTCGTCTTGCGAGGTACCACTGTAACAAACTGGCATTACAAGCTACAGGAATTTGCTGAAATGGCGCAGTTGACAAATACCCTGAGAGGCAATTCAAAACAAAAATTTATGGAAAAGTGGGATAGATATAAAAGATACGTTCAAAAATACAGCAAAGGTTCGCTATCTATGCTAGCATTTGATTGAGGTTGGAGTGAGACTGAGTTGAGAAAGAAGACTAAGAGCACATATTGATATAGGAATTATTAGATAATATGTATACAATAATAAGAGTACATTCATTTGTAAAAAAGGAATATACAACAGGAAAGACAGGAAGTCTATGTGTTGGTATGTATATGATTTTGGGGGGGGGGGATTTGTTTTAGTTTTCTCTCTTTGTTCTTTCTTTTTTTTGTTTCATTTTCTTTCTAGGTATATAAAATTTGTATATAATTTTTGAATACATGCTGGAAATTATATTATAGTAAGTCCTGTAATGTAATATGGCAACGTTTACCGATGTAATATAAGAATGTTAACAAATAAATAAAATGCAAATTAAAAAAGAAAAAAAGAGAGAATCTGCCTAGGGTCCAGTTTTGCCAGTGGAAAACAAGGTTAGGTTCTGCTTCTTATTTACCGGTATTTTATCTGATTTTTTCTGTTTCTTTCTGTTTCTCCCCCTCCACATTTCATCCCGACAACAGGCCTGTGAGGTAGGCTAGGCTGAGAGGCGGCGATTGGCCCAAGGTCACCCAGTGAGCTTCATCCCTGGCCCAGCTGGGACTTGAACCCTGCTCTCTCCCAGGTCCTAGTCTGGCGCTCTAACCACTGCACCACACTGCCACATTTCCAAACTGGTTGAGAACCGCATTTTGTCTCGAACTTGCCAAAATGACAGAATTAATAAGAAACCACTCAGGCAATTAGGTTAAAGAAAGGAATGTTTTAAAAATTACCTGACAAAATACTGTTCCAATAACAACACAACCATTGTGCCTAGATTCATTCCACAGATATAAGGGAATTTTCTTTTTCAACGGTTGAATACAGATAATTTAAATGTAAGAGAAATGTTGAAGCCACATAGAGATAGGGGGAATTCGACAAACATATAAGGGACTCAAACCTGACGCGGCCATCATCTAACGTTCCCGACCGGGTTTGAATTAACTGCTGAGGAAATTTTCTGATTACTGTTCTGGAAATGGGTTATCCATTAATTATGAAAAATCTAAAATTCTAGTTTTCGAGAGAAGCTTCTCCCGGTCTAAATGGGTGCTGGATGGCCATAACCTTGAACAGATAAAATACTTCAGTTATCTAGGGCTCACATTCCATCATACAGGATCTTGGAAGCACCATTGGCAAACCTCCCTTCAAAAGGCGGAGATTACAAAGCTAGCCATACTCAGATTCTTCTTCACAAAGGGCGGCAAATATGTTCCAGCAGCCTTAAGGGGTTTCAACGCAAAGCCCGTTTCCCAACTCCTGTACGCAGCAACTGTCTGGCATAATGGGGACCTGCCAAAGCTAGATGGCTTTCAGGCAAAATTTCTATGATCTCTGCTACAGGTACCCAACTGCGTCCCCAACTCCGTACTTCTGTTAGAAGCTGGTGAATGCCCAATTTCAGCTAGAGCGTGGTGGGCTGCCCTAAAACATTGGCTCAGGATTTCAGTGTTTAATCTAGGGAAGGGTTTGTACCAACACCTGACCAATGAGGAATTTGTCAGCAAATGACAGAAAACCATGGCTAAAAAAGCCACCTCTATTGGTCTGTCTCCACCCCCCCCCCCAACTGTATTACCTGGGTTATGAAGGCGCCCAAAAGTTGTTAAAGCAAAGATTATGGGATAATGCACACAGTGACTTGCGATCTCGATCACACACAGTCTGTAGTCCGCTGGCAGTAGGAGTACAATATGGGTATGTCTTTAAGTTAACATCTTACATTAAAAACCTGACAGCACCAAACTATCGAAGGCTTTTCACCAAAGCCGGACTAAACGTCTTTCCCTCTGCAGTGTTGGATGGCAGGTTGAGAGGAGTTCCCTACCAGGACAGACTTTGCTCGTGTGCTCAAGACATCGATTCCATAAAACATATTTTGTTGCATTGTGCAAAATATGAGCAAGCCAGGGCTGAACTGATACTACCCTTGCTGGTACCTTTCCCAGGAAAATCAGAGGCTCACTGTGTCAGGTTCCTACTGGAAGACCGGACAAATGCTAGAACATTAGCAGTGGCAAAGTTTTTATCGGTGGTTGCAAGAACAAATGATCCTTATATTCTAAACAAAATGCTTGTTTAACCTGGAGGTAGTCTGTATGAATTGTGTATTGCTTTGTAATGATTTGTTGAGTCTCTGGACCGTAATAAAGATTGATGATATAAGGGACTCAAACCGCTATAGTGAAACAGAAAGAAAGTGACTGTAAAGAATGAAAAAGGAAAGGAGAAATATGAAGGTAATTTCTTTCTAGGAATATTGTGTATAGATTATTCAAATTATGGTTTGTACTCCTTAAATAATTTTATGTATTTGACAAATATATTTTCTTCTTTCTTTCTTTCTTTTTCTTTTTATGTATTGTTTTTTTCTTTTCGGTATATGTAAATTTTAAAAAATGCAATTATTATTATTATTATTATTATTAAAAAAGAGTTGTATTTTATCCGCCTACCGGTAGGTGACGGCTTGGAGTGCTCGACAGTAGCAGCTGGCCAGCCAGAGGGAGCGATCTGTCAAGATGTTGGGGCAGTGCGAAATCCGGAGAATCAAGAGGTTGCTTCCGGTGGCCTTCAGCAGCGACTCCAGGCCAGCTTCCAGGCAGCCCCTGCGAAGGAATGAGATGTAGAGTTGGAAGGGACCACGAGGGTCATCTAGACCAACCCCCTTTAATACATGACTCTTTTGCCCAATGTGGGGTTCGAACCCACAACCCTTTGCACCACAAAATACAGGGCAGTTTTATACGTCTTTTATACATCTTTAACTGCCATGGCTTCCTTCAGTAAGCAACCAAACCAACCCCTGCGTTGCAAAGAGAACGCCAGCAATGTCTAGGCAACACGATGGCCATGTACATACGCAATAAACCATCTTTTATAGAATTCCTTCAAACCCTAACAAGTCCAAAATGAAATCTATAGTCTTAAAGTCTCTGAAAATCTTTAAATGAAGCGAGGTACCAGATTTTGTATGATGAAAGGCAAGCTGTGAAGCTTTGTGTATTCAGCAAATATGATGTCCAACACTGAACAGTGATTCTGGATATAGACTACTGTTTCGTAGAATTCTTCATTGGTGTGGTGGGAGGATACAGAATTGTTTCATAAACCCATCTTATTTCGAATGAATGTATGTAAATGAAAATATCAAATGCTGTGGATCAGTGCCGATGTAATAATAATTGATATTTTCATTTACATACATTCATTCGAAATAAGATGGGCCTTTCATCGTACAAAGTCTGGTACCTCGCTTCATTTAAAGATTTTCAGAGACTTTAAGACTATAGATTTCATTTTGGACTTTGTTAGGGTCTGAAGGAATTCTATAAAACATTGTTTATTGCATATGTACATGGCCATCATGTTGCCTAGACATTACTGACTATGGCTTCCTTCAGAGCAGAGGTTGGCAAGGTTTATCTTGCCTGGGCAAGATCGGTCCTGTGGAGATCCCCCTGTGGGCTGGATCACGTGAGCATCTGCGATTTTCGGCGTCTGTGAGGGTGCAGACTCAATTTTTGGCGTCTGCGCAGACACGATTTCTGGCACCACTGATGCTGCAGCAATGATGGTGGCAGAGGGGCGGCCGCCGCCTTGACCTCATGTTTCCCCTTCCTCCGAGGCTTCTATCTCCTTTCTCCATGAGCCTGGGCAGCTCCTGAGTTGTTGGTTCTTCGGTAGTGGTGGTGGGGAAGTGGTGCACGGTGAGTCAGGCATGGAAGGCGAAGAAGGAGGGCCGAGAGCCGTGGCAGTGAGGCTCGGGCAGCACGATGCCTCCCTTCCCATCGGAGTATCCCCAATCCCATTCCTACTCCTGTTTGCATGCAAGCTCTGATAGGCAGCGTGAAGCCTCCCTTCCCAGCTGAGAGATCCCTGCCCCGCTCCTGCACACAAGTAGGCTGCTCTGATAGGCAGCATGAAGCCTCCCTTCACAGCTTAGTTGCTGGGGTCAGGGAAGGTGGGGGCAGCCTGGCAGCTGCATCTGAGAGCCCCTGCACCACCATCATATGGGGACTTCCGAGCAGCTCCTGAAGCCAGCCAGAGCCAACTGCTCCGGGCTGCTGAGACTGCCACTGCTGCGTTTCCCGGGGACATTAGATGAAATCCGGGGATGGAATTTGTCCAGGGAATTATTCGCAAACCCGGGGACTGTCCCCAGGAAATGGGACGTCTGGTAATCCTATACCCAGAGGTCTCAGGGCGGTTCACAGAAAAGATCACAATATCTAAAATCAAAATAAGAATAACCCAATAACACTCCAGAGCAAGATGAAACAATCTTGCTCCATCTTCCATGCAACAGCCTTTGAGATATTTGAAGATGGCTCTCATATATCCTATCAGTCTCCTCTTTTCCAGGCTAAACATACCCGGCTCCTTCGACCGTTCCTCATAAGGCCTGGTTTCCAGACCCCTGATCATCTTGGTCGCCCTCCTCTGCACACCTTCCAGCTCGTCAACTTCCTTCTGAAATTGTGGTGCCCAGAACTAGACACCGTATTCCAGGTGTGGTCTGACCAAGGCAGAATAGAATGGTACTATTCCTTCTCTTGACCAGGGTACTACACTTCTGTTGATGCAGCCTAGAATAGCATTAGCTTTTTTTTGTTGCCGCCTCACACTGTGGACTCACGTTAAGCCTGATATTTGAAGATGGCTCTCATAGCTCCTCTCAGTCTCCTCCTTTTTTCCAGGCTAAACATACCCTGCTCCCTCGACCGTTCCTCCTCAGGCTTGGTTTCCGGACCCTTGAACATATTGGTTGCCCACTGTCAGGGGACTGCCATCGGAACAGGGGAGGGAGGCAGGGGGGCCGTTGGGATACAGAGAGCCTCTGAAATTCCTGAGGAGCAATTCATCTTCCAGTGGTGGGGAAAGCCACACCTCCAGTGGAGAAGAGGGGGAAGGGGCCAGCCAAGTGAGGAAAGGGCTCAAGGATGCTTCTGAGAGCCCCAGCGCCTCACCCAGCCAAGCTGGCCAGGAGGGACGCACGCCCCTTCCGTCACCCAGCTTGCGCAGAGGGGTGAAACAAAAGGAGGGGAGGCGGAGGCTTGGGGTGTTGAAGTTCTTATGTTGGGGGAGAAACCGGAAGGGGCCACTCCCGGATTCTGCAAGTGACTAAGACGGACATGAACTTTGTGGATCTGCATTGTAAATAGTTTGCACAATAAAACCTGTAAAGGACAGGTCGGAGTCCTGCCTGGCTACTCACGAGCAACCACCACTAGCATCTCTGCACACCTTCCGGCTTGTCAATCTCCCTGACCGGCTTGCCAGGAGGGCCAGACTCACCGTGTGCTTTTCATGTAGTCCTCCTTGGTCTCCTTCTTCCCCCTCTGACGGGGCTTGAGGTTCTGGAGGGTGAGGGAGTGTGTTTGGGTGCACCACTGTGACAGCATGACCAGGAACTGTGGAAGGACAAGGGACATTAAATGCCAGGCAAGCGCCACTCATCCGCATCCTGCCAGGCCCTGACGTTCTGCTTATCTCCCATTTGGATACAGGCGTAACTTCAAAATCCTATAAGCTCTGGTTAAACTTGGATCAGAACCAGGATACAGTGGTACCTCGCAAGACGAATGCCTCGCAAAATAAAAAACTCGCTAGACGAAAGGGTTTTTTGTTTTTTGAGCTGCTTCGCAAGACGATTTTCCCTATGGGCTTGCTTCGCAAGACGGAAATGTCTTGCAAGTTTGTTTCCTTTTTCTTAACACCGTTAATACAGTTGCGACTTGACTTCGAGGAGCAACTCGTAGAATGCGGTGTGGTAGCCTTTTTTTGAGGTTTTTAAAGACTTTGGTGATTTTTGAAGCTTTTCCAAAACTTTCCCGACACCGTGCTTCGCAAGATGAAAAAAATCGCAAGACGACAAAACTCGCGGAACGAATTAATTTCGTCTTGCGAGGCACCACTGTACACATATGAGAAAATGGGCGCAATATTTGGATCATAGAGTTCAATAAAAAAAAAAACAAAGCAAAAAAAAGGATGGTACTAGCCTAAAGATGGAAAGAAGATAAAATCCCCACCAGAGAGGAATGGCAAATTAAGCTGTTAGAATATGCCGAAATGGCAAAACTGACTAGAAAGCTCGGGAACCAAGAAGACAATAACTTCAAGAAAGAATGGGGAAAGTTTATAATCTACTTTAGGAGACCACTGTAAGCAGATGAAAACATTAGCAGGATTTTAACAACACTAATATGGAAAGATACAAAATATGGATTCTGTAATAATACGCAGCTGAAAATGTTGACAATAGGACCCATGGAGAGGAAGGAAGGGATTCAGAGAAATATATGGATATGTATTTGGTATTGTTACAACTTTTTGCTTGTAAAATCAAATATTTTTTTTAAAAAAAACAACAACACAAAAAACCAACAAAAGCCAGTAAGCCACAGCAATGACAGACTTTGGCTCACCTTAGACGACACCCTGGCGTTCTCCAGGAGCACCCGGGTCCACACGGCAGGGTGCCGGGCCACAAACTTCCAGTCCTTGCAGACCTCGGCTGCCCTCAGCAGCGTCTTGGTGTCGAGGTACGTGAAGATGCAGAAGAGAGCGGCTCGCATCTTGAGGATTTCGGGGCTGATGACCTCGTTTGAGCGAGCCGGGCTGCCTCTCTCCGGCCGGACTGCCTTCCCACCTTCAGACCTAGCTGTGACATAAGAGATCCATAAAGTTGTCTGGGCACATTAGGGTGTGTTATTTTGTTTTCATTTTCCATTTCCTTTCACTTTTTAATTTGTAGGTACAGTGGTACCTCGGTTTTCGAACGTAATCCGTTCCGGAAGACCGTTCGACTTCCGAAACATTACAAGGCCGAGCGGCCTGCTAATTCAGTAGAGAAAATTGTGAAAAACAACAGATACACACAGCAGAAACCGTTCGACTTTCGAAGCATGTTCGAAAACGGAAGCATTTACATCCGGGTTTTCAGCATTCGAAAGCCAAAAGTTTTGGCAACGGAGATGTCTGAAAACCGAGGTACCTCTGTACCACCTTTGTATATTATGATACATAAGGCGGTTTGCGGCAACAACATATACAACACGTCTGACAACAATCTGATCCAATACAGGAAGTCATTATCCAACATAACTTTAAAACGAACGACTTATATCAAATAAAGCAATAGTCGACGATCTATTGGAACAGAATATTACACAAGAAAATTAACACTCTAAACATCAGCGAGTCTTAAGGAGGGAGACTTAATTTGGCAAGTTTCTTCAGCAACAGGGCTTAAAAATATGTTTCTGGGCGTCAGGAATTCAACTCTGCTCTCTCGATACAGATGGATGCCAATAGCAGCAGAATTTCTAGGACCGCAGACTTCGCTTTTTGGAGTTCCCAATGGCCGCTGTTGCTCTGACCCAATAGAAGCTGCCTTAAACATCATAATAAACATGGTTTATGGAAGAAAACCCACCATGCCCTGCTCTCTGCAGGAGAGGAGACCCACCTTGCAGCCTTGAGCTGTTTCTGGACCTGGAGAAATTCTCCTGCTGAGCCTCAGCCGGGGGCTCGGTCTCCCACATCTCGGCCTCCGACTCGGTGGTCCTGGAGCCCACGTCAGAGATGTCTCCTTCTTCGCCCTCGGTGCTGTTGCGGTAAGGCCGGCGGTGCCAGTTCTGGATGGCCTGCCTGCGGAGACCCGAAGCCCTCACTCCACCAGGCCTGTCAAAAGCACTGTCCGAACCTCGGTTCTGCCCGCCCTGGTAGGACTGCCCATCAGCGTTCTCGTCCCCCTGGTACAGCTCGGGGCTGTCGCTGTCGTAGCAGCCGGAGCTCTGGGAGACGGCTTTGGCACGGCTAGAGGCTCTGGAAGCACAGAAGGGAAGCGCTAGCAGGAAGGGGCACCCAAAGGCCATCCAGACCAGCCCATTTCTGTTCCGGGCAGGTTGACGGGTATGTTATACCTATTCTGTATTTGTAAGAACTATATTTTGGAACTCCCTGCTCATTGTTATCAGGCAGGCAGCATCATGTTACTTTTCCCGGCACCTGCTAAAAACACTCCCGTTTAGACAAGGGACGTGGGTGGCGCTGTGGTCTAAACCACAGAGCCTAGGGCTTGCCGATTCTGACGTTAACATATGAGAGTGATGGTGAAATAGTTAAACAGGTTGCCCAATCAGAACCCAGGGGGTGGAGTCAGAGGGACTATAAAACCAGCTCTGGGAGGGGCAAAGGGAAGGAGTTTGTTGGGAGCTGGGAGGTTGCTTGGAGTGGGAGTGAATTGGGATAGAGTATGTGGGTAGGTTGAGTTAGTGTAGCGCAATAAGCTGAGTCAGGAACAGTTAGGGGCTAGGAAGACAAGCAAATATCTGAGAGGTGGTTTAGTGAGTGAGAGCAGGTAGCGGAAGTTATAGGTTGTAATTGACCGATACCGTTTATGAAACCACACGCTTGTTAAACTGCAATAAATAAACAGAAGTTTATGTTCCAATTTAACCCTGACTGGACTCAGTATTTTACCAGGTAGGGCCTGGGTGGTGGCAGCGAGAAATAAAGTGGTGGCACAAGGATCAATAGACGGTGAAACGTCCGGGGACGCTGTGTGATTGCCACACCGATCGGAAGGTTGGTGGTTCGAATCCCCATGATGGGGTGAGCTCCCGTTGCTCGGTCCCTGCTCAAAAGCACGTCAAAAGTGCAAGTAGATAAATATGTACCGCTCTGGCGGGAAGGTAAACGGTGTTTCCGTGTGCTGCTCTGGTTTGCCAGAAGCGGCTTAGTCATGCTGGCCATGTGACCTGGAAGCTGTATGCCGGCTCCCTCGGCCAATAAAGTGAGATGAGCACCGCAACCCCAGAGTCGGCCACGACTGGACCTAATGGTCAGGGGTCCCTTTACCCTTCACCTTTACCCAGACGTTTTGAAAGTTGATGCGAGTTTTCATCTGTTTTTTTAGCCTGTTTGTATTTTCACTTAAATTATTGTTCTCATTTTTTCTCGGTTAATTTTATTGCTTTATCATTTTTGAGAATGGTTGTTTGTTTTCCCAGTCAAGCAGTGTCTAAATTTTATGAAACAAACAAACAATTCCTCACCCGGTGCTGGAAGATGATCTTTGGTTGGAAACCGCGTACGAACTGTGTGCTGTTGCTCCGGGAACCGAGTGCCTGTCTCTCTGCGGAGACAAGAAACTGCGGATCAGAAGACTCCTTCACCCCCTCAATGGATGAGATACAGAGTGCTTGAGCAGAACTACCTCCCCATTTCACCCCCACATGAGCATCACAGAAGAGACCCTGGCGATACATGATTCCTGCCTCTAAAACAGGGGTCAGCAAACTTTTTCAGGAGGGGGCCGGTCCACTGTCCCTCAGACCTTGTGGGGGGCCGGACTATATTTTTTTGGGGGGGAATGAATGAATTCCTATGCCCCACAAATAACCCAGAGACGTATTTTAAATAAAAGGACACATTCTACTCATGTAAAAACATGCTGATTCCTGGACCATCCATGGGCTGGATTGAGAAGGCGATTGGGCCTTCCAGAGCCATTTGCTAGGCAGAATTGCCCCCTTGCTAAGGGGAGGCTCAGTGGGGCAGCATCGACCCCCAGGATCTCCAAGGGGGAATGGGAGAGAACCCTGCCTGAGAGCCGCTGCTGCCGGTCAGTGTAGGTCACACTAAGGCTAGAGGGACCGATGTGTCTGACTCAGTATAGAGCAGTTTCCTATATGCTTAGAACGGGCATCTTTCGGGTACCGGTCTTCCTGTGCTCTTGGTCCCAGACACGCTGCACCTCCCCAGGCTGCAGTTGGGGGTCGTCCCGCAGCTGCTACTGATGATCTGCAGCTGCTTCTCGGCCCGGTCGGCCCGATCCAGGAGTTCCTCGATGAACTGCTGGAGGCGGACTTTGGCGTTGGCCTCGCGGGCCGCCGTCTCCTTCAGGAACTGGTCGATCTGGATCACTTCCCTGCGGGAGGAAGGCGAGAGACAGGCAAACTGTAACACCCGGCTGGATTTTTTTTGTTATTTGTTATTTACCGTCTTATTTCCTCCCAAACATACCATACAAACAAACACACACACACACACACACACAAATGATAATAAGGAAAGTAAATATTTCCCCCCTTTTACCTTACATAATCTTTTCTTCAATTTTGACTTCCTGTCAGGTCCCTTCGCATATGTTTTATCTTACAATCGAATGCACACAAAACAATACACCTTTCTATATAAATTTTCCAATACATTCTGAGAACATAATAAATCCTCAATTGTTATCCACCTCCTTTTACTTCCTTTATCACTCAAATGCTAGCACAGAGTCAAAACTTTTATTTTATTTTTGAACATATCTATAACCATCTATAACCATCCCATTTCCCCACAAACTTTTGCTTTGAGTTTCCTCTGACTTTGTAACACCTGGCTGGAAGAGTTAAAGGACCCTTCGCTGGAGAGTGGTTTATAATACACAGAAAGGCGCAAAGGAACGTGTGGTTTTCAGAAACCAAACTTGAATTGCTGTTAAGATTCCTTTAATCTATCTATCTATCTATCTATCATCTATCTATCTATCTATCATCTATATCTATCTATCTATCTATCTATCATCTATCTATCTATCTATCTATCATCTATCTATCTATCTATCATCTATCTATCTATCATCTATCTATCTATCTATCTATCTATCTATCTATCATCTATCTATCTATCTATCTATCTATCTATCTATCATCTCTCTCTATCTCTCTCTCTATCATCTATCATCTATCTATCTATCTATCATCTATCTATATCATCTGTCTATCTATCTATCTATCTATCTATCTATCTATCTATCTATCTATCTATCATCTATCTATCTATCATCTATCTATCTATCTATCTATCTATCTATATCTATCTATCTATCTATCATCTATCTCTATCTCTCTCTATCATCTATCATCTATCATCTATCTATCTATCTATCTATCTATCTATCATCTATCTATCTATCTATCTATCTATCTATCATCTATCATCTGTCTATCTATCTATCTATCTATCATCTATCTATCATCTATCTATCTATCATCTATCTATCTATCATCTATCTATCATCTATATCTATCTATCTCTATCATCTATCTATCTATCTATCTATCATCTATCTATCTATCTATCTATCATCATCTATCTATCTATCTATCTATCTATCTATCTATCATCTATCATCTATCATCTATCATCATCTATCATCTATCTATCTATCTATCTATCTATCTATCTATCATCTATCTATCATCTATATCTATCATCTATCATCTATCTATCTATCTATCATCTATCTATCTATCATCTCATCTATCTATCATCTATCTATCTATCTATCTATCTATCATCTATCTATCTATCTATCTATCTATCTATCTATCTATCTATCTATCTATCATCTGTCTATCTATCATCTATCTATCTATCATCTATCTATCTATCTATCTATATCTATCTATCTATCTATCTATCTTCTATCTATCTATCTATCTATCTATCTATCTATCTATCTATCTATCTATCATCTATCTATCTATCTATTGATCTATATCTATCTATCTATCATCTATCTATCTATCTCCTTTATTGGCATACAGTGGTACCTCTAGTTGCAGACACAATCCGTTCCGGGGTTCCATTCGCACCCCAAAAAGTTCCCAACTACAGCTGCGCTTCTGCGCAAGCATGGAGCGCGACAGAGTGCTTCTGCGCATCTGCGAAGTGCGCAGAACGGTTCTGCATGCGCTCAGCGAAACCCGGAAGTATACATTTCCAGGTTTGCTGCGTTCGCAAGCCGAAAAGACACAACACGAACCTAACGCAACACGAGGTATGACTGTACAGGAGAACCTGTAGCAAGAGAAATGGAACGGAACATTCTGGAAGATGGTTTGTGTGTCTGATGGACTGTGAACAGCGGCATCTGATGCTGCAAAACTTTGTTGCAGTTGTTCAGCATGCAGTTCGTTTCTGAGTCCAATTCAAAGTGTTGGTGCTGACCTTTAAAGCCCTAAACGGCCTCGGTCCAGTATAACTGAAGGAGTGTCTCCACCCCCATCGTTCTGCCCAGACACTGAGGTCCAGCACTGAGGGCCTTCTGGCGGTTCCCTCATTGCGAGAAGTGAGGTTACAGGGAACCAGGCAGAGGTGGAGAAGCTCCTTCAGGTATACTGGGCCGAGGGCGTTTAGGGCTTTAACGCTTCAAATTGTGCTCAGAAACATACTGTGGAATGCCTTTCCATCAGATGTCAAAGAAATAAACTACCTGACTTTTAGAAGACTTCTGAAAGCAGTCCAGTTTAGGGAAGTTTTTAATGTTTGATACTTTATTGTGTTTTTAATATTCTGTTGGAGCTGTCCAGAGTGCTGGGGAAGCCCAGCCAGATGGGTGGGGTATAAATAAATTACTGTTACTGTCATTGTTATTATAGCTGCTACACAATTGGTGCAGTATGTATATTCTGAATTCCATTTCTCTACAACCTCTCTCTCCTTTGGACTCATCAGCGAGGCCGATTTCCGCCCCATCAACCCCAGCAGAAATGCTTCCGGTTTTTTGGGGAAAGTATATTTAAACATCTCCTTCATGGATCACTGCCTTGCCGTGGCGAAGGGGCTTGAATAACTCAGAGAAGCTATGAGCTATGCCGTGCAGGGCCACCCAAGATGGACAGGTCATAGTGGAGAGTTTTGACGAAACGTGATCCACCTGGAGCAGGAACTGGCAAGCCACTCCAGTATCCCTGCCAAGAAAACTCCATGGACAAAGACAACAGGCATATAAAAGTTATGACGCTGGAAGATGAGCCCCTCAGGTCGGAAGGCGTCCAACATGCTACTGGGGAAGAGCGGAGGACGAGGACAAGTAGATCCAGAGCTGATGAAGTGGCTGGGCCAAAGCCGAAAGGACGCTCAGTTGTGGATATGCATGGAAGCGAAAGGAAAGTCCAATGCTGTAAAGAAAAATATTGCATAGGAACCTGGAATGTAAGAACCATGAACCTGGGTAAGTTGGATGTGGTCAAAAATGAGATGGCAAGAATAAATATTGACATCTTGGGCATCAGTGAACTAAAATGGACGGGAATGGGCGAATTCAGTTCGGATGACTATCATATCTACTACTGTGGACAAGAAACCCGTAAAAGAAATGGAGTGGCCCTCATAGTCAACAAAAGAGTGGCAAAAGCTGTACTGGGATGCAATCTCAAAAATGATAGAATGATCTCGATACGAATCCAAGGCAGACCTTTTAACATCACAGTAATCCAAGTTTATGCACCAACTACTGGTGCTGAAGAAACTGAAATTGACCAATTCTATGAAGACTTACAAGACCTTATAGAAGTGACACCAAAGAAGGATGTTCTTCTCATTATAGGGGATTGGAATGCTAAAGTAGGGAGTCAAGAGATAAAAGGAACAACTGGCAAGTTTGGCCTTGGAGTTCAAAACGAAGCAGGGCAAAGGCTAATAGAGTTCTGTCAAGAGAACAAGCTGGTCGTCACAAACACACTTTTCCAACAACACAAGAGACGACTCTACACATGGACATCACCAGATGGGCAGCATCGAAATCAGATTGATTATATTCTCTGCAGCCAAAGATGGAGAAGCTCTATACAGTCAGCAAAAACAAGACCTGGAGCTGACTGTGGCTCAGATCATCAGCTTCTTATAGCAAAATTCAAGCTTAAACTGAAGAAAGTAGGAAAAACCACTGGGCCGGTAAGATACAATCTAAGTCAAATCCCTTATGAATACACAGTGGAAGTGAGGAACAGGTTTAAGGATTTAGATTTGGTGGACAGAGTGCCTGAAGAACTATGGATGGAGGCTCGTAACATTATACAAGAGGCAGCAACTAAAACCATCCCAATGAAAAGGAAATGCAAGAAAGCAAAGTGGCTGTCCAATGAGGCCTTACAAATAGCGGGGGAGAGAAGGCAAGCAAAATGCGAGGGAGATAGTGAAAGATACAGGAAATTGAATGCAGATTTCCAAAAAATAGCAAGGAGAAACAAGAAGACCTTCTTAAACGAGCAATGCAAAGAAATAGAGGAAAACAATAGAATGGGAAAAACCAGAGATCTGTTCAAGAAAATTGGAGATATGAAAGGAACATTTTGTACAAAGATTTCCATAATAAAAGACAAAAGTGGAAAGGACCTAACAGAAGCAGAAGACATCAAGAAGAGGTGGCAAGAATACACAGAGGAACTATACCAGAAAGAAATTGATGTCTCATATACCCCAGGTAGTGTGGTTGCTGACCTTGAGCCAGATATCCTGGAAAGTGAAGTCAAATGGGCCTTAGAAAGCATTGCTAATAACAAGGCCAGTGGAAGTGATGATATTCCAGCTGAATTATTTAAAATTTTAAAAGATGATGCTGTTAAGGTGCTACACTCAATATGCCAGCAAATTTGGAAAACTCAGCAGTGGCCAGAAGATTGGAGAAGATCAGTCTACATCCCAATCCCAAAGAAGGGAAGTGCCAAAGAATGCTCCAACTACCGCACAATTGCACTCATTTCACACGCTAGCAAGGTTATGCTTAAAATTCTACAAGGCAGGCTTAAGCAGTATGTGGACCGAGAACTCCCAGAAGTGCAAGCTGAATTTAGAAGAGGCAGAGGAACCAGAGACCAAATTGCAAACATGCGCTGGATTATGGAGAAAGCTAGAGAGTTCCAGAAAGACATCTACTTCTGCTTCATTGACTATGCAAAAGCCTTTGACTGTGTCGACCACAGCAAACTATGGCAAGTTCTTAAAGAAATGGGAGTGCCTGATCACCTCATCTGTCTCCTGAGAAATCTCTATGTGGGACAAGAAGCTACAGTTAGAACTGGATATGGAACAACTGATTGGTTCAAAATTGGGAAAGGAGTACGACAAGGCTGTATATTGTCCCCCTGCTTATTTAACTTATATGCAGAATACATCATGCGAAAGGCTGGGCTGGATGAATCCCAAGCCGGAATTAAGATTGCCGGAAGAAATATCAACAACCTCAGATATGCAGATGACACAACCTTGATGGCAGAAAGTGAGGGGGAATTAAAGAACCTTTTAATGAGGGTGAAAGAGGAGAGCGCAAAATATGGTCTGAAGCTCAACATCAAAAAAACGAAGATCATGGCCACTGGTCCCATCACCTCCTGGCAAATAGAAGGGGAAGAAATGGAGGCAGTGAGAGATTTTATTTTCTTGGGCTCCATGATCACTGCAGATGGTGACAGCAGTCGTGAAATTAAAAGACGCATGCTCCTTGGGAGAAAGGCGATGGCAAATCTAGACAACATCTTAAAAAGTAGAGACATCACCTTACCAACAAAGGTCCGTATAGTTAAAGCCATGGTTTTCCCAGTAGTGATGTATGGAAGTGAGAGCTGGACCATAAAGAAGGCTGATCGCCGAAGAATTGATGCTTTTGAATTATGGTGCTGGAGGAGACTCTTGAGAGTCCCATGGACTGCAAGAAGATCAAACGCATCCATTCTTAAGGAAATCAGACCTGAGTGCTCACTGGAAGGACAGATCGTGAAGTTGAGGCTCCAATACTTTGGCCACCTCATGAGAAGAGAAGACTCCCTGGAAAAGACCCTGATGTTGGGAAAGATGGAGGGCACAAGGAGAAGGGGACGACAGAGGATGAGATGGTTGGATAGTGTTCTCGAAGCTACAAACATGAGCCTGACCAAACTGCGGGAGGCGGTGGAAGACAGGAGTGCCTGGCGTGCTCTGGTCCATGGGGTCACGAAGAGTCGGACACGACTAAACGACTAAACAACAACAACAAATATTTAAACATCTTTCACCCTCCAGACCTCTTGAGGAGGAGACACACAAAGGAGGGCCTCAGAAGATGCTCTCAGGGTCCGGGTAGGTTCATATGGAGAGAGGCGGTCCTTGAGGTATTGTGGTTCTGAGCCATTTAAGGCTTTATAGGTCAAAACCAGCACTTTGAATTGGGCCCGGAAACAAATTGGTAGCCAGTGCAGTCGGACCAGGATCGATGTAGATGTCAGTATATGGAAACATCACTGCTGCATACAGCCAGATTGTTGACATCACTTGATGCGCCTATCTGTGGGAAAGAAGAATTTCCCAGGACGTTCACAGGCTGGATTAGTCTTTGTGAAGAGTGTAATTTGAAACCTTCCGACTGCGCATGTTCAGGAAGTTTGTCAGACGTGCTAGAAGAACTGAACTGAAAGGCCGTGTTTTTCTCTAGTGCTGTAATGTCAGAAATAAGCATCATGTAAAGAGATTTCTGACTTATTTTCTTTCCCCTGCGGAAGCAGGAGGGAGGGGTTGTGCATTTTACCCATGCTTAGGAAAATGTCGCCTATCAAAATCTCCCTGGTCTGTCTGGATATCAGCCAGAGGAGGTTACCGGTATGCAAGCTCCGAGGACAGTAAGTGGGACCAGCCTCTGTGGAGGGGGCTTGCAAACCGACAGTAATATGCTCAGACTGTCTTGATCGGGTGAGCAACCTGGCCGCTGAATTCTGCACCAGCTGAAGTTTCCGAACCACATAGGCTCTCATCTTCCTTCCTTCCTTCCTTCCTTCCTTCCTTCCTTCCTTCCTTCCTTCCTTCCTTCCTTCCTCTCTCCAAGACACAGAACACACCAGCCTCCCTGGGGCACCCAAGAGGTTGCCAGGCCTGCAGGGGGTTCTGAAAAGGTCAGAGTATTTTTGGCACCGAATGTGGGTCATCTAGAGCCAGGGGGTGACCGAGAAACCAGGGCGCAGAGAGGAGATGGCAGGGCCGGTGTTATCGCTCGCATTCACACGGGGAGCTTTTAGGGATCTTCCTGAACTGAGGCGTTTTCCTTCCTTCCTGCACAGTTGGGTTATTCAACCTTTTGAGCAAAATGTGTGCCCGTACATTGCAACCGCTGAAATTAACAAACAGATGGAACTGACCGAGAGACTCCGAGACCAGAGAGAAGAGACGGTGGAAGAAGACTGGAAGAAGTTTAAGGAATATTTGAAAAAATATGTTAATATTTAAATCTTAGAATAGCTTTGGAAGTGGAGATAGGCGGTAGGGTTAGAAGTAGAAGATAGTGTATTTTAAAGGTACCCCTGCCCGTACAGGCCAGTCTTGACAGACTCTAGGGTTGTGCGCCCATCTCACTCAAGAGGCCGGGGGCCAGCGCTGTCCGGAGACATTTCTGGGTCACGTGGCCAGCGTGACAAAGCTGCATCTGGCGAGCCAGCACAGCACACGGAAATGCCGTTTACCTTCCCGCCAGTAAGCGGTCCCTATTTATCTACTTGCACCCGGGGGTGCTTTCGAACTGCTAGGTTGGCAGGTGCTGGGACCGAGCAATGGGAGCGCAACCCGCTGCGGGGATTCGAACCGCCGACCTTTCGATCGGCAAGTCCTAGGCGCTGAGGCTTTTACCCACAGCGCCACCCGCGTCCCTTAGTGTATTTTATAAGTGATAAAATGTGAAGTTTTTATGGTTAAAGTAAGTGTGTGTGTGTGGGGGGGGGAAGATGGTTAGAAATTGTGATATATGTAAACTGCTAAAGATGAAGTAAAATGAAAATCCGATAGGTGGGACTTGGGGAAGCCCACCTAACAATGTTTAGAAAAATAAGGATATGACAAGAATTTGTTTGTATTGCTTGTCTTTTCTGTATGTGTTCTTTATTTGTGTTATAAAATGAGTAATTTTTTTTTTTGGGGGGGGGGGGAATGAAATTAACAACAGGACTAAGCTGGGTCCCTTGACTTCAGTAGGTCTAAACTTAGTTGAAGACCAACCATTGCAAAGCTATTTCTACATAAACTACCCTAAACCGGGTCACATTTATAACTATTGATAAGTTATCTTCCTGTGCATTCTTAGTTACTATTAAAACACAGAGAAATTGATAAAAAGAAGACGCTGTCTCTGTGTTGGGTAGGATCAGTTATGGCGCAGAACCCTTTTCATAATGCAGAGTCCAAAATTTTGGTCTGTGGTGTGGCATGGATGTCACTGCCTATTGCCAGATTGCAGAGCCAGATGTTTTAGGGTGGAATCACAATCCAGATGTGGACTCTGCACAATTGTGGTCTCCACCCCACGTGGTGGTACCTCCACCTGCCCACCCAAACGAGCCAGTCAATCAATCAATCAATCAATCAATCAATCAATCACCAAGCCAATTAATTTCGGTTTTTCTACATTTCTGTCCTAGGAGCACTGTTTTTTTTTTAAAGAGAAAAAGTTGCTGGTACTCATCACGAAGTTGTTACGGTAAGTGCCACACTTTTAACCTTTTGGGGGTTGGTTGGTGCCAATTAAAATTATTTGATTTTAATCAGATTTTAAGCTGTATTTCAGTCGATTGCTGAATTTTATGTTTTAATGTATCTCTATTTTGATGTTAGCTGCCCTGAGCTTGGTTATGGCTGAGGAGGACAGGATATAAATAAAAATTATTATTATTATTATTATTATTATTATTATTATTATTAGCCCTTGAATGCTCCTGGGAGCGAAAGCACTTCCCAGCAAAATGAACTGATTTTGGGATAGGGTCACCTAGGTGTGCTTAAAGAGAGAGCCTTCGCTCTGAGAAAGGAGTCCTGGGGCTTAGACCTTGTTAGTATTTAAATAACAACACCACCTCTGTTGACGATTCCTCTCTCAAATCTACAAGTGTGTGTGTGAGAGAGAAAGAGACACATGGCGGGAGGAGAGCTGAAATGGCAAGTTCAAGTTCAGGGGGAAACCATGGAGACCAAACCCTCGGTATTTATTCCTGGCCATTGTCAATAAGAGACTAAATCGTTATCCTCGGTGTTTTCTAATAGCCAGCTGTCCATCAGCGTAATTGGCTGTTGACGAGACGTGGCAGCGGGGCTGGGGGTTGAGAGATCCTCTCATCTAAACCTCAAGAGAAAGCAAAAGGTATTATTATTCTTAATAATAATAATTTGTATACCTGCCTATATTTGTAGATCTTAGGGTGGTTCACAAAATAAAATTACAATGTAAAAAACGCAAAATAAATAATGTAAAAAACACAAAATACATAATAAAAAAGAACGGGAACGAGGCGATACTCCACTCTTCCGCAACCCATTTAAAAGGGCTTTGGATGTCAATTGGCCAAAGGCCTAGTTAAAAAGGAAGGTTTTTCGAATCTAAAGTTGTATAATGAAGGCACCAGCCAAAACTCCCTGGGAATTTATGGGGTGGATTTTCTCATTCGCAAGGAAGTGTGGCTTCAAAAAGGTGTGGCTTCTGAGCCGACTGCGTGATGACATCATCACCAGCTGGTAGGCATCCTTTGCGATGACATCATAGTCATCACGTGGTCGGGATTGGCTAGGAGAAAGACAGTTGTTCCGGAAAACACGAGACGGAAGAAAGGCGTAATTTTGCTCATAAAGGCAGCCTGTTCCCCTTTCAAATAAAAACAAGTATTTTTTTTTACTAAAAAAATAAATAAAATTAAAACCCACTTTGGCAAACAGCGTGGCGGGTGTCAAAAACTCACAGGGAAGGAAGTCTCGCTTCCTGCCAAACAACCCTTTCAACTCTGAACATTTCCGAACATTCCCTTGACGCTGCGATGGTGGGAACCTGCCTGATCCTGCAGCGTGAATTTAATTGAGAGCGAGGTGCAGATCCCATCTCCATGCAAATGCCCGTTTTAAGTAAAGATCAGGGAGGTGGGAGTTACCAGAGGGAGCTGTTTCTAAAAAGGAAGAGGCTCTCAGGCAGCCGCTGTTCTCTTGAATATTCAGACTGCCTCCCTGGGGGCCTGATCCTTCCTGATCTGTTGGAACGGCAGTAGAGAGGCGCTCAGCTCCTTTGCAGCAGTTGCACCGCAAGGGCGAGAGGGGAAGGAAGAAACCGTCTCTTGCAGAGAAAGGATGCTGTGTGAATATCTATGATGTTTTCTCTCCCTTGATGTGAAAACCACATATTTGCTGTTTGGAGAACAGTTCCCTGCACAGGGAGCAAAGCCGTGGATTTTTCTGATGGAGAGCGAGCGAGAGAATTGTCATTGTTCTCTTAGTTCACCCCCCCCCAACATTTCTCCAATGAAACTTCTTGTCGTTGTTTAGTCGTTTAGCTGTGTCCGACTCTTCATGACCCCCTGGACCAGAGCATGCCAGGCACTCCTGTCTTCCACTGCCTCCCGCAGTTTGGTCAAACTCATGTTCATAGCTTTGAGAACACTGTCCAACCATCTTGTCCTCTGTCATCCCCTTCTCCTTGTGCCCTCCATCTTTCCCAACACCAGGGTCTTTTCCAGGGAGTCTTCTCTTCTCATGAGGTGGCCAAAGTATTGGAGCCTCAGCTTCAGGATCTGTCCTTCAAGTGAGCACTCAGGACTGATTACCTTAAGAATGGATAGGTTTGATCTTCTTGCAGTCCATGGGACTCTCAAGAGTCTCCTCCAGAACCAGAATTCAAAAGCATCAATTCTTCGCCGATCAGCCTTCTTGATGGTCCAGCTCTCACTTCCATACATCACTACAGTGGTACCTCGGGTTACAGACGCTTCAGGTTACAGACGCTTCAGGTTACAGACTCCGCTAACCCAGAAATAGTACCTCAGGTTAAGAACTTTGCTTCAGGATGAGAACAGAAATCGCATGGCAGCAGCAGGAGGCCCCATTAGCTAAAGTGGTGCTTCAGGTTAAGAACAGTTTCAGGTTAAGAATGGACCTCCGGAACAAATTTACTACTTAACTCGAGGTACCACTGTACTGGGAAAACCATAGCTTTAACTATACAGACCTTCCAATGAAAATTGGGATGTTCTATTCCATTATTATTATTATTATTATTACACCCATCTGACTGGGTTGCCCCAGCCACTCTGGGTGGCTTCCAGCATATATAAAAATATACTAAAACATTAAACATTTTTAAAAAAACCTTCCCTTTACAGGGCTGCCTTCAGATGGCTGTGGGGGTCAGATCACTCCATACCCCCCAACATTTCTCCGATGAAAATAGAGACGTCGTAAGGAAAAGTGGAGCATTCCAGGATCAAATCAGAAACTGCGGCAGATTCTGTAAATCTGGGACTGTCCCTGGAAAATAGGAGCACTCCTGAAAGCTGGGGAGAGTGTTCTTCACAAGTTTTGCAGGTGGCACAAAAGATAGCAGGAACTGCAAACCTTGTAGAGGACAGGATATAAGCAAGATGGTTCTGGGATCAAGGAGATCTTGCTGTCCAAAGAAGTCCTCACTGTGATGATCTTACAGATATATCATATTCCATGATGATGATTTATACCCCGCCCATCTGGCTGGGTTTCCCCAGCCACTCTGGGCGGCTCCCAACAGAATATTAAAACATGATAAAACATCAAACATTAAAAACAGAGTTGCCTTCAGATATGTATACGGATATGTATATGATTTTTTTATAATTTTGTATTGTAAAATCAAATAAAAATATTTTCAAAAAAAGAAAAGAAAAAAGACTTTAGATCAATCCCACCGACCTCATTGGTCAGAATTCTTTTTCTACAGCCAACCCTCTGCCACTCACTAGGCATGGGCTAACTTTGGGTCCCGCCCCCCGCCCCGGTTTCATTGGCTAAGAGGCAGGATGGATTTTGCCATAGACACAATTATTTAACTCTTGGGCGCAAGTGACTGTGGTGGGAGGTCTTGCAAATGACTTGCTTATCTAAGCACGACTCGCTATCTGGCATCCATCACATCCATGGGGTTGTGAGGAGGTTGGGAAGAAAGGGGACGTAATCTGTTCTGATCGCAGCAAAGCGGCGCATGAAATCCAACTTGAAAAATTAATTTAAGCCTCTGGGGGTGAACATGCTGTTGCTTGAGGGAAATGTTGGCTGATAGACCACAAAGGAAGAGATTCAGAATGGGGGAATGGCAGGAAATGTCTGGTCTTATTTAACGCCTGCTTTCAAAGAAGGCAGAGAAAGGCGCAAACGTCTGGGTGTTTGCATCCACAGACGATACCAAACCGAGAGGCATTGTGAAGACAAAGGAAGATCGCAGAAGGAATTGTTCAGAGGGAATTTGTGTGTGTGCATGTGTGTCTTTTGCCCACATCTGAGAAGGACTTCACTCTTTGCAGATCCAAAGAAAAATGAGTTTTGCAATGCCAATCTCACACACATAGAATCATAGAATCATAGAGTTGGAATAGACCACAAGGGCCATCGAGTCCAACCCTCTGCCAAGCAGGAAACGCCATTAGAGCACTTCTGACATATGGTTGTCAAGCCTCTGCTTAAAGACCTCCAAAGACGGAGACTCCACCACACTCCTTGGCAGCAAATTCCACTGTCGAACAGCTCTTACTGTCAGGAAGTTCTTCCTAATGTTTAGATGGAATCTTCTTTCTTGTAGTTTGGATCCATTCTTCCGTGTCCGCTTCTCTGGAGCAGCAGAAAACAACCTTTCTCCCTCCTCTATATGACATCCTTTTATATATTTGAACATGGCTATCATATCACCCCTTAACCTCCTCTTCTCCAGGCTAAACATGCCCAGCTCCCTTAGCCGTTCCTCATAAGGCATCGTTTCCAGGCCTTTGACCATTTTGGTTGCCCTCCTCTGGACACGTTCCAGTTTGTCAGTGTCCTTCTTGAACTGTGGTGCCCACACACACACACACAAAGAGAAGAAAGTCTGAAAAAGCAAACAGGGCCAGAATGAATATTTGAGCAAGCTGGAAATACCGGAGAAAATTCAGAGCGAGCTGCAATAATCCCATCTAAGAGAATGTGGGATGACTGTTTGTTTGGGCTGATACCCAAGAGAGGAGCGATACTCAGAGCGCCTTGGGATCATTAAATTTCAGTCCATATTTTCTTAGACGGGATTATTGCCTGTGATTCTCCATTTCCTCAGATATCTTTCTACTTAAGATCATGCAAATATTCATTCTGCCCCTGTGTGCCTTCCCACATTATCTGCTTTCTTCGTGAAGCAGCCCGTTTCTGAGAGGGAGGCCACCCAAAAGGATTTCATCAAGAAAAGCTGGTTGCCTTCTGCACTCCGGCGCAGGTGTACTGCAGGCTCTGGCTGAAAAGAATGAGGAGGCTTTTGCTGGGCAGGGAAAGCGGGAGAGAGTTTCGTGCAGCCTTTGCGATGCCAAGACATTTCTCTCCGAAGACTATGAATCTGGCCCCATCCTGTTATTCTGACACCAGTGGAAAATGGCAATAGGATTCAATATTCTGCTTTGATTTAAAGTAGGTTTGTAAATGTTTCTACAAACTGTTTTAGCTGTTAGAGACCTTTCCCTCCTCCAACAATCAAGCAGTGTATAAATTTTAGGAAATAATTAAATTAAAGAAATCAAAATCCCTCATTTAGCCTCTGTGTCAGCCAGTTCTGGATTTATGTATAAGTTGAACATGTTATAGCTTAGGGCCCCACTGTCTTAGGCCCCCCCCAAAAAATTAAAGAAAAAACAACCTGGATTTACATTTACAAAATATAAGATAAAAAACAAATAAAATAAAACCTACATACAGCAACAGGTGTTTTGTGTTGTGTAGGTTCCTAAGATGTAAGTAATGGGCCCCGCCTGCTAGCCTGCTCCGTAAAATATCACTGGTTTGCTCATTGCTATATCAATTACTTTGATAAAATACATATTTTGTTATATGCAAATGGCTTTCGATTCCTATTAGGTCCATCAAGTACCATATAGCATATATTCAGCACAAAAAAACAGTGACAATTTGTTGTTGACAAAGGACAGCTGGACATATACAGGGCCCCATTACCTTCAGTAGCTTAGCGCCTCATCAAACCTAAATCCAGCCCTGGTGACTGCTTTAAACTTTTCTTAAAAAGAAAAACTGCTGCCTGTCACCACTCAACTAACCATTGCCCAAGGATGGAGTCTAACTGGGTTTCCCCCCTTTATACCTGGTTTAAGAAGGTCTTGTTTCTTGTGATTTCTAGAAAACTCACTCATCCTTTACAAGCTTCCAAGAGAGATGCCAAAGCTATAGACGGTGAGGCTACTTGGCGGTCATTCATGACTTATGTCAAAAGACAAACTTGTGGATGGCAATTTTCTGCAACGTATGATTTTTAGCTGGAACTGATTGTATTCCAGGACTTAATATTGACCGCTATCTTCTCCTTCCCTTACATCATTATTTATTTTATTTATTTCATAAAATGTGTATACTCCACTTGACTGTAAAAAAAGGAGAGAGCCCTCAAAGCGGTTTACAAAAAATATATAAAAACTATAAAAAATTACAACTCTAAAACTTACGAAAAGTCGAAACACTAAAACAAATTAACTTTCTAAGCATCTGGGTAGGATTGTCAAAACAAGAATGGTTTTAGCAGGTGATGAAAAGGAGGGCAAGATAGGGGCTTGTCAACCTGGGAAGGTAGCCCAGCTAGGAAAATTCTGAACCTAAATCTCCATTTATAGCCTCGAGGCTATAAATATTTGTGAGAAAGGCTTTGGGAGTAAACCCCGAGGGAAAATCTGTGCCCACTGCCTTTCGGGACATCTTCAGGAGAAGAAAAGGGTAGAAGTGAGCCCTACAGAATGGCAGATCCTGAAGCTGAGGCTCCAAGACTTTGGCCACCTCATGAGAAGAGAAGACTCCCTGGAAAAGACCCTGATGTTGGGAAAGATGGAGGGCACAAGGAGAAGGGGACGACAGAGGACGAGATGGTGGGACGGTGTTCTCAAAGCTACCAGCATTAGTTTGACCAAACTGCGGGAGGCAGTGGAAGACAGGAGTGCCTGGCGTGCTCTGGGCCATGGGGTCATGAAGAATCGGACACGACTAAACAACAAAACAACAACGAGCCCTACAGAAATTTGGAGCGGAGTCCCTAAGGCAGTTGGATGGCCTCCTACCAGTGATTCCTGCAGCAAAACTGGTGCCAAACATCTTGCTCTACTTTTTCTTAGGACCCCATCAGCGTGGCCAAGAGAGGGGTCTTGCCATCTGGGTAGCTCAGGACCTCCACCCACACTGCCCAGTCTGGTGCCATTTTGGATCTGCAAATGCAGCTGCAAAGAATACAGTGAAGGCACCAGCTTGATATCAACAGGCAGGGAGTTCCAAAGTCCCTTAGCTACCATGCTCAGTGAATGGGTTCTTACAAATGTGAAACAGGAATCACGTGGCATTTCTCCAATTGAAGGTGAAACTCGTAGGTTAACTCACCCCAACTTATTAAGAGCTTTATATACTAACACCTTGAACCTGACCCGGTGGCAGATTGGCAACCAAGGCAGATCTCTGAGCACCAGTGATGAACATACTGACTAGCTGCATGATTTATCTCTCTCCATTTCTCCGCTCTGCATCATTTTCTAAGTTGTGGACCATATGATGCCAAACAGGCAAGCCATGGTTCATATCTGTGTCTCTCAAATATTTGCATTGCTATATGCAATATTTTTTTTATTAAAAAACCTCCCTCTGCTTGACTGATTCTAATATTGATTGTGTATTACTTTTCTATTGAACAGGTTTTTATTACATAAGCATGCTTGTATGTTCCACAGGTTAATTTTGAAAAGTGGTGTTAAACGTTACCTTCCCGCCTTGCGGCATCCTTTAACACAGGGATGACTTTATATTGGCTGAAGGCTCTACATTCAGAGAGAGCCTAGGAAGCAGGATTATACCAGGTAAAACCATTAGTCCATGCTTCTTGTGTTTCCTTTGAGTAGTCTAGGGGTCAGCAAGGTTTACCAGCCATGGGCCGGATCACTCCCCTAGAGATCATCCGTGGGCATGCGCCTGCGCATGTCCGTGGCGCCGGAAATTGCATCTGCACATGCCCAGAAGCCGAAAATTACGCCTGCACAGAAGCGCAGTTTTCGGCGTCTGGACATGTGCAGACACGATTTCTAGCGCTGCTTGACAAGTCCCCGCGCTGCGCTGCACCGGTTTAGCGCAGCGCACAGGGGACTCGCTGAGTGGGTGGCTCGGTTCAGGGGCAGCTCGTGGGCTGGCAAAACGGTCTTCGTGGGCCACATCTGGCCCATGGGCCACATGTTGCCGACCCCTGGAGTAGTCCAACCACATTTGGAGGGCACATCATCTGGATTGGGAAAGGCTGGAGAGGACAATCTTGGACTGACTGGACAAATCTGGTGCAAAGCAACTTCTGCTATTACTCTGTGTCTGCGCCCCCTCCTTCCCTCCCACCCTTCCTCTTTCCTTCCGCCAGGAGCGAGCCAGCAGTAAATGACATCATGCCAGTTGGAGTTAACTCTTTTTTAGTACAATCAGGATCTGCACAGGAGTGCAGCAACTCATCTTCAGAAGGTCTGGCAGCCATGAGTCAGTTGCTGAGACTGAAGGTCTCCCCATGGCCATCTAAGTCTCCAGGGTTCCCCCCAAGCAATCTGAGACTGTGCCTGTGTGCAGCCAATCTCTCTTTCGCCCTTTTCATGCCTCTTCTGGTTCTGGGAGACCGGGGTTGGGTTGGGGATCTGGTCGCAGCAGGAGGGGGAAATACCTGTGACTCTTCATCAGCCTGACTCATCTCTGCTTCTTGACCTGTCTCCTCCTCCTCCTCTACCTCTGATTCTGGGCTGCTCTCTGCCACAGACTCTCCCCGCTCACTAAGCCCTGTTACCTCTTCAGTTTCTGACACCTCCTCTTCCCAGTCTTCTCCCTCTGACCACTCACTGTCATCCCACCACTTTTCCCCAGGCTCTGAGCCTTCTTCCCTTGGTGGCCCCCCAACAGTTTCTTCCCACCACTCTTCTGCATCCAACCAGTCCAGGACTCCTCCCTCCCCACTTCCCTTCCTGTGTTTAGACCTCTGCCTTCCTCAATGATACTTCCATTTTTCTCTGCTGCTATTGGCAAAATCAGAAGACGGGGTGAAGGAAGACGGATCAGGCCCGTGGGCCTCAGGTTCAACCCCCCCCCCATTTTAGCAGACCCTGTGACACCACAGAAACCATCACTCACTGTTGTTTGCGGCTCAGCTCCTGCTCCTTCTGCACCAGGTCTTGCTTGAGGGAGGCTAGCATCTCCACACTGACGTCCACCTGGCGGGACAGCTCCACGGCCCTCTCCTCCAGCTCCTGCTTCTCCCTGCTGAGCCGGATGCTCTCCTGCTTGGCCTTCTCCAGCTCCGAGCTCTTGCGATCCAGCTCCACCTGGAGCCGGCCGACTTGGGAGGCGATCTTCTGCTCCACTTCCTCGGTCAGCTTCTCCAGCCGCTTGTCCACCTCCAGCTTCTCAAAGGCCCGGATCTTGAGGCGGGTCAGGCCTTCCTCGTAGGCCGCATCCACCGCAGCCACCGCAGCGGCCGCGGCGGCGGGAGGCGTGGTGGCCGAGGTCATGGCCTTGCGGGTGAAGATCTCGGTCAGGGGGATCTCGATCTCGTGGACGTAGCGGGACGCGACGGGCGAGGATGTCGGGTCCAGCTCCTCGGTGGTGGCGGTGGCGATGAGGTCGCAGGTGAACCGCTGCTCCTTGCCCTGGAAGGAGGTGCTCTCAAAGATGTCCCGGCGGGCTGCGGGCGTCAGGAGGGTGGTGTCGGATGCCAGGGGGAAAACGGTGGCATCGCAGATGCTGTTGGTTTTGGAGAGGACATAGAGGGTCTCGTAGGTGTGGTTGTACTCCAGGTGAGCCCTCAGGGAGGAGAGGCTCCGGAATCGCTTGTGTTCCCCGCAACGCGGACAGCGGTAGGGCAGGTCCAGCGAGGCCATCCCTCAGCCCGAGCCACGCTCCTGGCCACACAGCCCTCCTCCACAGGAATCCAGCTGCCGGGCCCCTGTCATGGTGCAGGCATGCGGGCAGCAGGAGGAGTGGGGCAGGAGTAGCAGTGGGGAAGGGGGCGCGGTGGGGCGGGAGGCCAGTTCCACAAGGTCATTGCTGGTTAGGGGCAGGCTGGCAAAGGCGTGGAGGGCGAGAATCCCAGAGGGTGACCCAGAGAGGCCGCAGGAGGTCTGGTCAGCATCGGGCACAGCGGGCAGCACTGGAAGAGAGAAGAAAGTCAGCATTTCCTTGTTCCCTGCCCTGAGTCTCCTGAGACCGCCCTCTCCCCACCTTTCCTTGCTAACTGTGAATCTATGGTTGTCAGGGAATGGTCTGAAGATGAGGACTGGGGAATGCATTCTATGACAGCTTCTCTCCGATGGAGAGCTGGAGGCGGGAGAGTCGCCCCCCCCCCCCCCGTCCACAGCGTGTTCAGAAGCAGAGAGAGAGAGAGACAGAGCCGAACAGCTTAGGGAGGAGTTGCCCAGTTTTGATATAGTGACAACAGAACCAGAATGGAGGGGGCAGCTAGCTGAGACGTCTCTTGAGAGCGTGGGGAACACCCCCCTCACCACGGACTCAGAGGTCCAAACGTATCAGAGAGCAAAGGAGTCAAAGGGAGGAACTTCCCATTGGCGCTGAAAACGGTTGCAGAAACCGGAAGGAGGATTAGAGGAGCCAACTGCCCTCCTTGCGGAGAGCTGTGTATTTGTGCTCACAACGTGATGCTATATTAAAAGGACTAGAAACCTATCAACTACTTGTTAATTCTTATCTGTGAAGTTACCAAAGGGAGGGGAGGACTCTCCATGCCTGACAGTGGTGGATCTTGGGAAGATCAAGGGAGTTTGCTGGATGAGACCCATGGTAGGGTTGCCATACGTCTGGAATTTCCCTGACGTAGTCAGGATTCGACCGTCAGATACAGTCTCCGGGTGGAAATTGCTGAAATGTCTGGAAAAATCCGGACATATGGCAACCCATGTCGGAAGTGTAGATTTTGGCAGATTCCCCCCCCCCCCCCCAGATTTTCGCTTTTTGAAATACGGCAGCCCTAGCCGATGGCCCACCTAGACCGGCAGCCTCTTCTCACTGTGGCCCACAAAGGAAAACCGTCAAACACGGCCTGAGAACATGAGAAACACTCTCCTGTCCTGCGGTTCCCAGAAACATTGCTGCCTCTGTGGTGTTCGTACGGAGCCCCCGGTCGTCTCATGGACTATTGACCCGTACACCACTAATCCACTGCCACCAACCAGGTCCTCCCCGGTAAATCACTTAGTCTCAGTCAGGTTCTCAAGTTAACAAAGAAGAGTGTATTTTATTGCAGTCACGAACAAACTTTAACTACATTCCAAACGTGGTTACTCTTTACCTTCTTAGTCTTATTCTAAACGGCCTCGGTCCGGTATACCTGAAGGAGCGTCTCCACCCCCATTGTTCTGCCCGGACGCTGAGGTCCAGCTCTGAGGGCCTTCTGGCGGTTCCCTCACTGCGAGAAGCAAAGCTGCAGGGAACCAGGCAGAGGGCCTTCTCGGCGGTGGCGCCTGCCCTGTGGAATGCCCTCCCACCAGATGTCAAAGAGATAAACAAATTTCAGAAGACACCTGAAGGCAGCCCTGATTAGGGAAGCTCTTAATGTTTGATGTTTTGTTTTACATTCTGTTGGAAGTCACCCAGAGTGGCTGGGGAAACCCAGCCAGATGGGCAGGGTACAAACAAAATAATAATAATAATAATAATAATAATAATAATAATAATAATAATAATAATAATAATAATTTTATCCTGTATCTCTTCTACCTCCCCTCACACAAGAACCAACTGCACTGTCTCTCTGTTTCCAACTGCCTTTCCCAACCAACCAACCCACTAAAACCAACCAACTACCCACACCCAAACCTCGGGCCAAGCCCTTTTATAAACAGGTAGGCTCTGCCTCCGGCTTTCCTATTGGTCTACATATTAACCCTTTCTCTCCCCCTGTACAGACATTTTCAAACGAACGGGCAAACAGCCTCCGACAGCAACGGCAGGGCGTATCCCTCCTGACTAGTAAGCCTTCTCTCCTTCCACGACTGTGTCTAATTTTCTTTGAAGCCATCTAGGTTAGTGGCCATCTCTGCCTCTTGTGGCAGGGAGTTCCATAGAGTAACTCTGGAACTGGCTAGCTGGACAAATCTGGAAGATTCTTTTTCTCTCCCTTTCTGGTCTTCCCAATCTTCCGTTCAGTTCTTGCGAATTACTTTTAAGACCTTACGAATGTTCGCCTGCGCCCTAGTGCAAATTTCTCCTAATCTACACGTTTTTGTACGCCGATTTGCCTAACCTTCGCATTTCCGCCATGCTTTCTCCACGTATAACATGCATTATACAACGTTTCCACAAATGCATGCAATGTGAGAATGCTTTCCCCCAACATTTTTGGTTGGAGAGCACGTTACAAAATTCAGGGAAGTGCTCTTTTGAAAGAATGCCTGGGTTGTCAGTTTGCGTATCGCTTCCCAACGTGAGAATGAGGCAGGTCCCCATGAAAACCACGAACTGAAGCAAATTTCTCCTCCATCCTTAACTGGGGGAAAGCAGAACGGAAAGAGCTCCCTGCTTAAAACCACAATGCAATTACTGCAAAGCCAAAGCAGTAAACAGCAGAGCCTGCCTCTCTCAAGTCGCGTACAGTGAGGCCAGATCTTCTCCCTGTTGCTGTCAAAGTAAGCAGGATTATCAGCGCTGACCTGTGAGCTGAGGTACCTGACGGGAATGGCAAAGAGGCAGTGTGAGAGACGAGGGAAGGATGCCAAGCGAAAGCTGCAAGCCCTTTCCTTCCCAGATCTCAGACAGCTGAGCTGGCCTCCGTCGCAAGGTAAGCATGTCAAGCATACAGCGCAGATCAATCATTATTCATGCCTGTTTGTTTTTCAATATCCCTGGAAGTAGCAGGCAAGCTCCGCTGGACATAAGAATAGCCTGCAGGGTCAGGCCAATGGCCTAGGACCCACGTACCTATGGGACCGCCTCTCCTGGTATGCCCCACGGAGGACCTTAAGGTCCACAAGTAACAACACTTTGGAGGTCCCGAGCCTCAAGGAGGTTAGATTGGTCTCAACTAGGGCCAGGGCCTTTTCAGCACTGGCCCCAACTTGGTGGAACGCTCTGTCACAAGGGACTAGGGCCCTAAGGGACTTGACATCTTTCTGCAGGGCCTGCAAGACGGAGCTGTTCCGCCTGGCTTTTGGTTTGGACTCGGTCTGACCCTTATGTTTCCCTCCCCTTATGGTCTTGATTTATCAGCTACTTTAAAATGAGGCTGCATTTTAAATTGCATTTTAACCTGTATTTTAAATTGGTCCCCCCCCTCTTTCCCCCCTATTATGTTTGTACTGTGATTTTATTGGTGTTAGCCGCCCTGAGCCCGGCTCTGGCCAGGGAGGGCAGGGTATAAATTATTATTATTATTATTATTATTATTATTATTATTATTATTATTATTATGTCCAGCATCCTGTTCTCACAGTGGCTGCCCAGATGCCCACGATGTCGGGAAAAAGCACAAGAGCATCTCTCCCTTCCTGGGGTTTCCAGCAGCTGAAATTGAGAAGGGTTGTGGAGGCAGAACAGAATCACCCTAGCTAGTAGCCATCAATACCCTCCATGAATTTGTCTAGGTGGCCATCTTGTAGCAGTGAGTTCCGTAGTTCAACTGCGCTGCGCTTCCTTGTATCTGTCCCGAATCTTCCAACATTCAGGAATCCTGTTGCAGGCAGTGGGGTGTGTAGTCTGAGCTTCAGCCCCACAGTGCAATGGAGTCCCCCCCATCTTACCGCCTGCCCCCCAAGGCTCAGCTTAGCCCTGAGTGGTGGGATGGAGTGCAATTCATCATGACCGGGGCAACAAACTGCCAAACCCTGTTCTGCCCTGCCCATAGCCCTCCTGTTGACAGGCCCCGGATCAATGAAAACCAGGGGTCAGCAAACTTTTTCAACAGGGGGCCGGTCCACTGTCCCTCAGACCTCGTGGGGGGCCGGACTATATTTTTTTTTGGGGGGGGGGGTGAACGAATTCCTATGCCCCACAAATAACCCAGAGATGCATTTTAAATAAAAGCACACATTGTACTCATGTAAAAACACGCTGATTCCCGGACCGTCCATGGGCCGGATTGAGAAGGCGATTGGGCCGGATCCGGCCCCCGGGCCTTAGTTTGCCTACCCATGATGAAAATCATTTGCATTTCATTCCTCTCTCTATCTTGCAAGGTGGATTTGAAGCACAAATTTGGCTTTATTTTAAAAAATTCCACCCTTGTTTCCCTTAGTTTATCCACAACCGAGTCAGGTTTTCAAACTGGCTTCCTGAAATATGCCGTTCCCGGGTTTGCTTTCTGTTATGTACTGAGTTGAATAGGATCCAAACTGCAGCAGTCTGATTGGTCCTAGAACAATAGGATCCAAAAGGCAGCAGTCTGATTGGTCCTAGAACAATAGGATTCAGAATGCAGCAGTCTGATTGGTCCTAGAACAATGCAGCAGTATGATTGGTTGGCAGGAACTACCCAATCATGCTCCAGATAGAAGTGAATCCACAACCTGATTGGCTTACAGTAGAATTCCGGAACTAGCCAATCATGTGCAGCCCATTGTGTAAATAATGTATATAAAGCAGATACTTTGAGGGGACTTTCATTCATTCCTCCTCACCACTATGAGCTGAATAAAGAGCATGAAATCACTTTGCGACTCTGAGTATATTTCACTGGCGACGAAGGTGGGATCCCGCTGAGCTGACTGCCACACACAGCACCGCAGCACCGCCACCTGCCGCACCGCTGCCTCGCACCGTGTATCCAGGCTTCAGCTCCGGGACACAAGGAACTCAGAATGGCAACCGACAACAGCTTCTCGCCGTTCAACCCAGCATCTGGAGACTGGGAAGCGTACGCCTCCCGTTTCACCTTCCTCCTAGAAGCCAAAGGGGTCACCGACGAAGAAGACGCCAAGAAGAGGGCGATATTCTTCAGCGTCTGCGGAGAGGAGACGTTTGAAATCGCCCGGGCTCTCCTTGCGCCTGAAGACGTCGCTACTGTTCCATACAAAACAATAATGGAACAGCTGAAGGGGCACTTTTCGCCACAGCCCTCAGTGGTGGCTCGTCGAAATGCCTTCTACGCAAAGCGGCAAGCCCCTGGGGAAACCATAACTGGGTTTGTGACCTCTCTCCGCCAAGCCGCCCGGTTCTGCAACTTCTCAGAGCTGGAGAACATGCTTCGTGACCGCCTCGTCGGTGGCCTGAAGGATGAGAAGCTGCAACGACGCCTCTACGCTAAGAAGGACCTAACGTTCCAGGTCGCTCTGGAGGAGGCCCTGGCAACGGAAGCTGCCGAGAGGTCGACGCAAGAGGCACGGCCGAGCCTGTCATCCCAACCGAGGGTCCACCACGAAGACCTCACCGACGACTCAGGATCCGACAGGGAGGAGGTGCACCGAGTACAGCAGCGCACTCAAGCAGCCCACATACCACAGCTGCCTCGACGAGAAGGAGGGAACTGCGCAAGCTGTGGAGAAAGTCACGAGAGGAGGACCTGCCGTTTCCGCAACGCAGAGTGCAGACAGTGCAGAAAATTGGGACACATCGCCCGGGTGTGTCGGGCTCGGCCCACCCGACGCCAGGCATCAGATGACCAATCCAAGAGTCCCAGGTCCCGGGGCCCAACACACCAAGGCAACTCGACGGAGCTCACGGACTTCCAGGTATACCAGTTGCCCCACCCCAACGTAGAGAAAATTTATGTCGAGGTACAGATAGAGGGGGCCCCATGCCGCATGGAGCTTGACACGGGTTCAACTCTATCCATAATCTCGGCAAAGACCTTAAGAAAACTGTGTCCTACGGGGGGTCCCAAACTCAGGCCGGCCCCATTCACCCTCCAGGACTTCCAGAAACGTAAGGTCCCCACAATGGGGGTGGGGACCTTCAGGGTGCAATACCGAGGGCGGACGCGGCAACTGGACTTGCTTGTGGTCAAGGGCCCCTACATTAGCTTACTGGGATTGGCATGGTTTGGACCACTGGGGCTAGCCGTCACCGGGGTGAACCACACTAGCTTACAAGTAGACGTGGACGCCATATGCAAGGAATTTCCGGGGGTTTTCGATGGGAAATTGGGACAGTATACGGCCCCCCCATTGCTCTACAGCTTGACCCCGCAGTACGACCGGTCAGGCTCAAGGCCCGCCGGGTCCCGTTCGCCCTGAAACCCCGTATAGACGAGGAATTGGACCGGCTTGTGGAGCAAGGGGTGCTGGAGCCGGTGCCTAATGCCCCCTGGGAAACCCCAATTGTCACACCCGTCAAGCCTAATGGGTCGGTCCGCATCTGCGCAGACTACAAATGTACCATAAACAAGGCCCTCACGGCCCATGCATACCCAGTGCCAGTGGTCAGCCATGTTCTTGCCACCCTGGCTGGGTCGAAAATTTTTGGCAAGCTGGACTTGGCCCAAGCATATCAACAGCTGCCAGTAGATGAGGCTACAGCAGAGGCACAGACGATTGTGACGCACAGAGGAGCATTCAGGGTAAAGCGGCTGCAATTCGGTGTCAGCGTGTCACCAGGCATATTCCAGAATCTAATGGACTCTCTCCTTAAAGGGATTCCTGGCGTCACCCCCTTCTTCGATGATGTGTTGATTGCCGGGCCCACACCAGAGGAGTTTGAGGACCGCCTCCGCACCGTTCTGCACCGTTTCCAGACGGCGGGTCTCAAGGTGAAGCGGGAAAAAATGTCTACTAGGAGTGCCTCAGGTGGACTTTCTGGGATTTATGGTGGACGCAGAAGGGGTCCACCCGACTGGGGACAAGGTACGGGCCATTTGTGATGCCCCAGCGCCCAAGAACAAGACTGAACTTCAGGCCTTCTTGGGACTATTGAACTTTTACCATTCCTTCCTTCCCCACAAGGCGGCGGTAGCGGAGCCCCTACACAGACTCCTGGACAAGCGGGCCCCTTGGGTGTGGGGCCAGCGCCAGGAGGCCGCATTCCAGGCAGTCAAGGACTTGCTTGTCTCAAACTCGGTCTTGGCACACTTCGACGAGAGGCTGCCGGTGGTGCTAGCATGCGACGCCTCGCCCTATGGAATCGGCGCTGTCCTGGGACACCAACTCCCGGATGGAAGAGAGGTACCAGTGGCATACTTTTCCCAGACACTCAACGCAACCGAGCGGAACTACTCGCAAATCGACAAGGAGGGTCTGGCAATCGTGAAGGGAGTAAAAAAATTCCATGATTTCTTGTACGGGCGGCCCTTCACCGTGGTGACTGACCACAAGCCGTTGCTTGGCTTGTTTGCCCCTGAAAAGCAGACCCCCCAAGTGCTGTCTCCTCGCGTCCTCAGGTGGTCAATTTTCCTTGCCAGCTACCAGTATGCACTGATTTACCGTCCTGGGAAGGCAATGGGCCATGCGGATGCCCTCAGCAGGCTACCACTACCAGAAACAGGCCCCGACCCAGCACCTGCACAAGAGGTTATGAGCCTGGAGCTGCTTCCCGACCGCCCCATTCAGGCACAAGAAGTTGCACACCATTCCAAGAAAGATAGGGTCATCTCCCGGGTACGTCCGCAGCCATCCGGGTACTACGCAGGCTGTTTGCAACCCACGGGCTCCCTGACACTCTCGTCTCAGACAACGGGACTGCATTTACGTCAGGAGAATTCCAAACCTTCACAGCACAGAACGCCATCCGCCACATCCGTTCGGCGCCATTCCACCCTGCCACCAATGGCCAAGCAGAACGCATGGTGCGGACCACCAAGGACACCCTTCGCCGCATGACGCAAGGGGATTGGGAGTACCGCCTTGCCACATTCCTTCTAGCACAGCACAGCACCCCCAGCTCAACGACTGGCCGGAGCCCCGCTGAACTACTAATGGGTCGGTGCCTTGCAATCAGATTGGACCGCCTTCACCCCGATAGAGCTCAGGATGAGGTAGTGGTGGGGGAAGACAGGAACCCCCGGACCTTCGAGGCCCAGGACCCAGTGTACGCAAAGAATTTTGGGGCAGGCCCAGCATGGGTACCTGCCACAGTCACCAGGGTCACTGGCCCCGTGTCGTACGAGGTGCTAACAGATGGGGGGCAATGCTGGCGCCGCCACTGCGACCAGATACGGCGACGATTCCCGGGAGAAAACCAGGAGGAGGAAAGGGCAGAGGAGTCCCAAGGGAACAGAGGGGCAGTGAGGCCCATAGAGCACGAGGGGCCAGCAGGAGAGGCAGAATCAGTCAATACAGAGAGGACCTGTGAGGCCGAAAGGACACCGGAACCAGAACCACGACTGAGCGAGCCGGTTGCGCCAGACCAGACAGCCCCATCACAGCCAGCATCCTTGGAACACGAGCCAGAACCTGAACCTCGGACCAGGGAACACCCCAAGCCGCAACGCACACGTAGGCCGCCGGCGTACCTCAAGGACTATGAATGCGACCTCCCGGGCAGGACTGGAACTTAGAGGGGAGGGGTGTTATGTACTGAGTTGAATAGGATCCAAACTGCAGCAGTCTGATTGGTCCTAGAACAATAGGATCCAAAAGGCAGCAGTCTGATTGGTCCTAGAACAATAGGATTCAGAATGCAGCAGTCTGATTGGTCCTAGAACAATGCAGCAGTATGATTGGTTGGCAGGAACTACCCAATCATGCTCCAGATAGAAGTGAATCCACAACCTGATTGGCTTACAGTAGAATTCCGGAACTAGCCAATCATGTGCAGCCCATTGTGTAAATAATGTATATAAAGCAGATACTTTGAGGGGACTTTCATTCATTCCTCCTCACCACTATGAGCTGAATAAAGAGCATGAAATCACTTTGCGACTCTGAGTATATTTCACTTTCCTTTAAAAAAAGGAAAGAAAAAACAGGCAATTCTGTCATTTGCTATTTCAATACTTAATCACCGTTTTAATCATGCTACAAGATCTTCCCACCCACTTAAGGAAAGTGCAAAGCTTTGAGCCATTGATAGTTAAAGAAGCGATGGACTGCAAAAGGTCTGTTATAAATTAAGAGATCTGTTTATTGGACTTTAAAAAGAACAGCTCCATTTTAGGGCTGAAAACAACCCATAAAACCCCAAGGAAAGGCAAGAAAAATTCCAGCTGCCAATATTACATCCATCAGGATATAACCAGCAAGTCCTGCAGTATAGCTTATATAATTGAATGCAAAAAAACCAGGATGTTATATCCTGTAGTCAGGTAAAACTACAACCAACCTACACATGTGTTGTAGAGACCAAGGGTGGGTGGTTTTGACAAAATCTGGAGCAACACTTTAATTCTGGGCGCTGCAACTTGTTGGATACATCAGCAAGAGCTACAGTGATGGCAAGAGATCCAACAATGTCAGCAAAAAGAGCGAATTCCTAGGTAAAATGTGCCTGACAAAAACACACCGTATGACCTCAGCCGGGAGGGCAGTACGAGCAGGACACAAGAAGACCCACTGGATGAGGCCAGTGGTCCATCTAGTCTAGTATTCTGTTCTCACAGAGGCCAACCAGATGCCTGTTGAAGACCAGCAAGCAAGATTCGAACACAAGAGTAGCCAAACCCCTGTGTTGCAAAGAGAACGTCAACAATGTCTAGGCAACAATAACAATATTTTTTTGAGAAACATATAAACCCAGCTTCTATAAAGATTGTCTATTATGTATGTCTATGGTCTATAGACATACGTAATAGACAATCTTTATAGAAGCTGGGTTTATATGTTTCTCAAAAAATATTGTTAGTAGCATTTGATATTTTCATTCATTCGAAATAAGATGGGGGCATGTACTCTTTTTCATTTCTGTTTGTATTATAGTTTATAATTTTTGTAAAGTGATATGCGCATGCAGGTCATTGTCTGTAAAATTTTATTTTCAGTTTATGAAGCATTCTGTATCCTCTCACCACGCTGACCAAGAATTCTACGAAACAGTAGTCAATATCCAGAATCACTGTTCAGTGTTGGACATCATATTTGCTGAATACACAAAGCTTCTCAGCTTGCCTTCCATCGTACAAAGTCTGGTACCTCGATTCATTTAAAGATTTTCAGAGACTTTGAGTTGAAAGATTTCAGATTGTACTTGTTATGGTTTGAAGGAATTCTATAAAGATTGCCTATTACAAATGTATATGGTCATTGTGTTGCCTAGACATTGTTGACGCTCCCACTGTGGAGGCAGAACATAGACATGGCTAGTAGTCATCAACAGCCCTCTCCTCCTCCATGAATTTGTCTATTCCTCTTTTAAAGCAACCCACGTTGGCACCATCACTGCTTCCAGTGGCAGGGAGTTCCATAGTTAAACTGTGCTCTACCTGAAGAAGAACTTCCTTATATCTGTCCTGACTCTCCTGGCACTCAGCATCCTTGAATGTCCGTGAGATCTAATGTTGCGACTCTCCTTCCTTGGAGGTTTTTAAGCAGAGGTTAGATGGCTGTCTGTCATGGATGCTTTTGCTGAGATTCCTGCATTGCAGGGGGTTGGACTAGATGACCATTGGGGTCCCTTCCAACCCTCCCCACCGAGGACCTTAAGGTCCATAAATAGCAACACCCTAGAGGTCCCGGGCCTTAAGGAAGTCAGATTAGCCTCAACCAGAGCCAGGGCCTTTTCAACACTGGCCCCGGCCTGGTGGAACACCCTGTCTCATGAGACCAGGGCCTGCGGGATCTGATTTCTTTCCGCAGGGCCTGTGAGACAGAATTGATCCGCCTGGCCTTTGCCTTGGAATCAATTTGATTCCCTCCCCCTCTTTCCTTTTTCCTTTCTCCTCCTGTGATGTTTCAGTGTTTTAATGTTGTATTTTAATCTTGTTTTTTAAGTTGTATTTCAATCAACTTGTTTTTTATTATTGGTTGTTAGCCACCCTGACCCCAGTTTTGGCTGGGGAGGGCGGGGTATAAATTATTATTATTATTATTATTATTATTATTATTATTATTATTATTATTATTCTATGGGGGAGAAACACTTTTGTTCCTCCACCTCCTCTACTTCATGCACAATTTTACACACCTCTATCGACCCTTCCCCCACCAATTGCCTTTTCCCCAAGGTACAGATGTGTATTCATTTTAGTATTACGGAGGAGTATATCCTTGATTCTCCACTTATTGGAGAGGGAAAGGTGTGTAGGATTGGGGCAGAATCAATCCTTATGGCTGCTAATCACCATGCGGAGCCTTCCAAAAAAACCCAAAGCGCTCGAAATCCTTCTCTTCTTCCCATTTGCAGCAACCATTAGTTTCGCTAATGTGCATTTCTGCGTTCAAAACGCAGCCTGGGAGCTACTTCTCAGACCGCAAACCCCAAAGGCCTTCTGCAAACAAACCTTTAACTGGTCTCCAAGCTAAAAACGAGCAGAGAAGATGGGCTTCTTCAGCAAGGGAACTCGTCAAGGAATAATAATGATCTGTTAGCATCCAAACTATGGATTCCCTTGGCTGTTTTTCTATTATATCGGGTCGGCGACCTCAGGCCTGTGGACAAACTGTGTCTTCCCCCAGACCCATCTACTGGGCCCTTGGGGCTATCACAGCCCTCCCTGCCCCTGCCCCAGACCCTCCTCCTGTCCTGGTGGAAAAACCCACAAAATGCAGAAATGCCTCTGGCTTACCTGGAGGATAGAGGTATATTCTGTAGGTATAAAACTTTCAGAATAAACATTTCCTTGCACCACGCTGAATTATCTACCAATAAGAAATACATCGGAAAACACAGCTAGGATTGGCCTTGGTATCACTGGAGGCTCTCGCTCTCATTTTGAAAAGGTATTGATGCATATTCCGCAAATAATAAAAATTTAGATGCTATACTACGCTGCACTGAAATGTTTGATTGTCCTTGAATCTCGTCACCACAGTTGCCGCCCTCTCCTGCCCCACCAAACCTTTTGAGAACCACTGATCTGGGTCAGAGCTTTCCCAACTTTTCATGTTGGCGACGGGCTTTTTAGACGTGCATCATTTCGCGACGCGGTAATTCAGTTTTACTAGCAAACCGGAGGTTTAAGCCGGCCCCTTTCCAGTCCCGGGAAGAGTGCGGGTTTGTGCAATAAACCTACATACACACTCAGGGGCGAACGAAGGCATTGTGACACCCAGGGCGAGGCATCACTATGTACAGCGCATGTGTGGCATCGCTACATACACCACATGTGCCGTATGTAGCGACGCTGCACATGCGCTGTCCATAGCGGTTGGCCACTGGCACCAGGATCCTTTGCACGCGGCTGCAGCCGCGAACGGAGGACCCTCCACATTCGGCGACGGCGCGATAGCTGCTCGCGCCGCCGCGAGCCCCCGTGGGTTCCTTCTTGTCACCCTCACAGACATGGCACCCGAGGTGCACTGCTCTCCGCCCCCTCCCCGTTGCGACACCACTGTACACACTGCTGCTGACACACTAACGTGTCACAACACACAGTTTGGAAAGCTCTTGTCTAGGTCAATACTGTATGTAGCGGCCCAGCCCAGTGGGTCCTCCGAGTTCCCTTGGGTTACAGTCAACGTAGCCATGAGAATGGGTGGTCTTCTGAGAGACTGAAGGATCACAGGGTTGTGGGTTTGAGCCCCACAATGGGCAAAAGATTCCGGCATTGCAGGGAATTGGACTATAAGGCCCTTGTGGTCCCTTCCAACTTGACAGTTCTATGATTCTATGATTTGGCCCTGGGCATGAGGTCCCTAAGCACTGTCATCAAACCTTGGAAGTCCCAGGGATGTGGAGGTTTAGCTGATACAAGCTAAACTTGCTTTCTGTTGCTCCAGAAGGTAGGACATGAACCAATGGATTCAAACAGTGCTTTTTTTGGGGGGGGGGGATGCAGGGGTACACATAACCCTAAACATTTTGTGACTCTGACGGGAGAAGAAACTAAAAATAAAATAAAATTGTTAGTTTCTTCTCTAGCGTGGTGAATTGTTGGTTCTGTTGCTACCCCGATGGCAGCCTCATTTCCTGTCATGCTGTTCCCTGAGTCTCAGATGGAAGCGGGCGTTTAATATGTGAAGTAGGAGTTGGAATCTAGCACGGTGATTGGTCAGATTCAATGTTACCACCTTTGATGGCGGCTTCCTTTCCTTTCCCGGTGTTTCCTGAGTCTCAGATGGAAGCAAGCATTTAATGTGTGAAGCAGTGTGGAATGTGGATGTGCGGTGTTTTACTGATGAAAGAATGGCCTCGTTGAGGGGCAGTATTTTAATATGAGTGTTGTTGTTGTTTAGTCATTTAGTTGTGTCCGACTCTTTGTGACCCCATGGATCAGGGCACGCCAGGCACTCCTGTCTTCCACTGCCTCCTGCAGTTTGGTCAAACTCATGTTAGTAGCTTCGAGAACACTGTCCAACCATCTCGTCCTCTGTCGTCCCCTTCTCCTTGTGCCCTCCATCTTTCCCAACATCAGGGTCTTTTCCAGGGAGTCTTCTCTTCTCATGAGGTGGCCAAAGTCTTGGAGCCTCAGCTTCAGGATCTGTCCTTCCAGTGAGCACTCAGGGCTGATTTCCTTCAGAATGGATAGGTTTGATCTTCTTGCAGTCCATGGGACTCTTAAGAGTCTCCTCCAGCACCAGAATTCAAAAGCATCCATTCTTCTGCGATCAGCCTTCTTTATTGGTCCAGCTCTCACTTCCATAGTAAAATGACTAATTATTTGAAAGGACGACATCTGGTGATGGACACCAACAGCAACCAGAGAAATCGGGAAGATGTTAGCACACACAACCTCATCATGCTAATATGGAAGATACTGTGAGCTGTCAGCTGTGTAATATGAGGGAATGAATGTTCCTTGTACTTTTGTCCATTTACTGTATTTATTTCCCCTGATTTGAACTATAAAATGGTGATTTTCTTGAGTCAAAATTAAAGAGGTAAAGGGACCCCTGACCATTAGTCGTGGCTGACTCTGGGGTTGCGGAACTCATCTCACTTTACTGGCTGAGGAAGCCAGCGTACAGCTTCCGGGTCATGTGGCCAGCATGATTAAGCCTCTTCTGGCAAACCAGAGCAGCGCACGTAAACACCATTTACCTTCCCGCCAGAGCGGTACCTATTTATCTACTTGCACTTTGACGTGCTTTCGAACTGCTAGGTTGGCAGGAGCAGGGACCGAGCAACGGGAGCTCACCCCGTCATGGGGATTCGAACCGCCGACCTTCTGATCGGCAAGTCCTAGGCTCTGTGGTTTAACCCACAGCGCCACCCGCGTCCTGAGTCAAAATTAGAGTACCCCTAAACATTTTTTAATGGGGGAAAAAAGCACTGGATTCAAATAACAAGGAAGGAGATTCTGACTCAACATCAGGAAGGACACTTTAGGAGGCTATTAGCCTCTGAAGGTGGTGGAGCACTGGACTGAGGGCAATGTGTGCAGTTCCAAACGCCTGGAAGGGTGCAAAATTGAGAGGACCCATAATAGAGATGATCGATTTGGGGATGCCAAATTTTCTCCTTATAAAGTGTGCCATATTATGAAAGGTTATCAAAGTCTGCTGTTGTGTGATGGACAGCCCTTCGCTAGATGGGCAACTGTCAAGGAATCTTTAGCTCTGATCCCTGTATTGCGAGTGTTGCCTTAGACGATCCTTGCGGGGATCCTTTCAACTTGACAATTCAATGGTACTCTAAAGCGACTGGCATTCACCCTCCAAGATCTCAGGCCTCCTGGAGATTCTAGGGCAGGGGTAGCCAAAATGGTGCCCCACCCTGGTCATATTTGGACTGAAGCACCCATCCTAGGTGGGGCTCTGCTGGGAGTTGTAGTTCAGCAGCGACCGGCCACCACCCTGTTCTAGGAAATCACACACCCGACCTGCTGCATGCACCTTGGTCCTGAGCGATGGGGACCCAACTGCCCACAGGTACGGAGGAAGCGCTAAATTATTATGCCTGGAAGAAGACGACAGGTGAAAAGGGTTGTCATGGAAATGTGAACGGCACATAGAGACAAGAAAGCAGAAGGTGGGGGGAAACCAGGGATTTCGCTCCCCGGCAAGGAAACAAGAGTCTGCCTTGATTATTCATAGAATCATCGAATTGTAGAGTTGGAAGGGACCCTAGGGTCATCTAGTCCAACCCCCTGCCAAGCAGAGTTTGGGCGGCCACCTGTCATGTACAATCCAGTTGAGATGAATGCATTCCTGGGGGTTGGTCTACATGACCCTCGGGGTCCCTTCCAACTCTGCAGTTCTGTGATTCCTGTGTGGATCAGGACCTGAGAGATCGCGAAGCTCTCTGGGTGACCTCTCAGCCTAACCTACCTCACAGGGTTGTTGTGTGAGGACTGGAGAACCATGTACGCTGCCTTGACCTCCTTGGAGGAAAAGGTTGGATATAAATTAATTCTCCATTCTGACTGGTAGTTTTCTCAAGGGGCTTCTAGCAGAGAAGGGTCTCTCCTGCTACTTTGATCCTTTTTGCTGGGGAAATTGGGGTCTGAATGGGCTTGGGGGTCTCCTGCTGGTCTTGGCCTTTAAAGCCCTACAGGACCGCCTCTCCTGGTCTGCTCCGCAGAGGACCTTAAGGTCCATGAACAACCATAGTTTAGAGGTCCCAGGCCCCAAGGAAGTCAGACTATCCTCCACCAGGGCCAGGGCCTTTTCAGTGATGGCTCCGACCTGGTGGAATGCTCTGTCCCAGGAGACCAGGGCCCTGCAGGATTTAACCTCCTTCCGTCGGGCCTGTAAGACAGAGCTATTCCGCCTGGCCTTTAATTTGAATTCAGCCTGATCTTTTATTTCCCTTCTCTTCCTTCCCCCTCCCCTTTTATGAAGATCACTCGCTCTGAGACCCCACAGCTAATTCTCCCCTGGCCTCCTCGCTGGCCCAAGTAGGACCAATTCAGCCAGCTAGCCCTGGTGATCATCTAATGTTTATTTCCCCTAAACTGATTTTTGAATTTTATTGTTTTTCATGTTTTTATAATGTGTTTTATGCTGCTTTTACAATTACGTAAGTGCTTTAAATTTGTTGTTAGCCGCCCTGAGCCCGGTTTTTGAACCAGGAAGGGTGGGGTATAAATACTATTATTGTCGTTGTTGTTGTTGTTGTTGTTGTTGTTGTTGTTGTTGTTGTTGTTGTTATTATTATTAGGGCACTGGGTCATTGCTGCAAACCATGCCGAGTCTGACCATCAGTCTCATTGGTCGCAGTGAGAGTGGGAGCGTTTGTCATGCATTTTTTCTCATTGCAGTCAATGGAGCTAAAATTAAAGTAGGGGAGGGGCTGTAGCTCTCAGTGGTAGAGCGTGGGCTTTGCATGCAGCTAGTCCTGAGCGAGGTCATTCAAACCTCTGGCGAACAGGATGTCATGTAATAATAATAATGATAATGATAATAATAAATTTTATTTATACCCCGCCCTCTCCGGCCAAAGCTAGGCTCAGGGCAGCTAACATCAATAAAATTTCAGTAAAAACATAATAAAGAAAAAAGAAAAAGATAATTAAAATACAGGTTAAAATGCAATTTAAAATACAGCCTCATTTTAAAAGTAAAAACCATAAGGGGACGGAAACGTAAGGGTCAGACTGAGTCCAAACCAAAGGCCAGGCAGACCAGCTCTGTCTTGCAGGCCCTGCGAAAAGATGTCAAGTCTCTTGTGAGAGAGCGTTTCACCAAGTTGGGGCAAGTACTGAAAAGGCCCTGGCTGGGGAAGCAGAGCTGTGGAAAGACCTCACCGTCGGCCGGAGCATAAAAACATAATGCCAACCTGCTGGATCAGGGCCATGGTCCATCTAGGCCAGCATCCTGACCTCGCAGTCGCCAACCAGATGCCTGTGGGAAACTCGCAAGCAGGATTCGAACACAGGAGCAGTTCTGCCCTCCTGCAGTTTCCTGCAGCTGGTATTCAGAAGCATTACTGGCCCCAACTGTGGAGGCAGAGCTGAGCCATTGTGTCTAGTAACCTCTGATAGCTCTCTCCTCTCCCATAAATTCATCTAATCCTCTTTTAAAGCCATCATTGCCCCTTGTGGCAGGGAGTTCCATAGTCTATGCACGGTGTGAAGGACTTTCCTCCCTCTGCCCTGAATCTTCCGGCATTGAGCTTCACGAGTTCTAGAGCAGAGAAACCCTGGTTGTATGGCGCAATTACTCTGAATTAATATACGGAGACTTCATAAATGTTTATTTGCATGCTGAGTGTGCCCTACATTCACGTATTTGTGATCTGACGGCTGATTTTTCAATGCTGGCATGTTTGATGCCAGCATGCTCATTTGAGATGTTGAAAGATCTTTGCAAATATGTGGAGAGCTTTCTCTTTTATGAAGGCCTGATGGACGTTTGCCTCGTGTTTGCTTTAGCTGAATAATGGGCCCAGTGGTCCTCGGTCAGAGAAAACAATTCCTTCAGGGCACCAGCGAGAGAGTTTCAGCCAGCAACACTTAATGTGGAAGACAAGAAAGAGGAGGAAGGTCTGCCTTGGCATAGAATTGTAGTGTTGGAAGGGACCCTGAGGGTCATCTAGTCCAACCCCCTGCAATGCGGGAAACTCAGCTCAAGCATCCAGGACAGAGGGCCATCTAACCTCTGCTTAAAAACCTCCCAGGAAGGAGACTCCACCTCCCACCGAAGGAGACCTTTCCACTGTCGTCAACAACAACAACAACAACAACAGCAATTTATTATTTCTACCCCACCGATCTGGCTGGGTTTCCCCAGCCACCCCGGGCGGCTTTCAACAACTCTTACTATTAGAAAGTTTCCCTAGGGTTTAATCAGAATCTCCTTCCTTGTAACCTGAAGCCATGGGTTCGAGTCCTATCCTCCAGAGCAGGAAAAAACAAACTTGCTCCCTCTTCCATGTAACAGCCCTGGAGATATTTGAAGATGGCTCTCATATCTCCTCTCTGTCTCCTCTTCTGCAGGCTAAACATACCCAGCTCCTTCAACCACTCCTCATAAGGCTTAGTTTCCAGACCCTTGATCATTTTGGTTGCCCTCCTCTGCACACGTTCCAGCTTACATTATCAACATCCTTAAGTTGTGGTGCCCAGAACTGGACACAGGACTCCAGGTGTGGTCTGGCCAAGGCAGAACAGAGTGGGACTATTCCTTCCCTTGATCTGGACACTAGACTTCTGTTGATGCAGCCTAGAACATCATTAGGTTTTTTTGCTGCCGCATCACACTATTGATTCATTTTAAGCCTGTGGCCCCCCCGAGACCTCTAGATCAGGTGTCAGCAAACTTACCGTGCCTCGGGCCGGTGTCTCCAGTGCCGATCATGCGGTGGGCCACAGGTTGGGGAGTGCATGCCCATACGCATGCACACACGCTATTTCCGGCGCACTTCCAGGTCGGAGGAGCACATGAAATAGCTTGTGCACGGGCCTTCTCTGACCCAGATGTGCACCAGAAATAACGCTTGCACATGCACAAATAACGCTTGCACATGCACACAAGCTATTTCCGGTGCAGCGCAGCGCCGGTAAGAGTGGGGAGCGGCAGCGGGCAGCAGGGGTTGCTGTGGGCTGGATAAACCAGTCCCTCGGGCCTTATCCAGCCCGCGGGCCTTAGTTTGGGGAACCCTGATCTAGGTCATTTTCACATGTTCTGCTAGTAAGCAAGGTGTCCCCCATCATATATTTCTGCATCTAGTTCTTCCTGCCTAGAACGTCTACTCTCATTGCTGCTCCCTGCAGATATCATTCCCAAGCCCCTTTTTCTCAAAACGTTTACTGGGGAGAGGGCAGGATAACTTCAGCAAGTTGGAATGACCCACAAGTATTGCTTGGTAACAGTCAAATGCACAAACCTAGGGCAGACTCTCACCAAATGCCACCTGGGACTATAAGCCCCAGAGGTTAGTACGAAAAGGCGCGAATTCGCTACCAACCTCCTGCCCCAGTAATGCAAAAAAGAAAGAAAGAAAGTGAACTTGAATCGGATGTGATGGAGCACAACTTGTGACAAGACACCTTCTCATTCAATGTGTGAAATGCAGGGAAGTGTGACAAAGTGTCAGAGACATATACACACTCCTAGGTTCCCAAAAATGTGATGACATAGCATAAGACAAATACAGTGGCACCTCGGGTTAAGAACTTAATTCATTCTGGAGGTCCATTCTTAACCTGAAGCACCACTTTAGCTAATGGGGCCTCCTGCTGCCGCCGGAGCACGATTTCTGTTCTCATCCTGAAGCAAAGTTCTTAACCCGAGGTACTATTTCTGGGTTAGCGGAGTCTGTAAACTGAAGTGTCTGTAACCTGAAGTGTCTGTAACCCGAGGTACCACTGTCTGCTATGTAGCTACTGCCCCTTGATCAGAAGAGCAAGCAAAATACAACACAGTCCCTGTCTGAAAGGGGTTACAGTCTCTTTTCGATAGGCGAAACCAGAAGGAAGGGAAACCAACTTGAACCAGCATCCTGGGATGCCACAAAAACCGCTTAACCCAGGGACCTTCCGGTGAGTGACATCCGGCACAGATGCTGAATTCGACTGGTGCATCACATTCCGAAGTCTGCAGACGAGTGTCCAAAGTGGAACATTTAGCTTGGAGAAGAGAAGATTGAGAGATGATAGGCTAAAGGTAAAGGGACCCCTGACCATTAGGTCCAGTCGTGGCCGACTCTGGGGTTGCAGCGCTCATCTCGCTTTACTGGCCGAGGGAGCCATCGTACAGCTTCCAGGTCATGTGGCCAGCATGACTAAGCCGCTTCTGGTGACCCAGAGCAGTGCACGGAAGCGCTGTTTACCTTCCCGCCGGAGTGGTACCTATTTATCTACTTGCACTTTGACGTGCTTTCGAACTGCTAGGTTGGCAGGAGCAGGGACCGAGCAACGGGAGCTCACCCCATCACGGGGATTCGAACCGCCGACTTCTGATCGGCAAGCCCTCGGCTCTGTGGTTTCACCCACAGCGCCACCCACATCCCATGTATTTGTTGTGATGATAGGATAGCTGTCTCCAAATATCTGAAGGGTTGTCCCGCGGAAGATGAAGCAAGCTTGTTTTCTCCTGCTCTGGAGGGCAGGACCTGAACCAATGGCTTCAAATGACAAGGAAGGAGATTGCAGCTATATATTAGGAAGAAATTTTTTTATGCTAAAAGCTGTTCGAACTACCTTGGAAAGTGGGGGCCTGGACTTGACTTCATTAGTGCTTTTTAGACAGGGGTTGCATGGCCATCTGTCTGGGGTTCGTTAGCTGTGGTTCCTCCATTGCAGGGGGTTGGACTAGATGACCCCTGGAGAGCCCCTTCCCTGTCTACAATTCTATGATTCCAAAATGGTCCAGATTTCCATTTTGCCTCCAGCAATCACAGATTTGTTATCTGAGGTTCCCCCCCCCCCCAAACCAACAGCAACAACAATTTATTACCTGTACCTCACCCATCTGGCTGGGTTACCCTAACCTGGCTTCCAACAGAATATAAAACAAAACATCAAACATTAAGAGCTTCCCTACACAGGGCTGCCTTCAGATTTCTTCTGAAAGTTGTTTATCTCTGACATCTGGTGGGAGGGCATTCCACGGGGCAGGCACAACTACCAAGAAGGCCCTAACAACAATTGTTTTCCCAATCGCATACCGTATTAAATGCTTTTGCTTTGAAATGAGCAATTGGAGGGGCTTCAAGGAGATGATTCTGCCTCAAATGCTGAGCAGCCAACTTGGGCATGTTGTCACTCAGCCTCAGTTCCTCATCTGTAACATGGGCGCAGCAATGACATACCTTGAACATTAACGCCTTCCTTTGAAATAAGGATTTTAATAACCCAGACCCTGGTTCCATCCCTTCAAAACTCTAGCACGAAAATCCCCTGGGCATTGCAGAATCGACCACATATTCAATGACTCTGCCTAAGAGACCTGCTTGCATGAATGAACACCATTTGGCAACTTCCCATTCTTTCTCCTGACACCTCACTCTTTTTGCACCAAACAACTTTCTCTGAAGTGAGCAAAATTGCCATCCAAAAGGGACGAATTCCTCGCCCGGATTTCCCTTAATGTTTCCTAATGTTTCCCTCATGTTTTAGAGTCCAATGACATTCTTTCCCGTGACTGAAAACACACATTTCTCCTTTGATGGTTTCTGCAGCCCCTTAAACAAGGAAACCCGTGATGCAGCGCAACTACGACTGAGATGGGATTTGAGAGCATTGATGCTGAAATCTGAGCTGGGCTTTCCACAGAAACCCACTGCTTGGGATCTGGAAGCAGAACCGCCAAAAGGAATTCCTCCCATAGGCTTTGCACTTGCTCAACTCTAAGCCTCTGTGTGCAAAACCATGTCCCTTTTGCATACTGTACAGCACTTGGCACAAGTCAAGGATGGCACGGTGCCTTCTCCAATTCAAAATAGTGAGCTCTAGGAACCTGGGGATCTGCTTTGTCTGCCTTATTCAGTGCTGTCCACTCTGACTGGCAGCCGCTCTCAAAGGTTTCAGGCAGGAGAGTCTTCCAGCCTCACCTGGAGGTTCCAGGGGTTGAACCCAGCCCTTCTGCATTCAAAGCAGCTGCCCTGCCAGCGAGCTACAGCCCTTTCTAGCTAGAAAACGGAGCTTTATTCTTCCTTAGCAAATTTCCTTCGGAATATTGGTTCTCTCGTCCACGCACACACACCAGAATGCAAACATGACAAAGGTCGGTTTTGCATTAAATATCTCCCAGAGAAAAGAGATCACAGGGGGAGTTTCTGTGACCCTGCAAACCTTCCACAATATTTATGAAAACGTATCGCCCATTTTTTTAATATTTTTTTTTGCATACTTAACCACAGGGCTCTTCTTAAACTCTCTCGCCTGGCTTATTACAGACCCCAAAGTAGTTCGCAAACCCTCTAGTTGCAATATTAATACTCAGCCATCATTCCAGTTAACCCTTGCTGGCCCGCATCCACGGCGGCTCTGATTGTGCAGCTACAACTGAGGCGGCGCATCTCAACCTCCGAGCATTCATAACTGCCTTATGGATAACACTCCCGACAATCTGGATTTCATGCAACGGTTACTATGAGATACTGCGATAGCAAATTTGCACATGCAGAGTGGAGAAGAGGGAGGGAGGGAGGGAGACAGGGGGGGGGGCTCTTTTCTTTTCTCCAGCTACATCAGATAGAGGGGAAGGGGGGAGAGAGAGAAGAAAAGAAAACTGGAATAATAGAACCTCTTACGGCAGAGACTAAAGGAGTCCGTATTGAATTCTGTTTTGTGAGTCACTGTCAGCTAATTGGATGGTCTGTGCGGGGAGAGCTACACAGAAAACCTCTGCAATCCTCGCCTCTAGAATTTGCTCCTTGCTTTTCACCCTTCCATTCTGCCTGGAAAGACGCGAAAGATTTCAGGGGATGGGGGAGCAGAGACCCACACATTCGCTCCCCTCCTTATTTTGCCTGCTCCTCCAAAGGCCACGGTGTGACATTTCCAACCTACTCCCAGTGTGGGGTGGGTGGTTTTTTTTAACCCTACACCTGGCTGGCACAGAGACCCGAGCGTTGGAAAAATTGTTCATTTTACAGGCTCCTCGATGGGGGAGAAAATACAAAACACCCACCCACATCGAGAGGAGACGTGCGCCGCTGTGCAAAGCAAGGCAGAAGCATCCTTTCTCGCTCTTCGCTTTTTCCCAACCCAGAGAATTTTGCACATCAGCCTGACAGCATGCCCGTGGGGAGACAGAGAGAGAGCCTTACCTTCAGGGCTGGCCTGCCTGATCTCCCCGTTTTCACAGGTCCTGGAGCGAGCAGGTGATGGCAGTGGGCGCGGGAGATGATCTGCGGAGGCTGCACACCTGCCCAGGTGTCCTGGCTGCCCTCCTCGCACGCGGCGCCTGGATGGGGAGACGGAGCTCGGGGACGCACAGTCTCTCCTGCTTAGTCCATACCTGTGTTCTGGGTCCTGCAAAGGAGAGACAGAGGGAGAAATCCCTTTCCTTCCCAGAGAGGGCGGTAGCAGCTCTTATCTGCTGTGCCTTTGGAAGGAGGCAGAGAGAGAGAGCGAGAGAGCGAGGAAGGCGCGCCAGACCAAAAACCTCTCTCCAATTCCAAGGAGGTGGCGGTGGGGGGAGGCGGGATAGGATAATCTGACCCAACCGCCCCTGGGGGGGGGGACACCAGCGACAGCGAGACCCTTTGTCGGGGCTGGGGAGGCCGAGAAGGCGGTGAGATGGAGAGAGAAGGAGGAGGGGAGGCTTTTCCTGAGCTCAGCAGCACCCATCAGCTGACTGCAATCTCCGTGCCTCCATTTCCAAGGGAGCCACAGAGAAAAGAGAGGGGGAGTGGAAATGGGTGCGGGGGGGGGGCGAGGAGGAGGAGGAAGAGGAGGAGGGGAGATGCGGGAGGCCAAACTGGAAGGGTCTCTCTGGGCTGGAGGAAGGAGTTTGCAGCTGCTCAGGAGGCTGAGGGCGGGTGGGTGGGGAGGGAGGGAGGGGGGTTTGGCACGGCTCTCGGGCTCCCCCCTTCCCCCTCAACAAGCACCCCTAACCCCAGCTGGCTGTGCACTGTGAAGCGGCCTCTCTGCTCCATGGCAGCCCCTCCTGCGCCGTCTGGCTGCGGGGCTGCGATGCCAGGGGGGCCGTTGCCCTTCTGTCTCTGCCCTGTGCCAAGCGCCCATGTTTTTTTTTGGGGGGGGGGGCAGGGAGGCAGCCGGCACAGCACCAGGGCCAGCGCGAACCTCTCCACGTTTTGCAAAACACCCCCTTTGCGTTCCTTTTCTCCCTCCCCGGAGCGAAAGGGGCGTGTGTGTGTGTGTGTGCCAGCTTGCACACCCAGGCGCAAGGTCACTCGACGCGCACACTCGGTATATTTGCGCGTGCATTGCACCGACTGCAGAACTGAGCGCCAACCCGCGCTGCAGATTTGCAGCCGAGGAATCGCACCCCAAAAGATGCAACAACGATGGCTCGGCTCTGCTTCTGAGTACCAGTTGCTGGAAACTGCGGGCGAGGAGAGTGGCGCTTGTGGTCTCGGCTCCTCCTGGCGGGTTTCCCATACTGGGGATACTGGGAATCTGGTTGGCCATTGTCCCGATCCACCTACGTGGGTTCTTAATTCTGCAGCCCGGTTCCCCGCACGACCCTCTGCAACCGTGGCGGGGTTTATAAATCCCAGCAAGCAGTATGGCGCACCGGTTAGAGCGCCAGAGTGCCTCTCAGCTTAAACTACCTGGCAGGGTTGTTGCAGCGATTAAATGAGGAGAGGGGAGGACCACGCGCACCGCTCTGAGCTCCTTGGAGGAAAAGGTGGAATGTGGATGTAAGAAATGAGTAAATAATAGTAAAGGAAAATAAAAAATATAACATATTAGGATTGCAGCACAGTACTAAAAATCCATGGACTCTCAGCAGAGAGTCAAAAGGGCAAAAGATACACGGGTAACAGCCGAGACTCAGATGATTAATATTAAATAAATAAAATGGTGTTAGAATTCTGGGAGAATTGAAAAAGGCCTGCTGGCACCGAAAATGTATTAACGTGGTTGCTTGGCAAGGCTCTATAGGGAGATGGGGGTTTTTTTTGGCGGGGGGACACCACTGAGAAGCCCCTGTCTCTTGCTGCCACCCACCAGGGTGAGGGGGAACTCTGAGCTAGGAAAAAGAGAGAAATGAGCTTCGGTTCAAATTTTGAAAACCTACCTAATTCACACTCTCTGCGTGAACTGAAACTCAGCCAGCCCTCAAAACCCACACTTCTCTGGCCAAATAACAAAATGTGTGCATTGGGAAAAGCGTGCCGAAAATGCATTATAATTAAGGGGAATTTCTTGCAAAGACATGCAAGCAAGGCAAAATGGCGTACAAATACCTGGATTTTAGGAACAACGCACACTGAACTGCTGGTGATTTTTCACGAGGACTTTTAACAAGATAATCAAATGCAACCCGCGGTAGAAATGGGGGGAACTGAACGCAATCCGCCCATCCCTAGTCAGAGCAGAGCCCCTATAGATGATCTCAGGTAGGTATGTTTTCTATTTGGAGCATTGGCCTCAGCAGTGCAGAGACAAGGCTCTGCTAGCACCACGGACAGCTCCATGAAGAGCTGAGCATAGAGGTTGCTTCAGCAGCAGGCAGCCATTCTCCGGTCTGGGACTTCAATTAGCTCCTGCAGCTCTTTCGCAGTAGTAGCTTCCTTTTTCTGCTGGGGCCTCTTCCATTTATAGAGACCCACCCTGTTTTAGCAGTTGCGGAGTCCGACAGAGCAAAGGAGACCCTGGTTCCTCTACAGCATGACATCCTCAGGCCAGAGAGCTGCTGTTACTCATCCGTGAGATAGCTCAGTTGGTAAAGCATGAGCCTTTTAATCTCAGGGTGGTGGGTTCAAGCCCCATGTTGGACAAAAAGATTCCTGCATTGTAGGGGTTGGACTAGATGGCCCTCGCGATCCCTTTGAGCTGGACAATTCTATGATATTAGTTTTATTGTTGTTGTTGTTTAGTCGTGTCCGACTCTTCCTGACTCTGTGGACCAGAGCACGCCAGGCACTCCTGTCTTCCACTGCCTCCCGCAGTTTGGTCAAACTCATGCTGGTACCTTCGAGAACACTGTCCAACCATCTCGTCCTCTGTTGTCCCCTTCTCCTTGTGCTCTCCATCTTTCCCAACATCAGGGTCTTTTCCAGGGAGTCTTCTCTTCTCATGAGGTGGCCAAATATTGAAGCCTCAGCTTCAGGATCTCTCCTTCCAGTGAGCACTCAGGGCTGATTTCCTTCAAAATGGAGAGGTTTGATCTTCTTGCAGTCCATGGGACTCTCAAGAGTCTCCTCCAGCACCAGAATTCAGAAGCATCAGTTCTTCAGCGATCAGCCTTCTTTATTGTCCACCTCTCACTTCCATACGTCACTGCTGGGAAAATCAAAGCTTTAACTATACAGACCTTTGCTGGCAAGGTGATGTCTCTGCTTTTTAAGATGCTGTCTAGGTTTGTCATTGCTTTCCTCCCAAGAAGCAGGCGTCTTTTAATTTCGTGGCTGTGGTCACCACCTGCAGTGATCATGGAGCCCAAAAAAGTAAAATCTCTCACTGCCTCCATTTCTTCCCCTTCTATTTGCCAGGAGTTGATGGGACCAGTGGCCATGATCTTGGTTTTTTTGATGTTGAGCTTCAGACCATATTTTGCACTCTCCTCTTTCACGCTCACTAAAAGATTAGTATTATTACTAATACATTATCATCTTCATCATCATCATCATTTACATGAATAGCCTGCCTTTCTTCCAGGAAGCTCAAGGTGGCATACATACTTTCCCACCTTCCTATTTTATCCTCACAACACCCCTGTGAGGTAGGTTAGGCTGAGAGGCAGCCACGGCAAGGTCACACTCAGTGAGCTCCATGGCTGAGTGGGGATTTGAACCCTGCCCTTCTAGGTCTTAGTCTGACACTCTTACCAGTAAGCCACACTCTGCCAGAGCTGGCTGAGGGGCAGAGAGTGGCAGAGAGACCAATGGTAGGAGAAGCCAGAGGTCAGTGGGGCAATGCCCCATCTCCTGAAATGGAACAGCCCCCACCGCTGAGGGGGTCCTTGAGAGCATCGTTTCTTTCATTCGACACACCACCTCTCTGCTGGTCTACCTTCCTCAACCTCTCATTGCTCCCATGCTATACATACATACATACATATACATATACATATACATATACATATACATATACATATACATACACACACACACACACACACACACACACACACATATATAGTGTGTGTGTGTGTGTGTGTGTGTGTGTGTGTGTGTTTTAACATATCATTTTCAACAGTAATTAAACATACTTTTACATCTTATTCATTATTTTCGACTTCCATCAGTCCTGTCTGAAAACTTTCCAATCTAATCTCTTAGTATGCATTTCTTATTTTCCCTGTTACATTTCAAACTCATAACCAATATCTCTATCTTTTTCTACTTTGTAGAAATCCTTTGTATCAAATCCAAACTCTTCTTTGTAACACTTCGTATATTTCTCCTCACAAAACTTCTTGTAGTCCTACTAGCGTAATTTGTTGATTAAAGTTGCTCTTCAAATAATTCATATACTTCTTCCAATCTTCTGTGAATCTCTAGTCCCACAGGCTTCGAATCCTTCCTGTCATTTTGTCCAATTCTGCATAGTCCATTAATTTCGTCTGCCATTCTTCTTTCGTCGGAATTTCTTCTTGCTTCCATTTCTGGGCTAACAATACTCTTGCCGCTGTTGTTGCATATAAGAACAATTTAACATCTTGTCTATTAATGTCTTGGCCAGGTAAAAATGCTTCTGTTGTTTTTTTAAGAATGTATATTTCAACATCTTTTTCATCTCATTATATATCATTTCCCAGAAGTTCTTTCCTTTCTTGCCCCCATGCTTCAGTTAAAGCCCAGGGGAAGGTGTTGTGATGCAAGGACTTCCATGGGGCTTTCTCCATTCAGGAATCCTGGGCACCCAGAGCTCTTCTGCCTGCCTGGGAATGTGTGTCCTTGATCTCTGATCATGTCTTTTCCTTGCCTGGGTGGAGGAAGGTAAGAGAGCGAGAGCATGTGCAGAAAGCAGCCTACCCCACAAAGCTTACATCTATGGCCCCGCCTACTTGTGTCTGAAGCCCCGCCTACCATGGCATGTGGCCCCCGGAACATTGCCCAGGAGGAGATGTGGCCCTTGGGCTGATCATGGTCCCCCATGCTCGTGAAGGGAAACAGGAGAATAATTTCCCCCTACCCTGAAGCGGTTGCGCCACGCAGTTCTGTGGTTCCGTTTGCAAAATTGTCATTTTCTTCGGCTGCGGTCAGGTCGGGTCAGGGATTCGCCTTAATTTGTCGGCTTCATTTGCTTTCGGCTTTGCCTGCCATGTGATGATCACTTGATTTCTCCCAATTGCGTTATCACACTTTTTCTATTTTCAGCATCTGGTACAGTTTGGACAATCTGTGCTCTCTCCGATGGTTGTTTTCTTTTTATTATTACAAAAAAAATTATATCACAATGTGTGCTTTGGGTTGCTCCAGAAGGATTTGAGCAGATGGGACTCCCAAGCTGCGTCCTTGTCTGTCAAGGCCCTGCCATAGGCAGCCAAGCGTGTGGAGGACTCGAGGCGCGATTCTTGGCGGAGCTGAGTCGGGGTGCTGGGACCGCTCCGCAGGAGCGTCGGTCCAGAGGCGTGGGCAGATGGCAGGGTGGGCGCCTGCCCTGAGAAGCCAAGGGGGACTGGAGTGAGGAGGTAAGGGCAGCAGCCAGGGAGTCAGGCTGATGTGGGGCAAGGAGAAGGAGGCAGGGAGGCCTGGAGCTGAGCTGTTTACCCAGCAAAGGCCTGGAGGAAACTGGCGACCAGTTTATTGAGCATTCATCTGGATTTGCTTGCGTAGGTTAGACTTCACTGAGCGCTCCTAGAATCGTAGAATTATAGAATTGTGGAGTTGGAAGGGACCCTGAAGATCATCCAGTCCAACCCCCTGCAATGCAGGAATATGCAGCTCTCCTATACATTCTGATTTGTTTTGCTGGGCGGTTATATGGCAGGGAACCCCATTCTGATCTGCTCCCAGGCACTTATGCATCTTCCTGTTAATCATTTGACACTTTTCTTTCTTTCTTTTATTTTTATTTTTTAAACTTTTATTGATAAATGCAATACTTACAAACACAAACCAGAACACTGAACAAACTTATTATACATAGATACAGACACCTCTCAACTTAGATTACAAAAAAAACTCATACAAACTAAACACACATACATAAATTTTGACTTCCCTCCACCTATATGTGGCTTCCTTTGTTTCTTTTCTTCTTATCAATATTATTTTTGACTATATCATCTTATACCCATTTCTTCTTAATTTTTTACTCTATAAGTTTCGTTCATTGCATATTGAAATATTAATACCAGAACAATGTTTTTTGATGTATTCCTTCACGCAAGTCCACTCCTCTATCAGTTTTTGGGCCTGCACTTTTCAATGCATTTCGCGGCCATCCTTTCCAGAGATCTCTGCTGTGATATGGTCATCCTTTGCACCTCAAGGACCGCCTCTCTCCATATGAACCTACTTGGACCGTGAGATCATCCTCTGAGGACCTTCTTTGTGTGCCTCCTCCATGAGAGGTCCAGAGGGTGGCAACACGAGAACAGGGCCTTCTCTGCAGTGGCTCCCTATCTGTGGAATGCTCTCCCCAGGGAAGTTCACCTGGCACCTACATTATAAAGTGGTACCTCGGGTTACAGAAGGGACGCGGGTGGTGCTGTGGGTTAAACCACAGAGCCTATGACTTGCCAATCAGAAGGTCGGCGGTTTGAATCCCCACCACGGGGTGAGTTCCCGTTGCTCGGTCCCTGCTCCTGCCAACCTAGCAGTTCGAAAGCACCTCAAAGTGCAAGTAGATAAATAGGTACCACTCTGGTGGGAATGTAAACGGCATTTCCGTGCGCTGTTCTGGGTCGCCAGAAGCGGCTTAGTCATGCTGGCCACATGACCTGGAAGCTGTACACCGGCTCCCTCGGCCAATAAAGCGAGATGAGCACCGCAACCCCAGAGTCGTCCACGACTGGACCTAATGGTCAGGGTCCCTTTACCTTTACCTTACCTCGGGTTACAAACGCTTCAGCTTACAAACACTTCAAGTTATAAACTCCTCTAACCCGGAAGTAGTACCTTGGGTTGAGAACTTTGCCCCAGGATGAGAACGGAAATCGCGCGGCAGTGGGCGGCCTCATTAGCGAAAGTGCACCTCAGGTTAAGAGCAGTTTCAGGTTAAGAACGGAGCTCCGGAACGAATTAAGTTCGTAACCCGAGGTACCACCGTACACCTTTAGGCGCCAGGCAAAAACGTTCCTCTTTAACCAGGCATTTGGCTGATTGACATCCAATGCCCTTTTAAAATGTGTTGTGGAAGCGGGGATTATTGGGTTGTCTTTATTTTTATAATTAATTTCCTGTTTTTTATATTGTAGTTTTGTGTTGTGAACTGCCCTACATGTATTGGGTGGTATACAGATTTAACAACAACAACAACAACAACTTCTTATTTATACCCTGCCCATCTGGCTGGGTTTCCCCAGCCACTCTGGGCAACTCCCAAAAGAACACTAATAACAATAATAAAAAGCAACAACATCAAACATTTAAAACTTCCCTAAACAGGGCTGCCTTCAGATGTCTTCTAAAAGTCAGATAGTTGTTTATTTCCTTGACGTCTGCTGGGAGGGTGTTCCACAGGGCAGGTGCCACCACCGAGAAGGCCCTCTGCCTGGTTCCCTGCAACCTCACTTCTCCCAGGGAGGGAACCGCCAGAAGGCCCTCGGAGCTGGACCTCAGTGTCCGGGCAGAACGATGGGGGTGGAGATGCTCCTTCAGGTATACTGGACCGAGGCCGTTTAGGGCTTTAAAGGTCAGCACCAACACTTTGAATTGTGCTTGGAAACATGTTGGGAAACAGCAATAATTTCCCCATCACTTTCCTGACTGTGAACAGTCTGAAAAATGGGTAGATAGTGTCAGTCTCCCACATCTCAGTAGGGCTCCCAGCCAGTCAGAGAAACTATGCAACCAGGCTGTAAATGCTTTGCAGGTCCCATTGTTATTATTATTATTATTATTAGTAGTAGTAGTAGTAGTAGTAGTATTGTCTACAATGACCAACAGCAGATCACCAGCATTTCAGGCAGGGAATCTTTCCCAGCCTTACTTGGGCATGTATTCAAAACAGCATTCAAAACAGATGCTCCACCCCTGAGCTATGGCCCTTTTTCAAATGTTCTGGATGCGCCCAGAGCCCAGAATAGCCCAAGAGTTCCAGTCGGCAACAACCTTTGCATTTCTTCTGGGCTCCGCCAGGTGGCAGCACAAGTTGTTCCTGTTCTGCAATGGCAGTGGGAGGGTCCTCAATTGCTTGGAAGCCCAAGCCAATAATAGAATCGTAGAATTGTAGAGTCGGAAGGGACCCTGAGGGTCATCTAGTCCAACCCCCTGCAATGCAGGATTTTCTTTGCTCAACGTGGGGCTCAAACCCATGAGCCTTAGATTAAGAGTCTTGTGCTCTGCTGATGGAGCTATCTCCATTTAATTTGTTCTTAGGTACATATTCTAGCTAAACGGGCAACCACTGTGTCATGACGTATCTAGGGAAGGGGTGTTTGCACAGTTTGTGTGCTTGAACCTAATGGACAGCTTAGGTGTGAGAAGACAGCATTGATCTTTGACATCTGTGGCCTTTGAGCCAAACTGTGCTTCCTAGCTGTGTTGAGATGCAGCAGCCTAGAGGTCCCTACTGAGACAGCAAGTTTTACAAATTTTTCACAGTTAGGTTTGTGCGCAGAGCAGTCAAATACAACATTCCTAGAGTGGACATAAAAAGGGGGTGTCTGGACCAGCCAGCCGGACCTTCCTGTTTCCTCCTGGGCTGGGACAGACTTCCTCTACATGTGACCAGAGGTGGGCGTGGCCTCACCTGCGCAGGTAACAAAAGCGCAGGACTGGTCACCACATCTCTCTCTTCTCCATTTTGCTTTCGTCGAAGAAGCATCAGCCTGAGACAAAGGAACTATTTCCTTATGGGATAGAGTCCACGTGTATATATTTTGTAACTTAAGTCTGCCTTCTGGGATCCATCTGTGAACAGGATGTACGAGTAAACTAATAACAACAACAACAACAACAACAATAATTAATAATAATAATAATAATAATAATAATAATAATAATAAATTTCCCCAGCCACTCTGGCCTGGGGAATAATGGTTTCCCCAGCCACTCTGGGCGGCTTCCAACAAAAGATTAAAATACAATAATTCATCAAATATTTAAAAAATTCCCTAAACAAGGCTGCCTTCAGACAACAAGGTAGTCATATAAATGTTTTCAGAAGCCAGAAACACAGTGCTTGATTAGGGTTACTCTCAGAATTTAATAAAATTTTATATAAGACTGTGTTGTGTCTATTCTTTTTAAGAGGGAATAAAGGGGAATTACCAGGAAACTTATTTTAGAGGCTTATACAAGCCTGGCAAACCTATCCGCTGTGAAAGTTTAAAAGGGGAATGTTACTCTGCTAAATTATAGAACTTGTTAATACAATTTGGGAAGGATATAATTAAACAATAGATCCTCTCCTGCGTCCCTGAACATTCCCACAAAGTTTTCAAGAAGTACCTCCATTTATCACACGCACAACGTAAAGCATCTCCCCCCGACCTCATGCCTGCTCTCTAGAAACTCGTAGATCTGAAAGACACCCCAGGGGTCACCAACCCACCCCCAGATGTTTTCAACTGCAGCTCCCAAGTACGGTTGCCCCATAGATTTGTGCAGAGGCATTCTGATGATATTGGCAGTTTTATTTTTGGTCCCTTTCCAAATGACCCCCAGCTTTGAATTTGCATCAGCTTGGAGCACAGGATCTTGCGAACACAGGTTGCAGCTGGGACTCTGGAACCCCGTATCCATACTGTCATTTAATCAGAACATAATAAAAGTGTGCTGGTCCCAGGGGGAAGGTTACTGTTATCGTAGTCAAAGTTCAGTCCTGAGTCACTAGCCTGGTAATAGTCCACAAGGTGCAAGGCGAGGTCCGAAGCAGGAAGCCGGGCGGGGACAGGAACACTCGAAGATCAGAAGCAGGAAGCTGGGCAGGGAACAGGAACACTGGAGGAACAGGACTGGATGCTGGCCGAAACAGCTCTTCAACGACGACGTTGCTCCCGCAACCTGGGACTGGGCTGACTGGCCTTTATCTTCTATGAGGCCAGGGGCGGTCCCGACCCCCAGGAGCCCCGCCTCTCCTGGCCTTAAGGCGAGCACTCCTCCTGGGAGAAACCAGTTCCCTTCGCCTCTCTGCCCTAAGCCTCTGCAGTTCAGGAGAGGCCGAAGGGTTACTGGGTCCCGGGGGAGGCTCACCTGTAGACACTGAGTCCTCAAGCACCTCTGGGGCCAGAATGGTTTCACCTGGTGCCTGCTCCTGAGGATCTGGCACAGGTGCAGGCTCCTCAGAATCTAGGCCTTGCCCCAGTTCAGCCGGCCCTGGAGGCGGGGACTCCTGTGCCGGCTGGGATTCCTCCGGTTTGCTCTCACAATTGGAATCCCAGGCCATCACAAAAAGCTTGCTGGATCAGGCCAATGACCCATCTAGACCAGCATCCTGTTCTCACGGTGTCCAGATAGATGCCTCTGGGAAACCCGTAAGCAGGACCTGAGTGCAAGACCTCATCCCTTCTGCAGGAATGTTGAAAAAAGTAGGAGAGGATATATTGATTATCATCCCTTCTCACTCATGGTAGTGAGCAAGCAGCAGAGCATATTCCCTTGCACATTGGTTCCTGGTAAGTTCCCCCTTTTATTTCCCTCTTAAAATAATAATAACACGGCAGTCTTCTAATGTTTACTTACATACAGTTCACAGCATTAATCTGAAGGTAGGCTTTGTCCTGTGGTTACGGTTACCTTTGTAGAGAAAAGAAATCTGAGCTAGGCCTCAGACTTTCTGTGGGAATCTTCAGGGATGCAGGAGAGGATATATTGTCTGATAATAGCCTTTCCAACTTTTGTTAACAAGTTCACAATTTAGCAGAGTAACATTCCCCTTTTTAAACTTGCAGTGGATGCATTTGCTCAAGCTCGCTAAAGCCTCTGTAATAACTGTTCTGGTATTTCCCCTTATTCCCTCATAATAAGATAAGACACAACACAGTCTTCTATAAAAGTATAAAAAGAGTTTACTCACACAACATTCTGTTCACAATAGGATCCCAGAAGGCAGACTTAGCTTAGAAAAGTAACATACACCTGGAAACAATCTCCTAAGGAGACAGTCCCTTTGTCCTCTCTGGGCTGGAGGCTAAGAGAGCATCTTTGGCTAAGCAGATGTTGCTTCTTCTATGAAAGTAGTCATAGAGAGAGAGAGATGGCTGCCCTGCCCTGTGCTTTTGTCGTTACCTGCACAGGTGAGGCCACACCCACCTCTAGTCACATGCAGAGGAAGTCTGTCCCAGCCCAGAAGGAAACAGGAGGTTTACCTGCTGGCTGGACAGACATTCCTCCCCATGTGTAAACATGTTCACTCTAGGAATGTTGTACTTGACTGCTCTTGTGTTTCACATCCCACACTTTCTACCTTTCGTGGCTTCCATCCTCTGTAAGGATGAGCCATGTGCCCTTGGCTAAGAGCCAGGAGAGAGGAAGATGGCAAAAGAGCAAAAGAAGAAGAAGCAAAAGAGGAAGATGGCTGCTTGACCGGTCCTTTTATAGGGTCTGCCAGGGTCCCGCCAATCTACCTGGTCACACGCAGGGGGAGGATGCTGCAGACCAGGTATGACAGGAAGGCCTCCTGTCTGGAGCCACTCTGGGCAACAGGAAATGTTGTATTTCACTGCTTCTATGGTTTCCAGCAACTGGGATTTGAAAGCATCCCTCCCTCTGGCTGTGGAGACAGAGCAGAGCCATCAGGTCTAGCAACTATTGATAGCCCTTTCCTCCATAAATCTGTCTATTGCTTTTTTACATCACCTTGCCAACAAAGGCCCGTATAGTTAAAGCTCTGGTTTTCTCAGTAATGATGCATGGAAGTGAGAGCTGGACCCTAAAGAAGGCTGATCGCCGAAGAATTGATGCTTTTGAATTATGGTGCTGGAGGAGACTCTTGAGAGTCCCATGGACTGCAAGAAGATCAAACCTCTCCATTCTGAAGGAAATCAGCCCTGAGTGCTCACTGGAAGGACAGATCCTGAAGCTGAGGCTCCAAGACTTTGGCCACCTCATGAGAAGAGAAGACTCCCTGGAAAAGACCCTGATGTTGGGAAAGATGGAGGGCACAAGGAGAAGGGGACGACAGAGGACGAGATGGTTGGACAGTGTTCTCAAAGCTACCAGCATGAGTTTGACCAAACTGTGGGAGGCCGTGGAAGACAGGAGTGTCTGGTGTGCTCTGGTCCAGGGGGCCACGAAGAGTCGGACACGACTAAACGACAGAAGAAGAAGAAGAAGAAGAAGAAGAAGAAGAAGAAGAAGAAGAAGTAAATGTTTTGTTGTTGTTGTTTAGTCGTTTAGTCGTGTCCGACTCTTCGTGACCCCATGGACCAGAGCACGCCAGGCACCTCTGTCCTCCACTACCTCCCGCAGTTTGGTCGGACTCATGCTGGTAACCTCGAAAACACTATCCAACCATCTCGTCCTCTGTCGCCCCCTTCTCCTTGTGCCCTCCATCTTTCCCAGCATCAGTGTCTTCTCCAGGGAGTCTTCTCTTCTCATGAGGTGGCCAAAGTACTGGAGCCTCAGCTTCACGATCTGTCCTTCCAGTGAGCACTCAAAGTAAATGTTAGAAACATTCAAAATGTTTGATTCCAGCCACAACTCATTCCCCTTCTCTCCTCTACTACACAATTGCATTTCCAAACACTGCCTTCAGCACATTGAAACAGGAGCGAGAGGAACGTTCCTAAATGTGAGCTTCGAAATGACAAATCTGGGGCATTGTTTTCCCCTCTCTTTTATTACCATATCAAAAAAACCCAGAGAGCCATCTAACAATGAAATTGTCTCTTAAGAATTAATGTAAACATTAAAACAGTTGCTGAAGTCTTTCCAAACATCTCAAGACATTGCTTACAACCACACCACCTGCCACAGGCCTGGCTTTGCCAGTGTAGTTTACTAAACAGAGATAAACACATCCCTGCTGAGCCCCTTTGTGTGAGCTGTGATTCAATCAGGAAGTATCTGACTAACCATAGTGTCCCAGTTCCTCTAAACCGGGAAACAATGGTTAGCAGCTCCAGAACATACCAGGATAGTAAGTCAACTTCAAACCGTGGCTATCCTGGCTTGTTCCAAACCTGCTAACCATACTTTCCTGTTCTGTATGAAATGGGAAACTGTGGGGAATTAGGTATTTCTTGGTTTAATTGTGGTTTACAGCAATGAGTGGAGTGGGGGGAAAACTCCTTGCCAAGGCAAAAAACTTGGGCATATGTCTTAGGTTATTTAAACCAAAGTAAGTAATTGTCCAGGGACGTGGGTGGCGTTGTGGGTTAAACCACAGAGCCTAGGACTTGCCGATCAGAAGGTCGGCGGTTCGAATCCCTGCGATGGGGTGAGCTCCCGTTGCTCGGTCCCTGCTCCTCGCCTTTTTGTTTGGATGACTGTCAGGAGCTGCTGTTGAAAAGACCAAACGACAGAGAGGTCAGCGCTCTCAGACTGCTGCAACCTCCATGCGCCGCACTTTGCCGGCACACAGTCAACAAGGCCACAGCTGTCATCCGTGCTGTATTTGAGCTACAGCTGCTCCCTGCAACCAGGCAGGCCGAATTCATCTTGGGAGGCGATGTGGTACAGCCTTCTCCTTGGGGGAGCCAAGTAAAATGGCTCCAGACAAGTGGCCGACCACCACCAGAGTGTCCCATCTGCCCTGATATGCTATGAAACTGCAGGTTTAAAATGCTCTCCACCAACATAATATATTAATGATGGACTGGGAAAGGCTTTGGAAGCGTTTTAGAAGATAGATTTGAATTTGAAAGTACTGCATGCACTTTACTTGACTGAAAGAGAACTACATGGAAATGATGTATCGGTGGTACGTATTTAACCCCAGTTAAATTAGCAAAAAGGGACACAGGTGGCGCTGTGGGTTAAACCACAGAGCCGAGGACTTGCCGATCAGAAGGTTGGCGGTTTGAATCCCTGCGATGGGGTGAGCTCCCGTTGCTCGGTCCCTGCTCCTGCCAACCTAGCAGTTCAAAAGCACGTCAAAGTGCAAGTAGATAAATAGGTACCACTCTGGCAGGAAGGTAAACGGCGTTTCTGTGCACTGCTCTAGTTCACCAGAAGCGGCTTAGTCATGCTAGCCACATGACCCGGAAGCTGTACGCCGGCTCCCTCGGCCAATAAAGCGAGATGAGCGCCGCAACCCCAGAGTCGGCCACAACTGGACCTAATGGTCAGGGGTCCCTTTACCTTTACCTAAGTAATTGTCCAAACCCAGCCATAGGGTTCAACTTTGCCCATCAATGCTACCTTCCAAATCTTCAAGAATCAGATTTTTTAGAATTGTAGTTTTGGGTTCCACTAGCTAGTACACCATCTTTCCCCTTTGCCATTGTAAAACGAATTTAAGGATTGTTTTTTAAAAAATAAATAAACACACACACACACACACACACACACACACACACACGATCCTATTTGCAAATTAATGGATTCTACCCAGGCCCACAAGATCTGCTACCTCCTTGTGGATATAGATGTCGTTACAACTTCCAGGACAGCTTTTCGGCCAAATGGATCGTCATCTTGGAGAGAAATCGGTGAAAGGGCTTTGCTATCCCTCCTAATGGAGATCAATTGCTGCAAACTCCAGTATTGCAATGAATATTAAGTGCCATTTGTGATTGTTCTCTCCCATTCCATGAACTTGCAGTGACCTTTGGTTGATGTAAATCAACTTTGCTTTCTACTTTCGCTGGAAAACTCTTGCCAAAAGGAAAACCTCTTCAAATCCCTTTCTGGGTCCTGAGCTTTCACTAAGCAATGCCAACAGACCTCCAAACCTGTCTCACCAGGCTTAAGGAATAGAAACTCGATTTAAAAAAACAAAACAAAACAAAAAGGAGGGAAGAGCCTTAAAGGAAATGGATTCTGTGGCTGTGATTGAGATGTGCCCTTGGATTGGGTCCAGTCTACCCATCTTTGGGCTCTGAAGCAAATGGGCAAGGAGAAGTCCTGTCCAAGCAAATTTGAGTCTCAAGGGCCAAAGATTGGTGTCATCAAACAAGACACATAGATAGTCAGGTTCCATAAGGCATATGTAGACACCCATCTTTATTGCAGTCCATAGACCCAAAATACACAGTACAGTGGTACCTCGGTTTACGATCGTCTTGGAAGTTGAATGCTTTGGCTTTTGAACGCTGAAAACCTAGAAGTACAGTGGTATTGAAGCACGTGAACGTAAGCAGGTACCCGCTTGGTGTTTAATAAGGACCAGGCAGACTCAGCAACGGAGAATAAGAAGGTAAGGTTTATTGCCAGGCAATAAGGACCCAGTTTGGAATCTCTTCCAAAAGGAACTGGGACCCCGATTGACAGAAATCCAGAGGTCTTTATACCTGAGCAGATCACAGCAAATCATAGATCATGAGACAACCATGAGGCAGTCACGATATTGTCAGCGAAAATTAGCCAATTAGCAAGCTTCTTGCCACGCTACCAGCTCCTGGTCAAGCACTGGTCAAGCACGGAGTTCCAGTTCTGCTTTCCGTTGCTTGCAGTGACGCTCCATCTAACCTCTCCCCTAGTTATGACAGGACAGGGAGTTTGGAGATTTTGTGGTTTTGCTCTTCCTGTTCTGTGGATTAATTTAGCCTGTATCTGAGGGGATTTTGTACCAGTATCTGATTCACGTCTTCCCCTTGTCCAGGGTACACGGATGTTTGTAGGGGAAAGGTCGGCTCCTAACTTTGCTGTTTCAAGCAGTTTGCAGTTAGCTAAGGCACAGCTTCCCTTTGATTCAAAATGGATTATAAAATACTGTAAGCCCTGATTATGTGTGAGCATATATGAATATATTGATTACTGATAACTGATTATGTGGATAGCATAGGGGTAGCCCTTCTTCCTTGCCTCAGTATCTCGGGTTACATACGCTTCAGGTTACATACGCTTCAGGTTACAGACTCAGCTAACCCAGAAATAGTACCTTGGGTTAAGAACTTTTCTTCAGGATGAGAACAGAAATCGTGCTCTGGCGGTGCGGCAGCAGGAGCAGGAAGCCCCATTAGCTAAAGAGGTGCTTCAGGTTAAGAACAGTTTCAGGTTAAGAACGAACCTCCAGAATGAATTAAGTACTTAACCCGAGGTACCACTGTAACTGCTTCATCTTTCGAATGCTTTTCGGAAGCTGAACATGCCACGCTGCTCCCGTATTGAGTTTTCCAGACATAAATGCTTCTGGAAATGCATGCTTTTGTTTTTGAATGTTTTGGAAGTCGAACCGTCTTCCGGAACAGATTACGTTCGAAAATTGAGGTCCCACTGTACAATGGTATATATCAACAGTTATTAAGGCGTAACAGAGGTCTTGCTAGCCAACAGAGGAACTTTAGCAAGTATATACTGATTTCTGATTCTTGCTGCCTCCGAGAGAAATTTTGCATATACGGTGGTACCTCGGTTTAAGAAAAGTCCGGTTTAAGAACAATTCGGTTTACAAACTCCGCGAAAGCAGAAATAGTGTCTTGGTTTGAGAACTTTACCTCGGTCTAAGAGTGGAATCCGAATGGTGGAAGGGCACCGGCGGCGGGAGGCCTCATTAGGGAAAGCATGCCTTGGTTTAAGAACCATTTTGGTTTAAGAACGGACTTCCGGAATGGATTACGTTCATAAACTGAGGTACCACTGTATACCAGATGTTCTAATGTTGAACCACACACCCCTTCCCCAAAATTGGAGGTCCAGGTGACCCTTCCCCCTTCCTGGCCCTTTGCTGCTTCTGTGTCCCAGCTTAGCCATCCATCACTCATCCTCCTGGCAGGACCTTTGGTTCCATCCATCGTTGTTTCCCGAGCAACCGGCAGCCCAAAGGAACCTCGCAGCGGATGACTTTACCATGTATTTATTTTATTTACTTCATGAAATTGATAGACTGCCTGACTGCAAAAGTAACAACCTCAGAGCAGTCTGATTTTTTTTTTAAAAAAAAATCAAATCACCAAGAAAAATGGACAACTAGCATTTAAAACATGCAAAAGGTCGAAATAGTAAAACAGGTTAAAAATTCACACCAACTTTCTAAGCCGCTGGGTGGGCTTGCCTTAGCAGGAAACACAGCGAAGGAGCCCGCCTGATATCAATAGGCAGGGAGTTCCAAAGTGTAGCTGCTGCCAGACTAAAAGATTGAGTTCTTGCAAATGCAGAGTGGGTATTATGGGGGCCCTGTAGCCGTGCCAATTACACCGATCAAAGTGGTCAAGTGGGCCTGTGTGGGGTCAGGCGATCTGTTGAGGGCTTGTCCCGCAGGCGGCAGCCAAGCAAAGCAGACCTAGCATCCTAGGACTGGCAGAGGGCAGCTCCAGAGCCCACATCCGAATCCAACTCGTCGTCAGGGATTGGTCTGAGGAGAAATGGTGGAGACTGTGCTCCCCTTCCTGAACCTTCCCAGAGAAGAGGAGGACAGTATAGATTTAGAACGGTGGTTTGCAGAAGGTTATAGTTCAGAGGCTGCAGAGGTGTGCTGGGCCCAGGGGTAACCTGAGAACCGCGGTCCAGGTCCGGTCCAGAATCCGTAGGTTCCGCTAGGAGTAAGTCCGACAGGGTCAAGGCAGGAAGCCAGGTAAGGACAGGTACAGGATCTCAGGCAGGATCTAGCATACAGCAATATTGCTCCCGCAACCTGGGGTGGGGTCCGACAGCCTATTATCTTTGTTGGGGTAGTGGCCGGTCCTGATCCCCCGGCGACTCACTGTCCTGCTTCACCTGAAGGCGAGCACTCCTCCTGCAAGTACTCAGGTCTCTCCTTCTCTCAGACCTTAGTCTCTGCAGCTCGGGAGACGTTGGTGGGTTACTAGACCCAGAAGCTGCCCCAGCCTCTCCTAACCCAACAGGTAGTGGAGCAGCTGTAAGTGATGGCCCAGCTGGAGGCAACGAGGTCATCCCCACATCTGGAGCCAGGGCAGGCTCAGGCCCCTGACTCGGCCCAGCTGGTGCTTGTTGCAGGGGAACCTGTGCAGACTGGGACTCTTCAGGATCAGGCCCCAGACTTGGTTCAGATGATGCCTGAGGCAAAGGATCCAGCACGGACTGAGACTCCTCTGGCTCCGAGTTCGAGCCCAAGTCCCAGGCCATCACAAGAACAGTGGTTTGCGGAAGGTTGTAGTTCAGAGGCTGCAGAGGGGAGAAGCTGGGAAATATTGGGAGAGGAGCAGCAGGAAGAAGAAGAAGCCCCAGCGGAGATACAGCTGACAGACTCAGCGTCTCTTGAAAGCATTCCTGAACCCCCTCTCCCAGGACCAGGCGTGCATTGAGAGTAGTAGAACAGAAAGCTCAGAGGCAGAAAACAGACCAGCCGATGCAGGTATGGCATACAGTAGAAGAGACAAAGGGTGTGTGACTCTACTCAGAGCAACGCCATTACCTGAGAGTCAGCATCATCCGTCTCCCTCTGTGAATATTGAATAAAACACCATGGTAAGAACGTCTTGTTTCCCCATTTCTGGCTGCCAGCTGTGAGGGAGGTCGATGCAATTCCCTGAAGCCTGACACTTGTGCATGTTGTTGAGATTGTAAGGATATCCCCAGCCGCGGCTGCAGCTGACCTGCTTCTGATGAGGCTAACGGCTGCAAAGCGCATTGAGGATTGCAAACACACACACACACACTTATTTAAAAACAATGTAGGCAATAATGCAGCAGGGTCTGCGCACCTCTCACCGCGGGACTGGCGAGTGGTTTTTCCTGCAATTGCATCCATAATAGATGTGTTTTCTGAGGGGGTATTAATAAAGCTTCATGCATCATTCAAAAGAGACGGTGCGTGGAAAGAGATCGAGCGGTGCTTACTCCGAGGAGAGGAGAGACTCCCGTCTTGCGGTGGTCGAGAGGCGCTGCTAACCAGCAGCCAGGCTCTCCTCCCTGCAATCCATCTTTAATAATAATAATAATAATAATAATAATAATAATAATAATAATACATTTTATTCTTTACGTTTCCCAGGAGATTCCCTGAAACACATTATAAAAACTTGCATTCCCATAAATACACATCAACTTATAACGGTATATGCCTGCAAAACACGGGCTTATTAAGTGATCCGCAAGTTTGTATAAACCTCTGGAATCGGTCTTTGGTTTCCTGAAGAATTTGTGAACCAAATGAAGCTCAAGCAAATGTGCCTCTGTGCTCTGGCCGGTTTTAATTTGTGGGTCATTTTTTCCATATGGGCAATACGCCTTACTCTCCCGTATCAAGCATTCAAGTTCACAGCTTTTAAGTCCTTCCAGAATGGGACTATAACTATACATGCTGACCTTTAAAGCCCTAAACAGCCAAAGGACCTGTATACCTGAAGGAGCGTCTCCACCCTTATCATCCAGCCCGGACACTGAAGTCCAGCTCTGAGGGCCTTTTGGCGGTTCCCTCACTGCGAGAAGCCAAGTTACAGGGAACCAGGCAGAGGGCCTTCTCGGTGGTGGCACCTGCCCTGTGGAACACCCTCCCATCAGATGCCAAGGAAATAAACAACTACCTGACTTTTAGAAGACATCTGAAGGCAGACCTGTTTTGGGAAGTTTTTAATTTCTGATGTTTTAGCGTGTTCTTCTGTTGGGAGCTCCCCAGAGTGGCTGGGGAAACCCAGCCAGAGGGGCAGGGTAGAAATAAATATATTATTATCAGCCCTGAGTGCTCACTGGAAGGACAGATCCTGAAGCTGAGGCTCCAAGACTTTGGCCACCTCATGAGAAGAGAAAACTCCCTGGAAAAGACCCTGATGTTGGGAAAGATGGAGGGCACAAGGAGAAGGGGACGACAGAGGACGAGATGGTGGGACAGTGTTCTTGAAGCTACCAGCACTGTGGGAGGCAGTGGAAGACAGGAGTGCCTTGCAGTCCATGGGACTCTCAAGAGTCTCCTCCAGCACCATAATTGAAAAGCATCAATTCTTCAGCGATCAGCCTTCTCTGTGGTCCAGCTCTCACTTCCATACATCACTACTGGGAAAACCAGAGCTTTAACTACTGTATACGGGCCTTTGTCTGCATGGTGATGTCTCTGCTTTTGAAGATGTTGTCTAGGTTTGTCATCGCTTTTCTCCCAAGAAGCAGGCATCTTCTCAGCCATAATGCTCACTGGGTGACTGTGGACCAGTCGCTCGCTCTCAGCCTAACCGACCTCACAGGGTTGTCGTGAGGATAAGATGGAGAGGAGATGTATGCTGCCTTGAGCTCTTTAGAGGAAAGCTGGAGTAAAAATGTTATGGCTAGGGACCGGGGGCTATTGGTTTGTTTTTGATCATGTTTTTATTATCATTATTATTTTATTATTATCTTGCATTTGTATGTTGTCTTCCAGAGCGGCAAGGCGAGAATCAGAACCGGATTGTGATATAACCGCAGGAAACAATGTGGAACCTGGGCCTTGTTCGCCATACGAACGGCGTTTGGTTGTTATGGGAACAACTCTGTTCTGAAGCCCCGGAGGGAACACTAGAAGAATTTGGAAAGAGCGAGTGTCTCTCTTGACAACACATGCCAACACACGCGCGTCCATTACCTCGCGGGCTGCAGCTTTAAATAAACGTCGAGCGCAAACCCATTTGCAAAGAATGGGAGATGCGTTGAGATTGTTGCTCTGCTATTGAGTCACTGCATGTTCCTTGCACTGCGTTGTATTTTCAAATCCGGGCTATGCCGGCAGCAAAGTCTGCAAGCGCCTTGCAAAGTGAGCGCTCAGCAACCTTCCCTCCAGCAATGCCTGCAAGACACTAAATCTTCAGTCGTTGCAAAACCTGATTTCATAAAATAAATAATAGTAATCAATTTTTATTTATACCCCGCCCTTCCTGGTTCAAAAACAAATTTAAAACACTTAATTATAAAAGCAGCATAAAATACAGTATAAAAACATGAATAACAATAAAATTCAAAAATCACTTTAGGGGAAATAAGCATTAGATAATCCCCAGGGCTAGTTGGCTGAATTGGTCCTACTTGGGCCAGTGAGGAGGCCGGGGGAGAATTAGCTGTGGGGTCTCAGAGCGGGTGATCTTCATAAAAAAGGGGAGGGGGAGGGAAGAGAAGGGAAATAAAGGATCAGGCTGAATTCAAATTAAAGGCCAGGTGGAATAGCTCTGTCTTACAGGCCTGACGGAAGGAGGTTAAATCCTGCAGGGCCCTGGTCTCATGGGACAGAGCATTCCACCAGGTCGGAGCCATTACTGAAAAGGCCCTGGCCCTGGTGGAGGATAGTCTGACTTCCTTAGGGCCCGGGAGCTTTAAACTATGGTTATTCGTTATATCTCACTTTATTGGCCAAGGGAGCCGGAGTACAGCTTCCGGGTCATGTGGCCAGCATGACTAAGCCGCTTCTGGCGAACTAGAGCAGCGCATGGAAACGCCTTCCTGCCAGAGTGGTACCTATTTATCTACTTGCACTTTGACATGCTTTCGAACTGCTAGGTTGGCAGGAGCAGGGACCGAGCAATGGGAGCTCACCCCGTCGTGGGGATTCGAACCACTGACCTTCTGATCGGCAAGTCCTCGGCTCTGTGGTTTAACCCACAGCGCCACCTGTGTCCCTTTTTGCTAATTTAACTGGGGTCAAATACGTACCACCGATACATCATTTCCATGTAGTTCTCTTTCAGTCAAGTAAAGTGCATGCAGTACTTTCAAATTCAAATCTATCTTCTAAAACGCTTCCAAAGCCTTTCCCAGTCCATTATTAATATATCAGTGGAGAGCATTTTAAACCTGCAGTTTCATAGCATATCAGGGCAGATGGGACACTCTGGTGGTGGTCGGCCACTTGTCTGGAGCCATTTTATTTGGCTCCCCCAAGGAGAAGGCTGTACCACATCGCCTCCCAAGATGAATTCGGCCTGCCTGGTTGCAGGGAGCAGCTGTAGCTCAAATACGGCACGGATGACAGCTGTGGCCTTGTTGACTGCGTGCCGGCAAAGTGCGGCGCATGGAGGTTGCAGCAGTCTGAGAGCGCTGACCGCTCTGTCGTTTGGTCTTTTCAACAGCAGCTCCTCACAGTCGTCCAAACAAAAAGGCGAGGAAGCAGGAGGCTGACAGGATAATGGGAGGCAGAGTGACAGGTGTTTGGTTCTTTAAAAAAATTTTTTTAAAATTTTTTTTTATTAGGAATTTCAACAAAACATTTATCAAAAATCATATCATCCTTAATTCCCCCCTATTTTCCTCCTCCCCCATCCCCATAAAATACCCCCCCAACTTCCCTCAGCTCCTCTCTTTGGTTTATCAACAAGTGTTATTCTCTACATGTTACAAAATTGTATGGATCATTAATTTATCTGACTGACTGTTATCAATAAAAAGTTTGTGAGTGTTTATTCAAAACCTGCCAAGGAGTACAGTTCATTTTGTTGCTTCTTTAAGTACTTTGCAAAAGGTTCCCATTCATCTTTAAAGTCACAGTTATCCTTGTCCCGTAGTTTGTATGTCAATTTAGCCAGTTCCGCATAGTCCATCAGTTTTTGTTGCCATAGTTCTTTGGTCAGGATTTCCTCATTCTTCCATCCTTGTGCTATTAAGACTCTTGCTGCCGTTGTTGCACACATGAAAATATTTTTCAATTTCCTTGGCAGGCCTTTCCCTACAATTCCTAACAAAAATGCTTCAGGTTTTTTAAGAAATGTGGTGGGTGTTTGGTTCAGTGGGGCCACCTGATTCCAAAGAGTATGACACAATAATCTCTGTCCCTTTTGCCTTTGCAGCCTCCACATTTGGGTAATGGCGCTCCACGGCAGCACTTTTTCCTCTCACGCCATTGGGCCCACTCTCACTTAGACAAATTGCCTCCAACTCACTGAACAACCCTTTATTCAAAGGTCTCTTTACCTTTCCCCTTAATCTTTTAGCCCAGCGTGTCCTGCTTTGTGAGGGGGTTACTAGTAAGTTGGGGTCTCAGACAGGTTTTCTTTAAATAAACGATAAAGATTGATTTCCCCCCAGTAGTGATGTATGCCGGTCCTGATCCCCTGGCGACTCACCTCCCTGTCTCGCCTGAAGGCGAGCACTCCTCCTGCGAGTACTCAGGTCTCTCCTTCTCTCAGACCTGAGTCTCTGCAGCTCGGGAGACGTCGGTGAGTTACTAGACCCAGAGGCCGCCTCAGCCTCCCCTGACCCAACTGGTAGTGGAGCAGCTGTGAGTGATGGCCCAGCTGGAGGCAACGAGGTCATCCCTGCATCTGGAGCCAGGGCAGGATCAGGCCCCTGACTCGGCCCAGCTGGTGCTTGTTGCAGGGGAACCTGTGCAGACTGGGGCTCTTCAGAATCCAGCCCCAGACTAGGTTCAGAGGCCGCCTGAGGCAAAGGATCCGGTGCGGACTAAGACTCCTCTGGCTCTGAGTCTGAGCCTGAGTCCCAGGCCATCACAATCCAGAGAAGAGGTGGTTTGGGCAGGAATCTGGATAGATTTGGAGAGGTGGGGGGGGGGCTGTGGGGGGTCTCTGTTCCTCTCCACAAAGCAGATTCCTGGATCCTCTTTGCTGCTAAATGAGCAGCTCTGCCGAAGAGACCCTTTCCCACTTACATCCAAAACACCCGTTGTGCTGCCTTCAGCTAAAACAGGGAACTAGGAATTGTCCCTCAGTCCCCACTTCTGAAGGGTTTGGATTTCTCGGGGGGGGGGGGGAATCTGGATTGGGGTCAAAGGTGGCGGTGAAAAGCAACATAGAAGAAATCTTAAAACTTTTTTTTTAGATTAAAACAAATTTTGTTTATTGTAAAAATAAACACAGCTTTGTAATAACCCTGGCACATTCTGTTTTTACAAAGAGAGAGATTTACATAAAAAATGAGAATCACCCCGCCCACCCAATCCTGCAATCACAATTATATACAAAATGTTCGTTAAGCAAAGTTTGCCTACTCCATAGCAACAATTTGCATCATTAACAAAGCAATGAACTGTGCTGATTGTATACAACTTTGTCTCCTTCCCCAGCCCTGCGGTTTGAACATGAGAAATTTCATTCTTAGGATTATTTTTTTTAATTACCCCTCCCCTCTCCCTGGAAGGCCCATTAAAGTGCTTATGTAATGAAAGTCGGTTCAGTTCATTAAAAACCGTAAAGTTGTCTTGTTCTTGCGTAAAACAGAGATAGGTGTTTCTCTCCCCCTTGTAATATATATATATATATTTACGAATGCTGTTTGGGAAATTCAGCTCCTTGCGCAGCCCAGCTCAGCCACTGGGAGCTGTCCGCTACTCATGTGGTGCTGAAAATCAGAAGCTCACCTCTGCTAAAATACAGATTTCTCTGACAACTCAGAAGCTGGCCTTTGGACCTGAACTCCTCTGCAAATGAGCATGGAATGACTTTGAATTCTTGCCCGCATCCCACCAGACCCTTTTGGTCCCCTCCCTTCATGTTCTTCCACCCGGACACCTCCAAAAAATGTATCAACAGGACAAGCCGCAATGCTTGTGTCCAGCCACGTCTATCGTTCCTTTCAACTCTCTGCCGCACGAAGGAACCTTAACCTGAGTTTCCCAGAGCCCTTTCCAGAAAGAAAAAACCTCCCCGCAAAGTCCCAGCAGGATTCGCACCCACCCCCCGGGGTTTCACAGCATCCCGAAAGAAAGTCCCACGGAGTAGAAGCCCAGGCCTTTGAGCTTCTCTTCCGCCCGGGCTTTCTGCTTCAGGTGAACCTTGCTGTGTCTCTTCTTCTCGTCGCTCCTGGCAAACCGGCGGCCACAGTCGTCACAGGAGAAGGGCTTCTCCCCCGTGTGCGTCCGGATGTGCGTGGTCAGGTGGTCGCTGCGGCTGAAGTTCCGCAGGCAGATGCGGCACTGGAAGGGCTTGTGGCCGGTGTGGATGCGCAGGTGGCGGTTCAGTTCATCCGACCGTGCGAAACAACGGATGCAGTTCTCCACCGGGCAGGCGAAGGCTTTCTCGTGGGGTTTGGGGCAGAAGCATTTGGAGGAGCACTTCCCCCGGCGAGGCTTCTTCTTTGGCTCTGGGACAGCTCTGGGGGTCCGGCTGGGGGCTAGAGGGTTGACCAGGGAGCCGGAGGAATGGGCCAGGAAGTCCGTCATGGGAGTTGATGGCGGGGTGTGGCTGGTGTGCAGTCTCTGGTCATTGGTGCTTGCCAAGTTTGGCATGACCTCAGCCTGGGGCAAGGAAGACTCAAAGTCTTGGATGAGCTGGGGAGGCAAATTGGGGATCTTGGCCTCTACAAAGTCACTGGGGATCTGTGTGAGGGTGGAGAACCTTTCCGGCAGGCAAGTGAAGTCCAGATTGTGTCCGAAGGAACCCGACTGTTCGGGGAGTCCGTTGAGCTCTGACTGGCAGCTGACGGACAGCGCATTCTCAGTTTTGGACGCCAGTTGGGGGAACATTGCCTGGCTGGCCTCTGTGGGGCGGAATGTCTCTGGAGGGGTGTATTCTGCTGGTAGGTAATTCTGAGACTGGCTGAGAGGGTCCCAGTGGGAACAAGGAGATTTGAACTTCTCCAGGGATGGGGAGATGGCGGACAGCTTGATGTCCTGTTTGCTGTCCAACAGTTTTTCACTAAACAGGCATTGGGAAGAGGCCCCCACGTCGGAGGAAGGTTGGGCTTGCTGGACGGTGTCAGGGCTGGAGAACGTGGAATAGCTTTGCTCGGCTAACGACGGCCGCACGGAAATGTTCAGCTCGGGCTGGCAGGTGGAATAGAGGTCCAAATGGTTCTGGATGGCCTCTGGGACACTGTAGGCGGCGTCTGGCTGCCTCTGGTGGGCCTCTGAAGACGAGAAGGGAGAGAGACCAAGGATGCCTGACATCAGGTTGAAGAGGGACTCCTGGTCTTGGCATTGCTCTGTCTTGATGAAAAAGCTGCCCGTATAGCTGACCGGTGGGGAGGGCTGTCCGGAGACGAAGTAGTAATCTGTGGTTTCAGGGTTCATTGTGGCTCCCATAAAGTCACCTGGAAAACAGAAACACAGGGTTTTCATTACAAACAGAATCACAGAAGATCAGAGCTCCTCAAGAAAAGGCAGAAGAGGTTTCTGGGAAGGTGCGATGGCCCCTTAGGATGGTGGCACACATATCTTTGCAAGCAGATGGCTGCAGCTTTAATCCTTCAGCCAAAAGGGTCCCAGCATCACTGAACTGTAGTTAGAAGGTTTCCCAGGGGTCATCTGGTCTAACCCCTTGCAATGCAGCTAAACAGGTGGCCATCGAGTGGCAGGTGATGGGATGAACCCCTTCCCTGACTGCGACATTGAAGATCAGACACCAAATCAAGGAGACAGACCTGACCTAGGTGGACCAATAGCCTGAGCTGGTAGAATGTAGCTCCCCATGGCCCTGTCTCGTGCCCCAGATGCAATAGGGGTGAGACATGTCCTCCTGTGGGGTGCCTGCAATGAGGCTCTCGCTTGTTCAAGGTGGATTTGCAGCCTAATCCAGCGGTTTGAGGTGGGTTATGATGCCCACGCACACCTGACTCATTTGACCATCACAACACTTCTAGGAGGTGAGTCGGGCTCAAGGCTTCATGGACTCAGGGCTAGATCCCAGAGTTGGTCTCCATGGGCCAGGTCTTAATGGCTCCAGAGCATGTGAAATAAAGGAAAGAAAGAAGGAAGAGTTCCTGAGCACGTGCAGAGTCTAAGCAGCTATAACCAAGCCTCACAGGCTTGGTATCTGGGGGGTAAAAGCCTCCACCAGTTGCATTTCAGCCTTGACCCCATCCTTTTAGCAATTAACCACTGGTTAGACTGGGAGATAGCAAGTGGGTTGCCCTAGTGAAGAGACACAAGATGGGCTTCAGTCCATCTAGCTCAGAACTGTCTGCACTGATTGGCAGCAGCTCTCCAAAGCTTCAGGCAGATGTCCTTCTCAGCCCTACCTGGACATGTTACCTGCATGAAAGGTAGAGGGTCTACCACGGAGATAAGGACTTTCCCCTCTTGGACCCAAGCACAATTTTCAATCCAGTGCAGAGCATTGGCCAAAAACGGGAAATTCTAAATGGTAGGGTGGTGTCAGCCTTTGCACGGGCTTCCTCAGTCATTCTCTCGACCACCATTCCCTATCTGTGAAATGGGAATAATAATGTCCTGCTGTTCTGCAATTGGATGAGCTGCCTAGCAGGGAACTTGAAGAACCACCTCCTTTGTAAGTTTGGGGTTAAACGGTTAAACCAGCACCTGTCGAGAATGCTTTGAGCACATATAGAATCTGGTGGGCACAAAGCAGGGGTTGGATTGGATGGCCTCGTGGGAGCCCTTCTGGTTCTATTCTGCATTTCTTTCGTATTAACCTCCCCCCCCCACCTCTAGCCACGCAATTCTAATGAATGCCATCACAGCCTATTTCTAAACCACATTCCCCTACTAACCCCCCCCCCCCCCCCACACATCGTTTTAAACAATTAACGGACTCTTAAATTTACCCTAACCATCATTTTAGAGAAGGGCATTTGCCCGGGCCGCTGTGCGCTCACAAATCTGACGCCGGTCGCCAGCCACCCGGCTTGCTTTCACGTGAAATAATCAGGTTACAAAATCCAGAGCAGGTCCATCCACCGCCGCCCCCCGACTTCCCAAGGTGAGATGGAGCAGGCTTCTCTTCCTTACCTGGGAGAAAATCAGAGGCTCCCTCCCTCGGCTGCTCCGTCAAAAGTTGGGACTCCTGGTCCTGCCCGGAGACGGAAGCGTCACCTGCTTTCAGCTGACACTTGTCATACAGAGGGTCCTGGTGCGAGAATTCCATGGTGTTCAACATGTCCAAAATTGAAGAAAAGGAGATGGGAATGGGGGGGGGGGGAAGGATGGGAGGAAAGCAGGAGGTGTGGAAGGGAGGAGAGGGCCCCCTCTCAGAGAGGCCCCCTAAGGCAGAGGTCGCTTCAGCTCCAGGTGGGGTGAGTAAAGGGATCCTCCGACAGGTGGAAAGACGCAGGGATGCTGGTCGTCGTGTGGCAAAGAGAGAGGAGGATGCTCTGAATTCCTAGGGAGCTGGGGGCTGTATCTGTATCCCAGGCCTCACCTGGGCTGAGCTCGGCAGGTGCGTCTCTCTCTCCCCTCTTCGGTGTTTGTAAGCAAAGAGCCGAGGAGACGCAGCCCGGGTTTATATATCTGCCTCTGATCTTCCGCTCTTCCATTTCTGGAGTTCCCCGAGCGAGGCTGCTGTGACATAAATGCCCATATATGGACTCAGGATGCAGGCGAGGGAGACCCAATAAGGAAATCTCTCCCTGTGACGTTTTAGCATCTTTTTTGGCGCCTGGCTCTCGCCACCTCACTCCGCGCGCTCTCCCCTCCCCGCTCTCTGCTTTTCGAACAACAACAGTTCATATCTAGATGGTTAAGAAAAGGGAGGCGGGGGGGAGAAAATAAAACAAAATTGGCCGTCAGGAAGTTGGAAGCCTCCAGAAATCCTGCAAAATCCTGGAGGTGGGTGCCTAATCACCAGAACCACGCGGCGCCTGGTCCTCTCTGGGCTGCTACTGCCAGGCAATGCTTTGGCACGGGCACCAAGGGGCGCTGTTGCGCAGTGGGACCAGATGGAAGCGGGCTTCCCCCTAGTCGAGGCGGCAGCTGCCGTTCTGAGGGTGCCCCAGGAGGGGAGATTTCTAGGTCACTGGCACAGGAAAACCAAGGTGAAAGAAGGCCAGGATCTCAGTGTTGGCAGAGCTCCACTTTTGGATGAAGGAGAAGGGAGCAAGTCAGCTGAACGTTACCCCCTCATTTATAGAGTTATAGAGTTGGAAGGGGAACCCCCAAGGTCATCCAGTCCAACCCCTGCCATGCAGGAAGTCCAGCTAAAGAAATCCCTGCCAGAGGGACATCCAAACTCTGCTTTGAGAACTCCAGGGAAGGAGAGCCCATCGCCTTCCGTTCCACCGGAACAAAGCAGTCTTACTTAACTGCTATGTTTTGTTGATAATAATCCATTGCATTGAGAAAGCTCAGCAGTGGACAGACCTGGACGTTTGAACCTTCTGGGGTTGCTCGCCCGTTTCGTGGCCAGCCCTTCCCACCCCACCCCAGAAAAAAGGGAGGAGGAGAAGCGATACACTGTCTGGGCACATACTACATATACGGTGCAAGGAAGACCACTGGCTCCAAACTTTTGCCAAAAGGTTGCAGCATCCATCACCCCAGTCAATTCTGCAAACTTCCCGCGCTTCTGTTAGTACAATCCTTACTGGCATGAGCCCCAAGCAGAGAGCAGGTGCAAAATAATAGGTGAACAGTGACAGGTGGCTCAAGAAAGTGAGCCACGCCACAAGTGCAGGGGGAAGAGAGGAGATTCCAGAGACCAAGCTGATCTGGGGTGAAATCGCAGGAGCCCAGGAAGTAGCCTTATATAGAGCCAGACCACTGGTTCACCCAGGGCAATACAGCCAGCACTGGTGGACAGCAACTCCCAGGGCTACAACCAGGGTTCATATTCCCAGGCGTACCAGGAGACGTTGGGGATTGAACCCGGAGCCTCCAGGGTGGCAACAATATGGATGAAAGATTCATAATCAGAGTCATTGAACAGCATTCCTTAATGATAAATCTGCCTTTACTTTAGGGGAAATGTGTGGAGTCGGGGTTTATTCCAGCCCAACATACTTTCAGTCCCAGGGTTCCCTCCGTTGACAAGGATTAAAAAGCATCTGAACATGTGCAGAGTGCATTCTTCTATTCATTGAATTGGTGCAACCACTTGAGTAGGGGGAAGACTACGTGTAGTGTTTACTTACATGCCCACCAAACAGACTGGGAGTTAACATCTTCCATGGGCACAGTGTTATTTATTATATCAATGCATATCGACTATGGAACTGCCTGCCACAGGAAGCAGTGGTGGCCACCAAGCTGGATGGCTTCAAAAGAGGATGGGGTAAATTCATGGAGGATGAAGCTATGGAGGAAGCAATGCTTCTGAAAGCCAATTGCTGGAAACCACAGGAGCGGAGAGTCTTGTGTTCGAGTCCAGCTTGCAGATTTCCCATTAGGGCATCTGGCTGGTCACTGGGAGAACAGGATGCTGGACTAGACATGGGCCACTGGCCTGATCCAGCAGGATCTTCTCATGTTGTTATGCTGTCGGTTGCATTATTATATGCGCTCCCTGCATACACTTCTTGCACCTGCATGTGATGTGTGTTATGCTCAGAGAGCTGAGCATGCATGCTATAGAGAGACATGTTACCCAGACACACAGGAATGCATATGACCCCTGTATATTATCACCATTCCAGTCCACAAAATCTTCGGCTGTAATAAATTGGCTAGTCTTTAAGATGCCACAAGACTCTTGGTTGCTTCTGTGTGGAAACAGGAGCACATGAACACACACACACGGCGCTGTGAGTTAAACCAAAGAGCCTAGGACTTGCCGATCAGAAGGTCGGCGGTTTGAATCCCCGCAATGGGGTGAGCTCCCGTTGCTCGGTCCCTGCTCCTGCCAACCTAGCAGTTCGAAAGCACGTCAAAGTGCAAGTAGCTAAATAGGTACCACTCCGGCGGGAAGGTAAACGCCGTTTCCGTGCGCTGCTCTGGTTCACCAGAAGTGGCTTAGTCATGCTGGCCACATGACCCAGAAGCTGTACGCCGGCTCCCTCGGCCAATAAAGCGAGATGAGCGCTGCAACCTCAGAGTCAGCCACGACTGGACCTAAGGGTCAGGGGTCCCTTTACCTTTACACTTGATGTGCCGTGTATGTATTTTACACACACACACACACACACACACACACACACACACACACACACACAGCATTTCACCAAGGCAGGGGTGTGCCTCTTTAACTTTATTGTTGGTATCGATTTACCTTACCTATGGAAGGAAAAAGATACACAGGTTCTGTTTGGTGCTGACCTTTAAAGCCCTAAATGACCTGAGTCCTGTATACCTGAAGGAGGGTCTCCACCCCCATCGTTCTGCCCGGACACTGAGGTCCAGCTCTGAGGGCCTTCTGGCGGTTCCCTCGCTGTGAGAAGCCAAGTTACAGGGAACCAGGCAGAGGGCCTTCTCGGTAGTGGCGCCCGCCCTGTGGAACACCCTCCCATCAGATGTCAAGGAAATAAGCAGCTGTCGTATTTTTAAAAGACATCTGAAGGCAGCCCTGTTTAGGGAAGTTTTTAATATTTAAGGCTGTGTTGTTTTAAACACTTGATTGGCAGCCACCCAGAGTGGCTGGGGAAACTCAGACAGATGGGGGTGGGGTATAAATAATAAATTATTATTATATATTATTATTTGTGCAAACACACAGCACAGAGATATTTGTATCTGTTGGATGCAGAGGCAGATTAGGCAGTCACCTTCTCTCGTTTCTACATGCAACACCACAGGTGTGTTTGTGGCAATTGTGCAATGCATAGGACCAAGCAAAGTTTGTGCAGTGTATTTATATGAACAAATGGTTCGTATGGATTAAGCAAATCCCCTCCTTCTGGCCTTCGGTGTAGCCAAAGAACAGGGCACCTTACCAATGTGATCCAGACAAAAAAGGAACATAGAATCATAGAACTGTACAGTTAGAAGGGATGCTAAGCGTCATCTAGTCCAACCCACTTTAATGCAGGAATCTCAGCTAAAGAATCCCTGACATCCAACCTCTGCTTAAAAAACTACAATGAAGGGGAGTTTACCACCTTCTGGGGTAGTCTGCTACACTGTCCAACAGCTCCTAGCATCAGAAAGTTATTCTTCCCACATATTTAGTTGGAAACCCCTTTCTTGCAGTTTGAATCATTGGTTCAGGTCCTTGGGAGCAGGGAGAAAACAAGTTTGTTCCATCTTCTATGGGAAAGCCCTTTATATATTTTATTTATACCCCGTCCTCCCCAGCCAAGACTGGGCTCAGGGCAGCTAACACCAGGTATAAAAACAATTGATTAAAATACAACTTAAAAACAAGATTAAAATACATCATTAAAATGCAGCCTCATTTCAGTAGAAACTCAAATCAAAAACTTTTGGGGGATGAAAACGTCCAATCTTCACCAAGGCCAACTATCCAGACTGGTCCTACGTGGGCCAGAAAAAAGCCAGGGAAGTCCCCAAATAGGAGTTCCATCACAGAAGGAGAAAGGAATAAGGAAAGAGGAGAAGGGGATCAAGTTGATTCCAAGCCAAAGGCCAGGCGGAACGACTCTGTCTCACAGGCCCTGTGGAAAGAAATCAGATCCCGCAGGCCCTGGTCTCATGAGACAGAGCATTCCACCAGGCCGGGGCCAGTGTTGAAAAGGCCCTGGCTCTGGTTGAGGCTAATCTGACTTCCTTAGGGCCCAGGACCTCTAGGGTGTTGCTATTTATGGACCTTAAGGTCCTCCATGGGGCAGACCGGGAGAGGCAGTTCCGTAGGTACAAGGGTCCTAGACCATGAAGGTGATATCTCAGTCCTCCAGGCTAAAAATACCTAGCTCCCTCAGCCACTCCTCATACAGCTTGGTTTCCAGATTCTTGATCATCTTGGTCGTTTTGTACATGGGATGCAGCTCTTGTGCTGAGTTCACACGTTTGTGTGAAACTGCTATCACAGATCAGTTCCGGCAAACCCAGGCCTCTTAGCACAGGGCTGCAGAAATGTCCGCTGCTTGGTTGCTCCCAATTCAACTTGGTGCGATGAACTCAGCTGATGGCATTCAGGACCAGTTGATTCCGGAAGCAAAGGACTAGATGGCACCATGTTGCAGAAAGTAACTGGATTGCCAGTTGCATCACAGCAATGGGAGACCATTGTCAGGTGTGTGTGCAGGAGCCAGGCCCTGTGACCAATAGGACTTTGCAGGACTGGGGCCTTCCTAAGTTTGTCCTGAAGAGGCAAGGCACGGCTGCACAGGTGAGGCCGCTTGGTAACTCGCAGCACCTGGTGGCAAGAGCCAGGAAGGGATATACGGTCAGCATTTCCCTTCGGCTCTTTGCCACAGCAACACACTTCCTGCCTTGCTGCATTTGGTTTCTTGCTTCCTGATCCTTGAACCTCGGCTTCTTGAATCCCTGCTTCTTGATCCTTGAACCCTTGACTTCGTGATTCCCTGCTTCTTGATCCTCGGACCCTTGACTTCGTGACTCCCTGCTTCTTGATCCTCGGACCCTTGACTTCGTGACTCCTTGCTTCTTGATCCTCGGACCCTTGACTTCGTGACTCCTTGCTTCTTGATCCTCGGACCCTTGACTTCGTGACTCCCTGCTTCTTGATCCTCGGACCCTTGACTTCGTGACTCCCTGCTTCTTGATCCTTGAACCCTTGACTTCGTGATTCCCTGCTTCTTGATCCTCGGACCCTTGACTTCGTGACTCCCTGCTTCTTGATCCTCGGACCCTTGACTTCGTGACTCCTTGCTTCTTGATCCTCGGACCCTTGACTTCGTGACTCCTTGCTTCTTGATCCTCGGACCCTTGACTTCGTGACTCCCTGCTTCTTGATCCTCGGACCCTTGACTTTGTGACTCCTTTCTTCTTGATCCTTGGACCCTTGACTTCGTGACTCCTTGCTTCTTGATCCTCGGACCCTTGACTTCGTGACTCCTTGCTTCTTGATCCTCGGATCCTTGACTTTGTGACTCCTTGCTTCCTGACCTTTGAACCCTTGGCTTCTTGACTCCCGGCTCTCTGACCCTCGGACTCTTGGCTTCCTGGCTTCTGGACCCCCGTTCCTGCTCCCACCCCCCCCATCTTGCCCCCTGGTCCTCGCGTCCCCTGCCGGGACTTTAATCACCCGTGAACTGGACTGTGACAACCATCCTCTACCGAGCCAGAGGGAAGTGGGTGCAGGGCGGGCCACAAAGCTCACAGCTCTGCTCTCCAACAGAGGGGAACAACAGGTGGGTTCAAGAAGTGCCACTGCTTACCACCCTCCAGCATCTGTTGCTTAAGGCAATCGCCCCACTCTGGCTAATGGTAGGGATGGACCCAGTAGCGTAGCATGGGTTGCCATTGCCCGGGGCCACATGAAGGTGGAGGTGGATGGAAGGGAGGAAACAGAGTATGCATGCATATTCAACTGCCTGATGGGAGGTCACAGCTGCTGAGATAAGAAAATAAGAGTCTGGAGAGGTCACTTCCTGGTTCACATGGAAAAGTTGTTTTCAACGCAGCCCAGCAACGGAAATGTGCAGGTACGTTGAGGCAGCACCAGATGTTGAAATGTTGCATCCCTAACAATTTTGCACCTGGGGCAATCACCCCTGTGCCCAATGCCGGATTTACGTATAAGCTAAACAAGCTATAGCTTAGGGCCCCACTCTCTTGGGGGCCCCCAAAAAAACTAAAGAAAAAAAACACCCTGGATGTACATTTCCAAAATATACAATAAAAAACGAATACAATAAAACCTACATACAGCAACAGTGTTTTGTGTTGTGTAGGCTCCTATGATGTAAGTCATGGGCCCCCCTGCTATAAAAAGGGCCCCATTACCTTCAGTAGCTAACCTAAATCCGGCCCTGCCTGTGCCACCCCTCCTCACGCTATGCCACTGGATGGACCTGCTCTCATTGCTATACAGTGGTACCTTGGTTTACAAACTTAATCTGTTTCAGAAGTCCGTTCTTAAACCAAAACCATTCTTAAACCGAGGCGCACTTTCCCTAATGAGGCCTCCCACTGCCGGTGCCCTTCCACTGTTCAGATTCCGTTCTTAGACCGAGGTAAAGTTCTCAAACCAAGACACTACTTCTGGTTTTGCGGAGTTTGTAAACCAAATCGTTCTTCAACCGCATTGTTCTTAAACTGAGGTACCACTGTATATATTTGCGAATAAACCATACGTCATAAAGACACCACGGTCTCCACTGAGTTTCATTGTCCAAAAGGAAACAGAGCCTGGGTAAGCACTCCTGGAATCTCACCCCGCTGCGGCATGTCACAATATCACCTCTCAGTCTTCTCCCCAGTTGGACTTGGGCTACCGTCACCCCGCCCCCCGCCCCCCAGAGGCTGGCTCTCAGGGTGCGGGGAATTTGTGTCATTGGGAAGAGTGCAAGCCAGACAGAGTTTGTAAACTGAATTGTTCTTAAACCGGACTGTTCTTCAACTGAGGTATATACGGCTGATGTCTGGAGGGACCACAGATCATCAGCACTTGACAGGATCCGGCCGTCGCAAGGCATCTTTAGCTGCGGTTACACAACGGAGCAGCCTTTAATGACTTTGGCAAAAGGCAGCTACCCTGTTATGGGAAGCTGTCAAGGCAGCTTTACATCTCCCCAGGCGCTCATTCACCTTATGCTATTTTTGCCCTGAGTGCGGCTCTCGTCGCTCCAGTGTCTTCTAGAAGCACAGAAGGTGTTGGTTTTATTCGCTTCCTGCTCTCCGCCCCCCTCCCTCCCCCTTGCTTCATCCCTGTTGCTTTTCTGCCTTAAGCTCAGCCTTCCACGCTTCGCTTTGCATCCTGCGCAGGCTGTTTGGGAAGGCTGGTCTTGATGCCTTTTCCTGATGACCCAGATCGATAGTCAGATGATAAGCAGGACCTTTCTTAACTGGGCTTTGTTCACCTGAGCAGAGAAGGTTTTCTGCTGGCCTTTTCCACTATTCGATGAATAGCAATGGCTGAGGCCACATAATGCAGCTTGCATTCAAAGCGCTTTCCCAGCCATGGCTTCCCTCAAAGCATCCTGGGAACTGTAGTTCATTAAGAGTGCTGAGAGTGCTTAGGAGGACCCTATTTGCCTCAGGGAAATACAATTCCCAGAGCTGGTTAACAACGAGTCCCTCTTGTATCATTCTAGAATAGCTCAGCTGGTTAGAGTGTGGTGCTGAAGATGCCGAGGTTGCAAGTTCGATCCCCGCGAGGGAGAGCTGCATTTCCTGTATTGAAGGGGGCTGGACTAGATGATCCACAGGGGCCCCTTCCAGCTCTATGGTATGAGATTCTATGAGCTTCCAGGCTTCCAAGCCTCCTCTCTCCCACCACTCAGGGAAATGAAGGGGGCGGGGACTCAGCAATCTATGGGATGCTGCACACTGGTCCAAGCAACCTGGAAGCAAGCAATGCTGAGCTTCCTCAAGAGGATGAGGATGCTGCGATGGTGGTACCCAGGCCCACCTGCTCTCTTGGAAACCCCTCCGCAAAATGCATCCAAGACCTTGCTGTGCCAGGGATTTCTGAAAGGGATGCCATCTCTTCCCAAAGGCTGTCAGCTGAGCACCTGCTGACTTGCCCACCTGTCTGCCCACCTGGCCAAGATACCTGCCAGGAAGGAGTTCCCCTTTCAAGTTGGGGTTTTTTTAAGAATCAGCAGAGAAAAATCAATGGTGGATCTCATTGTTAGTGTAGCTTTGTTGACTTTTACAAGGCATAATAATATTCATTTCTGCTTAGGTGTGTTTTTCAAAATGCCAGGGCCTTCGTTATGGTCCACATAGACTTAGAAGGACGGCTTTAAATGTGTCGTGTGGGTGAAACCAGAGAGAGAAGGTGGCCCAGCCCTCCTTCCTCACCCACCACTGTAGAAAGAGAAAAGGTTGCCTGCCCCGGGTTAGGGGATGACCCATAGCTCCAGGGTGGAGAACCGTGGTGAGAAACTATGGAATGTTCAATGGAAATAATCTTAGGAAGCCGAAGCCTTGAAGAATTTCTGCTAGCCAGCACAATCAATACTAGTGGGCTAGTTGGACCAATGATCTGGCTTGCCATTTTACAGGGAGGGCTGGCTGGTGCCCATACCAGCACTCAGGTTTCCCCCAATGCTCTTCCCAGCTGAGTCCTACAATGACAACACTGGTGCGAAGGAGGAGGCGGCGGCAGCCAGTGCTACTCCTTGGACAGGTGGTCAGTAAGGCTGGTGGGTGGGAGCAGGCTGAAAACAGACTGAGATGCCTGGGGGCTTCACGCCATTTGCCCAGAAGGACCAACCACAGCATATTTATATAACACGTGGATGAATAGGCTTAGGATTTTATAAGTGATGAATCAATATGTATAATTTCAAAAGGTAAAGACTGAAAGATATTAAAGCTTAAAGGTAAATTTTATAAGAACTGTGATTTGGAAAACCGTTAAATGGATATGCATGTAAATTCAATCAAGGGGAACCGCGAGGAAGTCACTTAACAATGTCAATGAGTATAATTTCTAATAAGATTATGATTTGTGTTTGTTTGCTTGTTTATAATTTGGTGAAAATTAATAAAAAAAATTGGAAAGAAAAAAAAAAGGACCATTTCTTTATATAAAACAAAAGGCTTAGGTGACTTGGTATCTCCTCTTCCCTTCCCAGAAGCATCAATGCATCTAGTCAAGCATCCTGTGGCCAAATTCACAGTGGTTTTCATAAAGTCCCTCGTGATAGTCTTGTGGAGAAGCTGGTAAAATGTGGGATGGACGAGTAATTGTTAGGTGGATTGGTAGCTGGTTGACTGACCGAACCCAAAGAGTGTTCATTAATGGTTCCTCGTCATCCTGGAAAAACGTGACAAGTGGGGTGCTGAAGGGTTCTGTCCTGGGCCTGTTGTTGTTGCACGTCTTTATAAATGACTTGGATGAAGAAATTGAGGGGGTGCTCATCCAATTTGCAGATGACACCAAACTGGGAGAGGTAGCTAATGCCACAGAAGACAGAATCAGGATTGGTGATTGGAGAACTGGGCCCAAACTAACAAAGTTCTTTAGGGATAAATGTCAGGTTCTACACAGGAAGAACAGCTGCACAAATCTCAGATGAGGGACACTTGGCTTGCCAGTAGCACATGTGAAAAGGCTCTAGGCGTCTGAGTGGACCACAAGCTTAACATGACTCAATGGAAACTCCAGCGGGTGCAGAATGCCATGGCGAGACTCCTTACGGGGTCCTCGCCATGGGATCACATTCACACAGTGTTATACCAGCTGCACTGGCTCCCAGTGGAGTACAGGATCAGGTTTAAGGTGCTGGCTTTAACCTTTAAAGCCCTATACAGCCTAGGACCCTCGTACCTACGGGACCGCCTCTCCTGGTATGCCCTGCGGAGGACCTTACGGTCTTCAGACAAAAACATCTTGGAGGTCCCGGGCCACAGGGAGGTTAGGCTGGCCTCAACCAGAGCCAGGACTTTTTCAGCCGTGGCCCCGATCTGGTGGAACGCTCTGTCACAAGAGACTAGGGCCCTGCGGGACTTGACATCTTTCCGCAGGGCCCGCAAGACAGAGCTGTTCCACCAGGCCTTTGGCCAAGGCAAAGCCTGACCCCCTCCTTCAGTAATCCTCACAGAACTCTAGCCCAATGGTTGCCATTAATTTGATTTTGAATTGATTTTAGAATGAATTGATTTTAGAATGTTGTGTTACTTTTATTGTTGTTACCTGCTCTGAGCCCGGCTTCGGTTGGGGAGGGCGGGATATAAATAAATAAATAAATAAATAATAATAATAATAATAATAATAATAATTAATAATAATAATAGTGTGATAGAGCAGTAAAACAGCTAACAATCTTCTAGGCTGCATCAACAGAAGTATAGTGTCCAGGTCAAGGAAAGTAATAGTTCAGCTCTATTCTGCCTTGATTATACCACACCTGGAATACTATGTCCGGTTCTGGGTGCCACAAATTAAGAAGGATTTTGAAAAGCTGGAACATGTGCAAAGGAGGGTGACCAGGATAATCAAAGGTCTGGAGACCAAGCCTTATGAGGAAAGGTTGAGGGAGTTGGGTTCCTTCCAACTCTTCAGTTCTGTGAAACAGATGCCTGTGCAAAACCTGCAAGAAAGATCTGAGCACAAAACTCTCACCTGCTGTGGTTTCCAGCAACTGGTATTCAGAGGGCAAAAAAAGAAAGAAAAAGTTAATGCAATTCTAGGCTGCATCAACAGAAATAAATTGTCCAGGCCAAGAGAAGGAATAGTACCACTCTATTTTGCAGATGGTGACAGCAGTCACGAACTTAAAAGACGCCTGCATCTTGGGAGAAAAGCAATGACAAACCTAGACAGCATCATAAAAAGCAGAGACATCATCTTGCCAACAAAGGTCCGTATAGTTAAAGCTATGGTTTTCCCAGCAGTGATGTATGGGAGTGAGAGCTGGACCATGAAGAAGGCTGATCACCGAAGAATTGACGCTTTGGAATTATGGTGCTGGAGGAGACTCTTGAGAGTCCTATGGACTGCAAGAAGATCAAACCTTTCCATTCTGAAGGAAATCAGCCCTGGTTGTTCACTGGAAGGACAGATCCTGAAGCTGAGGCTACAATACTTTGGCCACCTCATGAGATGAGAAGGCTCCCTGGAAAAGACCCTGATGTTGGGAAAGATGGAGGGCCCAAGGAGAAGGGGACGACAGAGGACAAGATGGTGGGACAGTGTTCTCAAAGCTACCAGCATGAGTTTGACCAAACTGTGGGAGGCAGTGGAAGACAGGAGTGCCTGGCGTGCTCTGGTCCATGGGGCCACGAAGAGTCGGACACGACTAAATGACTAAACAACAACAAGATTTTGCCTTGGTGAGACCACACCTGGAGTGCCGTGTCCAGATCTGGGTGCCACAGTTTAAGAAAACGCCCTCTCAATTTATCACCACTTAGCAGAAACATGACGTACGTTCTTCTGATTCTTCTCCTTGCTTAACTCTGAGGGCTAGAAACTCACCCCTTCCATTTTAAAACAAAGACTTGGATTCTTGGAATTCCAGCTTACTTAGGCTACACCAGAGGCCAAATTCCATGGTCTGTGATGCAAAAAAACAGACACAGGGCCCTATACGTCCCCTGATGGATATTCATTCTTCTAGTTAAGGAAACCAGCTGGCAGACTGGAGCCTCTGGCCCCAGAAGTGAGACCCCCATCTCCCTGCCCGCTTCACTGTCCCCAATACGTAGGACTGCAAATTTGGCAACTGGTCCCCATAAGAAGCTCCCATTTCGGAACTGCCCTGCCCGCCAGCAACTCACCAGGACATCCTGAGACTTTGTGGTTCGGATCTGAGGGCCCCTTTGCCCCCTTTCCTACAACTGTCCAACCGACTCCTCCTCTCCTTTCAGGAGAACTTCTAGAATGTGCATCTTGCAGGTTGCTACGGCAACCGGCACGTGGCCAGCCGGGAGCATCCTGGCACAAGTCCCGTCGCAGCTTTTCCACATCCCCGGCACAATCGTGACTTTCAGGGGGGAAACAAACGAGAAGGCAGAAGTAAACAGAGAGATGCGTGGCAAGGGCTCCGTTTTGACTGTTCGACACTTTACACCCTCTGTGTAAACAGTTGTCTCCCACTGCGGATTCAGACCAGCGTAGGGAACATCCAAAGCAGTTTGCTGAAGGGAGCCTTGGAGTCCCGTGGATAAGTTTCCAGGAGGATTTGGGGTTCAAGGAGGGAAGGATTTGTAAAGCGCTTGAATTCTTCTCTGCCTCGGGTTGAAACCTGAGCCAGAGAAGAATTTCTGACTCCCCCCCCTCACCTGTAAGACCTCCCTGTTCCCCAAAGGGATTTGTTTTTTAAAAGAAGCCCTTGCTTGCAACTCAGAGACATTGGCAGAAGAGCCATGGTACCAGGTGGGACCACCTGGGACAGGGCAGGGAGACTTTTCCAGTCCCATGACCACAATCTCATCCAGATCATCTTCCAGGAACCAGATGTCTCTGATGGGCAGGAACAGAGGCAAACAGAGGTGTAGCACTCTGGGCAGCTTCCAACACATAAATAATGATAATAATGATAATAATTTTATTTATATCCTGCCCTCCCCAGCCAGAGCTGGGCTCAGGGAGGCTAACACCAATAAAATCACAGTAAAAAAACATAATATGGGGGGGGGACCAATTTAAAATACAGGTTAAAATGCAATTTAAAATGCAGACTCATTTTAAAAGTAGCCGATAAATCAAGACCATAAGGGGAGGGAAACATAAGGGTCAGACCGAGTCCAAACCAAAGGCCAGGCAGAAACAGCTCTGTCTTGCAGGCCCTGCGGAAAGATGTCAAGTCCCGCAGGGCCCTAGTCTCTTGTGACAGAGCGTTCCACCAAGTCGGAGCCAGTACTGAAAAGGCCCTGGCCCTAGTTGAGACCAATCTAACCACCTTGCGACCTGGGACCTCCAAAGTGTTGTCATTTGTGGACCAGGAGAGGAGGCGGTCCCGTAGGTACAAGGGTCCTAGGCCGCATAGGGCTTTAAAGGTCAAAACCAAACCAATAAAAAATCAAACATTGAAAACTTCCCTATATAGGGATGTCATCAGATATTCCATCTTCCCTCCGTGGAGCTTGAAGTGATAGAAGTGATTCCCTGTTTTCTCCTCACGACTACCCAAGACTGCCCAATGAGCTTCATGGCCAAAGGGGATTCGAACCCAAGTCTTCTAGGCTGGCACACTGTTCCCAGCCTGCTCCCATACTCTGGAACTCCCTCCCTGGAAAAGCCAAACTGGCTCCCTCCTAGTTGTCCTTCTGTTGACAAGTGAATACTTTCTTGTTCCAACAGGCTATTGAGAACTGATTGCTTTTTAATGAAAGGGCTGGTTCCACACTGTTTTTATTGTAATGGTTTATTATTTGCATGGTTTTAATCAATATGCATATAGTTTCAATTCTATCAATGTTTAAGCTTTAACGATTGGTTTCTCTACATTTTTAGCAGTTTCCATTTTTGTTCTTCTCCCGCATTCTTTGACAGCCCCAGGCAGAATTCCCAGGGGCTTATTTCCCGTGTCCTATAAGATGGTGGCCGGGGCTCATGGGAGTTGCAGTCTGAAACATCTGGTGGGCACCAGGTTGGCAAAGGTTTCAAACGTTCTGCAGTAACGGAATGTTCACAAACACTCCACCTTCTGTGCGGTGAAAGATCCATCAGGACTGCAGAAAATCTCCTCCCTACCGGACAGGAGGAAGTGTGTGGTATTGGGAGGGAAGGAGAGAGGGAACAGACAGACAGGGAGGGCAGGACTCTCGGTCGTGGAATTAAGGGGTCCAAAAATGTTTTTTTTTAAAAACCCTGCAGGCAGGTGCCTGACTCCCAAGCACATTTTTGAGTGCAGGTGCCTGGTTAATACATGTTTCGCTGGAATGCTGCATCAACCGCATCAGCAGTTCGGGTGGTGCATGGTTGCCATGGCAATGCCCGGCAGCGGAAGATGACAGGTGGAACAAAATTTGGCAGTGTGCAGCCTCATCGCAAAAGCTGAGTGCTCCCTTTCGGCGTTTCAGCCCATGAGTCATGCTCTCCTTTGGGATCCTGCAAGGCTCATCTAGTAGCTTCCAGATTGATTGACTGATTGATTGATTGATTGATTGATTGATTGATTACTTATTTGGAGCATGTTTGGCTCTGCTCTGCTGCCAAAACGGCTCCCGGAGTGCCTTACATACATTCAGTTAAAACAAGACAGTTGCTGCCCGCAGGCTTACGATCTAACCCTCCACAACACGAAGGTAAAAGGGGCAGGGGAGGAAGAGGAAAAACTTGGGCACCAATTATTCTTATAATGATCAGCTGGCACAGATCAGGGGCAGGAGGTACCTGATGGCTCTGAGTTTTTGGCAAAGCTGATGGAGTGAGCCGTCTGTTTCTTATATCTCCCCATTGGAGTGGAAGGCCTTTTTTCATTTTCTGAAAACAACACAATGCCTCTTTTGTACTTCTGTAGATCTTAAGGTTCCCTGAGGCAAGCTGATGATATCACCCTGCATCTCAGTGGTCCCATCTCGACTCCTTTTCTGATGGCACTTAGTGTTAAGTTGTGGGTGAACATATCAGACGACACAGCGATTCTTCAAACAGCCCTTGTTTATTCACAGGCCAGAACAGAACTGAACTGAAGGGTTCAGTCAGCCTGCTTATATAGAGCTCCAGTACAACGTAACTGTAACAATTTTCTAAAACTATCCAATCACTGAACGTCACTTTCGATCCCATATTTGCATAACTATCTACAGTATCCCCCTGCTAGCCCAGGGTGAGAACTTCAGTACATAACACTTAGCATAGGGTTACCAGACGTCCCCATTTCCCGGGGACAGTCCCCGGATTTGTGAATAAGTCCCCAGACAAATTCCATCCCCGGAATGTCCCCGGATTTCATCTGATGTCCCCGGGAAATGTAGCAGCGGCAGTCTGAGCAGCCAGGAGCAGTTGGCTCTGGCTGGCTTCAGGAGCTGCTCAGAAGTCCCCACATGATGGTGGTGCAGGGGCTCTCAGATGCAGCTGCCAGGCTGCCTCCACCTTCCCTGACCCCAGCAACTAAGCTGTGAAGGGAGGCTTCATGCTGCCTATCGGAGCAGCCTCCCAACTTCTACTTGCGTGCAAGCAGGAGCCGGGCGGGGATCTCTCAGCTGGGAAGGGAGACTTCACGTTGTCTATCAGAGCTTGCATACAAGAAGGAGGGAGCAGGGATCTCTCAGGCAAAGGGAAGCCTCCCTTCCCAGCTGAGGGATCCCCCCTCCCTCCTGCTTGCACGCAAGTAGGAATGGGATTGGGGCTGCTCCGATGGGAAGGGAGGCATCGCGCTGCCCAAGCCTCACTGCCATTGCTCTCGGCCCTCCTTCTCCGCCTTCCATGCCTGACCCACCGTGCACCGCTTCCCCACCACCACCACCACCGAAGAAGCAACAACTCAGGGGCTGCCCAGGCTCATGGAGAAAGGAGATAGAAACCTTGGAGGAAGGGGAAACATGGTGGTTGAGGTCAAGGCAGAGGCCGCCCCTCTGCCACCGCCATCACTGCAGCATCAACGTCCCAAATGTGTAGTATTTATTTATTTAAAGTGTCCCCAGATTCATTGAAAAAAATCTGGTAACTTCAACTTATCACCCACATTTGGTATTAGCAGGACTGATGCTCAACCCCACAGGGGCCTGAGCATTCCTGGCATATTCCTTGGCTATAGCAGAGACATCACCTTGCCAACAAAGGTCCGTTTAGTTAAAGCTCTGGTTTTCCCAGTAGTGATTTATGGAAGTGAGAGCTGGACCATAAAGAAGGCTGCTCGCCGAAGAATTGATGCTTTTGAATTCTGGTGCTGGAGGAGACTCTTGAGTCCCATGGACTGCAAGAAGATCAAACCTATCCATTCTTAAGGAAATCAGCCCGGAGTGCTCACTGGAAGGACAGATCCTGAAGCTGAGGCTCCAGTACTCAGATAGTTGTTTATTTCCTTTACATCTGCTGGGAGGGCGTTCCACAGGGCAGGCGCCACCCCCGAGAAGGCCCTCTGCCTGGTTCCCTGCAACCTCACTTCTCACAGGGAGGGAACCGCCAGAAGGCCCTCGGAGCTGGACCTCAGTGTCTGGGCAGAACGATGGAGGTGGAGACGCTCCTTCAGATATACTGGGCATAGGCCGATTTTCTTCTGATGCAGATTTTTCAAGAGCCCCCAGATCCGACAGGAAACAGAGGCAGCCCTCCGGATTCTTGACACAACAGAAGACTTTATCCCATTTCTCTTTCGATAGCAGGTTTGTTTTTTTAAAAAGGGGGGGGGGGAGACTCTGGCGATGCTTAAAGCACACAAAAACATTTCCCTGGAAACAGGAGCTTGTGGCCTAATGTGGCAGAAACAAAGGTGATGGAGGAAGAGATGGATGCATATTGTTCTTCCAGGTGATCATTAGGCAAGGTCTGGAACACAATTTGCATCAGCGAGTGTTCTGCCTCTTCCACCCTGGTCCTCCTTCCTCATTATTGGATTCTCACCACTTCTGCCACATTCATTCTTACAAGATGATGATTCATCTTTTTTCGGGAGCGGTGGGAAAATAATAAAAAAACACCACACATACACACCTGAAAAATTAAACAGCTAAGACCTGTCATCTTGCTGGATCTGAAAATGCTGAAAATGTTGGCAGGTGTGTTTTTTTGAAGAAGAAGGTGGATGTGCTAAATTCATCACAAATAATAATTTAATAATAATTTATTATTTATACCCCGCCCATCTGGCTGGGTTTCCCCAGCCACTCTGGGCGGCTTCCAACAAAATATGGAAAATACAACAAAACATCCGACATTAAAAGCTTCCCTAAACAGGGCTGCCTTCAGATGTCTTCTAAAAGCCAGGTAGTTGTTTATTTCCTTGACATCTGATGGGAGGGAAATATTAAGCAGTTTAGAAATGCTTTTAAATAAAATACGAGGGTCATCATCGGCTGAAGCCGGCCTGGTGAGCTTTGGTGGTGGTGTTTACACATGCTGTGAATATCTGCTGCTTTTACACCGTTTTCTGATCTGCCTGTTTCCTCTTCCCCTCTGGACTGTGTACTGCTCTCCCCACCACAGCCCCAGCATTTTTAAGGAATATAGTATGGATGGGTTAATGGCCAATTCATTCTGCAAATGTCTGGTGCTTCATGAGTACTCAATGATCAGCCACCCACACCTTTCAGGAAAATAGTGATAGCCAAAAATATTTTGAAAAGAGAGGAAAAGATGTCCATTTCATAACAGGAACAAAACAGAACACAAGAGATGCAGAATTTAATTGCATGACTAATGTGGTTAATAGCCATTGGCCAATAGCCAAGAAAACAAATCTGTGCTCTAGCGATCTATTAATGGTAGCTGATTACCGAAGAAACATAACTAACGGCTACAGATGAGTAGTTTCTACATAATATTGTTAAGATCAGGTCCTTGACTTCCTATATTGGGCTTCGGGTGGGGGAGGTATTCGCTTGTATGCCACCTTGGCTGCCCTAGCTGAAAGATATCCTGGAAATACCTTTAGGAAAGAAAGGAAAGAAAGGAAAGAAAGGAAAGAAAGGAAAGAAAGGAAAGAAAGGAAAGGAAGGAAGGAAGGAAGGAAGGGAAGGAAGGAAGGGAAGGAAGGAAGGGAAGGAAGGAAGGAAGGGAAGGAAGGAAGGGAAGGAAGGAAGGAAAGAAGGAAGGAAAGGAAGGAAGAAAGGAAGGAAGGAAGAAAGAAAGAAAGGAAGGAAGGAAGGAAGGAAGGAAGGAAGGAAGGAAGGAAGGAAGAAAAAGAAAGAAAGAAAGAAAGAAAGAAAGAAAGAAAGGGATTTTTTCCCCAAATGCAGGGATTTTTTTCCTGTTTATTCAGTCTTCATCCCCATTTGCTACTACAAAGCCCATTCAGAGGTGAGAGTGTATCTGGCCTTTATTAAGTGTTGGTTCCGATTTGTTTAAGGGTGGCTATATGACGGTGAGCACTGATCCTGATGTGCAGGCAGGATACATCTTCCCATTAGTCATAGAATGTTGGAGGGTATGATCATGCATCTTAAAAAGCATCTAGACAGCATCTTCAAAAGCAGAGACATCACCTTGCCAACAAAGGTCCGTATAGTTAAAGCTATGGTTTTCCCAGTAGTGATGTTTGGAAGTGAGAGCTGGACCATCAAGAAGGCTGATCGTCAAAGAATTGATGCTTTTGAATTATGGTGCTGGAGGAGACTCTTGAGAGTCCCATGGACTGCAAGAAGATCAAACTGATCCATTCTGAAGGGAATCAGCCCTGAGTGCTCACTGGAAGGACAGATCGTGAAGCTGAGGCTCCAAGACTTTGGCCATCTCATGAGAAGAGAAGACTCCCTGGAAAAGACCCTGATGTTGGGAAAGATTGAGGGCACAAGAAGAAGGGGATGACAGAGGATGAGATGGTTGGACAGTGTTCTCGAAGCTACCAACATGAGTTTGACCAAACTGCGGGAGGCAGTAGAAGACAGGAGTGCCTGGCGTGCTCTGGTCCATGGGGTCACGAAGCGTCGGACACGACTAAACGACTAAACAGCAGCAACAGCAAATGATTATGCAACCCTTGAGCCAAGGAGATAACTAGACAACTTTTAGAAGACATCTGAAGGCAGCCCTGTATAGGGAAGTATTTCAATGTTTAATGCTTTAATATGTGTTGGAAGCTGGCCAGAGTGGCTGGGGCATCCCAGTCAAATGGCTGGGGCATAAATCTTATTATCATTATCATTATTGTTATTAATAGTAGTGTTATTGACTGGGATGTCCCTATTTTCATTGGAGAAATGTTGGAGGGTATGCTGTACTGGATCATGTGGTGATGAATGGGGAAGTAAGATCATAGAACAGTAGAGTTGGAAGGGACCTTCAGGACCATCTAGTCCACCCCCTTGCAATGCAGGACTATGCCGTTGTCCCATAAAGGGATCAAACCTACAACCTTGGCATTATCCGCATCACACTCTAACCAACTGAGCTGGCTGCTGTTTCCCCCTGTTGTTGGAGATTCTTTCATTTCACCAGTCTTTTGTTGTACAGCTTTTATGTTTTGGTTTTAACGGCTGGCTCAGTCTCTTTGGTTGATCTGTTTCATATTGTTGTTTTTTTATAGAATTTTACGGTTTTGTAAGTCTCCCTGAGCTGCGCTTTTGCACTAGAAGGGTGGGGTCGAAATGTTTCAATGCACAATTTAAAAATCCATGTTTTCCCAGTCTCCAAGAACTTCTCTCATAACGTGTCTCTGCAGATGATTTAAAAAAACAACAACAACATCACAGGTGGGCAACTTGAATCAATTCCCTTCCCATAGGGAGGAAGCTGAGCAGGAATGTTGCCCATCGCAAATCTGTACTCGACATTCTCTCAACACATCGGTTGGCGTGTTAATGCCATGAGCTCATCCATCTCACGCTCAGGTTGTATATATGTGTAAATAAAGCTGTACCAGAGTTTTTGCTGACCTTCATTCCTAAGGAAACCGAACCTGGGGAAGTGGTTGGAACCCCTGGAGTCTCTCACTGCTCAGAGATTGGGGTGGTGACAGCTGTCACGAAATTAAAAGATGCCTGCTTCTTGGGAGAAAAGCAATGACAAACCTAGACAGCAACTTAAAAAGCAGAGACATCAGCTTGCCAACAAAGGTCCGTATAGTTCAAGCCATGGTTTTCCCAGTAGTGATGTATGAAAGTGAGAGCTGGAACATCAAAAAGGCTGATCGTCAAAGAATTGATGCTTTTGAATTATGGTGCTGGAGGAGACTCTGGAGAGTCCCATGGACTGCAAGAAGATCAAACTGATCCATTCTGAAGAAAATCAGCCCTGAGTGCTCACTGGAAGGACAGATCCTGAAGCTGAGGCTCCAAGACTTTGGCCATCTCATGAGAAGAGAAGACTCCCTGGAAAAGACCCTGATGTTGGGAAAGATGGAGGGCACAAGGAGAAGGGGACGACAGAGGACGAGATGGTTGGACATTGTTCGCGAAGCTACCAACATCAGTTTGACCAAACTGCGGGAGGCAGCGGAAGACAGGAGTGCCTGGCGTGCTCTGGTCCATGGGGTCACAAAGAGTCGGACACGACTAAACGACTAAACAACAACAACATGGCAATATTTTAAGGGGAAAGGAGAGGCTAAGTCCCCAGATCAGAGAAATCCCCTTTCTACAACTGCACTCCTTCAACATGATTTTTGCAGCCTGAACGGTTTCCGGTCTCTCCTTCTTTTCCCGCGTCCCCAGTGTCAGAGCAGCCTTGTCTTCTTCGTTAAATGCACAATTCTCTTTTTTATTTTTAAACTAGCCCACCCCACAGAGTACAACCTGTTCCACCCTGAGTGGCAGGCTTAAAGCAGCCAGTTTTGTAACAATGGACTAGCCAGCGGAGAGTTCAGCTGCTGCAAAATGCTGCCTTTTAAAGGACCAATTTTGTTTCCCGGGAGGGGAGGGGGCTGGTGGAGAGGCAGAATCCGAGGCCCCAGCAGGAAAATCCATAAGTGGCGGTATGTGTTTTCCTCAAAGAACCTCCATCAAGCCCATTTGAATCAAATCCAGAAGCTCTTTGTAAGTGCATCATCAGCGCAGAATCCGAACAGATCATATTCTCCCCCCCCCATCTTTCTGGAGCATTAGAGACGTTGTCATGTGGGAAGATTTAAAATAGGCTGTTGCCAACATCCTGCCGGGAGCAACCAAAGCTTGCATAACAGGCGAGTGGAGGAATTATATCAGCACTGGATGGAGGAAAGCCTTTCAGGTAGGAGCATTGCACCAGTACCCAAATGCCTTCACGCTTGCATTGTCAATTCCAGCCGCTCCCAACCCTCCGAATCCCACAGGGTTCTCCGATAAGTTTCACATTTACAAAGCCAGACTGCAGCCTGCTCCGGATTTATTTATCTGATCCGCGGCTGTGTTCTCACACAGGCCTGTTTACCGGGCAGGCGCCTGCATTTCCAGTGATTTAAACCGAACTTCAAAAAAGTCTGAGATTTTGGTTGTGAGTGACCCTCCCATATCTTAACATGAGAAGGTCTTCTATCTAGTTTTGCTATTATTTATTTATTTATTTATTCGTCACACGGTTTTGTCCCCCTTCCTCATTTCATCTCCAACAACAACCCTGTGAGATAGGTTAGACAGATGACGTGGACCAAGGTTGCACCCATTGAGCTTCATGGCCAAGTGGGGATTCGAACCCTGTTCTCTCAGGACCTAAGCCAACGCTCTAGTCCAGGCACCCCCAAACTCGACCCTCCAGATGCTTTTGGGACTACAACTCCCAGCATCCCTAGCTAACAGGACCAGTGGTCAGGGATGATGGGAATTGTAGTCCCAAAACATCTGAAGGGCCAAGTTTGGGCGTGCCTGATCTAGTCTAACCACTACATCACACTGCCTACTTTCATGTATCACTACAGTGGTACCTCAGGTTACATACTCTTCAGGTTACATACGCTTCAGGTTACAGACTCCGCTAACCCAGAAAGAGTGCTTCAGGTTAAGAACTTTGCTTCAGGGTGAGAACAGAAATCGTGCTCCGGCGGCGCGGCAACAGTTGGAGGCCCCATTAGCTAAAGTGGTGCTTCAGGTTAAGAACAGTTTCAGGTTAAGTACGGAACTCCGTAACGAATTAAGTACTTAACCTGAGGTACCACTGTACTTTGTTTTATACTGCTTTGTGTTAAGGGTTTGAAGTGGAAAACAAATATACGGTAAAACCTTTATAAACTGCTAAGAAAAGACCAGAGTGCCTTCAGACTGAGGCTCTACGGTAAACAACTGTTACTAATAGGGGTGTCACCCCCGCCCCCCCAGTATTGGATTTCCACTGCAACGGTAAATCTGGTTTAAGGAGGTGGGGAAATAAAGGTTGGTTTTTTGAGGCAAAGAACATTGTGTGGTGGCTGTGAAAAACCTGTATGCGTAAGGGGCACCAATCCCACAAAAAACACCTGCCTGAAAGCACCTTTACACAAACCATCAGCAATAAGCCTTCAATAAACATGGCTTCGTTTCTCCCAGAGGGAATTGTTGTGGCATCTGTCTGTCTCAAGAGACGTTGGGGTGTGCTGCCCAATGGGCACAGTATTTCACACTGGCTAAGTTAAGTTGTGGGTGAACATATCAGACGACACAGCGATTCTTCATACAGCTCTTGTTTATTCACAGGCCAGAACAGAACTGGGCTGAAGGGTTCAGCCAGCCTGCTTATATAGAGCGCCACTACAAAGCAACAGTAACAACTTTCTGTAACTATCCAATCACTGAACGTCACTTTCAATTCCTTATTTGCATATGTGGACCTGAGTGAAAACTACAGTATCCCCCTGCTGGCCCAGGGTGAGAACTTCAGTACGTAACAAAGTTACCTACCAATTTTCCTCCTGGTCCATTATGTTAGTGGCAGTGCAATAACAGTGGGGGCTGGAAAATTAGGGCAAATGGGACCCACCTACAGTATATAGCGGTGTCAGGCGGCAAGGTACTTTGAAACCCCCAACTGTCGGGACTTCAAAGCACAGCACGGGGCTGTTTAAAAGCCCTTTTGCACACAGGGGAACTGACATGAGCAGCGCATGCAGAATCACTCTCAGCCCCCTGCCAATCAGGTGACAGACATCACTCCCCTTGCCATTGAAGTGACATCAGCTCATAGCTGTCAAGCGTCCCTTATTTGGTGGGACAGTCCCTTATGCCAGCACCATGTCCCACTGCTGTCCTTTATTGATGATGCCCCTTAAATTTCCTGGGTTTCAAAGGAAGCAGCTCCTCTCCCTCCCTCCCTGCCGGCCAGGGAGGAGGGAGGCTCCAACTGTGTTGCTTGGCTGCATTGCTCACCCAATAAGGAGTCTAAGAACGAGGCTTGCATGCTTTGTGCCTATCAAATCGGCCGCGTTGCCTGGGGACTTGCCTTTGCTCAGCACTTCCCAGCGGAGAGGTGACGGTGGTTTTCCTTGCTGCATCCCCTTTGCCGGGTTGCTGCACTATGGGAACCACCACTTGAGGCTTCGTTTGGCTGCTGGTTGACTAAAATCCCTTATTTTGGCTGCTGATCCCCTATTTTCGAGGCTGCTGGTCCCTTATTTTCAAATCTGTAAGTTGACAGCTTTGCGTCAGCTGGTTGGCTGGAGGCGTGGCATTTAAAAATTGGCCTCGTTGGTCAAATTTGACCCCCTAGCAGGACAAGATTGGCCACAGGCCAAAGGTTAACTACCCCTGATTTGGGTGAATGAGACACCGGCTCACTAAACTGGTTAAAATGACCTAATTCAAAAACGCGTTTCCCGAACCAACGTATCTGAATGTGTGCTTTACGGCTCACTGCTCTTACATCCTATTATTTTCTCTGCCTGCTGCTGTTTATTTTTGCCCTATTGCTCTTGATTTTGCTGTTTAGCTATTATTTTTAATAGTGCTTTATTGTCTAATGACCTGAGGATCTAGTCTGGATGGAAGGTGCAGTATGAAAATATCTGTAGAACGAGACACATTTATTTTTGTCACTGCGCTGCAGAGTCTTTGGAAATCCGCAACCACTGTGGCCGGAGAAAGGCTTTGACTTTCCGGATTTTAACGTCTTGTCTGCTTTGATTTTTTTGTGTGGTTCAGCCTCAGTGCTGGGTAATGAGCTATTTTAATTATTCATGCCTTCGTTGAATTAATATACGCATTGCAATTGCATAGATGTTTTGGAAAAAACCATGCCTAAGCTATTCTCAAGGCAGACAAATGAAAGCCACCAATTTGTTCTCGAGGAAAAACAAACAAACCCAGAGCTCCCTGCTGCTGGAAAATCAATGCAGCCAACTCGAAAATAATATAACAATAATCAAGTTGAGCATAAAAGGCAGGGTCTGGTCTTTCTTGCAGACATCCTACATCTGACCCTTCTTGTTTAAAGGCAAGAGTATGCAATGGGAGCAAAGGCGGTCAAACACCATTGCTTGTCTTGCTTGTCAATCAGAGCAGGGTCTGTGCATTAATTTGCCAGAACACTGGGAGGCAAGAGCAGGTCTGCTTCCTTACTGAATTGCACCCACTTCGTTTTTGCTTGCATCTCTGCAGACAAAAGGGTTAGAGAGACATTTTTTAAAAAGCTGCTTAGTTCAGGTTGACCAGCGGATTTGGTTCAGTTTATTGAACACTTAATCACAATTGTGGATGCAGAAACATGGCAAAGCTAGCAAAGGTTATCGCCAGTTACTTCTGTTGGGAATGGGTCACTGTTCTTACGCGTTGGTGAAGACTTGACATTTTTATCCCCCAAAAAGTTTTTGATTGAGTTTCCACTGAAATGAGGCTGCATTTTAATGTTTTAATGTAATTTATTCTTGTTTATTAAGCTGTATTTCAATCAATTGTTTTTATATTTCGTGTTAGCCGCCCTGAGCCTGGTCTTGGCTGGGGAGGGCGGGGTATAAATAAAATTTATTATTTTTATTAGCCTGTTATGTACTGAGCTGAATCCTAGAACAATAGAATCCAGAATGCAGCAGTCTGATTGGTCTGCACGAGCCACCCAATCCATCTCCAGGTGGAAGTGAATCAGCAACCTGATTGGCCTGCAGGAGCAGCCAATCAGGCTCCTAGAGGAAGTGAATCCGAAACCTGATTGGCCTACAGTAGCAGCCCGGAATTAGCCAATCATGCGGGGCCCATTGTGTAAATAATGTATATATAGCTAGACGTTTTGGGGAAAGTTTCATTCATTGCTACTACGAGCTGAATAAAGAGCATGAAATTCACATTCGACTTGAAGTACAGTGGTACCTCGGGTTACATACGCTTCAGGTTACACACTCTGCTAACCCAGAAATAGTGCTTCAGGTTAAGAACTTTGCTTCAGGATGAGAACAGAAATCGGGCTCCGGCGGTGCAGCAGCAGCAGGAGGCCCCATTAGCTAAAGTAGTGCTTCAGGTTAAGAACAGTTTCAGGTTAAGAACGGATCTCCAGAATGAAGTACTTAACCTGAGGTACCACTGTATATTTCATATCCCAACCTCCTGCATTGCAAGAATCTCAGCTAAAGCATCCATGACGGACAGCCAGTCAACACCTGCTTGTTGTTTAGTCATGTCCGCCTCTTCGTGACCCCCTGGACCAGAGCACGCCAGGCACTCCTGTCTTCCACTGCCTCCCGCAGTTTGGTCAAACTCATGCTGGTAGCTTTGAGAACACTGTCCAACCATCTCGTCCTCTGTCGTTCCCTTCTCCTTGTGCCTTCCATCTTTCCCAACATCAGGGTCTTTTCCAGGGAGTCTTCTCTTCTCATGAGGTGGCCAAAGTCTTGGAGCCTCAGCTTGAGGATCTGTCCTTCAAGTGAGCACTCAGGGCTGATTTCCTTCAGAATGGAGAGGTTTGATCTTCTTGCCGTCCATGGGACTCTCAAGAGTCTCCTCCAGCACCATAATTCAAAAGCATCAATTCTTCGGCGATCAGCCTTCTTTATGGTCCAGCTCTCACTTCCATACATCACTACTGGGAAAACCATAGCTTTTACTATATGGACCTTTGTTGGCAAGGTGATGTCTCTGCTTTTTAAGATGCTGTCTAGGTTTGCCATTGCTTTTCTCCCAAGAAGCAGGCGTCTTTTAATTTCGTGGCTGCTGTCACCATCTGCAGTGATCATGGAGCCCAAGAAAGTCAAATCTCTCACTGCCTCCATTTCTTCCCCTTCTATTTGCCAGGAGGTGATGGGACCAGTGGCCATGATCTTCGTTTTTTGGATGTTGAGCTTCAGACCATATTTGCCGCTCTCCTCTTTCACCCTCATTTAGAGGTTCTTTAATTCCACCTCACTTTCTGCCATCAAGGTTGTGTCATCTGCATATCTGAGGTTGTTGATGTCTCTTCTGGCAATCTTTATTCCGGCTTGGGATTCATCCAGCCCAGCCTTTCGCCTGATGGATTCTGCATATAACTATTTAAAACATTTTTTAAAATTTTTTAATCCCTCTTGTCATTCCTGGCAGATGGACTAGATGACCTCTGGGGCGCCCTCCAAATCTAGGACTATTGAGAAATTCATAGAGGAGGAAAAAATGTTATCCAGGATTATGAACTGTGAGGGCGGAGTAGAGCCTCCATGTTCAGAGGCAGTCAGCTGGCTAGTAGGGAATGTTGTCATCCGGGTCTTTCAGAGTCTCCTCGCCCCCCCTTTCCCGCCTGAGAGCGCGCACGGCCACGCAGCTGGAGTCTCCGCCCACTTTCGCGAAGCCCCTCGCCCAATGGCAGCGAGGCACACTCGGAGCCGTCCAGCCCATTGGCTCCTGGACCTAGGAAGGACGTTCAGCCTTTTGGCCCGCCCCGTCGCTTGCGCGCGCACCTTCGCTTTCTCTCCAACGGCTCCCTCCTTGGGTCGCGCCGGCGTCGGGCGGGAGGAAGCCCCGCCCCCTCCCCCTCCCGCCCTCCTTAGAGCGAGTCCCTAACAACGAGCGGGCGGGAAGAGAGAGGCCCCGCGGGCGCATGCGCACGCGCGCTTCTCCTCGACTCGGGTGGCTCGCTCGGGAGCGGGAGGAAGAGAAGAGGGCGGGGGGCGCTGAAAGGGGCGGAGCTTTGAGCCAACCCCCCCCCCCACTGTTGCCGTTACTAGCGCCCCCCGACTCCCTTCAACTCCCCACAGCCATGGAGGGGCCTGAGAAGGAGGAGGGCCAAGTTCCCGTGAGTATAAGGGTTAGGGTTAGGGGGGCTTTAATTGGGGGTGGGGGCTTTAATTGGAGGGGTGGGGGCTTAATTGGGGTGGGGGGCTTTAATTGGAGGGGTGGGGGCTTTAATTGGAGGGGTGGGGGCTTTAATTGGAGGGGTGGGGGCTTTAATTGGAGGGGTGGGGGCTTAATTGGGGTGGGGGGCTTTAATTGGAGGGGTGGGGGCTTTAATTGGAGGGGTGGAGGCTTTAATTGGAGGGGTGGGGGCTTTAATTGGAGGGGTGGGGGCTTTAATTGGAGGGGTGGGGGCTTTAATTGGAGGGGTGGGGGCTTTAATTGGGGGTGAGAGGCTTTAATTGGGGGTGAGAGGCTTTAATTGGAGGGGTGGGGGCTTTAATTGGAGGGGTGGAGGCTTTAATTGGAGGGGTGGGGGCTTTAATTGGAGGGGTGGGGGCTTTAATTGGAGGGGTGGGGGCTTTAATTGGAGGGGTGGGGGCTTTAATTGGGGGTGAGAGGCTTTAATTGGGGGTGAGAGGCTTTAATTGGGGGTGGGGGCTTTAATTGGGGGTGAGAGGCTTTAATTGGGGGTGAGAGGCTTTAATTGGGGGTGAGAGGCTTTAATTGGAGGCGTGGGGGCTTAATTGGGGTGAGGGGATTTAATTGGGGTGGGGGCTTTAATTGGGGTGGGGGAATTTTATTGGGGGTGAGGGGCTTTAATGTGGCTGGGGAAACCCAGCCAGATTAATATTACAATATTAATATTATTATTAAGAATAATAATATTACAAATATTACCAATAATACCAATATTATTATTATTATGGAGGTGAGGGAGCTTTAATGGGGGCTTTAATTGGGGGTGGGGCTTTAATTATGGGGAGAAGGGTTTCAGTTGGGGGGCCTCTTTTAAGGACACTTCACTGCCCCCCCTCCCATTCATAATACTGTGAGGGGTTTTTTGTGCTTGCATGTGTGGAAATGCATCAGAAAGGGAAATTCTATCCCTCCCCCCCATATTAAAACAAAAAGTTATAAATGATGTGTTTGTGTCTGCGCACACTTTGAACTTGCAGACACCCCCAATGTGTTTCCCATGGTGCTAGTCCACAGTGTGGAGCAGAGAGGACCTTGTCCGCACCCCACCCCCTGCAAATCTCTACCTTTCTTGGTTTATATCAGAGCTTTCCGAACTTTTCACGTCGGTGACACACTTTTTAGACACGTGTCATTTTGCGACACAGTAATTCAGTTTTACTAGCAAACTGGAGGTTAAGCTAACTCCTTATAAGAGCTTTCGCTTGACACACCTAACCGTTGCAGCTGACACGCTAAGGTGTCGCGACACACAGTTTGGAAAACTCTGATTTATAAGGATGGTACGTTTTATCTTGGGTTTATAACCTTTTATGCAAACTGTCTGATACCTACAATAAGTTGGCTGCTGTCTCTGTTGCACAGGTTTATGACTTTAGATATGGCACATTTCCTTCACCTGGCATTCAGTGTAGGAGTTCTCATTAATACAGTGCATTTCCATGCCCTTTGTTAGATTTGTTAAAAGTTAAGTTTATCTTTAATAAGTCTTTCCGCTTGTAACATCCAGTCATACCAAAATTATCTTATATCAGTGATAAATTAATCTTGGGATTTGTATTTAATCATTAAGAGTAGGTTCTTCTTGTAGGAATGTTGTTTTGAGTTCCCGCCTCCCCCCCAGTAGGAATAAAGACATAGGACACAATTATTTAAGGTTAATGGGCTAAAATTGGCAACAACTTTATTGGTTACAGGTAAGAGCGGTATTGGCTTAGGTATTGGTCCTAACCGACTATCCGGCTTCAGCCTGTTTGCTTGAAAACCGGGAAGGGTTAACACCAGCAGGGGGAGCCCTGCTGATGCACCTCAACTAGGTACTCCCCCGGGGTGACCGATTGGGGGCGCACTTTAGGCCCTGGCCTCCACAGGCTTCGGACGAGGCAACGCCCCCCGGAATCCTTTACCGGACTACCCTTCAATATTTGGGGGAGGTGATGGCGCTCCCCCCCAATACGTCTACATAACAATACCCCTATCAATGCCTAACCGCCAAAACCAAGGAGTTGTGACGATTTGCTACGAGGTAGGCGAAAAACCAAATGGCCAGTGCCAATTTGCCAAGTGGAAAAAATTCCTACCAGGCCCCTTAATGGCGACCAACCGAAGTCCATAGCAAGGTCAGAAGGGAAACCTTAAAGGAAGGGTGGGTGGGAAACCACAACAGCTGCACGGACCAAAGAGGGAGATCCCTGGGCGGCGAGGCCTGAGGATTCCCGGATCGCGCGGGGCTGGAAACCAGCCTCCGTGCGCGTGTTGGGAGTGTGAGCCCGCAACCCCACCTCCTCCTGATGTCGGAAGTGGCTTAACAGAACAGGGGCAGCCAAACTGAAGGCCCTGCTTAGAGTTGCTTCAGAGTGGGCTTCTGATATTTTAGGGACTTACGGGAGAATCTGTCCTGCGGAATTTAGTGACCTACCATATATGAAGGATGGGGACGCGGGTGGCGCTGTGGGTAAAAGCCTCAGCGCCTAGGGCTTGCCGATTGAAAGGTCAGCGGTTCGAATCCCCGCGGCGGGGTGCGCTCCCGTTGCTCGGTCCCAGCGCCTGCCAACCTAGCAGTTCGAAAGCACCCCCGGGTGCAAGTAGATAAATAGGGACCGCTTACTGGCGGGAAGGTAAACGGCGTTCCGTGTGCTGCGCTGGCTCGCCAGATGCAGCTTGTCACGCTGGCCACGTGACCCGGAAGTGTCTCCGGACAGCGCTGGCCCCTGGCCTCTTGAGTGAGATGGGCGCACAACCCTAGAGTCTGTCAAGACTGGCTCGTACGGGCAGGGGTACCTTTACCTTTATATATGAAGGATAAGTTGGTCTCTGATGTAATGTAGTCCTGAGCTGCATAGGGTCTTATATCTTCTTGCCAAAATCTCATAATTGGCCTCGCCGCAGATTGGCGGCCAGTGCAAGTAGTTATGCTGCCTTCAGGCGTCCTGGGTTTTGATCTCTGCACCAACGGCAGCCTGCCGACCATCGTCAAGTGTAGCCCCACATACAGCCCATTGCAGTAATCCGAATTAGCATTGTTGCTTTCATAATTGAAGGAAAGACACTATGAGTTTAGCAGGGGATGTGGGATTTGCAAGTAAACTGCTTACAGTGTGCTTGAGTGAAGTTTATTTTATTATTTACTATAATTGTTCTCCAGTGAAAATTCCCAGGGCATTTTATAATGGAGAGGAGAACAGAAATGTAGGAAGGGAATCACTTGCCCTTTTTCAAAAGCAAGGTATGCTAACTGTGACCTTCTTTTGAGGTCTTGCTGAACAGATACTTTCCTTGTTAAAAATATGCTATGTACTATTTTTATTATGCTGTGAATTTTCAGACCTGCATATATGCCTGTGTGTTTTTCAAAAAATAATGTGAAGATTAGTTTTATTTTACACTGGCCACATTTGGAAGTAACAGTTCTCCCTCTGTTCCTGCCCAGCAGTGAGCTAACCATGGAGTAGCTGGCTTAGAATTGTACTTGTAGCTTTTTAGAAACAAACAAACAAACAAACAAACAAACAAACAAACAAACAAACCAACCATAAGTTGCTGGTTTGGGTGTAATGCTAAGTTGGCCACTCCTTGGTTTGTCCCTATGCTAGGAGGAAGGAGGTGTGAAGTATCATCTAGAACCGTAGTGATGGTGTAAAGTTTTCAGATCTGTTTGCCACTGCTTTGTGGATGCCTGTGACTTTAATTTTTGGAAGTAAAAATATGTAGTTGTCTAGGCTAGGAGGATCCTCTAAACCAGGGTTTCCCAAACTTGGGTCTCCAGCTGTTTTTAAACTACAGTTCTCATCATCCCCGACCACTGCTCCTTCCAGCTGGGGATCATGGGAGTTGTAGTCCAGGAACATCTGGAGACCCAAGTTTGGGAAACCCTGTTCTAAACCATGGAGAACCATCGTGAAATAGTATTATGGATGTGTGAGCTCTGTTGTGGCATATAGTACTTTTAGTGGCATTCTAGTGGGAGGGTAGAGTGGATGCAGCCTTTTGCCCTATGTGTTTGTGGGGTAGCTGTGGATGGTTGTCACCTAACTTACTCATGCTCGAGCGAAAACATTGCTTCTACAGGCATCCTGGTTTGAGCATGTTTGTTCTGAAGCAAGTCCCTACTGAAGTCCAATTAGACATGTTTATGTTTGGGGTGTAAATTAGTATCTTCAGCTGTCGATGTTCGCAGCAGTTCTTGATTTTTTTTTTTTATTAAGCATAACATGTAATTATCAGAGCCTAAGAGAGGCTTGATATTCACTGCCAGTTTTCAAGCACAGAAAATCAATTCGGACTCTAGTGAACCTAGGGATGAGTGATACATCCTTCAAATTGAAATAATACAAATTCCTGCTATTTGTACCTGGGGTGGGTTACTTCCTACCTGTGAGCCAAATCAAGACCCTTTAAAACTGCATCTCTTGCAGTTAATTTATAGTTTTAATCAAATAAATAGTGTGATTTATATTTGTTCCCAACCCGTCTCTACTCTCTAGGGTGTATCATTAGTTTTGTACTTCTGAGAGAGACTAGAAAGAGTTAGCTGTGGAGCAAGGCAGGGCTTCACATGAAATTAAACTCAGGATGTGTCTGTCTTCCTTCCACTTGCCTCTGTCTAGATCCTGTTGAATAAGCAGGGTTGACCTGTGAGTGTTGCTGAAATAGTATGCAAGCTTTAATGCTATATAGAAGACTTCACCGGGCTGAAAGATTTTTTTATTCTCAGCTAATAAATTTGTTGGCAAGACAGGCAGGAGCGATGTCCACCATTTTACCTGCTTGAAATGAGATTTTTGGGGATTTAAAAAAATAAAAATAAAGTGCTATATAAATGAAATTAATAAAGATAATGAATGCCAAGGTGCTTAAACATTCCATTGTGCCATTTGGTGATTAGCTTATATATCTGTTTCTAACACTGTGTTCTGCTGTGCTGGTACAACCCTCCCTTCAACTCCTGTGCGGCAGACAATGCAAGTACTGAGTTCTGGGAAACCTGAATAATTCCTGGCATACTGCACAACTCCTTTGGTTAAGCAGCTAGAGCGAATACTTTATTTTTCTTGGCAACAAGGTTTTGTGACCTGTCAAAATATCCTAGTCAGGAACTGATCAGTGGAGGTGCTCATTGCACAGTACGTGTCCTTTGCTGACTGTTTCCACTCTAATTAGGAGTTAGCTAATTCTGAGGGGACAGGTGGATTGTGCCACCCCAGTGGCTCACCTTTTGAATTATGCCACAGATGATACTCTGCTGATTGTATAGCATTGGCTGCATTCAGACCTCATTATAAACTGTTGTTTATTGTAATGGGAGCAAGGCTAGACACCCTGCAGGAATCCAGAAGCTTTTGCTTCCAATTACAATTAGCTACAGTTTAATGTTGTTTCAAACCCTCTGTAAGATTGTTGGTTCTTCTGAATCTCCATGCATGAAAGTTCGCAGGTAGCTGCTGTGTTAAAACCCGCTTTTGGTTGTGTATGATGTCAAGTTTAGAGCATCAAAGCCATTTCCCCCTCTGAAATTTAGTTTTGTTCTCTAGGGCTGGGCAATGTCTGGTTTCCAGCATTGCAATACTGTATAACACCAGCTAAACATTGTGATATACTGATACAGTATATCACAATGTTTGTAATACGGGTGGAACTATGTAGAGGCATAGGGACGCGGGAGGCGCTGTGGTCTAAACCAGAGAGCCTAGGGCTTGCCGATTGCAATGTTGGCAGTTCGAATCCCCATGACAGGGTGAGCTCCCGTTGTTCGGTTCCAGCTCCTGCCCACCTAGCAGTTTGAAAGCACGTCAAGTGCAAGTAGATAAATAGGTACCGCTCTGGCGGGAAGGTAAACAGTGTTTCCGTGCGCTGCTCTGGTTTGTCAGAAGTGGCTTAGTCATGCTGGCCACATGACCCGGAAGCTGTCTGTGGACAAACGCCGGCTCCCTCAGCCTATACAGCGAGATGAGTGTGCAACCCCAGAGCCTTCCGCGACTGGACCTAACAGTCAGGGGGTACCTTTACCTTTATGTAGAGGCATGAGCTGGCTTCGCGGTTTTCCTGCGTTGTGATTTTGGCATAACACGCACACACACCATGGTTCACAATATTGCCAGGTCAAACATTATGAAACCAATACAGTGGTACCTCGGGTTAAGTACTTAATTCGTTCCGGAGGTCCGTACTTAACCTGAAACTGTTCTTAACCTGAAGCACCACTTTAGCTGATGGGGCCTCCTGCTGCCCCTGCACCACTGGAGCACGATTTCTGTTCTCATCCTGAAGCAAAGTTCTTAACCTGAAGCACTATTTCTGGGTTAGTGGAGTCTGTAACCTGAAGCGTATGTAACCTGAAGCATATGTAACCCAAGGTACCACTGTATCGTGATATGCACTTCAAACCAGGTTTGGATGAACTATTGCCCAGCCCTACTGTTCACTCCTTGTCTGCTAAACTGGTACATGCTTACCCAAAGTCTTCAAAAAGAACAAGGGGAGTGAACAAGCCAACAGGCACATTTTCTTTCCCTAGCATGCATATTTCCTTCCTTTATTCATGGCATGGAATTTTCTGAATGTTTGTGGCTGTAAAACTATTGAGAATTTCTCATCCTCCTCTTGGTTGTCTCCTGTATAACGATTTCTACTTTTAACGCTGAGCTGCTACCTGCAAAAGGTCCCAGGCATCTCTCCAGGTAGGACTGTGCAGGCTTCTTTTCTAAAACCTTGGAGAGACGCTGATAGTTGGTGTCAAGAATACTGAGCTAGATGGACCACTGGCTTGATCTGGATGAGACAGCTTCCTAGGTTTCTTATTTATTTTCTCTCAGCTCTGTGTTTACTGCTTGAATGATCCATTTCTTTAAGGACAGCATTTCTCTAGCGACAACATACAGTACATGGGTCTTAACATTAATTCCAGTTTAGGTGATGGTTTCACTCCATCTTCACTGTTTACAGTAGACTCTAGCCTGGTTATCTATTATTTGCCTAGCCTGAAATCATTGGCTGTTCTTTTAGTTTTCTTAAATACAGCAGGTACTTGAGAGTTTTTCCGCCTTGCACATTGATCAATACAGCTGTGATGAAATGAGCTGTTCATAGCTGTCAGTGTCTCTCCCCCCAAAAATATATATTTTAGTGAAGAGAACTAATTCTTGCACTTTCAAAATCTGACAAGGTTTTCTTCCCTTAGCTTAATTACATGCACATCCCTGGAGAGGGATTATTCCAGTTTCATTAATTTGAAGCTATAAGTCTATTTGTTCCTGTTTGTTTTTCTGGCTGCTACCAAAGTAAATATTTTTTTTAGAGTTTCTGCACCCAATGGTGTAACTTCTTGGATATTTGTATTCCTTCTACATTGCTCTTTCATTTCCTCATCCCTCCCCACTTTCTTTGGCAACTAGTCATATGAATGTATCGTTGCTGCCAGCTTCTTCCAGTTACTAATGTGGCAGTTTTTGAGGCTCTAGTTAATTAACTTTCTTTTGAGATATGAAATATTCTATTTGGTGTTCATTACTGGCATCCATTCCTTCAGACACCTCCAAAGAATTATTGTTAATACTTAATCTGTGTGCTTGCAGTGTGTAACCATACAGATTTGAATTATAATATCTTCATTCATGATGGTAGCATATGCCTTGTGTATATATTGCTCCCCAGGGTTTGACTGTAGTTCTCTTCTAAATGTATTTGTTGTATTTGTGTTTTTAAGCACTTCTAACTATCTTATGTGTGTAGAAGGCAATTAATAAGTGAATTCTAGAAATAAAAGGAGGAAAGCAGCCTGAATGAGTAGGAGGCTCTTTGGGATAAACTAGCAACGTTTGTGTGTTTGGTTCGGCATGGAGGCTTCCCCTCAGTCTGTATCAGGATATAACATGATGTGATAATTTGTGAAAGTTGTCAGGGTGAGGCAGACAACCGAATCTCACAAAGGTCTCAGTCTTTATGACAGCAGTATAGCTGAGGCTTAGACAGGGCTTGGCTCCCCCCACCTGGCAGTTGGGGGGTGGGGGGAGGCCTTGCCGTGTTGGTGCTTGCTGGGTCTTCGTTCCTGTGCTGAGATATTTGAAATATCTCACTGCTCTTGTGTGCCCCAGGCTCCATTCATTCTCCTGACAAGGACGGTTACAGCTAAGGTAAGTCCTGAATTCTCTATATACTGCTTGGCTCTGAAGTAAAGGCACCCCTCCCCAAATGCTGTGGATCCTGTTGGGTAAGTTAAATTCATATACAGTGGTACCTCGGGATGTGAACGGAATCTGTTACAGAGCCCCGTTCGCATCCTGAACAGAACGTAAGATGCTACAGCATGTCTGTGTGTGCGCAGGTCGTGTTTTTCGCTTCTGCGCATGCGCGTGACATCATTTCGACCGTCTGCGCATGCGTGAGCGGCGAGACCCGTTTCGCCGCTCACACATGCGCAGATGTTCAAAATGATGTCATGCACAGAAGCGAAAAACATGACCTGCGCAAAACGCTCTGTTACTTCCGGGTCGCCGCGGAGTGCAACCTGAAAGCGCTCAACCCGAAGCGTATTTATCCCAAGGTATGACTGTAAAGTACTCAGCATTAGATGCCGGCGAAGGGAAGCCTAGTCTCCTGTTTCAGAATTTAGAAGGATCTCTCCCTTCTATCTGGTTGCCAGATCCCTTTTATAGGGTTTCCAGTTTACATCAATCAATTTGGCACATGGTGCTCAAGGATATGATGGGATGCTGGTGCAAAGAAGTAGGAGGCAAGGCAGGCTGTATGAGGAGCAAATATTGTAAAGGCCCCTCCCAATCACAGTTAGCAGATCCTTTCATAGAAACTGGATGTCCCATTTTTTAAACAGGTAGCAGTCCTTTCCTAACTGTCTGTCATGGTCTCCGTCCCTCCCGTTTCACCATTGCTGTCGCCGTTTCTTAAACTCTCTTCCTTTTTGCGGTGCTGCCATGTTACCAGAAGAACTCTTTGCCATCACAGCTCGGTTGTCTGGTAATTGCTGGTAGACAGACAGGTGCTAGTTTGCTTGGTTTCCATGGCAGGCCTACATTGGCCCGCAGGCCAGAGGTTCCCCACCCCTGTCTTTTAGTATGGACAGGTAGGTACGGAGGCAAGGAATCTTTCAGGTTCCCTGGTCCCAAACAAAAAAAAAAGGGCGTGAAGGATTGAAACCAGCAATTTGAATTTAGCCTAGAACCAAACAGGAGTAATAATAATAATAATAATAATAATAATAATAATAATAATAATTATACCCTGCCCATCTGGCTGGGTTTCCCCAGACACTGTGGGCGGCTTATTTTAGCAATACAATAACCTATTAAACATTAAAAGCTTCCCTAAACAGGGCTGCCTTCAGATGTCTTCTAAAAGTCTAGTAGTTATTTTTCTCTTTGTCATCTAGTGGGAGGGCATTCCACAGGGCGGGCGCCACCACCGAGAAGGCCCTCTGCCTGGTTCCCTGTAACTTGGCTTCTCACAGCGAGGGAACCGCCAGAAGGCCCTCGGCGCTGGACCTCAGTGTCCGGGCAGAACGAAGGAGCCAAGTGCATTCATAAAGCAGAGTTGTGGTATGATCACAATGTCCAGGCTCAGTTCAGAATACAGCTATTACATTTGGTCCTTCTCCCTACTAGGAAAAAACCAAAGAAATGTGGCCCCCTCCCTCGTGGATTTACTCTTCTTCTGTTTTAGTCTCCATCTGCTCTCTCTGGACCCCTTTGAAGGCAATGTCTGCTTTACTCATCTTGTTTGATTATCATTCAGAACACCCACATAATTACCTCTGCTTAACATATCTAAAATCGATACCTTTTGCGTTTTACCCAGTACTAATTGCCTTCATTGTTCGTGCTTCATCACACACCACTTTTGATTTGCCCAGGAGTGGTGTATGCATCCTATTCAGTTCCTTCAATAAACTGGAATTAAGGTGGGAAGGTGGAGTGAGGGCCTTGTCTAGTGCACAGGATATGTCAGACCATTAACGTTTTTTCTTTTCCTTTTTTACAACAACAACACCCTCACTCTTAAAATAAAAGCTTGCTGGCTTAATTACCAAACTACATCAGCTTGTAGGCACAAAGGCAAAGGGGAAATTGTAACATCTGATAACAAGTGGGGGGGGGGGGCAGAAAGAAAATGAGTTTTGGGATGCAGGTGGAAGGGCTGAGTTGGGTAGATGGACAGAGAAAGAGATCCTGCCAATGTTTTTATCTGTTTACAATTTATCTGTAAATATTCAATAAACCATTTCTATTCTTTTATAAAAAAAAGTTTGTTATCTTGATTTCTTATTCTTCCAGTAAGTTTTTCCATTTCTGCATCGTCCATAAGTTTTTGTATCCATCCTTCTCTCATTGGGACTACCACTTCTTTCCATTTTGGGGCAAGTAGCATGCATAAATAAATTTCTATACTGTTAATAAGCATTTTGTATAAGATAAATGTATTGGACTGATCCTAACCTTTCTGAGGCATGAGGAGATTAAGAAGCCAAAGAAGAACTGGAACTTTTCACAAGGCAGCCTCTTCAATAATATGTTTGTTAAACGTCCATTGTTTCTTCATGCCTGGAAAATGCATATTTTTATAATATGTGGCTGCATAGAACCGTAGAGTTGAAAGGGATCCAAGGGTCATCTAGTCCAACCCCCTGCAAAGCAGGAATCTCAGCTAAAGCATCAATGACAGATAGCCATGCAGTATTGTTTTACTGAGTTTTGGATACTGAGAGATGTTTTGGGTACTCCTGTGACTATTCAGATAATTGGATTTTGCTGTTTAACTCAATGTTCCAGTGTAGTATTCAACTCTTGCCTCACTGACTTAAGCAAGCAATATAAAATATTGCTGAATATCCGTAAAACTTTAGAAACTAATTGGTCCTGCAGGACAAAATACCACTTTCTCCAGCCATCATTATTAAAAAGATCTGTTTGTTTCAGCCTATTGCAACAACGCCACCACGTCAAGGTCTGAAAGAAGAGCTATTAAGCCAAAGCAGCAGTGGGACTCAGGTTTCATATGTCAGTGGCATCTCCTTGGGAGAAGCAATCAGACATAGATCTACTGCTAATCAGGTAACTTTGCAATCTTTTCCATGTTTTTTTTCATCCAGTTAGAATGTTCACACAGTAGTGCATGTTATCACCATATCCCTGTGGAATAAGTTGGGCTGGGTGACAGTGAGTACCCCAAGGTAACGCAGCGTTCTTCATGGCTGAGGGGTGGAGACACCGGCTCTCTAAAAGGGCTGGCAAAAAAACAAAGGTCCTAACATAACTCCAGATAGAGGCAGAGAACTGGGCCAAGTGAAGTAGGGAGTCCTCAAATCTTTTCTTTCATATACAGTATTTTGATGCATAAGCAATCAGATATTTTACCTGGATCGTTCTACCAGGACACTGAGGTCCAGAGCTGAGGGCCTTCTGGCGGTTCTGGCGAGAAGCCAAGTTACAGGGAACCAGGCAGAGAGCCTTCTCGGTAGTGGCACCTGCCCTGTGGAATGCCCTCCCACCAGATGTCGAAGAGAACAACTACCAGACATTTAGAAGACATCTGAAGGCAGCCCTGTTTAGGGAAGCTTTTAATGTTTGATGCATTACTGTATTTTAATATTTTGTTGGAAGCCACCCAGAGTGACTGGGGAAGCCCAGCCAGATGGGCGGGGTATTATTATTATTAATAATAATAATAATAATAATAATAATAATAATAATAATAATAATAATTTTTAAGCATATGCACTCTTAAAAAAATGTTGTTGGGGGAAATTATAGGTTCTTTAAAGCATGCCTTGAACAATCATTCATTTTTCTATTCCCCTCTCCTATATTTTGCTTTCAGGAAATGAAAACATGGTACCAGCCTCATGTAGAAATAGACACAAGCAACCTGCCAGCAGCCTTGGGCAGAAGGCTTAGTCAGAGCAGTGGGACCCGTGACTTGACAGAGTTCCCAAGCATGGAAGAAGGCTCAATTACTGTCGCCGAAGACTCCAGAACGCAGCAAGCACCCAATGTGACACACACACGGCTGTTGGGTATGTTCTGTATACAGTACAGTGGTACCTTGGTTTACGAACTTAATCCATTCCGGAAGTCTGTTCTTAAACCAAAGCGTTCTTAAACCAAGGCGTCCTTTCCCATAGCAGCGGGGGACTCGGTTTACAAATGGAACACCCTCAACAGGAAGCGAAACATGTTCTGCTTCCAAGGCAAAGTTCACAAACCAAAACATCTACTACCGGGTTTGCAGCGTTCTTCATCCAAGTCGTTCATAAACTAAGCTGTTCTTAAACCAAGGTACCACTGTACTCTTAAATATTTTCTTTTATAATTATTCTCATAAGCAATGACCTTTTTTAAAGTATGTACACATATATTTGTAGCGAAGTCAAGATTCAGAGGAATTCAAGGTGTTGATCCTGGCCATCTCAAGTTCTGTTTGTTTTATATTGAGAGTTCACAATTTGGAGAAGACAAGAAGGGACTGAGTGCGGGTGCCTTTTACTGTGGCTTCTCTGCTGAAATTCCAGTCTGCTTAAGTAGCAAGCATTTTTTTCCCCTGATATAAAATATGGTAGGAAATGGTATTGCCGGTTACTGCCATAGGTGCCTGGTCGTGCCCTGCCTTGTGCTCCAGTCACGTCTCAAACTTCATCACCGTTTTTGTGGATTTGATGCTGCTAACAGGGACAGTACTGATGACAGCAACTCCTGGAAATTTTGAAAGCCAAGGGAAAAAAGTGGACAGTTAATGTCACCCTTTCCCTCAAAAGTGAGGGAATTGACATATCGGCAATACAGTGGTAAAAGGTAAAGGTACCCCTGCCCGTACGGGCCAGTCTTGACAGACTCTAGGGTTGTGCGCACATCTCACTTAAGAGGCCGGGGGCCAGCGCTGTCCGGAGACACTTCCGGGTCACGTGGCCAGCGTGACAAAGCTGCATCTGGTGAGCCAGCGCAGCACACGGAAACGCCGTTTACCTTCCCGCTAGTAAGCGGTCCCTATTTATCTACTTGCACCCGGGGGTGCTGTCAAACTGCTAGGTTGGCAGGCGCTGGGACCGAGCAACGGGAGCGCACCCCGCCGCGGGGATTCGAACCGCCGACCTTTCGATCGGCAAGCCCTAGGCGCTGAGGCTTTTACCCACAGCGCCACCCGCGTCCCGAATACAGTGGTACCTCAGGTTAAGTACTTAATTCGTTCTGGAGGTCCATTCTTAACCTGAAACTGTTCTTAACCTGAAACACCACTTTAGCTAATGGGGCTTCCTGCTGCTGCCGCACCGCGGAGCATGAGTTATTTTCTCATCCTGAAGCAAAGTTCTTAACCCGAGGTAATATTTCTGGGTTAGCGGAGTCTGTAACCTGAAGCGTATGTAACCCGAGGTACCACTGTACAGTACTTAATTTCTTATCAAACGTAAGCTTCCTATGCTATGGTAAGAGCATGAAACATTATGTATAATTTAGGTAGTAGACTGTACTGTTAGAGATATTTGTGACCTTTAAAAATACAGATCTGTTAATTTATTAAAATGTTGCTTACAGATATACCTATTGTTAAGAGATAGGACAGCTCCCTTAGGTTCTTTTAAAAAATAAATAAATGTATCACTCACGTGTAATAAACACCAGCAATATCAGCTAATTTATTATTTCTTAGAAAAAGGCATAAAGTTCTTAAGGCTACCTTAGTTGGGCAGTTGAAAAAATGGGGGGTTTTTAAAAAAAATACAAATCATCATTATAGTAAGCAAGAGGAAAGTTTTATTATTTGCACTAAGAAATAGTGTGTAGATCCTGGTATTTATCATGTGGAAACAGGATAAATTATTTTATTTAAAGAATTACCCCTGGACAAGAACCAATAATGTCTTTACAAGACCTCAGGTGGCATGACTTTAAAAAGATGATGGTGGTGATGATGATAAATAATTTTATTATTTATACCCCGCCCATCTGGCTGGGTTTCCCCAGCCACTCTGTCTGGGTGGCTCACAGCATATATCAGAACATACAAAAACATTAAACCTTAAAAACTTCCTGATACAGGGCTGCCTTCTGATGTCTTCTAAAAGTTGTATGGTTGTTTATTTCCTTGACATCTGATGGGAGGGCATTCCACAGGGCGGGTGCCACCGCTGAAAAGGCCCTCTGCCTGGTTCCCTGTAACTTCACTTCTCACAGAGAGGGAACCACCAGAAGGCCCTCGGTGCTGGACCTCAGCATCCGGGCAGAACAATGGGGGTGGAGACGCTCCTTCAGGTAAACTGGGCTGAGGCCGTTTAGGGCTTTAAAGGTCAGCACCAACACTTTGAATTGTGCTTGGAAACGCACTGGGAGCCAATGAAGACCCTTTCGGACCGGTGTTATATGGTCCTGGCTGTCACTCCCAGTCACCAGTCTAGCTGCCACATTCTGGATTCTATCAAGAATGCTCACTTGGTGACAAGATCACACTTCTACCTCCAGATCTTTGAGCCAGCTGGGCAAAGCACATAATGCCATTCATTTCAGCTGTCACCACACTTCTTCCTTATTAGCATTTCAGCTGATCATTCCAGAAAAGGAAGGTGAGCAGGCAGGATCCACCCACATGCTCTCTGTGTGCATGACAAACAGGATTCAAATGGAGGAAATTAAATATATAGCATACCCAGTTAGACTGAATTTGCAAGTTCCTAAAACGGACTCTGGGCACTCTTTGTGACACTGGTCCATATTAGTCAGATTGTTTACACCCCTATTCCTGTTCTTTTAGATGGCATCTCTTGAAATTTATCAGAACCCTCCCTTGCCAGTAACTCTTTTTCTCTTGTGTTCCTCCATTTTCTACTGTTGAAACATATGGTAAGGCCAAATAATTTCTAGAGATTGTTGTCCTGGCTCATGTCCCAAGGGCAGCGACAGAGGGGCTTACTTGTGTATAAGAGGGAAGGTTTATTTAAGGCTTACAGCTATTCAAGTCAGACTACAGGTACAGATTGCCAGAGGCACTAATATCAGGGGTCCAAGACTGGACGAAATCTGTGATGTTGTCTCAACAAAGAGGCACGCCCCCTCCTGCCATTTTTTTAAATTAACATATAAAACACATGCATATACATTTACACAATACACGTACACAACACACTACCTAATTTTCATAACATAAAACATATCTACATTACTCTATATAGTACCTACCTATACTATACATATCAACATACCTACACACCTACCCCATACGGACACCTACCAAGTGACTTGACTTCCAGCCATTCTTGTTACGCTACTTTGTTTTTCCAACTAGCTTAAACACATTTCATTATTTCTTTAATCTCTTCTTCTATCTTAACTTTACTCTCCTTTCACTCTAATCATTTTCTGGATTCACTCAGTATCTGTCAGAAATTCTACTTTCTCCACATAAATTTTGATACATTCCTTAAAGATAGCCCACTCCTTAGTCACTTTTTGTACCATATCTCCTCTTATCCTCCCTGTTAGTTCGTCAATATGGAAGTATTCCATCATTTTAGATAACCAGTCTGTTTTAGTTGGGACGCTGCTGCTTTTCCAATTTTTGCCGGTTTTTAAAAGTAAGACATGGTGCACTCACTTGAGAAATTCTCTTGCCACTAGGCTGGTGGGCTTGGTGGTACATGTTTCTCCAGATGGGGGGCACGGATCTGCTTCCAGCAGTAGAGGTGGTGCCAAGCTCTTGGCGATGGGATGGAGCTCAACCCCTCATAGCCCCTCCTTCAGTTGTTCAACCTCCCCCTTCCCAGCCTCTTTAAGGGAAAAGGAAGTGAGGCCCCATCCTCTCCTACGGGTCCCTCTCCACTGACAGCATGGTCTGTCCTTTCCCTCTTCATCTGATATCAAATTGCACCTTGAACCCATCAGGATTGCGGGGTTCATGACAATTCTTTCTCCCCTGAGGTATCAAGAGGATGAAGTTTGTGTGTGCCCCAGTTTGAGCTTGTGCTCTCTCTCTCTCTCTCTCTCTAGCTTATTACTTATTGCTTATTTAGGTTTTATGGGCAATGGATGCTTCTCTCATCTTCAGGGTCACACTGATTTTATTTTTTTAAAATTGCTAGTTCATTTGCAAAGCTAAGCAGGGTCTGGCATGGTTTCAAATTGGACGGGTGACCGCCCTTTGAGATTCCTTCCTCACAGTGGGTTGGACTAGATGATCCTCCGGGTCCCTTCCAACTCTACAATTATTCTATGGTTCTACAAGTGACTTCCAAAGTGTGCAAGTGAGAGACAGACTACAGGAACCTGGCAGTAACTGGCATCACCCAGTTACCTCTGCCTCTCCATGAGGGGGATGCAAGTGGTCTGAGAAAATTCTGTATTTGTGATTGGCTCTAGACATGCCTCTGTTCGCATGTAAAGAACTTCCAAATGCATTGTGGTGGGGTGGCTGATCTCCCCTCATTTCCAATAGCAGCCCCATACACTTTAGGGCTGGGACGCGAGTGGTGCTGTGGTCCAAGCCACAGAGCCTAGGACTTGCTGATCAGAAGGTTGGTGGTTCGAACCCCCGCGATGGGGTGAGCTCCCGTTGCTCGGTCCCAGCTCCTGCCAACCTAGCAGTTCGAAAGCACGTCAGAGTGCAAGTAGATAAATAGGTAACGCTCCGGCGGGAAGGTAAACGGCGTTTCCGTGCGCTGCTCTGGTTTTGCCAGTAGTGGCTTAGTCATGCTGGCCACATGATGCGGAAAGACTGTCTGCGGACAAATGTCAGCTCCCTCGGCCAGTAAAGCGAGATGAGCGCTGCAACCCCAGAGTCGTTCGCAACTGGACTTAACTGTCAGGGGTCCTTTACCTTTTTATACTTTAGGGGATGCTTGTCTGGAGGGCCCCTAGTCTTCAGGGGGGTTGTGAGTGTGTGGGCTACTACAGTACAGAAAGGAGCTACAAAGCCGCTGAGCGTATAGGGAAGATGGCATATACTGCTTTGGACCGGGGCCCTCTTCCTTATGTAACACCATGCCTCAGCTCAGCCAGGGTGGATACCGGCAGAATGAAAATAGACATAACAGCCCTTTAGAACTGTAAATGCTAAAAATGAACACATATGCAAAATATGATTATAATATGACTAAGGGTGTTATATTTGGATCATATAGTACACTTTCTTTGTAGCAGTCAGACATTTTAGAAATTTTAAAAAGACATTGAGAACGATATGCCACCTACACTCTGATCTCTCCCTGCTGCTTCATATTCTGACTGCTGGTGGCAGCTCCTGCTCCCAGTTTAGCTTCAGCATTTAGTCATTGGCAGGCTTGAATTTCCAATTGTGACTGCTGGATGGTTCGGTGAATATTGCTCACAGAGTCGGAATCTGATAATGGGTAGTTAAGCATTTCAGTTGATTTGAACTGGAACATGGGGCATAATTCTCTTGCTGTGCTTGCAGAACTGTGATTATTTGTTAGTTCTTCCCTGGAGTCTCTACCTGATCTTCCTCTGTCTGCTCTAGCGACTAGCATTGCTGGCATCTAAACATGTGCGTAGCAGAGTGACTGACTATATGTGCACCAATAGTTTATTTTGTTAATATCCCAAATAGCTCAGGGCAGCATATATGGGCTCGTATTGTTTTAGCTGGCAAGAGAAACTGGTGCGTAGAGAAACTATGCAGCTGGGAATTGCATAAAGATGCTTAGGTTGGAGCAGCTTAAGATGGGCTTTGTTTGTTTTGCATTATCTAGCACCTTGAGACTTCCCATGTAAAAGGGATGAGTACTCCTTTCCCCCACCCACTTCACGTATATCAAACTGTTTCTCTTGTTCAATGCAGCTACCTCAGCCAGGGAACCTATTTGCTGTTGTGTGAGGCATCAGTTTCCACAGCTTTATATAATTCCTCTTAATGACTCCTTTTCTTTAATGCATTTGCAGTTTGATTTCCTGTCAAAACCTGTGAATCTGCAGTGAAATTGGAGTGGGGTAGATTGGTTGGTAAGGGCGATGCTTTCCTGGGGATTATTCTTTCCCCAGGTTCCTTGATCTTATTGTCCCTGAGCCTTTATGGCTTGCTGGGTGTGAGTCATCGTGAGAATCTTTCTTCTTTTCTTTTCCTTTCCCTTTCCTTTGCTGCATATATATTTTCCCTTCAGTCCCGGCTTTAAAAGGGTCTTGGCCATTTAAAACATTTTCACTAAGAGGGTAGAAAATTGGATGCACAGCTCTAAAGGTTGCACCCTGAGGGTAGCGGCTGCCGTAATGGAGGAATGGAAGTGGCAGGATTGAGAGTGGGGTGCGGAGAGCATAGAGAGGCCCATGGTGTCAGTGGAAGTGGAAAAACTAGTGGTGTAGTCTATGAGCAGTGTTACTCACTCAAGAGGAGTAGGCAAATGCCAAATCAGATGACTGGAGTGATGGTGATTCTGCATATTTAGCAAACCAGGGAGCAGGCAACTACTGATGAGTGAAAGGGACGCTTTTGCTCTGAAAGCCTCTCCTCCCACCCACCCAAAAAAGATTCAGTTCATTTCCAGCTCATTTCCTCACTCCCAAGAGAATGTTACCCACTATCCATTCATTGGACTATACTTGTTGTAGTGTGTGTGTACACTAAATAAGACGGTTGAATTGCGTGTCGAAAGGTAGGGGAGTGCCTTGCTGTATTCCATATGGAAATATTTTACTGGAATGTGTTTTTTTCCCTTCTCTTTTTCCTAAAAGTATTTATTATGACATCATAATTGAGGCATCATCTACAGTCTTTTTGAAAAAGTATTTTCTAATGGTAATGCGTTAATTAATGTAGCGAATTGAAAACAATGGCTCTGCTCAGGTTTTGCCTCCATCTCTAAATGCTCAGCAAACAGCATTCTGATTTCTGGCTTTCACAATTGTCAGCAGCAGGATGTAAGATGATGCAGGATCAGGTTTGCTTTCTAGGTAAATTTAGCTATGAATGAGGGAGGCGACCTTCAGAATTGACAGTGGGAAGAAGAACTGCTCTTCTTTTGCACCAGACACCCAAAGATGGTGTGAACTGGTATCATTTGCTGCTCTGGGACCTAATAGGTCTTTGCACAGAACACTACTGTTAACGTTTCCCCAAAACCATCACAAGCAGCAAGAGTTGAGATGATGATTTTGCAGTTCCCTAGAGAAAAGCAAAGCTCCATTAATTTTTCCAGCCAACATAAAATTTAATAGGTTTTCAGTGTAACTTGTGAATAACCTGATTTAGATTGTGTAATGGAATAGCTGATGGATTTTGTTTCTGAGATGACTAATATTGCTAGGTATTGTATATGGATTAGAAAGGCTTGCATCTGATTTGGGGTGGCTGAAAAGGCAATGCTTATGTGTTCCTCTTCCCATCTCTCACCCGGCTCCAAAGAAAGGGCTCTTGGGTACCATCCTGCCGAAATCCTGGGTAACTTTTAAACCAGGTTGTCAGAAGGAGGCATAACAGCAAATAATGGTGTACAAAGACATTGGACCTCACTTCAAGATAGGTTGGAAGTGTTGGGCAAGTAACACAGTTTGAGGCCCACTATCTTCAAGGCTTACAGACAAGAGAATGCATTAAAAAGCATGTGTTCAAACTTTGTGACATCTGAAAAGTTGAATTTGCCATTTTGAGGTATTGGGTCTTGTGACATCCACTACTGGTTGTCTGCCCCTGTGTTAAGGGAAGAAATACACAGTGCCTTCCAGCTACAACTGGCAGCCAGCCATCTTTGCATGTAAAGGTAAAGGGACCCCTGACCATTAGGTCCAGTCGTGACCAACTCTGGGGTTGCGGCGCTCCTCTCTCTTTACTGGCCGAAGGTGCCGGCGTACAGCTTCCGGGTCATGTGGCCAGCATGACTAAGCCGCTTCTGGCGAAACCAGAGCAGCGCGCGGAAACGCTGTTTACCTTCCTGCCAGAGCGGTACCTATTTATCTACTTGCACTTGACGTGCTGTTGGACTGCTAGGTTGGCAGGAGCAGGGACCGAGCAACAGGAGCTCACCCCATCGTGGGGATTCGAACCACCGACCTTCTGATCGGCAAGTCCTAGGCTCTGTGGTTTAACCCACAGCATCACCCGCGTCTTTTCATGAGCTTTATGCAAAAAGTGGCCTAATGTGAAATCAGCTGCCGTATTCCAGCTCATGAGATTTCCAGTGCTGTCTGAGATGCTGAAGGAATTGCCCATCTCTGGTTTGATTCACTGACCTTGTTTTGAAATGTGAGGTGGTGAAACTTGGCTGTGTTTCAAGCATCCTTTGCTTGGGAGTTTGGTATTTTGGGGAAGGAGGAATTTCTTGGCCGGACATAGGTCTTACTCTGCTAGGTTGTCCTCTTGAGTTGTTCTTCCAAGCCCCCTCACGCTTTGTGCTTGGCATCAGTTAACTCATTTGAAAATATGGAAGTGTATTTTGGCCTAAGAAGTGAGGTGGTCTGTGATAAGATTTGTAACATTCAGCGATGAAGCATATCCTAAGACTTGAGAACACAGGCTTACTTTTTTTAGTTATTGCTGCAACTGTTTGCTTGTCCTCCCTTAGCTGCCATTTTCCTAAAACTAAAAAGCCTTGAATGTTACAGTCTTTCCTCGCAGGGAAAGGTGCTTAAGCCTCATGATCATTTTGGTTGACATTTTCTGCATCTTTTCTACCTCTGTATAATACCCTTTTTTTATAGGGACGCGGGTGGCGCTGTGGGTAAAACCTCAGCGCCTAGGACTTGCCGATCGCATGGTCGGCGGTTTGAATCCCCGTGGCGGGGTGCGTTCCCGTCGTTCGGTCCCAGCGCCTGCCAACCTAGCAGTTCGAAAGCACCCCCGGGTGCAAGTAGATAAATAGGGACCGCTTACCAGCGGGAAGGTAAACGGCGTTCCGTGTGCTGCACTGGCTCGCCAGATGCAGCTTTGTCACGCTGGCCACGTGACCCGGAAGTGTCTCCGGACAGCGCTGGCTCCCGGCCTCTAGAGTGAGATGAGCGCACAACCCTAGAGTCTGGCAAGACTGGCCCGAACGGGCAGGGGCACGTTTACCTTTACCTTTATAATACCCTTTTTGAGGTAATGTGACCTGAATTGTACACAGACCATGTCATAGATATTTGCATAAGTGCATTATGACACTGTACTGGGTTTTTTATTTTTATTCCCTTTTCCGATAACCTGTGATGCAGAATCTGCCCTTTTCATAGCTCCATGAGAATGTGCTCTGCTTAGTCAGGCCCTGAAAAACTTTTTCCACATTAAGTGCATTAAGCTTTAAGGCTTCTCAAGATTCTCTGTTGTGTTTTCTGTAGCATTTAAACAGGGAAGTTGTGAAGCACCTGCAACATTGAACAACTTTATATTCAACAATAACCGTTGCCCCTTATTTTTAATGACTCATTTTGTATGAAATGCATTGAGGGTATTAATATTTTGCTGGATGAATAGAGAATACTGAGTTGTATAAGGCACATTTTGTTCCTTTTAACAGTATAGTACAGAAGGGGAAAGAGAAGGATGGAGAGGCAGAAAATGGACCTTTTGTTTTTGACGCTTTTTCTTACTTGCAACCTGGTTGCTGGGAAACTCACAACACAATACAAGGTTATATTAGCCTGTTGCAAGCTCTTGGAAACAGTGGCATATTCAAGGCATTGCTATTTCTGGCGTTTTGGTTATAGCCTATCTACCTTGGGTTGAATATTCAAATTCTGTATCAGGCCAAGAAATCCTCCATTTTGTAACAGGATGCATTCTGAAAAGGAAAGAAACCTGCACAAACCTGCTTCTGTGCGATACATTTTCAAAGCTCTTTTAAATATTTTGGCAGGCTTGACCGGCGGTCAGGAGGAGGTGGTGCACGCAGGGAGACTGAAATGGGCATAAGTTGCAGGAACTATTCCCCAAGGGTGAGGGACGAGACCTTCCCAAAGCATTGGAGCCCCATCACCAACACTGCCTCTCATCTCCCATTCTCACCCCAGTCGTGGCTTCTGAGATTCCCAGGCACTTCTATGTGGCTTGTTTTCTTTAGCCTTTCTTGATACATAAACATTTCTTTTATAAACATGAAAGCGGAAGAGCTTAAGTTGGTGAATTCTGTGTTTGAAAGGTAAAATAGCAGATCTAGCCTCCAAAGCATTTTTTTTTTCCTGGCCCAGGATAGTTCTATGAGATTGGGATCAAGGTGTAGGTTATGGGTAGGCAAACTAGGGGCTGGATGCAGCCCAGTCGCCTTCTAAATCTGGCCCACTGATGATCCGGGAATCAGTGTGTTTTTACATGAGTAGAATGTGTCCTTTTATTTAAAATGCATCTCTGGGTTATTTGTGGGGCACAGGAATTTGTTCATTCCCCCCCCCCCATATAGTCTGGCCCCCCACAAGGTCTGAGGGACAGTGGACCAGCCCCCTGCTGAAAAGGTTTGCTGACCCCTGGTGTAGGTTGTTTAAACAAACAGACAGACAGACAAAACAAAACCTTTTTCCAAAAGCTGGAAGCTGAGACACTTCACTTGGTGTTGTATCTTTTTGCTTCTTACGAAGTGCCCCAGCTTTGCCATAGGCCAGGGGTCGGCAACCTAAGGCCCATGGGCTACAAGCGGCCCATGGGGGTTGCTTTACTGGCCCCTGCACTGGAAATTGCATCTGCGCAGATGCAGACGCTGGAAATCGCAGGTGCATGTGTGATCCGGCCCACAGAGGGGGCTCCGCGGCAGTGAACCGGCCCAGGCAAGGTAAGCCTTGCTGACCCCTGCCATAGGCTTTGTGTTCTCCAAAATCAAACGTATTCTATGATCCCCAAGGACATGCTCTATGGAGATCTGGCTTCAGGCACCGGGCCCATTGGCAGACCAACTCTGTGTCACAAATATTTCTTCAAATGCAACACGAAGTCTGCCTTCGTCTGCTCCAGCTGCAACAAAACATGTCTGTCCCGTATCGTTCTCTACGGCCATAGCAGGCAATGCAACCTTCCAACAGTCTGACTTCACCCCCAAAAGCACACTTCCATTGTCTCTCGAGACAGATGGATGCCAAGCAACTCTGTGATCAAATTATTCTACAGACTGGGGATAGATTGGGGGAGGGGGCTTCTACATCAACATTTTTATGATTATTGAAGCGTTTTCTTGCTTACTTAAAAGTAACAGATAAGAAATCCATGTATTAAGACCTTATATGACAGAAAAAAGTCATTGATTTCTAATTTGCATTTCATTTGACCCATTATGCATTAGATCATCCTACTTGATGAAGCTTGGGTTTTTTTTTCCATTAAAAGATTTAAAACTCCTTTTGTACTGTTTAAAATAATCCTTCTTGATGAGTTAATGGCAAAAATGAATTTCTTTAAGTAAGCTTGTTGCCTTCCTCCGAAGAGCGGAACAGCTATTAGGAACCACCAAAATTAGATTGGGCATATTAGATGAGCATGATTTCAGGTTATAGATGTTAACGTTGATTATCAGGTCTCCAATTGGTGTATGCTCAAAAGGGGATGCAAAGTTCATTGAGTTACATACACGTAAATGTTTCTGTCAGACATTTGAGGCTTTTTTCTAAGAGGAGGAATGTCACACATTCCCCTAAAGCTGTACCATAAAATTTATTTTAAAGGTTTTTTTTAATGTTAGAAACGACTATACCATATGTGAAATCTGTGTTTTTCAGTCTGATTCATCTTTAGCCATTTAAAGTTGCCGTATTACACATTTTCAACCATATTTGGTTTTTTAAGCTCCTGCCAGTTGGCAGGGCACTTGCATTAGTAAGGCTTTGATTAGCAAGCCATGACTTTTCAGTCTTGCCACATAACCATGGTGTTTGTAATTTTGACAGAAGCTGAGGACAGTCGCCTCTCTCCCAACCTCCCACTGATGACAACATACTCAACACAAGGCCGAACATTCTTCAACGAGACCCTCTTTCAGCAAACTGGAACAGATTTTGCTCCTTTGAGGTGGGGTAAACCTACTGTTCTCTTGAACTCTGTTAGCTGTGTTGTTTAATGCACTGAGCACAAGATGGTGTGCATTCTTCTCCCCATTTTATCCTCCCAACAACCCGGTGAAGTAGGTTAGGCTGAGAGGCTGTCTGGCTCAAGGTCAACCCAGTGAGCATCATGGCTGAGTGGGGATTTGAACCTGGCTCTCCCAGTTCCTAGTCCAGTGCTTTAACTGCTGCAGCACCACTAGCTTTTTGATTCTAGTGCTGCTTCATCCAAAGGGGTCCACCTTCACCCCCCAAAAACCATTAGAAGGCCAGAAGCTCATCCTAACAAAATCATGCTTGTATATTGTCAGAGGGGATGTGGGTGGCGCTGTGGTCTAAACCACTGAGCCTCTTGGGCTTGCCGATCAGAAGGTCAGCGGTTTGAATCCCCGCGACGGGGTGAGCTCCTGTTGCTCTGTCCCTGCTCCTGCCAACCTAGCAGTTCGAAAGCACGTCAAAGTGCAAGTAGATAAATAGGTACCTCTCCGGCGGGAAGGTAAACGGCATTTCCGTGTGCTGCTCTGGTTCGCCAGAAGCGGCTTAGTCATTCTGGCCACATGACCAGGAAGCTGTACGCCGGCTCCCTTGGCCAGTAAAGCGAGATGAGCGCCGCAACCCCAGAGTCATCTGCGACTGGACCTAATGGTCAGGGGTCCCTTTACCTTTTTATGTTGTCAGAGACAGTGACTTATTAAAGTACCTTTTTGAAGGGGAATATTGAGCTGTGTTAAGGGACGCGGGTGGCGCTGTGGGTAAAAGCCTCAGCGCCTAGGGCTTGCCGATCGAAAGGTCGGTGGTTCGAATCCCCGCGGCAGGGTGCGCTCCCGCTGCTCGGTCCCAGCGCCTGCCAACCTAGCAGTTCAAAAGCACCCCCGGGTGCAAGTAGATAAATAGGGACCGTTTACTAGCGGGAAGGTAAACGGCATTTCCGTGTGCGGCTCTGGCTCGCCAGAGCAGTGATGTCACGCTGGCCACGTGACCCGGAAGTGTCTCCGGACAGCGCTGGCCCCCGGCCTCTTGAGTGAGATGGGCGCACAACCCTAGAGTCTGTCAAGACTGGCCCGTACGGGCAGGGGTACCTTTACCTATTGAGCTGTGTTGGACCTGGAAATCGTTCCTTTCTGGGTTCTGCTGGACCGCAATGCAGGATTGTAATTCTGGCCCCCACCCCCAATTCTCTTTCAGAGGGACTCCAGATGCTTCTAACGTCGCTTCCGAAGAGTCTTCAAGCCATTTGCGGATGAGTGAAGCTGTGCGGCTGGCAGCCACAGATGTCAGCTCAGACTCTTCTCTTCTCTCCGATTACTTTAAACTGTCTCAGCATCCCTTGGCTTTCAGCAGCATGGCACCTAGCAATACCAGCCTTGGCAGTTGTCTCTCCCAGCATCCCCTTTCTTTTTCTGGGCCCACTCCCAGGGAACAGGCTCATCATAGTGAGCAGCATACACAACACCTTGATGCAAGGACTGAAACCTTGGGCTCCAGCGATGAGAATTTGGGAATCCCAGGTTCACAGAAGCAGCTAAATCCGCAGTCGGCAACGTCTCTTCCTCCGAATGAGTCTTGGGGACAGGATCTGTTCCTTTTGGACAGCCGTGTGCCAGCACCTGTCCTCCTTGAAATTCTGGAGAAAGAGGTGGGGCTATCCAAGCATTCTGGCTTCTTATCTTCCGAGAGTTCATCTGGGAAAAGTGTTTTGGGAAAGGATCCAGTTGAAAACGAAATGAGCCCCCTAATGGAAAATGTAGTTCTTGGGGAAAGGGAGTTGGAAACCTTTGCAGAACCACCTGGGCAAGAAAGAAGAACTGTTCCTGAGTGTGATTCGTTGAACGCACTCTCTTATTTGGAGGGAAAGCCCTTTAGAAATACCGGTAATTCAGAACAATTATCTTCAGACATTTCAAATGTGTCCTTCAGGGGGCAAAGGATGGGTTTGGGTGATTCTTGCCTCATCCCTGGGATATCTTCAAACCCTTTTCTGAGCAAGCAGGAGTTGCAGCATGTTTCTGAAGCTGCATTTGAGGAGCAAAAGAAGCTTGTTCCAGCTTTTGCGGACGCTAAACTTCATGTCCCTGCACCCCACCAGCCAGTCTTTGTAGCTGCAGAGCATGGCAATATCCGTAACATGGTAGAAATCCAGATGGGGGACAAAAGTGAATTAATGCACTCAGACTTCAGTATAGAGAGGGAACATAAAGATGTCGGAATTTCACCTTCCTTTAACGAGGGATCATTCATTTTACATCTGGCACATCCCGTTCATCATTCTACTCCAGGAATTTTTACAACTAGAAGTTTGACTCGGGAAGTTCCTGCTATGACATACCCGGTCAAAGCTGTTCTTCAGTCCTCTCTCCCTTGCTTACACGAGGAGTTCTCAAATAACTCTTGTTCCAATACATTCCTTCCTTCCGTGGAAGAGCCTCGCGTACCTTCTCTGGATGATACTTGCATACCCTCTGCGGGAGAGCCGCTTGCCCTGCAAAGTGGCCAAGCATCAAAAGATGAAAACAGTGGTGGTCTCCAGGTTCTATATCCTCTTAAAGGCAGGATTCAGTCTCTACCTTCTCTCAACTTCATGGAGAAGGTTGGGGCATGGAACATGAGTCATTCAGCTGAGAGGATGTCTGATGCCTTGGCTTTACATGGCTCAAGTGGCGCTTCTCCTAGGCAGAAGGCCTACAGTGCAATAGCAGATTCCTTGAACCGCCTTTTGTTAAAGCAGCAGAGCCAGGCTGATCTTAAGGCAGGGCTGGCAGCATCCTTTTATGGGCCAAACTCCGTGACCAACCTGCATGTTTATGATAAAAACCCACCACAGGTGCTGTCACTTACCAGGTCTCAGTCTGAAAACTCTGTGGTCGCACTCAGCAGAGAGATGCCAAGGGCTGAAGTAGGTCACGAAACGTCCCACAGTGAAGATCTTCATCCAGTAGAAGATAAGGGAAGAGTTTCAGGAGTGTCTGGAGTCAAGCAGAGTGATGCTAACATTGAGGATGCACATTCCCAACATTATACAGCTGTTCTTGTCTCCACTGTCTCCAGCGACGAAGAAATCGGCGAAAGTGCCACTGGAGGAAATCCAGATAATTTTATTTCCAGTGAAAGAGTTGCTGAACTCCTCAGGGAAGACGCCAGCTTTCTTAGTGGTAGCCAAGAAAAGACAGATGGCTGTCAAGATATTACCAGAGAATTGCCAGGTTTTCTTCCTTGTACCAACCAGATCAGTTTGGGCCACTTTAGTGATGTTTCACCAGATAGCTTGAATCAAAGAACTAGTCCTGGGACAGGCAGCTGCGCTGACTTGAGACTTTCTTCAAGACAGTCTTCAAGACGCTCTTCAACGCGATCTTCAGTTGTTTCTGGGAAGTTGCATGGCAGTTTGGAAGAAGTATTCAAAACTCCATATGACAGGGAGATAAACATCGAAGAAAGAATACCTGTAAGTTAATTTTGCCACAATATTTTAAAACGTCGTTGTTTGCAGTTACAGTTGGTACACTTGCTCCACAGCCATCTTATCTTATGGTATACCTATAGTGCATGCGCATGAATTCCTTGAGGGTCTTTCTATTCTGTTAACCGTTGGAGACAGGTATGCACGGTACTTTTTGCCAAATACTTCTTCCATCGAAATAGATGTCCTTATCTCCACATGTACGGAAGGGACAGGAGTCTTGAACCAAGGAGGGGGTGGGTAATTGGATCTTTCTAGTATTGGCATTAGCACTGAAACCAAGGAGCCAGTGTCAACAGTAATGGAACATACAAACATAGAAAGGTCAATTACATAGGTAGCATTTATACCAGAATAGCAACTACAGTACAGTGGTACCTTGGGTTAAGTATTTAATTCGTTCTGGAGGTCTGTTCTTAACCTGAAACTGATCTTAACCTGAAGCAATACTTTAGCTAATGGGGCCTCCCGCTGCCGCCGCGCCGCTGGAGCATGATTTCTGTTCTCATCCTGAAGCAAAGTTCTTAACCCGAGGTAATATTTCTGGGTTAGCGGAGTCTGTAATCTGAAGCGCATGTAACCTGAAGCGTATGTAACCCGAGGTACCACTGTACTTAGTTAAATCTGTAGAAGGGACTGAAACTGGACTCTACCGTGGCAGATAGGAGGTTCAGAGTGGAAATATCCTTCAAATAGGAATCATCCTGCATGTACAAAATTGAGCATGTCAGAGAGAATCTTCTATCCCAGACATTTTTGGATGTGCCCAGTGCCTTATGGTGCCTAAGGATATATATTTTATATATTTTGTCACTTTGAAAATAGGAAAAATAAAACTGTAAATTAGAAACCACCATTGTGGTGAAAGAAAAGGACAAAAAAGTAAAATATATATATATAGACCTCAGCATTGTCATGGGAAACAGAAAAAATATGCTTTGGAGCGGTAAAAAATTAAGTAATTAGTTCCTTTTTCAAAGAAAATAACTTCATTAGCTGTTTCCTGAGTTCCCCCCATATCTGCCTACTAGTAAGATCCGCTAATCCTTCCCCCTGCCCTTGTTCTTCTCAATGTGTCACATTTTGAAGCATTCCAAACAAAATGCCTGAAAAATGGTCTTCCTTTGTGGCATAGTAAATTGCCCAATTTTTATCGAGGGTGGATGGGAGGAAGGCAGCTTTGGACAAATTATCATGTACATAAAACTGAGGCCTTACGGTCTTTCGGTGAGGACTGTTGCATAAGAAGAATGCACAAGCCATTCCTTGTAAGATGGATCGTATAGGGCATATGCTGAGGTTGTTGGCATGACAGAAGAAGTGAATCAGTGTCTTTGCAATGAGAAGAACAAGACAGGATGGCTAAGTGGTGAGGAGCTTAATGTTTTCTGACTATTGCATTGAAGAGCTGTCTGTGACCTTCTAGTCTCTTCCTTCTGGGCAGACATACTGAGATACTCCATGCCAGAAATCTACTCTGTGACACAAGCCCAGCTTTTAGTGGAGTCTAAGGGAGAAAATTATTCACACCCACATGTCTCTAACAACAGAAGAAGCTGGTACAACAAACTCCTGGCAAAGCACATTTCAGACCCTATAAATATTCTATTCTTTTCAAGTTATCTCTAGCACGAAAGCATGCAAACTGCTGACATGGAATGAATGCCCACCTGCCTTTCTAACAGCAGCGTCTGAAAATTGGTCTTTGGTAATAAAAGAATTACTTTGATGGTGGCTGCCTGTTAATATTTGCCCTTGTGGGTTCCTGGAATAAATACATGCTCATTTATGAATTTGTGAGACTTTTGGAATAAGCAGTTTTCTCTCCCTGTTACCTTTTTTTTTTTTTGGTGCCAGATTTTCCTGCTGTACCAATTTGGTCTTTCAAGAAATGTAGACCCCACCCACCCACCCCAAATGGCGCAAGAGGGGCAGGACAAAGATGAGGAAAGGTTTCCTCTTTTTATATTCCCTCCCCACCCATCTTCTTGCCAGCTCTAACTAGGGGAATCTGAGCGAGAAAGCACTTTTCCATGTTCTTATCACTTGCTGGAGCGGGACCCACAGACATAAACGTGCATCTGCCTGTTTGTGGAAATGTGATCTGTTTACACTGCGCTGCTTGCAGTAGAAAGCACACTTAGGATGGGGATACCTATAGCTCCTTCACTTGATCCAAAACCTGTATTAGAGCAGATGGGCTGCATCAACTCTCAGATGTCAAAGAGATAAACAACTACCTGACATTTAGAAGACATCTGAAGGCAGCCCTGTTCAGGGAAGTTTTTAATGTGTGACATTTTAATGTATTTTTAATCTTTGTTGGAAGCCCAGACAGATGGGTGGGGTACAAATAATAAATTATTATTATTATTATTATTATTATTATTATTATTATTATTATTATTATTATTATTATTATTATTATCCTATGGCTTAGAAAGGGGCAACCCCGCTCCCATTGCAGTTCAAAGGCCCCAGGGTGAGTAGAGTTAGTCTCAGAGAAAGCAAGGCTATTCCCTCCTTCCCTTTCAGACCCATGCAGAAAGGAAACAAGTGGCTTGCTTCTTTTCAGCCTGACTCCCAGAACTCATGCCTGCATGCCACCCTGTCCTGTCAGTGTTTGCAAATATAGTGCAACAACATACACATTGCCCTTACCAGCTCAGAAATAATTCCACACCTCTAAACGTGGCAATAGGCATATGCAGACCCTTTCTAAGGGGAAATGTAATTTTGTGCATCTATGCCCTGGCCTGCTTTGGAGGGGGAACTGGAAGAATACATGTTCATAACTCCCCCTAACCCCCTAGTTTTGCACATTTTGTGGCCGTTGTTTCCCCCAGCCTGTTGCTACTTCAGGGCAGGGAAGAGCAGATGAGTCCCTGTTGCTGATGAAACTGAGCTAAGGCTCCCTTCAAATGTAATGCCCATTTCGTTGGAAGTCGTGCTGTGCAAAAGAGTAATAATCCCTGCATACCAGTGCCTAGACAAGGAAGTCTCTTCCCTTTTTGACACCTGTTGGCCTGGAAAAGGTGGCCTGGCACCTTTTCATTAAGAGGTGTGAGAAATACCTAAAGGTTGAGGGTTTATTTTACACCTGACAAAAATGTTCGTTGGATCCCTGTGGTTGGCACCTGAGATTCAGCCACCTTGCCTCCAGTCTTTGAGGGAATTTGTCTTGTAAATCAGTGCCAGGACCGATTTATCAGAATAAATCATGCATTTAATATACACAGATGTGGCAGATTTTCCCTTCCGTGATTTCGCCTTCATTTCCAAATATAGCTTAGGTATCAGGTAATTAATGTCTTTCTGGCAAGGAAGAAACATGGTGTGCCTGCTGTGGAAGGGCTTTTAATTTTGCTGGAAAAAATGGGCTGTGAGTGGTTGCTTATTTGGGCTTTTAAAGGAATGTGGAGGGGTGTGTGTGTGTGTGCATGTGTGCTTGCATCATATCCTAATCCAGTTAAATCCAGTTGTGAGCATGAAAGTAGGTTTCTCAGAGTTTTATAGTACCTTCCTCTCCAATGAAGGTTCAGGTGTGGCCAACCTCTGGGAAACTAGATGCTACTGAGCTGCCCAGAGTGGTTGGGGAAACCCAGTCAGATGGGCGGGGTATAAATAATAAAATTACTACTACTGGACTACAGTTCCCATCCCCTTGCCATTTACCATGCTGGCTGGGGCTGATGCGAGTTGAAGTCCCACTGCGTCTGTAGGGTCACCAGTTCCCCACCCTGAAACAGAAATTTTGTAGTGTTGGTGATTGAATGAACAGAATCCGAATGAACAGATTCCCATGCTGTGTGTTGTCGAGAGTTGCATGCGGAATTATTTCTGCCTTTCAGGTTTTGTGCTGTTTATGTGGGATGGTGGTAATTGGCGAAATTTTGATTTGTACGTGGCAGTCCTTGACTGCTGCCCCAGATTAACTGTGTTCGCTTCTTGCATCAGGTCTACCTCCATAACCTGGGCATCGATCAGTCACCTTCATCCATACTGACTCCATTTATGCCCCGAGGACCAGTCAGAGAAATAGAATTCTCTCCCACTGAGCTGAGAACACTGAAGACGTCCAATGATTTGTTAGCGCGACGCCTGCAGTTATCGGAAGGTAAGGGCGGGAAATGAATCGGCTTCATTTGTGGAAGATAGGTGGGTTTGTCAGCAGCTAATAACCATCATCACTAACGGTAGTTGTTGGGGAAGGCAGTTACCCTCATGTCGTGTTTGTGGACTTCCCAGCAGCTCCTGACTGGCCACTGGAAACCAAATGCTCAGCTAGATGGAGCCACCTCCTAAACCCCCCCTCTCAATGCAGCTTGAAATACAAAAACAACCCATAAATTTGAAGTGAACACCCTAACAAATAAACACTCACGGCAACTGGGAAAGTCCGTCAGAATGGACTCTCAGTTTCTGGAAACTGCAGATAGTGGGTGCCTGTCCTATCTTGCTAGGAATGCTGCTCCAGAGAACAGGGGCAGCCACACTAAAAGCCCTGTCCGTGTTACTCTGTGGATCCTATGGGTTTCTCCTGCTGCTCATGACACTGGAAAAGACTTTAATGTGAATCTTCTTTTCAGGTGTTCACACTTTATTTGCAGTGAAGCTATCTTTTTGGCTTCCTATTTCTGAAAGGCGATCAGACAAGAGTCCATTGTTCATTAGGGTTTCCTGAATTTGGCAGCAATCCTCCAGTTTTCTTACATAAAATTTCGAGCAGCTCTTTACTTGTCTTTGAAATTGTTCCCAACAGAAAACTGATAAACACTGACTGCATTTTCAGTTATCTTTTAACCCTGGGTCATCAGACAGTCATTTTTTAGCACTATCTTCCTTCCCATGCCGTATGGAAACGGACCAATAAGCAACTGGGAAGCTTTTAAATGGGGTATGTTGGCGAACCTGACTCTGGTGGTTAAAGGTAAAGGTAAAGGGATCCCTGACCATTAGGTCCAGTCGTGGATGACTCTGGGGTTGCGGCGTTCATCTTGCTTTACTGGCCAAGGGAACCGGCGTACAGCTTCCGGGTCATGTGGCCAGCATGACTAAGTTGCTTCTGGTGAACCAGAGCAGCGCATGGAAACGCCGTTTACCTTCTTGCCATATCTACTTGCATTTTGATGTGCCTTCAAACTGCTAGGTTGTCAGGAGCAGGGAACAAGCAATGGGAGCTCACCCCATTGCGGGGATTCGAACCACCGACCTTCTGATCAGCAAGCCCAAGGCTCTGTGGTTTAACCCACAGCGCCACCCGTGTTCCTTGACTCTGGTGATTATTATGCTTCAAATAATTTACTTTTCCGGTATAATTACCTACACCATGTAATTTCAGTTCATGACAAGGACTTACGGTTATTGAACATTGGCAAGGGATACTTGGGAGTTCTGACCATTCTTCTTTTCCCTCTAGGAGACTCGGCCTCTGTGATAGATGCTCTACAGTCAAGCTTTGACTCTTCCATTCATGGTGTGCCCGCCCCAGCTGGGTCACATCCTGGTACTGATCTTCCATTGCCTACAGAGTTCTCCCATCAGCCTTCCAGAGACTGCTTCGATCAGGGCAGCATTGTCTGCCATCAGTTGGAACTACATACTCCGACTCCAGAGCCAAGAGAAGGCACTTTTGAGTCTTCAGCTCCTCCTAAGACAGCAGAGCAGAGTCACGTAACCCCAGAATGGCCGTCCAACATCCATTCTGGTGAGGGGAGATCTCCAAAATGTGTACAGAGACTGATGGACAGATTTGATTCAAAGGAACTTGGTGTAAGTCAAGACCAACTCTCGCCTAGCTCTTTGGCTCATGGAAAAGGTGAAGAAAGCGTAAGTCAAAAAATCAGTTCTTCAGCTGTCCTTCTTGGAGGAGAAGAAGATTGTTTCTTTATAGGATCTGAAACATTAAAAGAGATCCAGAAAATTCTGGCAGAGGCAGAAACTAGGAGCCCAAGCCGAAACTTTAAATCCGCCTCATCCATCTCCTCCACAGACCTGGACAGTTCATTAAAGCAAATAAAAAAGATGGATGGCTCTGGAGATTCTGGATTGTTCAAGGGGAGCAGCCCAGGAATTCAGAGAATGTGGTCATGGGATGAGACGCTGGCTAGGCAAAGTGTTCACAGTTACAATGTGCTCCCCAAAACAGCTAGCTTCACTGGTAGCTTAAAATGTGATGGTCAGCCAGCTGCTGATGTCCTCAGCAATGATCAAATTTTGCCAGAAGAGTCTATGCCACCCTCCCAAGTAACGGTTGAAGAACATAGGACCGTGAAGCCTGTTAGGCGATCAGAGCCTGAAGGCTGTAATAGTGCCACAGTAAATAAAAGCTTGCCCGTCTTTGTAGATAGCGCTGCAGGCAGCAAGTTGTTTACCCCCAAAGATCTCAAAGAATTAGCAGCTACGTCTAGCGCAGGGTCCTTAGACAGCGCCTCTAATATTTGGGAGGAAGGTCAGCAAGTCTTGCAGAAAACCAGGAAAGAAATGGGTGGCAGTCATGGAAGTGGAAACAGCAGCAGTGTGGACTCGCTGGGTATCAAAGTGAAGAATCTTCTGCGGTGTGAACGTCCCGTTTTACACACAACACAGTGGGGGGAGGGGGAGAAGCACAATGAACATAGTCAGAAACAAGTCTCAGCTGGAGCCCGTGTAGCCTGTAGCAGAGGGGATCTTGCGTCCCAAGAGAGTGAGAACGGCAGTAGCTTGGACTCGCTGGCTGCTCGTGTCAAAACGCTTCTGGAAGACGAACGCCCTGTAATGCATGCAGCCCAGATACTTCAGAGTGCTGAGGAGGAAGAAGAAAAAGCACATGGTAAGTAACTGAACCACAGGAGTTCCATGAAGCACAATTGCTATTGTTTAAGTGTAAAAGAAGTCGAAGTATTTCCCCAAGAATCAGTGAAAAGATCAGTCTAATCAGAAATCAATCCTGCAAAATTTTAGCAGAACATATGTTAATATTGCTGTCTTTCAAACTCCCTGTTTAATAACCGTTCTTGGCTTGTGTGTCCATAGCAGTTACCTTAATAGAACGTGGACCACCTGCCAACGCATCAGACTGAATTAGCAACTTCTGCTCTCATTTTCTGTGATCTCTCTGGCAGCCTGGGTGAAACTGAAGCTGACTCTTCAACCTGCAGACGCCGAGGCTGATCTAAACGAGGAAGACCGGCGGATGATAGAAGAGATCAAGAGAATGCAGCTTTTGAGTGCCAGGATAGCTGGAAATGTTAAGGTAAGAAGGAACCAGGGGAAACCAGGAGGCAGATTTAGGAAGCATTGTAGGGTTAGGACAGAATTACAAGCTTTGGCTTGTGGACAAGCATCTTACAACTGCTGAATAAAAAAAAAAAAGTGTTGCACTAATTGGAACAATAATGTGGAAGCAATAATTTCTTCCCAGTGGTGTGGTTTTACCATGTGCACAGTGCTGGTGACCTTTTAATAGCATTTCCACATAGCTTGGGATTTTTGGAAACTGGATGACTGCTTAAAACATTTATAATATGCATATTATAGAGGTCACCTTTTCCAGTTTGTGCCCTGCATTCGGAAGGCAAGGGACTAGCTCTTCTTGCAGTGCAAGTCAGAATGTCTGTTGTGAGAAGTCTGGTCTTTCCTGGCTCTGTCTGGATGTTATGGGGACTGAAGCAGAGACTTTGCATGCAAAACATGCACCCTGCTACCGAACTATAGCCCTTCTGGTGTGAGCTGAATGTGCAGCTTGGTTGTGCCATAGCTAGCACAGCTTCAGCTGTTAGTGTGGGCACATAAATTCTCAACCATGGTTTAGTGTTGTGAGGATGAGACCAAGCTACATGGAAGAATATGGCCAGGAGGAAGACTTGGGTAAGAGTTTAGTCTCACTTTTACAGACTCCCAGCTTAGCATTATGTTTGAAGCAGGGAACCTAGTTTAAGCTAATAAGATTCATAACAAGGATGGTTATTCTGTTCTGTCGCTGACTGTGCTATTTTAATGCTGAATTCTTCTAATGTATTCATGGTTTTTTAAAAAAATCTGTATCTGCAGTATTTTATTGCATTTAATTTGTTTCTGTTTTGCTTGAAATATTTGCGAACCGCTTAGAGGTTTTTCTGAGATGTGAAGCTGTATACAAGTTCACTAAATAAAACAGATAACAAGCCAAGTTCAAGCCAGGTGTGAAGTTGTCTTGTTATGAAACTTAACAGAGCTTGTTTTAAATTGGGACTCCTGGTTCAAACATAATGCTAGGCAGGGATTCTGCTAGAGTGAAACTAAACTTTGCTAAAGTTGTCATGCTGGCCACATGGTAGAAGGAGGGGAAGAACACAAGCTTGATGTTTGGCATGGACTCATCCACGTAGCGCTAAAACGTAACTCAGTATTATAAGCAAATTTGGCCTATGTCTATTTATTAGCAGCAGATCATTAGTGTTTGTGGGACATACATACAAGCTTTCTGTCTGCAAGGACTCCTGTCAGATCCCTGTTGGTGAGGATCTCGTGTTTTATTTTTATCTCGGCAGTGAAACTGACATTAGGCTTGTTTTATGTATACAGTGGTGCCTCGCAAGACGAAAAGAATCCGTTCCGCGATTCTCTTCGTCTTGCGGTTTTTTCGTCTTGCGAAGCAAGCCCATTAGCGGCTTAGCGCTATTAGCGGCTTAGCGGGCTTAGCGGATCAGCTGATAAGTGGCTTAGCGGATCAGCTGATAAGCGGCTTAGCGATCAGCTGTTTAGCGGCTTAGCGGATCAGCTGTTAAGCGGCTTAGCGGATCAGCTGATAAGCGGCTTAGCTGATCAGCTGATAAGCGGCTTAGCGATCAGCTGTTAAGCGGCTTAGTGGCTTAGTGGATCAGCTGTTAAGCGGCTTAGCGGATCAGCTGATAAGTGGCTTAGCGGCTTGGGGAAAAAGGGGGGGGAAAGGAAAAAAAACCCTGCAGGAACTCGCAAGACATTTTCGTCTTGCGAAGCAAGCCCATAGGAAATTCGTTTTGCGAAGCACCTCCAAAACGGAAAACCCTTTTGTCTAGCGGGTTTTCCGTCTTGCGAGGCATTCGTCTTGCGAGGTACCACTGTATATGCATGCGTGTGCATGCATGCGCAGACACATTTTTAGTTTTATGTTGTAATTAGTACATCTTACATTGCAGTTTAGGGACGCGGGTGGTGCTGTGGTTTAAACTACAGAGCGTAGAGCTTGCCGATCAGAAGGTTGGCGGTTTGAATCCCCGCAACGGAATGAGCTCCCGTTGCTTGGTCCCTGCTCCTGCCAACCTAGCAGTTCGAAAGCACATCAAAGTGCAAGTAGATACGGCGGGAAGGTAAACAGTGTTTCTGTGCTCTGCTCTGGTTCGCCAGAAGCGGCTTAGTCATGCTGGCCTCGTGACCTGGAAGCTGTATGCCGGCTCCCTCGGCCAGTAAAGTGAGATGAGCGCTGCAGCCCCAGAGTTGTCCGCGACTAGACCTAACAATCAGGGGTCCCTTTACCTTTTCACATTGCAGTTTTATTGTAGTTATTTATGAAAACCAGACAATAGATTGTATGTTGTCAATTGAAAAGCAGAAACAGGAAATAAGTGAGACTTGCGTAGTTGAATACCTGCTTTCCTTAATATACTCAAAATCCAAAGGAGCCGTAGTAATCTGCCCCACATTTTGAGGGCAAATTCACACAGCTAGTGTCATAGTCCCCACTCATCATTTCCTCTTTCCATCCCAGCTTGCCTTCCATTATGGGGTATTGCCAGAATTCATAAGACATTGATTCTGGTGAATTGCCATATATAATGCCAGATGCCAGCAACCATTCACTTTCATACTGCCAGTTGATAATAAAAAATATAATTGTATTAAGTCTCCTACACACTGCCTAGAGATGACTGTAATTAAGCGGCTTACAAATTGTTGGAATGACATTAAAAAAAATCCTTCCCTATCTTGCTGCAGTGGGTATGAAAGCTGCGCCCTCTGTCACCAGAGGACCTATTCAGAAGACCTGATTTTCAGCACCTTCATGTCACACTGATTTCACTCTCCCCACCCAGCATGCAGCAACAGGGATGAAAACTGGGCCGGGGCGGATCTCGGGGTCTCGGGGCCTTGTGCGACGCAAAAATTCAGTGCCCCTCCACTTCTCGCACTCCATCCTAAATTGTAGTTGCGGCATCCCTGGCGGCGCACCCAAGGCTCTGTGCCCGGTACATGCTCCCCTAAATCGGCCTTTTACTGGGCCTCCTTCTTCTCAGCTGATGCTCACCAATGAGCTAAGGAGCAGAGAGGGACCTCCTCATTGCCATGATGGGGATAAAAATATCCCACCCCCCAGCCAATCTGCATGAATTAGCTTTGTGGTGTGTTTTGTGTAACTCTGTGTATGTATAGCTTTTGTGTGTGTTTATAGGTTTTGCCCCACCCACCACTGGGAAACAGCTCCTGGCCACGGATCCCGAGGAAATTCACACCCACCCCTAGCTTTCAAATGCTAGCTTGTCTGCTTATGAAACTTCCGCCACTATGGGATATATATTGTCCAGAGTGGGCAGGGCAGTCTTGACCTTATTCCCAGGTGTTGGCATAGAATCATAGAATTGTAGAGTTAGAAGGGACCAACCCCATGGAATGCAGGAATCACCTTCAGAAGAAATGGAATGAGCCTCAAGTGGCTGCCTAGGGCATATCCCACCTCCATACGTGCTTTCCTGGCCTTCCATATACCCAAAGGAGCGTCTCCACCTTCATTGTCCAGCCTCCTCCTCTGAGGGTCTTCTGCTGATACCCTCATTGACAGATGTGAAGTTACAGGGAACCAGGCAGAGGGCCTTCTCGGTGGTGGCGCCCGCCCTGTGGAACGCCCTTCCATCAGGTGTCAAGGAAATAAATAACTATCTGACTTTTAGAAGACATCTGAAGGCAGCCCTGTTTAGGGAAGTTTTTAATGTGTGATGTTTTATTCTGTTTTTAATATTCAGTTGACAACCGCCCAGAGTGCCTGTGGAAACCCAGTCAGATGGGCGTGGTATAAATAATAAAGTATTATTTACCTTTTTACATTGCAGTTTTATCGTGGTTAGTTATGAAAACTTCCCTTTAAAGGGAAGTTTTTAATGTTTGATGTTTTATCGTGCTGGGTAATAACAGTAATAATAATAATAATAATAATAATAATAATAATAATAATAATAATTCATCTCAGGGATGCTTCTGCTGGCTTGTTTCTTGAATATTTTCTAGAAAGCCCATTTAAGGCCTCTATCTGATTATTCAAAAGTTCAAACACACACCTTATCCAGTCATTTTCAATCCTGCCCATGTCTTTGATAGACATGTATGACAAAGTAATGTGAGAAGCGACTGTGCTTCTTGACGTTGGGGTTGCAGCAGTGGTGGTGAGGAGGGAGACCTTTTGTATTAACGAACTCCTTAATGCCAGCAGCATCTTGGTTTTACGTTCTTGAATAACTCATAGATATAAATGCCTGTTGATTTTGTACCTGTTTGTCTTGTCTGTTCCCAGCGTAAGAGAACAATGCCTCTGCCTCTGGTGCTGACGTGGGGGTGAGGTGAGGCTTTGCAGCATGTTTTGAAGCATTGAGTAATGCACCTGGATACTGTTTTCCTCTAATTGCTTCCAAGAAACAATTTTCACTCCAGGAAGCTGGAGTTGCTGAATTTTCTGCATGCATCTGAAAGAGGTTCCTTGTTTGTTTGTTTGACTGACAGTTTGCTGTGTGATCTTTGCTCTGAAAAGACGTGTTTTGTTTCAGCCTTTCTTACTGAAGCAGGCTGGTGTTTTTTGTTCTTCGTTTTTACTTGTGCCAAATAAGTTGTTTTTACTACATCAGGTAAACAAGAGGATATCTCTTTGCATTTATTGTATTGCTGCCTCCAATGGAATAATGGCAGCTTTTATAATTTCTCTCTCTGGCTCACAAAAGACTTGACGTTAACTGCAGAAAAGATGAGAATTTTTATTCTGTTTTAATGGGCAATCTTCATCCGTAGCATGCCCAAAAGTGTGCTTCGTTTCAGTAAAGCTGGGTTTTTTTTATTCCTTTTTAGGAAGAGAGCCTAGTGGAGTTCAAAGCTTACGCCGTTCTCTTTTGCCCATGCATTATTTAGATTGGCATTTCAGTAAACAGATTAAACTGGGTGACACCGGAGCTGTTGGAAATAGTCTTCAAATCTAGATTAGAAATTGCCTGCCTCTGTGAAGCCGTCCACAGGTGCCTCTGCAAATAAACCACCTATCAGTAAAGTGTAGAATTAAATGTTGCCTTTAACTGACGTTTAATAAAATCTTTACATTTTTATTGTGCTGATTGCAAGAATGTAGACCTACTTTGTGCATCAGGCAGATCAGTCTTTTCATAAATGCCATTCTGCTGAACTGTATAAGGAGCACCGGAGAACAATACACATTTGGGTGGTGATACTGCAGTTTTCTCCCTGGGGAAATCCACCAAACTGCCACATTTTTAGATAGACTCTGAAACTGGGAGGGGTGGGTGGGACTACAGTAAGCCTCAACTTATGTGCATTTAACTTGTATGCATTCAGCATGATGCACATGGCAAATTAAAAAAGGTAAAATTAAAACAAACATGGGGAGGAAAGTAGTTCTAGGAAGAATGACTTTGGCAATCCCACCTGCCATTGAATCTAATGGGCTTTGACTATATGCAGCTTTTGGCTTTAGGCACAATTCACAGAACGTTATCCAACAACAACAATAAAATTGCCCTTCAACACAAGATCTCAGAATAAAATTGTTGAAGGCTAACTTGTAGGCTAACTGTATTATTATTCCAAAAGGTTCTTAATGACAAACTCCCCTGTTCTTTCAATTTGTTAGATTTTTCTACTGGTGTCTATTAATTGCTTGTTCTTTGATCTTGAGGGTCTTTTATGTTTGAACTTTGCAAGCAGCCTTGAAAATACTTTTATTTTTAAATGCAGGATCTGAGTGAGTTTGTTAGAAGTGTCAGGAGGAAGTGGTGGGATAGCATTGGTGCCTTCACAACTTTTGTCTGTGTAGTCATATTTTTCTGATTTGGGTTGTTAAACTCCATCCCTAGTTTATATGTGCTACTAAATCGGGGCTCACTTTGACTCTCTCTGTCTATGGTGACATCTTGGCATGTTTGGAGGTAGTCTGACGCCAAATTGGGACTTGGAGGCAAGAGATTTGGTCCACTTCCTTTTCTATTCTTTAATGTTAAATATTTGTTGAGATTTAGATTAGGAAGCCTTCTTTAAGACAAAGTCCTCTGATCTTCTTAATTTGGCAGTTGTTTGTACATGCAGGATTCATTGGTTTTATCTCTGCCCCATTGATTGTGACAGATCAAATATAAAAATATTTACGTTAATTTGTTGAACTGATTTTGCTGTTGTGGATCTCTGCTATTAAAGAATGTACTTTCTGTTGTCTCGGATTCTTGACAGGATGGGCTGCGGGGAAACAGCTATGAAAGAATTTCTAGCTGCAGTTCTATTCTGAAAACAGACACAGAACTCTCAAAAACTTCAAGTGACAGTGAGCTGCAAAAGGACATTCGGATACAAGACTCCCAACTAGCTGAATGCCCTGTAATAAGTGCAGCCCAGCCTAGGGTGGTATGTGGAACTGACCGTGCACTTCCGGATGACTCCGAGATTACGTCTTTGACCAGTGACCAAAGTCGTGTCAGCGACCAGCCGCGGGCACACTCAGAAAATCTCTCAGACTCCAGCCACAATGTTCACACTCCCTTGTCTATCGCCACAGACACAAGTCTGAAGGGGCTGACAGGTACCACCAAGGCAGTCACAGGAAAGGAGGTGAGTGCTTCAGCACAGGCAAAATTGGCTGCGGACGCCTCTTCTACAGAATCTGCCAAACAAATTACATCCATTACTTTTGCATCCCGTAAAAGGACATCGTCTTCCCGGGTGCCCTGTGCCAGCATTCCTGAAGCCATTCCTTTGGAAACCCAGTCGATTAGCAATGAACAGCTGGAGTCTAGTAAGCTGCATGTGGGAACTCCTCAACCCTGCGCTTCTGCGAGCATGACAGCCGTTCATGCGCCAGATAAGAGTGTTGAATTTCGTCCGGGTGGAGACGGCCATCGTCATGCGCCCATGGTTGTCAGCAAGGAGGCATATCCTCAGGAAAAGAGTTTTGCCTCTATGGAGAATTCCCAGCCGATTTGCTCTGATCAAAAGGTCCACTCAGTTGCAGAGAATCGGGAAGAAACCCAAGCTGCTTACCAAGGCTTTACTGGGATAAAAAGATACGACAGGCCTTCAGTTAATGTTTCTGATAACAAATCTAACCCAGGAGAAACTGTGGCTGATCCTCTCCGTCCCTTCAACCCACCTCAACAAAAGGCAAAGGATGTTTCTCAAGATGTCTCAAGAAGCTTTGCTGGTATTCCTAAGCCACACTTTCCTACAGGCAAGGAAAGTACATTGACGAAAGAGCACAAATCTGCCTCTGATCAATATTTATGCAGGGCTGAAGCCATGGACACTGGAAGCAGCAGCCCGTTATCCACTTCCTCCCAAGATCACATTTCAACGACCATTCCAGTCTCTCCTTCATCACCAACCCGGAAAGCCCTGTCTGGTGTCCACATGACCCTCTCTCCAAAGCATGTGGAATTGCCTCTTCCTAGTTTAATAGATGCTGGCGCTGAAAAGAGACGAGTTGGTGGATTTACAAGCGACCCTCATCCAGCAACTCTAAATGATCCGAGTCATTCATTAGAAGCGACCTCTAATTTGAAACCCACAGAACGTTTCACAAGCACCCAGGATTCTGCATACTTTCCAAGGTCACCTACACCAGATTCCCACTTTAAGCATTCCCATGTTCCAGTTGCGGCAAAACCAGCTCCAAGTCAGGAGCCACTGGAGATCAGGCAGATTTTCCCAGTTACAGACCGAGGAAGAGTACCGGGTTCGTATTGGCAGAGTCCCGAAGAGAACTTAAAAACCACGGCCTCTTCCCAAACGGAAAGGATGTCGTCGGATGCCATCACTCAAATAACAACAGAAAGCCCTGAGAGGGCAACCTATTCTGCAGAGATATTTGTTAGCAATGACAGCGGTGACGTGGAAGCTCTGAGACCTTCTCATCGAAAGAGTCATGAAATGCTGGGTACTGCAGCTGCTCCCGTGAGCCACATCTCAGTTTTGAACAGGCAGGCTGGTGAGAAGTTTAATTTATTGTTCCTTGATCTGAAGAGCTATGCCTAATGAGCAAGGCAGCCTTGTTCATATTATATATTATCCCCTCTCAGTTGTGAGACCTACTTTCTCCTTGAGGGATATGTGAGCAAATCTACCAGTTTAGCTTGTGAATCCACTTCCACAGTTTCTGTGGGATGGAAAAGTCATACAAGGCAGGTGAGAGCCTTGTTCCTTGCAGACCTTTACATGGACCGAAGTGTATACATTTAGGATCCTAGCTATGCCAACAGATTATAAGGTTAAAGTAGTATCGCATTTGGTGTTAAGTTTGTGTCCTTGTCTTGTCCACCTTGCTTCCCATGCCTGCAGGTACGCCAAGGTTGCTGCCATATAAACCACCTGGGAGCTCAGAGATGTACTACGTTCCCTGTCCTAAAGAAACCCTCAGACTCTCGCGGGTCCGATCAGAGACTACCATGGAGAGCTCCCACTCAGGTATTTCCTGTTGCTCCAAACTTTTATCTAAGCTGCTGTTCTCAGCAGAGCCAAGGAACTGACTTTGCATAAAATGCAAAAATGTAAGCAGTTTGTTGTGCTGTGTTTAAATTTGTTGAATAGAGTTGAGCTGCAATAGTCTAGATTTACAGTAGTTGTAGAGCAGAAACAAAACTCGTATGCGTGCTTCATTTAAGCTTTGCCTTTTGGTGTGAAATAACTTTTTAGATTTGAATGACAGCGGGAACAATTTAGTAGCTAGAAAGGCAGCACGATTTCTTTCTACCAATGTTGGTGGACCCTAGATGTTTTTAATTTTCCTGGTTCTGCTTCAAACTGCTGCTTCATTCCAGTTCTTTCTCTTCCTCCAGCAATGTTTCCCTCTTTTGTTCCCGTTTTCTGTGTGTTTTTATCTTTAGGTAAGGTATCAGTGAAGTATTCTGGGAAGCAGTTCAATGTTCAGTTTAAACAGATACCCAAAATGTTTGCGTTGTCTGTATTTGTACAAGAGCTTAGTTAACCTGTACTCTGTACATACTCAGAGGCATGCTTGCCTTTATTACTACTTGACCTGTAAAGTAGTTCTGAATAATGCTGAGTTCTACCACTGAATGGGAAGCAGATTCCTTCTCATTTGGACCATCTTTCTAAGGTGTTGGATGGTGCTTCTTACTTGTTAAATTCAATCACAAGACTGGCATGAATTTATTAGTTGAAAGCAGGCAATAGCTTTGAACTTCTCCCTGATGGAAAAGGTGACCTGGTCAAAATTGGACCTCACGTGCTTTTTGGTTCTGTTGTTCGCCTATCCTGTTTGGTTGGAACCGGAACCAAGAAGACATAGCTAGTGGAACTCTGTGAACATAGTTCTGTAATGTTCAGTTTGTAAGTTTATTGTTCTAGCTGAAGGTCATGACAAACCTCTAGCAAATAATACAGAACATCCATAGTATAAGCCAACATCCTTGAATTATCCCAGTCGGGATTCAGGCCTCATCATGGGACTGAAACTGCCTTGGTCGCACTGGTTGATGATCTCCGGCGGGCTAGGGACAAAGGTGAGAGCTGTTTCCTAGTTCTGCTGGATCTCTCAGCGGCGTTTGATACCATTGACCATAACATCCTTCTGGACCGTCTTGAGGGGCTGGGAGCTGGGGGTACTGTCATACAGTGGTTCCGCTCCTTCCTCCTGGGCTGTGTTCAGAAAGTGGTGGTGGGGGATGAGTGTTCAGACCCCTGGGCTCTCAATTGTGGGGTGCCTCAGGGTTCTGTCCTCTCCCCCATGCTTTTCAACATTTACATGCAGCCACTGGGAGAGATCATCAGGAGGTTTGGGCTGGGTGTTCATCAGTATGCGGATGATACCCAGCTCTACCTCTCTTTTAAGTCAGAACCAGTGAAGGCGGTGAAGGTCCTGTGTGAGTGTCTGGAGGCGGTTGGAGGATGGATGGTGGCTAACAGATTGAGGTTGAATCCTGACAAGACAGAAGTACTGTTTTTGGGGGACAGGAGGCGGGCAGGTGTGGAGGATCCCCTGGTCCTGAATGGGGTAACTGTGCCCCTGAAGGACCAGGTGCGCAGCCTGGGAGTCATTTTGGACTCACAGCTGTCCATAGAGGCACAGGTCAAATCTGTATCCAGGGCAGCTGTTTACCAGCTCCATCTGGTACGTAGGCTGAGACCCTATCTGCCTGCAGACTGTCTCGCCAGAGTGGTGCATGCTCTGGTTATCTCCCGCTAGACTACTGCAATGCGCTCTACGTGGGGCTACCTTTGAAGGTGACCCGGAAACTACAACTAATCCAGAATGCGGCAGCTAGACTGGTGACTGGGAGTGGCCGCCGAGACCACATAACACCGGTCTTGAAAGACCTACATTGGCTCCCAGTACGTTTCCGAGCACAATTCAAAGTGTCGGTGCTGACCTTTAAAGCCCTAAACGGCCTCGGTCCAGTATATCTGAAGGAGCGTCTCCTCCCCCATCGTTCTGCCTGGACACTGAGGTCCAGCTCCGAGGGCCTTCTGGCGGTTTCCTCACTGCGAGAAGCCAAGTTACAGGGAACCAGGCAGAGGGCCTTCTCGGTAGTGGCGCCCGCCCTGTGGAACGCCCTCCCATCAGATGTCAAAGCGATAAACAACTACCTGACATTCAGAAGACATCTGAAGGCAGCCCTGTTCAGGGAAGTTTTTAATATGTGATATTTTTGTGTATTTTTCATCTTTGTTGGAAGCCGCCCAGAGTGACTGGGGAAACCCAGCCAGATGGGCGGGGTACAAATAATAAATTATTATTATTATTATTATTATTGTTGTTATTATTATTATTATTATTATTATTATTATTATTATTAGAGAGAAGACACCATCTAGTTTGATTTCAGATTAAACCTCCGAATCACAACTTGAAGTGATTCCATCTAACTCATTTTTCCTGTGTGTTATGAAGCTATTATTTTCACTCAAAAGAAACCCAACCGTTTCTGCCAGGGTGTACCTGTTTGCTTGTGTGAACAGAGGTTTCAAAAAGCAATCTCTTGGATCTCTTAATAAGAGGCAGGCTAACAGATAATGAGTGATCTCTTCCACCTGAGGTTGACCACAGACGCAAAGTCTGTCTACATAGGGGACCTTGTTGTAGCATCTATCCAGGACCGCGGTGGAGTTCAGTAATGAGGCATCCTAGAAAGCATACATCCATTTTAAAAAAGAACTAAATTAACTGATAGAGTTGGGATATGTCTCGTTTAATTGGGGAAATGTTAGGTGACCAAGTGCTGTTGACCCAGAATATAAATTGGCTTCCGTTGTAGACTTTAGAACTGTTGCAACACAGAAACATGCTGCTGCAGGATGTTTATTTTTTCTGTGTCTTTTTTTTTAATGTACTTTTTCTTTCCCGGGCTTCTTTCATATATATATACATATATATTGGTCTCCCTACTCTCTGTCTTCTAACAGGATCAAACGATGCCACGCCTCCCAAATTTCCAGCACAGGCACTTGGCTCAGGGGATGAGATTCCACCAAGTCCTGTAGCTATCAAGCACAGAGAGGGCATCTATAGTAAAAGGGCTGTTCCTAAGGAGGCTTGGACAGGAGGAGATGCACAGGAAGGTGTCAAAGGTGACTATTCTTCTATGTGGAACAAGAGCTGCTTTTGTGGCATCTGAATATTTATGACAGTTTGGAAGCCTCTTATGTATTGTGCTAGCTCTGGAGTGTCCCAAGAAGGATTGTTTTGCTATGGGAGTTGAAATAACTTATTGCTGTTGCTATAATCCGCCCCTTCACCAAATGCTTCCAGGGGGAGCTAGAAAAATATCTCGGTTGAAAACAAAAACACACTACAGTGGTACCTCGGTTCTTGAACCGCTTGGCTCCCAAACAAATCGGCTCCCGAACGCCGCAAACCAGGAAGTAAGTGTTCCGGTTTGCAAACGTTTTTTGGAAGCCAAACGTCTGACGCAGCTTCCGCTTGAGTGCAGGAAGTTCCTGCAGCCAATCAGAAGCCGCGCCTTGGTTTTCGAATTGTTTCGGGAGTCGAACGGACTCCTGGAACAGATTAAGTTCGAGAAGCAAGGTACCATTGTATCATTAAAATATTAAACTAAAATTACAAAATCACACCATCACAAAAGTAACAGAACAGCAGTTCAGAGCAGCAGTACCGGAGGATAGTTTTAGGATGCCATGAAAAGGATGCTCTTTTTTTATTCATCATCAAAAGATTGTGGATGAAGATGATTTCTGAAAATGAAGGGCAAAATGATTAGAGATGCTGTGATCTCTGGAAAAACACCTCGAGCCACAAGTAGTCTTTTTAATGGGGGACGGGCAGTGGACTTCTTAAGGGCAACTGGGGTGTAAATGGTTAACCCTTCCTTCCCCCAACTGTAACCTCCAGGAAGATCGTACACACCTCTGGCCCAGAAATCAGACTTAGAAAAAGTTACAAACTGTTTTTATATATGTGAGTGTGGTGCTTGCTGTTCCCATTTGTGGCCATGGATCTCCTACTTTTGAAATTTGCAATATCTCTATGGTGGTTTTTGTTATGTGAATGGTTCCACAGACCCTCCGGGTGTGTTAGGCAGACTCCCTGGGGTCCATGGACCACCAATTGGGAACCACTGCCTTAAACCAATGCTTCTGTTCTGGACCCACTGCTTGGCTCCATAACGGAACCCAGAAACCTGGGTCTTCTCTTTGTGCTCTTTCACTCAGTATCCTCTGGCAGTGCAGAACGAGCCAGCCAAAGTTTCTCTCACTGCCGAAGGAAGGAAAGGTGTTAAACAGAATCTGCAAATGCCAAAAGAATTAGAGCAGAACAGCGTAGTATTTTAGGGAGAGTGTGGACAGAATATATGAGCTTTTCCGTGCAAGCTTTCTAGGTTCGTAACTGGCTGCGTTTCCACGTAAAAAAATCTCAGTGCGGCAGCGTGCTCAGAAGCCAAAGGAGAATTCTTCCCTTTGTGCCTTTGATCAGCTCTTGCCATGGAGTGACATACACAACTCTTGAAATGTTAGTATTAGAAGGAAGGGAGGACAGAAGAACGTTGGGGAGATGAGCACATTAAAAAATGTTCATGCCTTGGGCGAGGGTGTGTGTGGAGAGCTGTGTGTGCTGCCAGAAGGGGAAAAAACTCCTTAGCCTATAACTAGATAATCTAAATTCAATAGTCCGAATAAATGCAGGCAGACGTCCATTTTGCACAGCCTTATTTTCAGCTTGAGGAAAGAGTTTGTGCTGCCGTTTTATTTTCCTGACAAGATTCCACAAGCCTAGGCCAGCATAAGCAATTATTTTTGTTGTTGGTCTAGCAGAGGAGTAGACAACTGCTTGTACAGAGAAACTAGTCTTCTCTGAGTTCATTTATACAACTCCATTTATTACTGTTATTTTTGCTCTGGCCCATAAAGGGACTTGGAAGTGCATTGAAATGGATTTTAACCATTGTGCTTATTAATTTTATTTGTTTCACTTCCCTTGTGTTTATGTTTTTCATTTTGTATTGTCGCTTTTTCATTATATTTATCTTTTTTTTTTGTATAGTTTGTATTCTTTTTATTGGCCGCCTTAAGCACAGTTGTCTTGTTTTTAAAGTTACTTTTTTCAAGCTACGGTTTGACGCGTTCTTCTAATTGTATGTCACCTTGGGAGAGCCCTGTTTTGAAAAGCAACATATACAAATCCCCAAATTAATGGATGAAAAGAAAATAAACTAAACATGTAAGGAGACTGCGTCTAGAGTTGATAAATAGCACTGTCAATTTAGAATGAGAACCACCATGTATTGTAGCTGTTTCATTCCGGCCAAGCTTAAATATTTCATTTTCTTTTCCCTTCCTTTCCCCCTTTAGGAAGTCCCAAAGTCCCAAATCGCTTGGAATCTGTGGCAGCTACCCATTCAGTGTTCAGATCTGCTCAGTTTTACCTGCATCACCCAGTGCCTCTGCAGCATGAAATTGACTTCCTTGCTGGGAATGATGCCTTGGGACAGTATGCAGTGCAAGAGCACCCAGCCCTTCCTTCAAAAGACATCTTCCAGCACGACGGAACATCCAGAAGAGGTCAGGCTGTTTTCTCTCCGCACCAGCCAACAGGAGAGGAGAGGTTTTCCCCACCGAATTTTGAGCCAGATTACAGTGTGCTGGAGGAATTGAGGTTCAATGAGACTTTGGAGAGAGGCTCTCCAAGGAAGGAACTACAACAGCCTGATGTGAGGAAAAGTGGCCACAAATTGTCCAAAGGCCAGCTTCTTCCAAGCAGCCAAAGGAGCAGCTTAAAAGAGAAGCGGGTAGCCGATCTCCCAGAGATGCAAAGTGCTCCTTTCACAGGCAGTTTAGATGAACTCTGGGCTAAATACTTGGAGCGTCAGAAGCAGCACCAGCAACGTAGTCCGAGTGGCAGCAGCAGAAGTGAGCTGTCTCTGGTAGAGCGACTTGATAGATTAGCCAGGCTTCTTCAGAACCCGGTTAGGCACACCATGGTGCCTGTCAAGGATGAAGATGTCCGTGTCCAAGTGGAACCAAAGGGAAAAGAGTCAAAGAAGATCAGTTCCCAAGCAAATAAGGCGTACAAAGGTAGAGTTGCAATCCATAGCCCCAGGGGAAAGGCGGAAGAGAGCCCAGAGGACACCAGCAATACAAGGCTATCAAAATCGAGGCATTGTAAAGTTGGCAGCGCTGCAGCTCTTTACCACATGGATCGAAATTTGGAGCAGCGTCGGAATTCGGCGATTCTGAGCGACACCTCTTCTGAAATGAGGCCTGTGAAAGATTGCAGCGTGTTAACCGACATCACCTCCGATTCAGAAGTGACTCAGCCCGAGACGGACACTGCGTCTCGGACGGAGGCAAGTGTTTCCGTTTCCACGATCGACACAGAGAGGCTGATCCGGGCCTTTGGGCATGACAGAGTGCAGGTGTCCCCCAAACTGTCCCAGCTCTACAGCGCCATCCGACACCAGAAGACGCGCTCGGAGAAGTACGCCAAGGGGAGCAGGAAAGACAGGGCAGCAGACTACCAAAGAACGGCTCATGCCGAGCCAAAAAGAAAAGAGACCCAGGTAAGTATAAATAATAATAATAATAAATTTTTATTTATACCCTGCCCTTCCCGGTTCAAAAACCGGGCTCAGGGCAGCTAACAACAAATTTAAAACACTTAATTGTAAAAGCAGCATAAAATACAGTATAAAAACATGAATAACAAAATTCAAAGTTCAGAAATCAATTTAGGGGAAATCCATCTAATAAGCATTAGATAGTCACCAGGGCTAGCTGGCTGAATTAGTCCTACTTGGGCCAGCGAGGAGGCCAGCGGAGAATTAGCTGTGGGTTCTCAGAGCGGGTGATCTTCATAAAAGGGGAGGGGGAGGGAAGGGAAATAAAAGATCAGGCTGAATTCAAATTAAAGGCCAGGCGGAATAGCTCGGTCTTACAGGCCCAACAGAAGGAGGTTAAATCCTGAAAGGCCCTAGTCTCCTGGGACAGAGCATTCCACCAGGTCGGAGCCATCACTGAAAAGGCCCTGGGCCTGGACCCCTAAACTATGGTTATTCATTGACCTTAAGGTCCTCTGTGGGGCAGACCAGGAGAGGCGGTCCTGTAAATACAAGGGCCCTAAGCCCAAGTATGTGGCATAATTTGCTGTGGGGTAATCCACAGCAAAAAATTTACTGTGATCTATGATCTGCATAGGGATGCGGGTGGCGCTGTGGGTTAAATCAGAGCCTAGGACTTGCCGATCAGAAGGTTGGCGGTTTGAATCCCCACAACGGGGTGCGCTCCCGTTGCTAGGTCCCTGCTCCTGCCAACCTAGCAGTTCAAAAGCACGTCAAAGTGCAAGTAGATAAATAGGTACCGCTCCGGCGGGAAGGTAAACGGCATTTCTGTGCGCTGCTCTGGTTCGCCAGAAGCGGCTTAGTCATGCTGGCCACATGACCCAGAAGCTGTACGCTGGCTCCCTCGGCCAATAAAGTGAGATGAGTGCCGCAACCCCAGAGTCGGCCACAACAGGACCTAATGGTCAGGGGTACCTTTACCTTTATGTATAATCTGCATAAAACAGGTGAAAGGAAAGCGTGACAACTAGCCTTTAACTTGAAGATCAGCTAAGCTATGTGGGCGGAGGCAGGCTAATCTTCATTGGGGTCTCTCTGTCTTTCTCCTCCTCCTCTGCATCAGCTGAGCTGAGGCCTCTGCATGTAAGAGTATGGAAAGGTCAGTCTTGTTGTCCTTCATAAGCAGCAGGTGAAATGGTCTTTAGCTGTGCCTTCATTGTGCATCTTGAGACACTGGGCGAAAACATTCCTCTTCAACCAGGCCTTTGGCTGATTAACAGCCCACGTCCTTTGAAATGTTTTTGTGGGAATGGGCTGTTTTGCTTTGTTTTTGTTCTTGTTTTTATTATGTACTTTGTGGTTTTATTCTGTGATTCATCCGCAGTAGCAGTAATAATAATAATAATAATAATAGTAATAATAACAATCCTGTCCTACTTCGTAATATAGATGGGGACATGACATAATAAAAGGGGGGGGGGCATCATGTCCACTGTTGTTGCTAATTTATATGCCAAAGTGCTTTCTTATATTGGAGTCTCACCCCAGATGGCGACCAGTAACTTTCCTTCCATACTTCCCCACCAAGCAACTTAGATTCATCCAAGCTGGAAGCCATGAACAGGGGGGATAATTGCCCCATCCTCATGACCACAGAAGTGACGATTTCTGAAGGAACTGGATGTGGACATTGTGTTCTAAAAAGCTAGCTAGCTTGTTTTTTTTTTTTAAATGATATTTATTAAAGTTTAACAATTACAAAAAAGAAAAGGGAAAAAAAACAATAAAAAAGTTACAATACTTCAAAAATAAAAGAGAATACAATAAAAAAACACAGTACAGCAGAGCAATAAAAAAAAAGAAAAAAACAAAAACATTTAAATACAAAAACATTTATATAATAATAAAAAAACCCACACATCTGATATTTTCATATCTTTATCTTTCATTTACTTATTGTATTTTTCGCCATATAGGACACACTTTTTGCCCTCCAAAAATGAAGGGGAAATGTGTGTGCGTCCTATGGGGCGAATGCAGGCTTTTGCTGAAGCCTGGAGAGCGAGAGGGGTCGGTGCGCACCGACCCCTCTCGCTCTCCAGGCTTCGCGCACCTCTCCGCAAGCAGCGGGAGCCCGGCCCTGGGCTCCCGCTGCTTGCGGAGAGTTGCCCGCACGCTGAAGCCTGCGCGCGCTGAGCTCAGCGCGTCCAGGCTTCGCGGACCTCTCAGCAAGCAGCGGGAGCCAACGCTGGGCTCCCACGGCTTGCAGAGAGCTGCCTGTTTGGGGGCTGGGGTCGGGGGAAGCTCGGGCTTCCCCCGCCCCAGCCCCGCGCCTGGGGGGGAAATAATTCCCCCCCCCTTTATTTCCCCTTAAAAAAACTAGGTGCGCCTTATGGGACGGTGCATCCTATAGGGCAAAAAATACGGTATTTCCTCGACTTCCTCATACCTCCCTTTTTTGTATTCTAATTCAATTAACTGTTTCAGAAAGTCCTTTCCCTCTTTCTCAGATTTTGTTCTATAGTTTATCTTAACGCAGTTTGACCATAAATTTTAACACTTTGACCCATTAACAATCCATTTTTACTTAATTCTTTATAACCTTTCTGCTAAAACCATGTAAATTCATTCCAGCATCCTTCTAACATTCATTAATTTTGCTATATTTTTGTAAATATACTTTAAATTTTTTCCAATCTTCCACTGACTCTTCTCCCTGGTCTCGGATTCTGCCAGTCATTTCCCCCAGTTCCATGCTGATTTGATTCCTTTCCAAACACCGAGAAACGAACTTGCAGTTCTCTGAGGCCTTTATGCATCTGCCTGATTCTTTCCTTTAGGCAACGGACTCTTTCATTTCTTCGGATTCCGTTTCTACCCTCAGCAGTTCCCTTGGACCAAGCCCTGCTCTCAGTAGCAAGCGGAGCAGGCGGATGTTGAACAAGGCTGTCCAGGCAGGTGAGCAGCTCTCATCCCGACTCTTGCCTTCATGTCTGCGCTCTTGCCTTTTTGTTGTGATCCTCTTCAGAGTCCCTCGCTCTTACTTCAGTCAGCCAGGTGTGCTTGCAGAGCTTTCACTGCCCGCACATCTTTGCAGCTCAGATCCTTTCAAAAAACGGATAACAAGTTGAACTCTGGTGAAATGGCACTCCCCTTCCCTCCACGGGCTTCTTTGATGCTAGCAGGTAGTTCCTTTGTTCGTACTGTGGGCTTTCTTGACTCTGGTCTCGCAATAAATCTTGGGTCAGAGAACTGACTTGTTCTGTGTGGTATTTTCCCCACTTGCAAGCACAGTCGTAAACTTTCTCACTACTGCAAATAAATGTCAGTTCTCTTGCTCAGTCGGTTGGAGCTTCACTCCTTATTTGATGATGTGAATCTTGCTCTTATCTGTTGTGTGATTTCTGTTCTGGGACAATACTTATCTAAAAACGGAGGCCAGTTATATACAACCGTGTACTATCCTCACCCACTATTGAAACTGAAGCCATGCACAACCTCCAGTTTTCTGCAGGTCTATACATTATTGGCAGAATGAAGACTTTTAAAGTTGGAGGGGACCTAAGAGGACATGTGCTCCAGCCCTCCTTCTCTGAGGCAGGGTGAGGGATGCAGGAATTCCACATTGCATAAGGCAGGCATGGTTCTTGGTGTGTTCTGTTTGGTTAAATCATGGGTAGGTAAACTAAGGCCAGGGGGTTAATCCAGCCCAATTGCCTTCTAAATCCGGTCCACGGATGGTCCAGAAATCAGCGAGTTTTTACATGAGTAGAATGTGTCCTTTTATTTAAAATACATCTCTGGGTTATTTGTGGGGCCTGCCTGGTATTTTTACATGAGTAGAATGTGTGCCTTTATCTAAAATGCATCTCTGGGTTAATTGTGGGGCATAGGAATTTGTTCATTTCTCCCCCTCCAAAATATAGTCTGCCCCCCCCCCCCAAGGTCTGAGGGACAGTGGACCAGAGCCCTGCTGAAAAAGTTTGCTGACCCCTGGGTTAAATCAAGGTTCTCCCTGTTAAGATATGGAGTCCTCTGCTGCATCAGGCCAGAGCTCCACCTAGTCTGGCATTCTGTTCTCATGCCCGTGAAGGTTGAAAAATGAGTTAGAAGGGTCTTCTGAAATTTCTGATTCCATTATGTGGTTTCAGCAATGTGTTCAGTGCTTGGATGCAGACTCCGTGCAGGGCTTCTTGTTCTCCAGACTAAAGAATATTGGGGGGAAAGCAAGTATGTATATTCAGAAAATGAACATGGAAGCACACGTGACAAAATCAATACATGGAAGTAATAAATCCTGTAGCTAGGCTACTATATCTGATGATTTTGCTGTGTGTATGTGTCATTTTTCATTCTGCATAGCTCTTCGCACTGTTCATTGTTGCTTGAGCATCCTTCAGAATCTCAAGGAAGGAGATGTTGCTGCAAGTCCTAGACATTCCAGTTTCTGTCCAAAAATACTGTATATTTCTCATATTTGTAAAGACTCAGAAACCAAGAGGAAAGTAAAAAAAGAAGTCAGGATCTTTGCTTTTCATATCTTGTTTCTGTTTTATTAACTTTGAGCAGGTTTCACATGTGGATCTAATTCCAGAATTTAATGCATCTCTGGGTTATTTGTGGGGCCTGCCTGGTGTTTTTACATGAGTAGAATGTGTGCTTTTATTTATAATGCATCTCTGGGTAAAAAAGTAGAGTTAAGATTCAGTCTGTTTGCCAGCTGTGACTTGACATCCATCCATTCATGTAAGCAAGTTTCAAAGTCGGCTAATTACTAATAACAAAAATGTGCATATTTGTCAATGTGTCTAGAGCAGACCGTGTCAAGCCAGCCCATAATCAGTTTGCAAAGTGTGGCCCTCTGTGGTAAACACAGAAAAATCAATCGTTAAAATACAGTTAAAACACCAATAGAATTAAAGCTAGCTGTACATCCATAAAACCTGTTTGGAACATACCAGTATCAAATCCCTTTCTTTTGAACCCCAGGAGACTTTGAGATTGTGAACAGCGCCACCAAGAAGCACACCCGAGACGTCGGCCTGACTTTCCCCACTCCGACACCCAGCCAAGCGAGGCTGCGGGAAGATCCCGAGAGTGGGACGGAGGGGGGCGAATTTGCTCAGCTGGATGGGTTCCTTCTGGAAAGCAAGGGCAAGCAGAGGAGGCAACATGGCAGGCTTCTTGCAGAGAAAAAGCCGAGGAGGAACAAGCCACGGTGGCGGCAAGGTCTCTGACCAGCGTTGCATCTTTGGTGAATGAGGAAGGACTCGCGTGGTCCTCCAGACTTTTGTCTGTTGCTGTGGTGCCATAAAAACCAGCAGTTAGCTGCACGTAGAGGAGAGAGCACACACATCATAACAAATCAAAGGTGGCTATAAAACGCACCATTGTACCCACACACCAGTAGATTGATAGGGAGTTACATGTGCTACTGTTTCTCCTGTAGCCGATTTCCCTGTCCTGCCCCTGTTGATAGGCTCCTTCACGGCTATCCGTGGAATGAATCTTTGGTTCCACTAGAGATGGGGAGTCGGACAATGCTGACAAAGAGCCTCGGGGCAAGACGAAGGCAGGCGAGTCCACATCAGCCTTCCTCTAGAATGTGGCCATAAGCAAAAAATAAATGAGAATTCCAGGTTATCTTTCGCAAATACAGTCATACCTCGGGTTGAAGTAGCTTCGGGTTGAGCATTTTTGAGTTGCGCTCCGCGGCGACCTGGAAGTAACGGAGCGCGTTACTTCCGGGTTTCACCACATGCGCAGACGCTCAAAATGATGTCATGAGCGGAAGCGGCGAATTGTGACTGGCTCACGCGGGTTGCGTTCGCTTCAGGATGCGAACGGGGCTCCAGAACGGATCCCGTTCGCATCCAGAGGTACCACTGTAAGTAAATACAATATGGGGTGTGTGGGATCTTAGTTCATATGTTCATCTCCAAAACTCTCTTGGTCTCAAAACTACCCGGGTAGATTGCATTGCTTAATCCAGGGGCGAGGAATCTGTGGCCTACCAGATGATGTTGTGTTGCAATTTGCATAACCCCGGGGAACGGGGGATTGGAGGGCCAGGAACTGCAGCTCAGCTTCAAATTCCAAGAGATTCTGAGGCTCACTTCCCCAGAGGCATCTCTTGGGAGTAAAAGAAGAGTTTGGATTTGATATCCCTCTTTATCACTACCCGAAGGAGTCTCAAAGCGGCTCACATTCTCCTTTCCCTTCCTCCCCCACAACAAACACTCTGTGAGGTGAGTGAGGCTGAGAGACTTCAGAGAAGTGTGACTAGCCCAAGGTCACCCAGCAGCTGCATGTGGAGGAGCGGGGAAGCGAACCCGGTGCCCCAGATTACGAGTCCACCGCTCTTAACCACTACACCACACTGGCTCTTGTACCCACCCCAACCCCAGATCTCCTGCTTGGTTTTCTTGTGCAGTCACGCTGATCCTGCAGGCACAGGCTAGGAAGAAAAAAGGGTTCTATATTACACCGCCACAGGCTGCTCTTATTTTGTTTTGTTTATGCAATAATAATTCACACCCCACATCTTTGAAAGGGCTGTCAGCGCTGCAGGCAAAACATGGAAACATCATATCATATTAGAACAATAAAGAATAAAACAAAAAACAATTCAGCAGCAAAACCACTCATTTAACCTACGAAAATAAAATCAGGGAGAGAGTGCAGCCCTCGAAAGTTGGTTTAAATGGTTGCCAAATTACCCCCTGCCAAACCACCTGGGCCAGTGAATTCCACGGCCTGGGTGCTTCCATGGTGGAGGCCGAGTCCTGTGCCCTTTGTCCTCTGCACCTTCAAAGGCAGGACATGCAGCAGGTCCTCACCTGGTGGCTGCACTATGCCAGTACAGAAGACAGGCCTTCAGACACCCCAAACAATTTAAGGCTTTAAACGTGCTAATAAATTGGGCCCAGAAGCAAACAGATTTCATCACCAGGAGATCTGGGGGATTTTCTGCTATCTGTCTCCTAAAGCTATGAAATAGCAGACTGATTAAAACTATACAGAGCAAGATGTTTTAAACAAACACTGCACAAGGGGAAAATATTTGTTCCTCAGCTTTGACCGCACACTGACAGTAAATCCAATACCCTTTTGTATTTACTTTTCCATACCTTTTTGGTTTTTTTATTATTTCTTATTACTTCTGGTTGTAGACAATGCAAATCATAGCCTAGTCCTTGTTTTTGGTGGTATAAAGAAGGGAGGGGAAGAGTCTCAGATGCAAGAGGAAAGAATGACTATATGGTACTTCAAAAACCAGCATGCGCATCAGGAGTCTCTGGTCACTGTGGCTTCTAGGGAGAGAGATGGCGGGGGGGGGGGTCATCACTGTGGGGGCATACCAGTGGGGGCACTGGGTTTCCTCTGCCAGAGTGTCTGCACAGCGACAATCCCAACCCCCTTTCCCTCCCAGTAAGCTGCCGTGACCCAAGAGCCAGAAGCCCAAGGATTCACCGCTGTTCTCTTTGCCATCTCTCCCTGCCCCACATGCACATATCTTATGTTTCCCCCCAAGGATTCTTTCAACAAAGAAAACATGCTGAACCCCAAAGCAAAATAAGATCTGTTGATAATAATCCATAATTAAGAATGATTTGCTATACTTTTCCATCTCTTTTTAAATCCCATCGACCAACATTTTCGCAAAGGCCTGGTAAGAGTGCAGAGTATTTAATGTACAGTGGTTACAGACGCTTCGGGTTACAAACTCTGCTAACCAGGAAGTGGTTGCTCCAGGTTAAGAACTTTGCCCCAGGATAATAATGGAAATCGTGCACCAGCGGCAACAGGAGGCCCCATTAGCAAAAGCATGCCTCAGGTTAAGAACGGACCTCTGGAACGAATTAAGTTCTTAACCCGAGGCACCACTGTACTAAAATGTTGACTTCCTCTCCTGGATTGTTTGCTGCTTCCATGCTTCTTCACTCTTTGTTCTGTGCCATTTTATCTTTGCTAAATCCCTAAATTTGGGGAGTGGCATACATTATATATGCAGCTGTGATGTGCCTATGTCTGCTCTGAGCATCGTCTTGGAACTTTCACAGTTGCAGAGGACAGCCCAGAGCAAAAGGGGGCGATGGCGGAGGCAGCCCCCTGTTTTCGTGCCTTCCTGTCTTTTATAAGTGAACTGCAGCGGGAATGAACAGTTTACACTACATTCCTTTTTTAAAAAAGCGTTTTTCTTTCCCCTGCCCCAGGAGTTTCCTGGTTTGTTTCGGCAAAGGATTTGAAACCTGACTTCAGAAAAGGATCCAGCTACGTTTCTGATCCTGGTCCCTCCTGGTTTGAAGCCGTGCCCGACCCGAAGCCCTGGCGAGAGCCCCTCCGGGAGAAAAACTGGCAGGAGGAGCACAGCGAGCTGCAGGTGTGTCTGATGGCTCCATCGAGAGACGTTGAGAATAAGCCGCCCCCACCTTTTGTGAAAATGACACTGCAGGTAAAATCCAGGCGCTGCCTTGGACTGCTTGCCTGGCTTTGCTTGTCCCATTTGCGGGTGCTTTGGTTGTCAGATGAGCTGAGCCACCCATCAGTTTAACAGATGCAGCATGTGTGCCTCTGTGTGTATCTATGTGTCTGTCTCGTCCCCTTCCCTCTTTAAAATATGTAAGGGCTGGGCAGGAATAGAATACAGTGGTGCCTCGCAAGACGAAATTAATCCGTTCCACGAGTCTCTTCGTCTTGCGTTTTTTTTCGTCTTGCGAAGCAAGCCCATTAGTGGCTTAGCGCTATTAGCGGCTTAGCGGGCTTAGCGGATCAGCTGATTAGCGGCTTAGCTGTTAAGCGGCTTAGCGGATCAGCTGATAAGCGGCTTAGCGATCAGCTGTTAAGCGGCTTATGCGGATCGGCTGTTAAGCGGCTTAGCGGATCGGCTGTTAAGCGGCTTAGCGGATCGGCTGTTAAGCGGCTTAGCGGATCAGCTGATAAGCGGCTTAGCGGATCAGCTGATAAGCGGCTTAGCGGCTTGGGAAAAAGGGGGGGGGAGGAAAAAAAACCCCTGCAGGAACTCGCAAGACATTTTCGTCTTGCGAAGCAAGCCCATAGGAAATTTGTTTTGCGAAGCACCTCCAAAACGGAAAACCCTTTCGTCTAGCGGGTTTTCCGTCTTGCGAGGCATTCGTCTTGCGGGGCACCACTGTAGAACAGCTTTTCTCAACCTGTGGGTCCCCAGATGTTGTTGGACTACAACTCCCATCACCCCTAGCTAGCAAGGCCAGAGCTCAGGGATGATGGGAGTTGTAGTCCAACAACATCTGGGGACCTGCAGGTTGAGAACCGCTGGAATAGAACCTACTTTGCCTTCCGTTCTACCCTTATTCTAACTCTAATGGCTCCGAGGGCCGATCTTTTCTGCTGGATGGGGCCCATCCTTCTTTAGCATAAACATGGCATGTGCCAGCAGGGAAAAGATGATGCTAACAACTGCTGGGCAGGTGGGGTTTGCACAGCCCCCACTGGTTCAGATGATGGAATAGGGGAAATGTAAAGCTGTTTGTCTGCATTCACCAGCTTATCCCTGCCTTCAAATTCCAGTCCAAATCGAACAGTTCTCACGCTTCCTGCGCTTGACATTACACTTCTGATGGCAAGTGGGTTGTGAGGATGGGGGAAGAGCTCTCATCCTGCTTCCATTGCGCTTTGGCAGATCTGGCAGCCAGCAGGCTCTTGTGAAGCCCCCTCCCCAAGACTAATATTGAACCGTGTTAATTTCCCCATGTATCCATTTCATTTACAGTCACCAAGAGGCCTCCCTCATTGCACGGAGACTTCTTTTTGTCCCATGTGCACACTCCAACCAGCTTGTTTAAGCTTAAGTACTTATCCCTTTTACAAAAATGTAGCTGCGCTTATTCCCAGCCTGGTATCTTTCCAATTGGTTGTCCAAGATCAAAGCATTTGTTAACAAGACCCACAGAGAGATCCCTTCGCCTTTTGTAGATGCAATATTCTGTACATTGCGTGCATAATTCTCTTCTTCTGAGGCATGCTTTCAGTGCTTTGTTAATGGGGTTAGCTATTTTTGACATTTCCTCAGCCTTAAGTGGAGCTTCTGAAGCAGCTCTTATTTTTGTTTTCCAACTCAGGAGTCTCTTGCACTGCACCGTCCTGATTTCATCTCCAGCTCCGGGGAGCGCGTGAAGCGCCTCAAGCTAATAATGGAAGAACGGAAACTGCAGAGCATGCTCCAGGGCGAGAGAGAAGAATTATTTAATGCTCGTGAAGAGAGAAGAAGTTTCCATCTTCCTAACAGAGGTGCCTTCCTTATTACAGACATGGGTCGCATGCCAAAGGAGGGGTGTTATGCGTCTGGGAGAAGCTGGGCAAGGCCTTTGCTACTGAAGAGGCAAGCCATTGCCGAAGAGGCAAGCAGCTTGTCTCTCTAAGCTCCCTATTGTTGTAAACAAAAATATGCCCTTTACCCTTATGGGGTATCCAAGAGCCCATATAGAGTCCTTACATAGGTTCCCTATTGGTAGGAGAGAATAACAGAGGCCAACCAGAGAATATTGAGAAGCAAAGCAGCTAGTAAGCTTGATCTTTATTGATCTGTTGCAACAGAGTGCTCCCCTTACCCGCAGGAGAGAGGAGGAACCCAGAAAAATGGCGCACAAGGCCTTATATGGACTTTTGAAATTCCCACCCTGTAGATCAAGACCACCCCCAGAAACATCATACATACATCACAGAAGGGGTGTAACCTAAGACCACCCCCCAGATACATCATACCTACATCACAGAAGGGGCGGTCTACAACAGCAATCTGAGTGCGTTGCTTATCTCCTGTCTGGCAGGTTACCTGTTAACGCTTACTTGATTGGACACCCTGGGGAGCCTGGCCAGTCTTTTGTAGTGATAAATACTTAGTTCCTGGACCAGGTCACAGGCTCACCCTATTCAAACACAGGCATACCCTTAAGACAGGATTTGTGAAGGAAAAGACAATGGGGAGGCTTTTCCATTTTCATTTGACCTTGCAGAGAAAACATTTGGTCAGTTTGGGACAGTTTGAAAATCAAAATGGTTCCAGGTTGGTCTTCCTGTGCTGATCTATGTATGTGCTTGGTTGGTACACTTATGAACATTTAACATATATCTAAGACCTCCAAGTTCCTATCACACTATGCATTCCAGTTGTTGGGAATCACAAGTGGAGAGAGGGCTGTGGCCTTCCCATTGCGGCATCTGGTTCGCCACTGTGATAACAGGATGCTAGACTAGATGGGCCACTGGCCTCATCCAGCAAGGCTTTTCTTACATCCTTCCATTTGGCAGTGGAAACTGCCATAGCAGAAACAGCAAGCAGCCAGACTCTGTGTGCGCCGCTCGCTCCTGCACAGTTATATCACATCTTTGGATCAAGGCTGTCATATATTTCCCTAGCAGCAATGATGGACACAAGTCGTGTCTCTCTGTAGGGCATGGCATGGCGTAAATAGCCAGTTTTATATTCAGGAAAGGCTAATGTGCTGTAGGCTTGGAGAGCTGCCCTGTTTTAACCCCAAACAACTAAAAATAGATTCAACCTGTGACTGAGCATTGCATGGCTATTTTTCTGCAGAGTGGCTGTTCATAGACGATTGTTGCCATGGATTTTTCTTTCTTTAGCAAAGCACATTCTTGCGCTGTTAAAGGGTGTTAGAAAAGCAGCAAAGCTAGAGCAAGTGCCATTTTTGCTCCACTTGCCCATGGTATGCTAATTTTACTTAGTTGCAAAATCATGAGGGGTGTGTGTGTGTGTGTGTATTTGTATTATAGTAGTAGTTTTTAAAAAACAACAACAAACCACCAAGAGCATTCCACCAGTTCGGAGCCATCACTGAGAAGACCCTGGCCCTGGTGGCTGATAGTCTGACTTCCTTAGGGCCCGGGACCTCTAAACTATGATTATTCATGGACCTTAAGATCCTCTGCAGGGCAGACCAGGAGAGGCGGTCCCATAAATAAGAGGGCCCTAAGCTACAAAGGGCTTTAAAGGTCAAAACCAGCACCTTAAATCTGACCCTCTACGGCTTCTGTGGCCCAGAAAGGGTCAGGAGGGAGGAGCCCCTGTCTCCTGGTCAGATTGGCACAATGGTCTTTACATCAGAGGATGAAGCACAAGACCAGGGGTTGGCAACCTGCGTCCCATGGGCCACAAGCACCCCATGGGGGTCATTTAAACAGCCCACAAGCCACCCCCGAACTGAGCTGCCCACTCGGCGAGTCCCCGCGCACTGCGCTAAAACAGCGCAGAGCGGGGACTTGCTTCCGCGGTGCCGGAAATTGCGTCTGCGCAGACGCAATCCAGCCCACGGAGCGATCTCTGCAGGAGTGAACCAGCCCAGGTGAGGTAAACCTTGCTGAACCTTCACAAGACCGTGTTTCTGAGGACTGATGTCTCTCCCATGGCCCACTCTTAGCATCACCAGATCTTACGAGCTTCTATCTTGGCACAGCATCTTGGAGGATGAGATCAGTTGTCTGGCGCATTAACGTTTTGAATTGTGCTGTACTCATCATTTTTCCTGCTTTGTTTAGACTACAGGGCTATGCAGAAGAGAAGAGCAATTTCCAAGAATGAAATGGTTCAGAGATCAAAACGGTAAGGCTGCTTTTGATTGGAGGACAACCCTGTTATATTTTTGCATATGGATAAACCTCATATATTTATTTTCTAACACGAGTTAGAAAATGAACAAGGCACAAGATTGGCTGTAGATATTGGGGCCTGAAAATCCAAAGCACATAATTTCTCCACCCCTAATTTACGTGGGGCACAACCCAGCAGAAATGTCATTCCCTGGAGGTGAAAGTGGCTGGCCTGGAGAAGTTAAAAGAGGCAGAGAGGTTGATGGATAGGGCCTTTGGGTTCATGAGAGCTACATCCCACTCCCAGGATGACAGCTCCCTCGCTGTGATGGAAAAGGAGGGTCTTGGGGAAGTGTTATGAGTAAGCAGTATAGTAGACAAATTTGCTGATTGATACCAAAGGATTAGTGATGTATGGAAGTGAGAGCTGGACCATAAAGAAGGCTGATCGCCGAAGAATTGATGCTTTTGAATTCTGGTGCTGGAGGAGACTCTTGAGAGTCCCATGGACTGCAAGAAGATCAAACCGATCCATTCTGAAGGAAATCAGCCCTGGGTGCTCACTGGAAGGACAGATCCTGAAGCTGAGGCTCCAAGACTTGGGCCACCTCATGAGAAGAGAAGACTCCCTGGAAAAGACCCTGATGCTGGGAAAGATGGAGGGCGCAAGGAGAAGGGGACGACTGAGGACGAGGTGGTTGGACAGTGTTCTCGAAGCTACCAGCATGAGTTTGACCTCCCTCAAGAATTATCAATGGCCACCAACTTGGATGGATTAGACAAATTCATGGACAATAAGACTGACTATGGCTGCTAGCCACCGTGGCCACGGTTTAGCTCAGGCATAGGCAAACTCGGCCCTCCATATGTTTTGAGACTACAATTCCCATCATCCCTGACCACTGGTCCCAGTACGTTTCCGAGCACAATTCAAAGTGTTGGTGCTGACCTTTAAAGCCCTAAACGGCCTCGGTCCTGTAAACCTGAAGGAGCGTCTCCACCTCCATCGTTCAGCCCGGACACTGAGATCCAGCACCGAGGGCCTTCTGGCGGTTCCCTCATTGCAAGAAGCGAGGTTACAGGGAACCAGACAGAGGGCCTTCTTGGTAGTGGCACCCGCCCTCTGGAACACCCTTGAGATGTGAAGGAAATAAGCAGCTATCCTATCTTTAAAAGACATCTGAAGGCAGCCCAGTTCAGGGAAGTTTTTAATATCTAATGCTGTACTGTTTTTAACATTTGATTGGGAGCCGCCCAGAGTGCCTGGGAAAACTCAGCCAGATGCGCGGGGTATAAACAATAAATTATTATTATTATTATTATTATTATTATTATTATTATTATTATTAGCTAGGGATGATGGGAGTTGTAGTCCCAAAATATCTGGAGGGCCGGGTTTCCCTTTGCCTGGTTTAGCTCCACTGTTGGAGGCAGGGTGCTTCTGAATACCAGTTGCTAGAAATCGCATGTTGGAAGAGTGCTGCTGTGCTGGGGTCCTGTTTGTGGGGTTCCCAGAGGCATCTCTTTGCCCACTGGCCTAGATGGGCCTTTGGCTTAGTCAATTAGAGCTGCTCACAGGCTATCTTGAAAGGTGTAAAACACCTTTCTGCTGGATTCTGCACCACGGGAAGGGACGCGGGTGGCGCTGTGGGTAAAACCTCAGCGCCTAGGGCTTGCCGATCGCATGGTCGGTGGTTCAAATCCCCGTGGCGGGGTGAGCTCCCGTCTTTCGGTCCCAGCTCCTGCCCACCTAGCAGTTCGAAAGCACCCCTAAGTGCAAGTAGATAAATAGGTACCGCTTTATAGCGGGAAGGTAAACAGCGTTTCCGTGTGCTGCGCTGGTGCTGGCTCACCAGAGCAGCTTCGTCACGCTGGCCACGTAACCCGGAAGTGTCTCCGGACAGCGCTGGCCCCCGGCCTCTTAAGCGAGATGGGCGCACAACCCCAGAGTCGGACACGACTGGCCCGTACGGGCAGGGGTACCTTGTGCACCGCGGGTAAGACTAGTGATGTTAAATTCTCGAGAATAATCTTTTGGAGAATATTCTCGAGAATATACTTGATTAATGAGAATATTAGCGAATTTTCATTTAAATTAGGAGAATATTCATTTTAATGCATTGAAAATGATATAATTAGTTAATACACATATTTATTCATGGGTAAACTTGTTCAGATGGCAACCAAAAACTGTACAGATACTTTTATTCAATGGGGTAATGCAGTGAATTCACATTCTTTGATCTTTTTGCACCAAACTTGAAATTGAAAATTCAACGTGAATGACTCGGGTTAATCACTAAGCCTGCCACTAACCCGTATATTTACCATCAACTTTGAATTCTAATTATGTTGTGTATGTATGAAATGTAGCTTTTAAAGTAAAAGGAATATATAAAAAAAACCTCAGGTCCACTACTTGAGTATGTTCTTTTAATAAGCATATCTACATGGTACAGTATGTTCAGTGCAACTCTAATAAAATCAATATAAAGTTTAAAACAAAGGCTATTATTTCCAGAAAATAAAACACAAATAATCAGTAATGACAAGTTTCATAACATCAGAAATGCAAATTACTATCTGCTTAGACAAGTCACACAACGTATTATAAGTGATAAATTGTCATAAGAAAAAAAATTATTTAAAAAATAGGCTTTAAGTAACAAGTCTCAAATGTTTATAAATTTATATTGACTTCTCAAACATTATTCATTTCTTACCCTGGCAATATCGCAGCTTGACGTATTATTTACTAGCTTTTTTTAAAATGTGGGTTGTAAAACTGGTTCTTACATTAGAATTTACAGTTTGTGGAGAATATTCTCCAGAGAATTTTCTAGCAGAGAATATTCTCGAGAATATTCTCATTCTCAAGAATATTTTCCGGAGAATATTCTCACCTCATCACAAGGTAAGACCTGTCTCTTAATCTTCAATGGTACCCTAAATTATCTCCCTGGGGCACACATCTTGCCTTGTTCTGCAGTTAGGCCATCTCTGGATATCTCTCCTGTGGGAACAAGAGTTACAGGAACAGAAATCTTTCCAGCTTTGGCTATACATACATTTTTAGCCAGGGTATTTTAATGCCTAAAGAATAGGGATTTGTTTATGGTATGTTGTAAAGCCTGATCTTCTGTTCAGCAGTAAACTGGCTTTGACTTTGTTTATTAATGGCAGTTTTCCAAATATGTATTATGTGCAAAGGAGGGAGGGATCAGACAGATGATCGGGTTACTGGATTGTGGGGACAGAGAATGTAATCACCGAGGGACACATCCTGTCTTTATTCCAAATGAGCTGTTTGTTTTACTCTTCTCTGCAATATTTATCAGATCCCCCCCAGGGAATGTTCAAGCAGATAACTCTTCTTTCTTTCTAACAAGCTCATTCCTTTAACTGCTAAAGGGGATTTGATAGATACTTCATTTTTGGAGCTGGGAATCGGGGGGTGTATTTTAAGGAATGCGCTGGGAGTGATTCACAGCCGTTCTCCTGCGTAAGCGTAATTACTCTTTATTCTGCTTCTGCAACCGTTCAACCATCATTTTGCTTTTCCTGCAATCTTTACCAGGTTCTTTGCCGTCACTCCTTTCTCTTGGGCGATGTCGGAGCTTGAAGCACAGCTCTCTCTGCACATCTGTCCTGTGCGATGAACCACTAGGGCTCTCTCTGACTTAGAGCATCTTCTCACTAGGACAAACTATAAAAGCTTTCTGGGAAAGGCTGGGAATTAGTCTAGGCAACAGTAAGCCTTTCCTAGCTTTGACTCCTTGGCTGTCCTCCCAGGTCTGCCTTCCACCTTGACTGCTGACTCCTGGCTCCCACTGGACAGCTGCTAACAGCTCTCCTCTAACAGCTGGGATCCTGGCTGTTGCTACAGCCCCGAGAAACAACCGTAGCTGTCATCTGTCTTTAAGGGGCCCTGTTAGGATATAGTTCCTTTCCACCTTAAAAGGAACAAGCATGCCTGTTGTGTGTCACATGCCTGTTTACTTCCAGCACAGTTCTGCTGGGAACTTGCGTTTGTATATTGCTTTTGCCTACACTGCTGTTTTGCTGGACACGAAGGGAAGCAGACATGTTTTTCCTTTGTTCCTGAACTATGCTGAATAGGGACACAGGTGGCACTGTGGGTCAAACCACTGAGCCTAGGACTTGCCGATCAGAAGGTCGGTGGTTCGAATCCCCGCAGCAGGGTGAGCTCCCATTGCTCGGTCCCTGCTCCTGCCAACCTAGCAGTTCGAAAGCATGTCAAAGTGCAAGTAGGTAAATAGGTACCGCTCCGGTGGGGAGATAAACGGCGTTTCCGTGCACTGCTCTGGTTTGCCAGAAGCGGCTTAGTCATGCTGGCCACATGACCCGGAAGCTGTACGCCGGCTCCCTCGGCCTATAAAGCGAGATGAGCGCCGCAACCTCAGAGTTGGCCACGACTGGACCTAATGATCAGGGGTCCCTTTACCTTTATGCTGAATAAACACCTGTAAATAATGCTTACACATGTCTCTGTCCGCTACTTCTGTTGTGAAGATTTATTCACTCTGCTGATATGTTCAGAAGCTGAGCACGCTCTTATCAGAGGCTCGAGTCGCTGATTGATGCTGTTCCGGGAACCGGAGTTCACCCAGCTGCCGCCGGTGGCTGGAGACAGCTGGGGGGCTGCCAAATGCCCCTGTCTCCCCGGACGCATCCCAACAGGTCCATGGGCTTAGGAACCTTGCCCATCCTGATTAAAAACCAACACTCTTTGAAATGTTCAGCTTTTGTGGGTGGAGGATGGCAGTTCAGGTCCAGTCCCCAGCCAGAAATCCTGTAAATCCAGGTTTCAGTCCTGTTACAGCCCTGATTTCTGGTGCTTATTTTACAGTAAATGAGCCAAATAAGGAATTCTGTAGAATGGTCTGGGGCCGTCTCTGTGAGGGCTAGCAAGCCTGATCAGTTGGAAAACCGCAACTGAGAGAGGTCAGTTGTTGCAAATTGAGCCCACAGCAGATCCTGAAACTGGGATTTGTCAGAAAAGCTTTCAGCCTGGCGCTGGCCAAAGGGAGTAACTGAAAGAAGAGCAGTCAGGCTCAAAAGAGTCTTTTAATCAATTTTAGGCTTCAGCAGATCACCCGAGATCCAGCAGGTCAGGTCTGTGTTTCGGACCCGAGTACCAAAGAGATTACCTTGGCTCTTTTAAGCTCCCTCTTTCTTCTCCATATAACCCTGCACTCACTCAGCAAGGCAATGGCTGATTCATTTGGGACTGATTTCTTTAGAGTAATCCCTTCATTTTATTTCTGCTCTCTTAGCATCTATGAGCAGCTGCCTGAGGTGCGAAAAAGACGGGAAGAAGAAAAGAGAAAATCCGACTATTCTACAAATCGTTTGAAGGCTCAGCTTTATAAAATGGTAGGTGCCTTGATTTGGTTTAATACTTGTACTGCTTTCCCAACGGCTAATGTCGAGCTCAAAGCGGCACGCAGTAATCACGGTAGAATTAAAACAACAATCAAACGCAGTAGCATATAAATAAAGCAAACAACAGCTGCAAGTCAATTAATACAATTCATTAAAGTCATAGTAACTCATTGTAGTGCTGAGATACTTTCTCCCAGCCCCCACTTGCTTCCACAACAGCCCAGTCTTCTCTGAGTGTCCTTTGGAGAGCAAGAGAGTTAAGGAAGTTCATTGCATTGGGATAAACAGAATTTCCCCAGTGATCAGATGGTCACAATGAAATGTTTCCTTCAGTTTCCATCTAAAGTACCGTATTTTTTGCTCTATAAGACTCACTTTTCCCCTCCCAAAAAGTAAGGGGAAATGTGTGTGCGTCTTATGGAGTGAATACAGGCTGCGCAGCTATCCCAGGAGCCAGAATAGCTGCGCAGCGATCCCTCTTGCTGTTCTGGCTTCTGAGATTCAGAATATTATTTTTTCTTGTTTTCCTCCTCCAAAAACTAGGTGTGTCTTATGGTTGGTGCGTCTTATAGAGCGAAAAATACGGTACTTGGCTTGCTGCCCAGATTAGCTCCATGCATCAAATATGAAGACCTTCCCCCTGCCCCAGTCCCTACAATCTGTAGAGACGCCAAAAGCAGCCACAGCAAATTTGTTGGAAGGAAGAGTGCTCTTGTTCTGGGGGCCACTGTGAGATCCAAATGGGCCACAGGCTCTTCTTATGTTCAGACTTCACCTGATTCAGTTTTTCAGTGGGGAAACGGGAGTTTTGGCAGACAAGAGGCTCTCTTGCAATGCCCTGATTTATCCCCGGCGACCACACTTTTCAACCCTCCATATACCGCCCGGGTCAACAAAACAAGCACTCATTTAAAAGGTGATGTTGCCTGGGAGGGGCAGAGCGAGGGAAACTGCCCAGGTATGCTGCTGCCATGCGCCAATGCAATCAGGAACGCCTGGCTTCTGCACATGAACATGTGCCATTGCTGCCTCCTGAGTTGAACCGGTTGTCAGTGCCATCTGTATAAAGGGACGCAGGTGGTGCTGTGGGTTAAACCACAGAGCCTAGGGCTTGCCAATCAGAAAGTCGGCGGTTCGAATCCCCGCGATGGGGTGAGCTCCTGTTGCTCTGTCCCTGCTCCTGCCAACCTAGCAGTTTGAAAGCACACCAGTGCGAATAAATAAATAGGTACTGCTGTGGCGGGAAGGTAAACGGTGTTTCCGCGAGCTCTGGTTTCCGTCATGGTGTTCCGTTGCGCCAGAAGTGCTTTAGTCCTGCTGGCCACATGACCCGGAAAGCTGTCTGTGGACAAACGCCGGCTCCCTCGGCCTGAAAGCAAAGGAGCACCCCAACCTCATAGTCGCCTTTCATTGGACTTAACCATCCAGGGGTCCTTTACCAGTGCCATCTACTCTGACCGGCAACAGCTCTCTTTAAGATCCCCAGCTGAAGCCTTTTCTGACTCTCCTACCTAAAACCCTTTGAACGATTCTGGGATTGAACCTACCGTATTTTTCGCTCTATAAGACGCACCAGACCACAAGACGCACCTAGTTTTTGGAGGAGGAAAACAAGGAAAAAAATATTCTGAATCCCAGAAGCCAGAGCAGCAAGAGGGATCGCTGTGCAGTGAAAGCAGCGATCCCTCTTGCTGTTCTGGCTTCTGGGATAGCTGCGCAGCCTGCATTCGCTCCATAAGACGCACACACATTTCCCCTTACTTTTTAGGAGGGAAAAAGTGAGTCTTATAGAGCAAAAAATACGGTAGTTCTTATAACATGTGCTCTACCACTGAATGACATCTTTCGCTTTAAACATTTGAAGCTGCAGTACAAGGAATGTGGACATTGGTCCACCTAGTCCACTCTTCTCTGGCAAGTGGTGGCTCTGCTAAGAGCTTGGGGGCAGAGGTTCTCTCCCCCCCCCCACCCCATCCTACTACCTTTTAACTGAAGTCATCAGAGATTGAACCGGAGACCTTCAGCATGCTAATCCTGCAGCCTTTCCAGGCTTTAAATAGAAAATACTAATACTAATAATAATAATAATAAATAATTTTATTTATACCCCGCCCTCCCCAGCCAAGACCAGGCTCAGGGCAGCTAACACCCAATATAAAAACAATTCATTGAAATACAGCTTAAAAAACAAGATTAAAATACAACATAAAAACATTAAAATGCAGCCTCATTTCAGTGGAAACTGAAATCAAAAACTTTTTGGGGGATGAAAACGTCAAGTCTTCACCAAGGCTGCATTGGTGACCACCAGACTGGTCCTACACGGGCCAGAAAAAAGCCAGGGAAGTTAGAATATTTATTTTAAAAATAAAAAAACGGAGGGGCAGGGTTGGGATCTCTTATATCAGGGGGTGTCAAGCTACAGGGGCCCCCAGTTGTCATTAGATTACAGTTTCCTTCATCTCTGTCCATGGGCCATGCTGGCTGCTGGGCCAATGGGAATTGGAGCACAACAGCATCCACAGAACCCCCCACAGAAACCTGCCCTATAGGTTTGCATTGACGGCATTTGATACCCCATTTTCTCCACCCAAGTAGATTCCTAAAGTAGCTCGGAGGGTAAGAAGCCATAACGGATCTTGTAGGGACAAGGTTCCTGGAGGAAGCTTTTCTCACGGCCCGGGATTTAATGATCCATTCAGCAAAGCGGCTGCATGTTAACTTTTCCGTACATAAAATGCAATTTGCAACGCAGAAAAGGTCCATAAATGCTCGTCATAAGCACCTCGGTAGCTGGCAATCCCTCACTTTTATGAAATCACGTTATGGGCCCCCATAAATGCAAGTTTTGCACTGCGATTTAATACAAACAAAATAAAAAAGGCATTGTTGACCTTCTTGCCTCTGCTGCTGGCACAGGGAGTGGACTGGGAAGAATGTCAAAGCAGAACTGATTGAACTTTCCTTGCTGTTTGCTTGTTTGTGTGTGTGTGTGTTTGGTTTTGGGAGGGAGAATGGAGGTCATTATGTAAGAGTGCTGTGAATATTTAATTACTAATTAATTTATAAATTTTGGTGCCGCCCTTTGTCCAGTGATCACAAGGCAGTTTACAAGATAATCACAGGGCGGTTTGCAATATAACATTAGGGAAAGCCCATGGGCTTCTTCCCATTGCATGTGAAGTCCTCCCACAAGCCAGAAGCCCAATGAACACAACAGAGTGCAGGTGAAGCTCTAAATCAAGTCATTACTAAATCCTGACCAGGTGTGCGCCCTGGACTAAAATATTCTATATCCAGTGGAGTTACACCCACCAGAACAATGCTGTGAATTTTGTAAATAAAAAAAGACCAGTCTTTATCAACAGAGCCCCCTCCCCAAGCCTGTATTTTAACATGCGTTTAAAGTAAAGTGGCATAAGAACGTCTCGTTAAGAACCGACATTTGCAAGGAATCAGTCTTTTAATGTGGTAGGTGACTCCCTGCATGTTAACATCAAGCAGGCATTTTTGCAGCACTGTTGTTGTTGTTTTTTACACCACCAAAAAAAGATTCTGTTTCAGCAAGCCATGGTAAACCACCAAAGTTGGAAAAACAGGGGGGAAATATAGTTGTGAATTTGACTTTTCGCCACAGGGCGGCACTGCAGTAAACATAATGAAATGGCCACAGATGCAAAGCCTGCAGCCTCCCACCGTGGCAATGAGGGCCAGCAATTCATAGCTTTTAAAAAAACCAAATTCTTCTAGGGCAGCACAAGCCAAAACACCTCTTTGGACCCTGGCCTTTTTTGTTTACTGTGTTTTAACTGCTTTGATAATTTCTCCAAAAGCTAGCTGTCCATGCTGTCAGAGGCAGTATACAATTTGTTGGGAATTGTGCCGGTCCCATGGGTTACCCAAGAGGCTAGGTCCAAGTCCGGTCCGTGGTCAAAGGTGCAACAGGGAGGCAGTCCATAGTAGCTGAAGCCGGGTGCACGGCAGGGAGTCGGGTGAAGTCAGGAACAGGCTTGCAAGCAGGGAGCCAGGGCGGGTCAGGAGCTCCGGCCGGAAAGCAGGACAGGGTTCACACAGGAACTAGCGACCAACAATGTTGCTCCCGCAACTTGGGGCCGGGGCTGGCTGGCTTTTATCTGCCCCGAGGCATAGGGCGGCCCCGATCCTCTGGTGACTCGCCTCTCCTGGGTTGGAGGCGAGCACTCCTCCTGCGGGAGCTTAGTTCCCTCTACCTCTCTGCCCTGAGCCTCTGCAGCTCAGGAGAGGCTGGAGGGTTACCGGACCCAGAGACAACCTCCTCTTCCCCTGACGGGGCTGAGAGTGGAGCACCTGCAGGCAATGGGTCCTCTTCCATCACCTCAGGAGCCAGAGCAGACTCAGCTGATGCCTGCACCTGAGGATCCAGCACAGGTGAGGACCCTTCAGGCTCATGCCCCAGCCCCGGCTCAGCTGGTTCTGGAGGCGGGGACTCCTGTGCAGGCTGGGATCCCTCAGGTTCAGCATCCGTGTTGAAATCCCAGGCCATCACAGCAATCACAATTGGGAGAGTGTTGTTGCTTGTAGGTCCTACTTGCAGGCCTTCCCATAGACATCTAGTTAGCTGCTGTGAGAGCAGGATTCTGGGCTAGAAGGGCTTTTGGACTGAACCGGAAGCCAGGCTCTTGTCACCACATCTACCAACTCCACCTGGTACGCAGGCTGAGACCCTACCTGCCCGCGGACTGTCTCACCAGAGTGGTGCATGCTCTAGTTATCTCCCGCTTGGACTACTGCAATGCGCTCTACGTGGGGCTACCTTTGAAGGTGACCCGGAAACTACAACTAATCCAGAATGCGGCAGCTAGACTGGTGACTGGGATTGGCCGCCGAGACTATATAACACCAGTCCTGAAAGACCTACATTGGCTCCCAGTACGTTTCCAAGCACAATTCAAAGTGTTGGTGTTGACCTTTAAAGCCCTAAACGGCCTCGGCCCAGTATACCTGAAGGAGCATCTCCACCCCCATCGTTCTGCCCGGACGCTGAGGTCCAGCGCCGAGGGCCTTCTGGTGGTTCCCTCATTGCGAGAAGCAAAGCTACAGGGAACCAGGCAGAGGGCCTTCTCGGTAGTGGCGCCCTCCCTGTGGAACGCCCTCCCATCAGATGTCAAAGTGATAAACAACTACCTGACATTTAGAAGACATCTTAAGGCAGCCCTGTTCAGGGAAGTTTTTAATGTGTGACATTTTAGTGTATTATTTCTGTGGAAGCCGCCCAGAGTGGCTGGGGAAACCCAGCGAGATGGGAGGGGTACAAATAATAAATTATTATTATTACTATTATTTCCTGTGCTACACCTTTTTTCAGCACTTTACCGTCCTCTCAAGGCTTCCGTTTCCACGGCACAGGATGGATGGGCAGTGGAGGGATGCTTGATGACAGTAGGAGGTTTGCCCTTCTCTGCATGGGTATCATTATGGCATCGCAGTGATGATAAGGCTAACAGATTTCTCGTTTTCTTTCTCTGCAGAAAGTCACCAACCATATTTTGGGAAGAAAAGTACCTTGGGAGTGATGTCGAAAACAAGCAAGCAACCTTTTATTTCAATAAAACCTATCACACCTACTGAATATTTCACCACCTTCCCTGTTTGAGATGAAAAGTGTGTGAACAGATTACTCGGGTGGTTTTCCAATTATGCAAAAGAGGTTTCATTAATGTTAATTAGTATTTTGAGGTGTCCTTCCTAGCATAATCTGACTGCTTCTACATATTTTGAATCTCACAAGGATTAAAAACAGGTTTTCGATAAATAATTGACTTTTAGTAGTGTGCATTTACTCTCCGAGATCATAGTATCTTAGAATTAATTTATCAGAACAATGCAATCAGTGGGTTTTGTTTGTTTGTATATGTGTGTGTGTGTGTTTATTTATTTGATACTTGAATTTTGGGGTGTTTTGTACTTTTTTATAGTTGAGTTGCTCCCCTGTATCTTTGTTTTTCTACTACTGAAAAAATTAAATATCTGAAGACTCTGACTTCCAGTACTTCTACTTCTCGTTTTCTTTTGGCGTGGCTCCATGTGAGGGTATACAGGGTGTTAGGAGAGGGGTAGTACTTCTGGCGGGGCACATGTCATGCTCCTTCTGGGGTAGTCTGTTGACCTTTGGTCCCCACTCTGCACTCAGCTCTCACCTGTGGCTCCTAGAAACTGCCAGCAGGCGGCAGCAGCCACACCTAGGGAACGGCTTCGACTGGCCGGCAAAAGCAGGTGATGGGAGCTGATGGGTCTCAAACCCTCTGTGAGTCAGGGGCTTCCCCTGTATGAAGACAGGCTTCTGTAGTTTGAGCAGATGAGACCAATAGTGGGTCTGATGGTTAAGAAGGGAGTTTCTGCCCATGTTGTAGAGGGAGGCAGGTGAGGCTTGTCAGCCAGGGAAGGGAGCCCATCTAGGAGAAGGAAGACTCTGAACCTCAACCTCCGCTGCCTTGCGGGATATCTTTGGAAGGAGAACAGATTAAGGGTTAAGCCCTGCATGATGAGAGGCAGGACTGAGATTTGGATATGCTTCGAGGTTCAGACTGTGGGAAGCCGTAAAATCAAAATTACAATTCGGAAGACAATTTGATCTTTTTTTTAATTTAATTTATTTTTTTTATTGGATTATGATTTGATATGTTAATTGGATGTTTTTTATTGGAAAATTAATAAATGCTCTAACAAAAAAAAAAGAGCTAAGCCCAACATAAGTGGGGTCCCTAAGAAAGTTGGACGGCGCCTGGTACACCTCCTTCTGGCAGCTCCTACCGCCAGGCTGGTGCCAGGCATCTTGCTCTGCTTTCCTGTGGACCCCATCAGTGAGGCCGAGAGAGAGGTCTTGTCAACTGGGCAGCCCAGGACCTCCAGGCTTGCCCCTCAGGGAGGTCACTTTGGTGCTGCTAACACAGCAGTTTGACTTCACCCCCGAAGGCGCACTCCGTTGTCTCTTGATGCAGGCGGATGCCAACCAGCCAGCTCCATGTGGGAGGCAGGGGAAAGAGATTTCTGGTTTCTTTTTTTCTTTCTTTTTTATTGATAAAGCAAGAAAAAAAATGAAAAAACACAAATACCAAATTACACACAGGAATAACCATAGACACATAATTTTCTTAACAAACAATAAAACATAAATTGGTCTAAAGACCCAACCTCCCATCTATTCCATATTTCGAGTTCATATTACTTATTGCCAATACACACTTTTATCATAATTAAACTTTTTCTTAATATATCTAATTTCTTATTTCTACCTTGCAACTATTACTGAAGTTCCTTGAATGCTGCAACAGAATTTAAACTACTATATGTTTCAAATATTCTTTGAAAACCTCCCATTTTGAGACAAATTCCTGTTTTGATTTATTCTTTATTTTTTCTGATAGACCGTCTAATTCAGCATATTCTGTCAGCTTTTGGATCCAATCTTGTATAGAGGGGATTTCATTACTCTTCCATTTTGCCACAATAAGAACTCTTGCTGCCGCCGTAGCATATAAAAAGATACCCTTCCTCTTTTCTGGTTTCCAAGGTTTCTGCAGCTAGGCTTAAAGGTAAAGGTACCCCTGCCCGTACAGGCCAGTCTTGACAGACTCTAGGGTTGTGCGCCCATCTCACTCATGAGGCCGGGGGCCAGCGCTGTCCGGAGACACTTCCGGGTCACGTGGCCAGCGTGACAAAGCTGCATCTGGCGAGCCAGTGCAGCACACGGAACGCCGTTTACCTTCCCGCTGGTAAGCGGTCCCTATTTATCTACTTGCACCCGGGGGTGCTTTCGAACTGCTAGGTTGGCAGGCGCTGGGACCGAGCAGCGGGAGCGCACCCCGCCACGGGGATTTGAACCGCCGACCTTTCGATCGGCAAGCCCTAGGCACTGAGGCTTTTACCCACAGCGCTACCCGCGTCCTTCATTAAAGTCATGCTCATTCATCTTTAACCTGGCTTTTGGTACTTGAGATGTTTACTTTCAGGAACCACCTTATTTCTGTGATTGTGTTTTAAACTGTGATAAGGATAATAATGTTGAACATACCAACGTAAAAAACTTTCTGTTTCACTGCTCCTTACTAAGGATATGTTTGAGGTTCCTCACAGCTGCTTTCCTTTTCTTCTTGATTGCATCTCACGCTTCCTTCCCTCCGAACTGCGTGGGCTCTCCTTTGGGCAAAGTATCCTCTTTTTTTATAGGGTTGAATCCTGGCCAAAGGCAGCTGTGCATCGTTCCGTGAGTTGCCTGTGCGCACACCGAGGACATTGCGAAAAGCAGGGTGGGGTTCAGCTTGATGGGGCTTGGAAGTAGCTGGAGCTGTGCAGGGCCCCATCCATTCCTCCACGGGAGGGTTGAATCTTCCTCTTTTGGGATTGGTTTGAACAAGGGAAAACAAATTTCCATGGCAGATTGAAGAGAGGTCCACTACGGCAGGTCTGTGCTAGTACGCAGCAGATTCATCGTGCAAAACTAAGTACATGTTTAATCCACACAGGAACTTTCTATATTCCTGCAAACAATAGCCATAACAGCATATAAATCTTAATTTAATTGCTGTTTAATTGTAAATGCTGACCTCTTATTAGGTTGGCTAAACCAGGTGAGGGTAGCCGATGGGTCTTAAATCCTCAGCGAGTTAGGGACTATCCCCTGCAAACAAAGACAGACTCTGGCAGATTAAGCGGATGAGACTAATAGTGGGTCAAGAAGGCGGTTTCTACACCTGCTGTAGAAGGAAATGGAGGGAATAAACCCTGAGGAACAATCCAAACCCCCTAAGGCTAAGGAGTTAACCCTGTACAAATCTGGAGTCCCTAAGATGGTTGGATGACGTCTTCTGTTCCTCCTTCCGGCAACTTCTTCAGCCAAGCTGGTTCCAAATGTATAACCGTATTTTTCGCTCTATAGGACGCACTTCTTCCCCTCCAAAAATTAAGGGGAAATGTGTGTGCGTCCTATGGAGCGAATGCAGGCTCCTTGGCTTCAGCGATAGCAACGTGAAGCCTCCAAAGCGCAGAGAGAGCGCTCCCTCTGTGCTCCGGAGGTTTCGTGTTGCTTTCGCTGAAGCCTGGAGAGCAAGAGGGATCAGTGCGCACCGACCCCTCTCGCTCTCCAGGCTTCAGGGATAGCCGCCGGAAGCCTTTGGAGTGCAGCATGAGCTCGCGCTGTGCTCTGAAGGCTTCGGGTCAGCGAAAGGAACCCGAAGCCTTTGGAGCGCAGCACGAGTTCCCGCTGCGCTCCAAAGGCTTCAGGCGGCTATCCCTGAAGCCTTTGGAGCGCAGCGGGAACTCACGTTGTGCTCCAAAGGCTTCGGGTTCCTTTTGCTGAAGCCGGGAGAGCAAGACTCTCCCAGCTTCAGCAGAGAGGGAGAGCTGCGCAGCGCCCCTTCAGCGAAGTGGGAGGAGAAATGGAAGGGGCTCCGTTTCTCTTGCTGCTTCACTGAAGGGGCGCTGAGCAGAGAGGGGGAGATTTTTTTTTTCTTGTTCTTCCCCTCTAAAACAAGGTGCGTCCTATGGAGCGAAAAATACGGTATTTTGCTTTCATTGGGACAACACCAGCAAAGCCCCAAAAGGCAGGGGGATCTTGCCGTCCGGACAGCCCAGGACCTCCAGACACACTGCCCAGGTTTGCGCCCTGCAGAAGTCACTTGGTTGCTGCATCCCAAGTTTGCATTTCCAGCATGTTCACACTCCTCTCTCAGCAATGTCTACACTGGCTTGGCGATGTCCACAGCATGGAAGATGGCAGGATCCCCAAGGACGCGCTCTGTGGGGAGCTGGCTTCAGGTACCAGGCCCGTTGGCAGACCGACTCTGCGTTACAGAGATGTCTGCAAATGTTACATGAAGGCCGGTAACACCAACTCTGCCGTGCGAGAATCCCTTGCCGGCGACCGCACTGCCTGGAGACAGACAGCAATGACCAGAGGAGCTCAGAGAGAAGAAAGGCCATGGTGCATCTGCAGCAGCACAACCAGACACCTTAATCTGCCCCAGCTGCAACAAAACATGTCTCTCCTGTATCAGTCTCTAATCCAACAGTTTAGCTTCACCCCCAGAGGCACTCTGCATTGTCTCTTGAGAGATGGGTGCCAACAGAACCATAAATCATCCATACTGTGATATTTCCAGTTCATCCCCTTGCACAGCACAAGTGATCTAGTCTTCTAACTGCTTTGCTCTTTCACAGCAGGGGACTACTGACCTGATTAAACGTGACAAAAGTGGAAAGCAAGATACTAGAAGAAAGGCGGGTGTTTGCCTTTAACTGAGAAGTCTTTCTGTTTTCTGAACTCAGATGCACGAAGTGAGATATCTGACTCTTATCTAAAGACATCTTGAAAGAGGGAGGAGGAGGGAGAAACTGCACTAGGGCTCTCTTTACACCCATATGAAGTTGGAATGCTCGCTTACCCACAGAGAACGCAGCCTGACTCTGTAAACAGGAAAAACATCCGAAGGCATGTCAGCTGAATTAGCACATGCAACCCGTGAGCGCTCCAGCCTGCCAGATACTTCTGGCCTAAACTCCCTTGAGTTTGCAAGTTGTACTTGCGAGTAATCTTTTATAGGGGATTTCATCTGTCACACTGAAACCCCTGTTCTCTTGCACCGGCGATAGGATTTTATGCTGCAAAAGCGGAATTGCATAAAAGAGCGTTGGGAGTTCACCAGCTGTTCAGTAGCACGATCCATGAAGTTTGCTGCCTGCAAAGTCTTCAAAGATGGCAGTGCGGTAGTACAATGGTACTGCAGGTTACAGACACTTCAGGTTACAGACTCTGCTAACCCAGAAATAGTACCTCAGGTTAAGAACTTTGCTTCAGGATGAGAACAGAAATCGCGTGGCGGGAGGCCCCATTAGCTAAAGTGGTGCTTCAGATTAAGAACAGTTTCAGGTTAAGAACGGACCTCCAGAATGAATTAAGTACTTAATCCGAGGTACCACTGTACTAGTTTGAGACACCAGCTTTGAACGACGAAGGCCTTCCTCATCTGGTGCTACTGATGTGAGATCTTTCTGCGCTGTCGTTTGGTGGTTTAATTCTAAACCAGAAGTGATGTGAACTGTACACTCTTAAGAGCCTCCCAGAGAGGAGGAAGGGGGGGGGAGAGTATGGACCTAGGATCGTGGTGGTTTGAGACAGGACACACCCCAGAAGATGAAAGAAACTGGGAAATAATGGATGATGAAGAACCATGAGCAAGATAGCAGTGAACAGAGACAGGAGTTGGATGTGTTAGAAACAGCAGCCAAGTGACCTGGTGTCTCTGGAGAGCTCCCTCCTTCCTCTTGCACCAGACATGCCCTTCAGTCTCGGAGCAGAAAGCCAAACAGAGACAGAGAGATTCCCTTGGCAGCCACCATAGGCCACAGTAGGCATTTGAGCAAAATGCCTAGGAAGTAACTGCCAGGGGGGTGGAACAACAATCTGAGCAGCATCGACTCAAAATGTGAGGCTGTAATTCCACATCTTCCTGTGTTTCTGTATAATAATAATAATAATAATAATAATAATAATAATAATAATAATAATAATAAATTATTTATACCCTGCCCATCTGGCTGGGTTTCCCCAGCCACTCTGGGCAGCTTCCAACAAAAGATTAAAATACAGTGGTCTGTTAAACATTAAAAGCTTCCCTAAACAGGGCTGCCTTCAGATGTCTTCTAAAAGTCTGGTAGTTGTTGTTCTCTTTGACATCTTAGAATCATAGAATCATAGAGTTGGAATAGACCACAAGGGCCATCGAGTCCAACCCCCTGCCAAGCAGGCAACACCATCAGAGCACTCCTCTGCTTAAAGACCTCCAAAGAAGGAGACTCCACCACACTCCTTGGCAGCAAATTCCACTGTCGAACAGCTCTTACTGTCAGGAAGTTCTTCCTAATGTTTAGGTGGAATCTTCTTTCTTGTAGTTTGGATCCATTGCTCCGTGTCCGCTTCTCTGGAGCAGCAGAAAACAACCTTTCTCCCTCCTCTATATGACATCCTTTTATATATTTGAACATGGCTATCATATCACCCCTTAACCTCCTCTTCTCCAGGCTAAACATGCCCAGCTCCCTTAGCCGTTCCTCATCTTGCGGGAGGGCGTTCCACAGGGCGGGTGCCACCACCGAGAAGGCCCTCTGCCTGGTTCCCTGTGACCTCACTTCTCGCAGGGAGGGAACCGCCAGAAGGCCCTCGGAGCTGGACCTCAGTGTCCGGGCGGAGCGATGGGGGTGGAGACGCTCCTTCAGGTATACTGGGCCGAGGCCGTTTAGGGCTTTAAAGGTCAGCACCAACACTGTAGATTAAGAGGAGTGAAAAAGCTCTCCCCGAGTCTCCGATTTCACTAGGCAGATAGCCAGTGAGCTCTTGACGGCACCTCCTGACAGCCTATCAAAGCCCACAATTCTGTTTAAGGGATTCTTCTAATCTAATGATGGGGAACCAGTAGCCCTCCAGGTATTGGACTACAATATCCATCATCCCTGAAACTTCCTGGCTGGGGCAGATGGGAGTTGTAATCCAACAGCGTCTTGAGGGCCACAGAGCCCAACCCTGTGCAAAGCACCGCCTACTCCCAGAATCTCAGGAGAGATTTGCACCTTCCTTCTAAGTGATTCAGTCTTTCAGCTGGGCATGGAATAGATCAAGGGGACAGCAAGCCTGGACTTAATTTTAAGTGATGCCCAGGACCTGATGCAAGGTGTTAAGTGTTGTCGAATCCGTTGGCAACTGTGACCATAGTGCTATTAAATTACCGTATTTTTTGCTCTATAAGACTCACTTTTTCCCTCCTAAAAAGTAAGGGGAAATGTGTGTGCGTCTTATGGAGCGAATGCAGGCTGTGCAGCTATCCCAGAAGCCAGAACAGCAAGGGGGATTGCTGCTTTCACTGCGCAGCGATCCCTCTTGCTGTTCTGGCTTCTGAGATTCAGAATATTTTTTTCCTTGTTTTCCTCCTCCAAAAACTAGGTGCGTCTTGTGGTCTGGTGCGTCTTATAGAGCGAAAAATACGGTAAATTAAATGGCCAACTGCCGAGAAAATCTAGCACGGTCACGTTTGATTTCAAAACAGGAAGCTTCCTCAAAATGGGGACTGGCAGAAAACGGAAGTTGCAAAAGCAAAACCAAGAGAGTCACTCACTCCAAAAATGCTTGAATATTGTTGGAAGGTGCAATATGAGGAGCTCAGTTGGGGGTTTGTACCACAGATCATGGCAGCTACCACCAGGGCCAAGACAAGGCTGACATGGTTCAGAAGCGGAATCAAAGGAGCTATTAGATGCAAGAAGGCTTCCTGAGGAAAATATGGAAGTCTTGCCCAAATGAGGAACATAAACATTGGCCAAAGAAATGCAAGCAGACAAAAAGGGATGCTAAAAAAATAATATTGAGGAGCATGTTGCTAAAAACATAAGCACCAACCAGTTGTTTATATGCATTAGTAGCAGGAGACTGGCTAGGGAAGTGTTTGGACCCTTGGCTGATGAGGGAATCAAAGTAGATTTGGAGATTGCAGAGAAGCTGAATGAATTATTTGCATCTGTCTCCACAGCAGAAGAAACAGGGCAAACCCCTGTGGCAGAAGTTAACTTTTGCCAGAATACTTGTGCACATTCAGAATGCCAGAATACTATATACACATATAATTGTTATTGAATTTTCTGTTTTACAATTTAGAATACTCATTTAAACATCCTTAAAATATCAATGACTTCCCTTCTTCTCTTTCCGTGGTTCATTTTGCATATCATAAATCCCTGCATATTTTACATAAACTAAACCATTCAATATTCCATTATTACATCCATCAAGACTCATTTACACTGTTGGAATTTATCTTAATACTGCCCTCGTTTTCAAGTGTACACAGTTCCCCCCCCCCCAAACATATATTCAATAAAAAAAATTCCAGTCTTCTCTAAATGTACGTTCTTCTTGTTCTCTTACTCTATATGTTAAGTTGATGGAATATGTGCAGCCTGCAGACTTAAGTTCCCATTCTTCTTTGAATTGGGACCTCTGTCGTTTTCCATTTGGGGGCTAACAAAACACGTGAGCCCATGACACTATAATGGCTTGGTTTCTCATGGTTGTGAAGCGAGCCTCACCAACTTCGGGCATGTTCAACGGTGCTCCTGCAGATGATGTCGGTGACTGAGCTGGGCTCAGGTGTTCAAGGCTTTGTAAATAATAATAATAATAATAATAATAATAATAATAATAATAATAATAATAATTTATTTATACCCCACCCCTCTGGCTGGGCTTCCCCAGCCACTCTGGGTAGCTTCCAACAAAATATCAAAATACCGTAATACATCAAACATTAATAATATAATAATAATAATAATTTATTATTTGTACCCCGCCCATCTGGCTGGGTTCCCCAGCCACTCTGGGTGGCTTCCAACAAAGATGAAAAATACACTAAAATGTCACATATTAAAAACTTCCCTGAACAGGGCTGCCTTCAGATGTCTTCTGAATGTCAGGTAGTTGTTTATCGCTTTGACATCTGGTGGGAGGGTGTTCCACAGGGCGGGCGCCACTACCGAGAAGGCCCTCTGCCTGGTTCCCTGTAGCTTTGCTTCTCGCAGGGAGGGAACTGCCAGAAGGCCCTCGGAGCTGGACCTCAGTGTCCGGGCAGAACGATGGGGGTGGAGACACTCCTTCAGGTCTACTGGGCCGAGGCTGTTTAGGGCTTTCAAGGTCAGCACCAACACTTTGAATTATGCTCGGAAACGTACTGGGAGCCAATGTAGGTCTTTCTTAAAAGCTTCCCTAAACAGGGCTGCATTCAGTTGTCTTCTAAAAGTCTGCTACAGTGGTACCTCGGGTTAAGAACTTAATTCATTCCGGAGGTCTGTTCTTAACCTGAAACTGTTCTTAACCTGAAGCACCACTTTAGCTAATGGGGCCTCCTGCTGCCACCACGCCGCCACCGCGCAATTTCTGTTCTCATCCTGAAGCAAAGGTCTTAACCCAAGGTAATATTCTGGGTTAGCGGAGTCTGTAAGCTAAAGCGTATGTAACCTGAAGCGTATGTAACCCGAGGTACCACTGTAGTTGTTTATCTCTTTGACATCTGGTGAGAGGGTGTTCCGCAGGGCAGGTGCCACTACCGAGAAGGCCCTCAGCCTGGTTCCCTGTAACTTGGCTTCTCACAGGGGGGGAATCGCCAGAAGGCCCTCAGCACTAGATCTCAGTGTCTGGGCTGAACGATGGGGGTGGAGACGCTCCTTCAGGTATACTGGGCCAAGGCCGTTTAAGGGCTTTAAAGGTCAGCACCAACACTTTGAATTGTGCTTGGAAATGTACAAGGGCCTTGAACCTGTCTCAGTAGCAAGTGGGCACACATTCTCAGCTAACCACTGAATTCTGCGCCGGTGGGAGCATCCAAACCAGGTATCTGCAGGTATCTGCTGCCTGGGGTCCTTCTGTGAAATGCCTGCGTCCTAAATGAGTCTATAGTTTGCGGTCCTTAATTTATTATAGCATTGCTGGGCCTGCCCAGCAGTATGGAGGAATCCCACCTGTATCTTCAAAAGCTTACGCAGCTATTTCAAAACTCGGCCTGCAGATGAAATTGACCTCTTTTCTGGAGATAACCACTTCCCTTCCGGTGGTGATGAGCCACTGACTCACCAGTTTTCTGAAAACATGTCAGTGTTTCTTCCTTTCATCTGCATCATCCCTCTTTCCGTTCTCTAGCTGCTGCTGTTTTTCATCATACTTGCAGGATGTCCACTTCCGAGGGTGGGGTTGAGAGAAAGCGTGAAAGGGTAACTTCTGCCCTGAGAAGCAACAAAAAATAATTGAATTTTCCATCAGACCTTTCTGTGGCCCTTGAAGTGGTGATATAGGAGACTGCACACATCCATCTCTGCTGCTCTTCCCACCTCCCAAATCTCCCCAAATGGCTTATGTGCTACAAAACACATGCATGGGGTTTGGCTTCAGCAACATTTAGCACCTTGCAGAATCTTTTAAATATTCCTTTTATTCTATTTTTTAAAATATCTGATTTCTAGCTCTTATGGGCAGGGGCCAGGAGATATCTAAGACTGCATCTTGAGCAGTGGTTCTCTTAAGTTATCTCCCGCTTGGACTACTGCAACGTGCTCTACGTGGGGCTACCTTTGAAGGTGACTTGGAAACTGCTACTAATCCAGAATGCGGCAGCCAGACTGGTGACTGGGAGTGGCCACCGAGACCATATAAGACCGGTCCTGAAAGACCTACACTGGCTTCCAGTACGTTTCCGAGCACAATTCAAAGTGCTGGTGTCGACCTTTAAAGCCCTAAATGGCCTCGGTCCAGGATACCTGAAGGAGCGTCTCCACCCCATCCTTCAACCTGGACCCCGAGGTCCAGCGCCGAGGGCCTTCTGGCGGTTCCCTCCTTGCAATAAATGAGGTTACAGGGAACCAGACAGAGGGCCTTCTCGGTAGTGGCACCTGCCCTGTGGAACGCCCTCCCATCAGATGTCAAGGAAATAAACAACTATCTGACTTTTAGAAGACATCTGAAGGCAGCCCTGTTTAGGGAAGCTTTTAATGTTTAATGCTGTATCATGTTTTTAATATTTGGTTGGAAGCCGCCCAAAGTGGCTGGGGAAACCCAGCCAGATGGGTGGGGTATAAATAATAAAGTATTATTTATTTATGTATGTATGTATGTATGTATGTATGTATTTATTTATTTATTTATTTATTTATTTATTTATTTTTATATTTATTATTAACTTCTTTTCCGTCAGAAAAATCGGGCGGATCGCTTAATGATTTTTCTGTCTCTGGTGGCAATCGTAATGCACGACACTAGATGCTGTGTGCTTTTTAATTGAACAAAGATTAAGCATCTTAATTCTTTAAACTGAAGCCCACCGAGGGACTTTGGGCCAGTTGTTCACTCTCAACCTATCGTACCTCACAAAGTTGTTGTGGGAATGAAAGGAGGAGGGGGGAAACAATGTGTGCCATCTTGGAGAAAGAGGGTGAGATATAAATGCCATTATTATTATTATTATTATTATTATTATTATTTAGCCACCCATCTGATGGAGTTGCCCCAGCCACTCTGGGCAGCTCCCAGGAAATTAAAACACAGTGCGACATCGAAAACTTCCCTGTACAGCGCTGCCTTCAGGTGTATTTTGAAAGTCAGATAGTTATTTCCTTGACATCTGGTGGGAGGGCGTACCACAGGGCAGGCACCACTACCAAGAAGGCCCTCTGCCTGGTTCCCTGTAGCTTCACTTCTCGCAGGGAAGGAACTGCCAGAGGGCCTCTGTGAAAATCAAAACAAAGGAGCGACACCAAGAAATGTGCAGATCGGTGCAGATGTGAGGCTTGCATATGGGGCTCTTTCCCAGGTAAACGTGCCTAGGAAACCACTTGGGCTTTGAAGGAGAACCTTCCCACCGGCGGTGTGAAATATCACAGCGGAAACGCCAAACAGAAGAATGTGAGGTTTTGGCAGCTTTCGGGCCTTTGTGAATATTGGCTGCAACTGCACCTGAGAAAAATGAATTGAGCGGAAAACTGGGAGCGTGCGAATGCACAAGCCCAGCAAATAAATAGATCTGGGAAGGCACACTGTGCAATTCCGTACATCTTGACATTTCTCGCTCTTGGCAAAGCTGCTAAACTTGCTGCCTGCTAATCTCCTTTCTCTCCTTGGCAAGGTAAACATGGCTTGATTCCCCGCCGGGAATCACAAGTCTCTCCATCGTTCGGTCCACCAGCTCAGTTAACGGGAAACAAAAATTAGTACAGTTGTACCTCGGAAGTCGAACGGAATCCGTTCCTGAAGTCCATTCGACTTCTGAAATGTTCGGAAACCAAAGCACGGCTTCTGATTGGCTGCAGGAAGCTTCTGCAGCCAATTGGAAGCCCCGAAGAACATTCGAAAACTGGAACACTCACTTCCGGTATTCGATCGTTTAGGAGCTGGAACATTCGATTCCCAAGGTGTTCAGGAGCCAAGGTACAACTGTACATGATTTACCCAGTGCTTTTTTTTCTGGGGGTACGCATACCCCTAAACATTTTGTGAATCTTTGTTGCTGTTGTTTAGTCGTTTAGTTGTCTCTGACTCTTCGTGACCCCCTGGACCAGAGCACGCCAGGCACTCCTGTCTTCCACAGTTTGGTCAAACTCATGCTGGTAGCTTCGAGAACACTGTCCAACCATCTCGTCCTCCGTCGCCCCCTTCTCCTTGCGCCCTCCATCTTTCCCAACATCAGGGTCTTTTCCAGGGTGTCTTCTCTTCTCATGAGGTGGCCAAAGTCTTGGAGCCTCAGCTTCAGGATCTGTCCTTCCAGTGAGCACTCAGGGCTGATTTCCTTCAGAATGGAGAGGTTTAATCTTCTTGCAGTCCATGGGACTCTCCAGAGTCTCCTCCAGCACCAGAATTCAAAAGCATCAATTCTTCGGTGATCAGCCTTCTTTATGGTCCAGCTCTCACTTCCCTACATCACTACTGGGAAAACCATAGCTTTAACTATACGGACCTTTGTCGGCAAGGTGATGTCTCTGCTTTTTAAGATGCTGTCTAGGTTTGTCATTGCTTTTCTCCCAAGAAAAGCAATGACAAACCTAGACAGCATACTTTTGTCCATTTATTGTATTTATTTTTCCCAATATGAACTATAAAATGGTGATTTTTCTCGAGTTCAAATGAGAGTACCCTCAAACATTTTTTAAAGGAAAATAGCACTGGATTTACCCATGCATGCTTTGGCAATTTTCCTGCCCTTTCACAATGGGTGGGTGCTCCTTAAGAGCTCTGAGCCAATGGTTGCGGCCTCTTCTCGGCCAGTTAACCAGAGCAGTGTGGTGTTCTTGTTCCTTGTGGCTTTTTTTGTGTGTATGTGCAAAGGTCTGTTTCTTTGTGCTGATCCCAGATCTGGTGCAGAGAAAGCCGCACGTGTGATGAGCTTCCCAGAGCCATCTGATCCACTGGGTTGGAAACAGGATACTGGGTGGGCCGGGCAGACCAACAGTTAGGGTCTGATCCTGCTGAGTGCTCCATACACTTTTTTTTTTGTACAGTGAGATGAGATCATTGTAACAGCCGCTGAATCACTGTTCTGACCACCAGTGTATCAGCTCAGGAAATGGGTGGGGCTGCGTGGTACGAACTGCCTTTCCATTCTCCATCTCTCAGCAAAAAACGCTAGATAATAAATCCGGCTGCTTGTTTCTACATTAGCACTTTTTCCTCTCTTTTTTTGCATTTAAGGTTTTGTGGTGGCCTGTTCCGTTTATTTCTGGTCCACCGACTGCAATAAAGAGATGATGATAATGATGGTTTGCGAGGAAGGAAGAATTGCAAGCCCGCCTGAGAGGTCAGCTTGCTTGTGGCAAGGAAGGAGCTGGCAAAGGCGATGTGTGTTTTTTGGACGGCACACTTGGAAAGGAAAATAGGGCACGGGTTTAAATGCTTCCTGAAACCTCTTCTAGACGTACACACCCCCTGGCACCAGCTGGGAGAGGCTCGGAGCAGGACTTTGACCCAGGGTGCAGGAATCACATACAGTGGTACCTCGGGTTACAGATGCTTTGGGTTACAGACGCTTCAGGTTACAGACATTTCCAGAATATAAGATAAAAAACAAATGAAATAAAACCTACATACAACAACAACAGTGTTTTGTGTTGTGTAGGCTCCTGTTATGCAAGTAATGGGCCTTGCCTGCTAGCCTGCTCCCTAAAATATCACTGGTTTGCTCATTTCTATATACAGTGGTACCTCGGGTTACATACACTTCAGGTTACATACTCTTCAGGTTACAGACTCCGCTAACCCAGAAATAGTACCTCGGGTTAAGAACTTTGCTTCTGGATGAGAACAGAAATTGTGCTCTGGTGGCGCGGCAGCAGCAGGAGGCCCCATTAGCTAAAGTGGTGCTTCAGGTTAAGAACAGTTTCAGGTTAAGAACGGACCTCCGGAACGAATTAAGTACTTAACCCGAGGTACCACTGTATGGGGGGGGGGGGGGAGAGATGGGGGGGAGTGGCCAGGATGTATTTTAAACTTCTCTTCCCCTTCTGCAGAAGTACAGCAGCTCTGGCCGCCCCCAGAAATTCTTGCAGCTGAAAGAACACGAAGAAGAGAAAAGAATCGGCAGGCAGGAAGTGATGAAAAAATAGCAGTGAAAGAAGGAAATTCAGGAGATTTTAGGAAAGGAGAAAGACAGCAAAGGAGCAAAAATAAGAGGGGGCTTGAAAAAAATGGGAGAGTAAAGGGTACCCCCCCCCATTATTTGTGGGAATAAATTATGTTCCTTTTTTAAAAGAGGATTGGAGATATTGATGGAGGAGAGGGTTTTTGATAGCTACTAGCACTTGGGAGTGGGGGTTAGTCCAAGTGTGGGGAATCTTTGACCCTCCAGATGTTGCTGAACATAGCCAGGGATGAAGGGAGACCCTCAGCAACATCTGGAGGGTCAAATGTTCCCCACAGCTGATTTAGGCAGTCAAACTGCTGTTGTGGCACCTATGAACATAACCATTTGTCCATTAAGTACTTCAGCTGTTCGGAAGAAGTAGAAAATTTAGACTGCAATCCTTAAGAAAAGTCTGCTACCCGGCATTGTGGACTTAATTAAAATTACAGGCTTTTGATAACAGCCTTTAGAACAAACTATAATACACTGTTGCTTTCCTCATTTACCCCCAATGTACCCCAGGAATTGCTTTTTCTGAAGGTGCTGAAACCTACTGAGGAACCAGAAGTATCATGTTCCCTTCAGAAAGCAAAACTCCTGGAATTTATGTTTTTGCCCCTTCATAAAGCCGTGATGGGGATGCGGGTGGCGCTGTGGTCTAAATCAAAGAGCCTAGGGCTTGCCGATCAGGAGGTCAGCGGTTTGAATCCCCGCGACGGGGTGAGCTCCCATTGCTCGGTCCCAGCTCCTGCCCACCTAGCAGTTTGAAAGCACCTCAAAGTGCAAGTAGATAAATAGGGACCACTCTGGTGGGAAGGTAAACGGTGTTTCCGTGCGCTGCTCTGGTTCGCCAGAAGCGGCTTAGTCATGCTCGGCACATGACCTGGAAGCTGTACGCCGGCTCCCTCGGCCAATAAAGCGAGATGAGCGCCACAACCCCAGAGTCGGCCACGACTGGACCTAATGGTCAGGGGTCCCTTTACCTTTTTATACATGGCAATAGGCATATGCAGACCCTTTCTAAGGAGAAATGTAATTTTGTGCATCTATGCCCTGGCCTGGTTTGGAGGGGGAACTGGAAGAATACATGTTCTTAACTCCCCAACCCCCCAATCTTGCACATTTTGTGGCCATTGTTTCCCCCAGCCTGTTGCTACTTCAGGGCAGGGAAGAGCAGATGAGTCCCAGTTGCTGATGAAACTGAGCTAATTCGTTACAGAATTAGAAATAAGAGTTTATGGGTAAAGATCATGTTAGTGATTTCTAACTCTTATTTGTAATTCTGTAACAAATTATTGTGTTATACATATTCTCATGAGTTTGAGTTTGCAATCTCTGTTAGAGTTTGTAATCTCTATTTGAGTTTGTAATCCTTGTCAGAATACATACTTTTGAATGGATTAGTTTTTGTTACAATGAACTGTTGATTTGCGAGTAGGGACCACTCCCACTTCTGAAACTTACATTGGCCTGAGTTCTTGGTGTGCTTTTTTCCTGGTATGTTTAATAACAAGAACGCCAACTTATTTAATGTCTCTGTGTGCAGGCATGTTTTTAGTGCAGCCACACAGCACCATGGGATCTGTAGTCTTAACGACTGTGGCTGGTACCCATAGAGACTACTAGGGCAGAAGGCATGGAGGCCAGCAATAAGTAGAGCAGGAGCCAGTGATGGGCAGAGCCATACCCTGGCTGATTTTAGGGAGGAAGGCGGGCAGGTGGGGACTGGCTGTGGGCAGATGGGGGTTGGTAAGGCAGTGCCCCCCTCGCCCCCATGGACCAGTCCCTATTACTGGGTCTTCGTCTGCCTGAACACTTGATGTCTTACGCTTTCCGTTCAGGGCTGCAGCAGAGCGAGGGTTAAGATAGCATGAGAAGCAAAAAGGTCTTGCCTCCCGAAGGTTAAATGATCGTGGGAAAAGGACGCGAATCGGCATGGGAAGGTCCAAACGGCATTGCAAGAATAAGGATATTGCAAGGATCCATGATGCTCGTTCGCGAAAGCTTCAGAGCTGAGGCACATCGTCAGAAAACCCAGTGGAACGAGAATGAGGAAGTGAGGGAACACTGAATTTCGGTTTAAATTCTGCTCTAAATCTTTTCCAGGGAGAAGGCCAGTGCTGAGTTCAAAGCTCACACAGTCAAACCTTTCCCCACAACAGAGAAAGAGCAAAAAGTGATTCATTGCAATGTTGTTATTAGGATTATTACACTTAATAACAACATTATTGTCTTAGTAATAATAAGGTATCCTTAGTAATCATATTTTTACTTCACAATAATATTTATTTAGTGGTAATAATAATAAAGCATTATCTGTAATAATATTAGTAATAATATTTACCTTCTAAATCACTGTTTCAAGGTGATTTGTACATGAGATAATTAAAAACTGTTAAGTACACACACATAAACAAACAAGCAATACTCCAGAAGCAAAACTGAAACGCTAACAAGCGGATATTCGTCATGAAGACCCATTTACCCAGCTGGGAAAGCCTGAGAGAACAAAAACATCTTCAACTGTTTCTGGAAAGTTTAATGATTTTATTAGCTTGTGTTTTTTAATTTAAAAATCCTGTTGTTTTACCAGTAACCCATGAGGGCCACACTCACACTAAGCATTCAAAGTCACAGCTTTTTTAAGAGTCATGGCTTCCCTCAAAGCATCATGGGAACTGTAGTTTGCTAAGGAGGCAGTGTCCTTAGGAGGCCCCTCACACGGCTGCACCATAACAAACTACAGTTCCCATGATTCTTTGAGGTAACACACATGGATGTTAAAAGCAGTGTTTTAAGACTGCTTGAAATTTATGGTGTGGATGTGGCCTCATGTTTATGAAAAGCAGGATAGAATCATAGAATTGTAGAGTTGGAAGGGACCCCGAGGGTCATCTAGTCTAGTCCAACCCTCGGTAATGCAGGAATCTCAACTAAATCATACAGTCGTACTTTGGATCTCAAACCCCTCGGCTCCCAAACAATTTGGCTCCCGAACAATCGAAATTGGGGAGTGTTCTGGTTTTTGAATGATTTTTGGAAGCTGAACGTCCAGCGTGGCTTCCGATTGGCTGCAGGAGGCTCCTGCAGCCAATCGGAAGCCATGCCTTGGTTTTCAAATGGTTCCAGGAGTCGAACGGAACTCCCGAAACACATGCTGTTCGAGAACCAAGGTACAACTGTACGTGAAAGTTGGCCATCCAATCTCTGCTTAAATATCTCCAAGGAAGAACAGCCTCTTGTGGGAGTCTGTATCAGCTTATTAGGTTAAATATATCAGTTTATTACATCTGGTTTTATAAGTGGCAGTATGGTGTAATGGTTAATGCTCTAACCCAGGCATAGGCAAACATGGCCCTCCAGATGTTTTGGGACTACAACTCCCACCATCCCCAGCTAACAGGACTAGTGGTCAGGGATGATGGGAATCGTAGTTTCAAAACATCTGGAGGGCCGAGTTTGCCTATGGCTGCTCTAACCACTGTCAAGGATATGGGTAGGCAAACTAAGGCCTGGGGGCCGGATCCAGCCCAATCACCTTCTAAATCTGGCCCGCGGACAGTCCAGGACTCAGCGTGTTTTTACATGAGTACAATGTGTCCTTTTATTTAAAATGCATCTCTGGGTTATTTGTGGGGCATAGGAATTAGTTCATTCCCCTCCTCAAAATATAATCGGGCCCCCCACAAGGTTTGAATTCGTTCATTCCGCCCCCCTCAAAATAAAGACCAGCCCCCCACAAGGTCTGAAGGACAGTGCTGAAAAAGTTTGCTGACCTCTGGGCTAGGAGAACAGGTTTCAAATCCCGCCTAGGCCATTACGGTAAGTTCACTGGGTGACCATGCAACAGTCAATGTCTCTAATCCTACCCTACCTTGCAGGGTTGTTCTGTGGATTAAATGAGGGTGAGGGAGAGAAAACCACGCAAGACACTTTGAGATTATTGGGGGAAAGGTGGGATATACATGCAATAAATAGAGCTAAGCTTGATTTTACTTCCCTTCTTTGTTGCTTAGGGTGGCAAAAAAACCAGACTCATTCAATTATACCAAGTTATCTCAAGTGCAAACTTTAAATACAAAAGGCAGAATTAGGCATGCTTAAGCCCATTCAGTCCTAGAGACACTGAAAGGAGTTTTGCTTTATATTGAACTGTGTCCAAAATGTAAACTAAGGAATTTTTTTTTTTCAGGGGTAGGATGACAAATGCCGGCTTAGTTTATTCCTGAAGCCTTGTCCTTCTGCTAGCTAGGGACCAGACGAGAGAAAAGAACTCTGTGCGAGCTCAGAGGGTGGGTTTTTATTATGTTTCGGTTGTGCTGGCGCTGGATCATGGGCTTTGTAGTGGCAGGGCTGCACAAACAGCCACCCTCACGCGGGCCCCTTACGCCACGCTGCACGAAGGATTTCAAAAACAAAACGGAACAGGAGAAACAAACAGCCTATTGATTTGTTAAATATGTCGGGCCTTGGGGCATGCGTGGGTTCGCGCCCTGAGACCCGGCGTTTCGCAGCTGCTTCTGGGGCTGAGCCAGAGCTCTCTGCGCTTTGCAACAGCTGCCTGTCTCTATCCAAGAGCTTTGGCCACCTTCGCTTTGAACTTTTGTCCTGCCAAGATCGCCGGGGCGCGTCGGGCTTCGCGGGGACCAGGGTGTTGCCTGCGTGCGCCTCGACATGCGCGCGTTCTTGGAAAGCGCACGCCTGCCTCTGCAAGGGAGAGAAAGGATCCCGGAGCTGAGATCTCCTTGCAGGGTGGGGTTGTTGGGGCAGGCGAGGAGGAGGAGGAGGAGGAGGAGGGCTCCTCCAAGCGAGGTGGGCTCTTCCCAGCCCATGTGGTTCTCATTAGAGTCGGCAGCCAAGGAACTCCGAGCTGGAGAGACCAAACCAGAGCGCGCGCGCGCGCGCGCGAGAGAGAGAGGCTTCTGCAGGAGGGGAAGAGGGGAGCGAGAGGGCAGCAGAGAGAGGGATGTGATGACTGAGCGGAGGGAAGGAGAGGAAGAGAGTTGAGAGGGCAGGAGAGGCTCGAAGGAGACGGACCGGGGAGCCGTCTGGCATGGAGACGGGAGCGCAGAGACGGAGCTGGGCGCGCGGGGCGCTCCGGGGTCTTTTCAGCGGGCAGCGCTTGCTCTCCACCCTCCCTCTGCTGCTGCTTCTCTCCAGCAACGTTGAAATCTCCAAAGTGCAAGGTAAAAAGAACAGCTGGTGGCTGGGTTGGGGGGTTAGTCTGGGGTTTCCCCCTCTTCCTTCCCCACCCCGGTTAAAGAAAGGGGGTCTCCGCGGTAGGAGAAGGTTAGCAGGCGCCGGTGGCTTAAAAGGACAACGCGCAGCCGAGGTTGGAGAAGAAACAAGAGAGCAGAGAGATTTCTGGTTGTGGGGGAGCGGGTGCCCCTCACCCTGGCATCTGGGAGGGGGCGAAGGAACGAGCTTCCACGCTGCCGTTGCGCGTTGGGATTATGGATCCGTCATATTAAGGGATATTTGGGGCATGTGGGTCCCCCCCCCGGGGTGTTTGCTGTGAAGGGTGAGTCTTGATGCCGGGCATGGAAACAGGTCTTCGCTCTTGTTTTGTTTCGTTTTGTGGCCGGGGTGGGGTGTGAGGTTGAGGGATTTGGGATGAATAGGCACCCCTCACCCCGACATCTGAGTTTGGACGGATATGAGCTCTTTGGGGTGAATGTGAGCACAGGAGAAAGGCTTAACAGCTCTGGTTGTTTTTGGAGAGAGGGGGCAGAGAGACCCCTGGCTTCTGTAGGGAGAGTGTTCCTGGCTATGGGGGTGGGGGCCACTCACGTTGATACCTGGTGGGCGAGAGGAGAGAGAGCTCAAAGTGTGACTCTTAGGAGATGCTGGGTGCAGATAATAATAAATAATAATAATAATACATTTTATTTATACCCCACCCTTCCCAGCCAAGACCGGGCTCAGAGCAGCTAACAGCAGATATAAAACATTTGATTGAAATACAACTTAAAAAACAAGATTAAAATACAACGTTAAAATGCAGCCTCATTTCAGCAGAAACTCAAAAACTTTTTTGGGGATGAAAACGCCAAGTCTTCACCAAGGCTAACTATCCAGATAGATCTGGTGAAGGGCTATTTCTGGGTTTGGAGAGAGATCTTCACTTGCTGGAGGCCCCCACCTCGAGAGGCCCCCACCTCTGTATCTGGGCACTACGAACAGTGAGCAGGAAGGAATTACACCCCAAATTACCAGTGTGCAGAATCAGTCCCATTCACCACCAGGCTTCAAGTTTGGGTGCCGTGTTTTAAGAGTTCAGACAAAACTTTGGCAATTCTAGTTGGCAGCTTTGAAATGTACCCACACTCCTATGTGCTCCTGAATTAGGAGTAGCTCCATGATTGGTTGCTGGTAGGGAGGGTGCAATCTTCAGTTCGTCTGGGGAGCCCCTCCACTCGGAGGTGCATTGGAGAATTGGTTACCTCTCTGTGCCCGTTGGCAGATTGGGTGGCTTGAATGATGGCAAAAGGTGGCGCATAAGAACCAGAGAAAAGCTTGGCTGCTGGATGAGGCCAAAGGGGGCCATTCTAGTCCAGCACTGTGTTACAACAACAACAACAACAACAACAACAACAACAATTTATCAACAACAACAACAACAACAATTTATTACTTATACCCCGCCCATCTGGCTGAACCTCCCCAGCCACTCTTGGCGGCTCCCAATAGAATATAAAAAACATGATAAAACATCAAACATTAAAAAATTCCCTGTACAGGGCTGCCTTCAGATGCCTTCTAAAAGTCAGATAGTTGTTTATTTCCTTGACATCAGATGGGAGGGTGTTCCACAGGACGGGCACCACCACTGAGAAGGCCCTGTTCCTGGTTCCCTGTAACCTCACTTCTTGCAGAGAGGGAACCGCCAGAAGGCCCTCGGAGCTGGACCTCAGTGTCTGGGCAGAATGATGGGGGTGGAGACGCTCCTTCAGGTATACAGTACTGAGGCCGTTTTGGGCTTTAAAGGTCAGCACCAACACTTTGAATTGTGCCTGGAAATGTACTGCGGGCCAATATAGGTCTTTCAGGACAGGTGTTATGTGGTCCTGGCAGCTACTCCCAGTCACCAGTCCAGCTGCTGCATTCTGGATTAGTTGCAGTTTCTGGGTCACCTTCAAAGGTAGCCCCACGCAAAGCGCATTGCAGTAGTCCAAGCGAGAGATAACTAGAGCGTGCACCACTCTGGCAAGACAGTCCGCAGGCAGGTAGGGCCTCAGCCTGCGTACCAGATGGAGCTGGCAGACAGCTGCCCTGGACACAGTGTTCTTACAGTGATCAAGGGGGTACCACAATGGGAAGCCCACAAACAGACTCTGAGTCCAGTAACACTCTCACCTTCCTTGGGATTTTGGATAGTGGTTCTCCAGAGTTCCAATTTGTATAAGGATTTGTCGGTGGAACAGCTTGGAGGAAGGATTTGCCCAAAGATGGAAAACACCAGGGGCAAATTCACCAGGTGCTGGCCGCAGTTTGCACCTGGCTATTAACCTCTTGTGACCAAGTGAAGATGCCCGGGTGTCAGGATGGCACCCGACGTCTCCACCATCTGGAGACGCATGCCTGGGGATCCTTGGATCTTGACTGTTTCCACACACTAGCAACACACCCTGCAGAACTCTATCTGTTATATTTTATCTGCACAATCCCAATTAATTTTCGGGAAGCAAAAAGTTGTATAGTGGTACCTCTGGTTGTGAATGGGATCCGTTCCAGAGGCCCGTTCCAAAATGAACAGCCCGCAACCTGCGCAGGTGCACGGCGAGATTTAGAGCTTCTGCGCATGCGTGAGCGGCGAAACTCGGAAGTAACCCTTTCCGGTACTTCTGGGTCGCCACGGGACACAACCTGAAAAAACGCAACATGAAGCAAACGTAACATGAGATATGACTGTACTGAAAAATACGACTTTCGAGCTGCCTGGCCCCAAACTGGCAACTGGGCATTCAGTTTTCGCAGCTGTAATCCTGGTTTAAAGAGTCGCTCAGTGCCTAGCTGACATATCTGAGTTTCTAACACTTGGCACTTTCACACAGTTCATCTAAAGTACAACATTATCACTTTAAGCAGAATCTGGAAGATAGCTATTAGCCATGAGGCAGCGATGCTTCTGAACACCAGTTCCTGGAAATCGCAGATTTGCAGAGTGCTCTTGGGGCCGAATCCTGCTTGTGGGTTTCCTGCAGGCAGGTAAGGTAGAAAGGTAATGGGGCTCATCTGCCTGGCCACTATGAGAACAGGATGCTGGACTAGATGGGCAAACTGGCCTGATCCAGCGGCTTCTCTTATGTCCCTTTGGGAGCTGTAGTTTGTTAAGGGTCCCAGAGCGTTTTAACAATCAACCCCCTTTCCCAGGGAGTTCTGGGAACTCTAGTTCTCTGGGGGTCTCTTATCAACTCTTAGCACCCTTAGGAAACCACAGCTCCCAATATGCAGAAGAGGGAACCACAACTGTTTAAAGTGGTATCACACCACTTTAAGCGCATGGTGCAAATGTGGTTTGGGCCAGTTCTTACGCGAAGAGCATTGGGTGTTCTTGGGGGACGAGGACAGGCACCCATGCGCTGGTGTGCCTTGTTGGCTGTGATGCTGTGCAGCTGCTGATGTTTCAGCTTCCGTAGATGTGTTTCTGGGGGAAATTCCTTTCTTCTGGCTTGGGATTGCCAGAGTTTAGTTACGCTCCATTATGACTCTATATGGTCTAGTCTGGGACAGATTCAGAAGTGTCTGTCCAGCCCAGAGTCTCCCTCTCTGTCTTTGTGATGTTGGACAGGGAAGTCGCTTAGATCCGTGGACAGGCAAAACAGGGCAGGGAACTTTGCTAGAGTTTTATTATTGAGATATTTGTAGAATAAATTTGGAAGAAACTCTTCAAACTTTTCTTCTTCTTCTTCTTTTTCTCCTTATTTTTTCTTTTTCATTTTTATTTTCTTCCCTTTTCCTTTATTGTTCTTTTTTTATATATGTGTGCATATCTGAAATATATATGTATGTATTTGCAATATTTTGCTTATATTTTGTAGTAATTATGTTAAATAAAATTTAAAAACAACAACTGGACACTCAATGAAGCTAAATATTGGAAGATTCAGGGCATGTGAAAGAAATAATAATAATAATAATAATAATAATAATAATAATAATAATTTATTTGTACCCCACCCATCTGGCTGATTTGATGTATTTGCAATATTTTGCTTATATTCTGTAATAATTATGTTAAATAAAATAAAATAAAATAAAAACTTTCCTACCTCTCTCACAACACCAGATTTACTGGGCACTCAATGAAGCTAAATATTGGAAGATTCAGGGCACATTAAAAACATAATAATAATAATAATAATAATAATAATAATAATAATAATAATAATTTATTTGTACCCCACCCATCTGGCTAGGTTTCCCAGCCACTCTGGGCGGCTGCCAAGAGATTAAAAACAGAATAAAACATCACAAATTAAAAACTTCCCTAAACAGGGCTGCCTTCAGATGTCTTCTAAAAGTCAGATAGTTGTTTATCTCCTTGACATCTAATGGGAGGGCGTTCCACAGGGTGGGTGCCACTACTGAGAAGGCCCTCTGCCTGGTTCCCTGTAACCTCACTTCTTGTAGGGAGGGAACCGCCAGAAGGCCCTTGGAGGAGGACCTCAGTGTCCGGGCTGGACGATGGGGGTAGAGACACTCCTTCAGGTATACTGGGCCGATTTATCATTGCAGCACCCAGTTAAACGGTGGAACTACCTGCCACAAGAGGCAGTGATGGCCACCAACCTGGAAGGTTTTCAAAAGAGGATGAGACAAGAGGAGGAGAAGGCTATGGATTGCCACAGTTAGAGGCAGCAATGCGCCTGAATCCCAGGACTCAGCTAGACTGGTAAAGAAAAAGTGATTTACTGTATATGTGTTGTATGTGCGATATAATGTGCCACCAGATGGCGACATGGAGTCCTGTTTTTTTTCTACCTGTTTTTCCTGTTTAAATTTACAACGCTTTGAACTGAAATCCTTCTCTGATGTTTCAGTCCCAGTTGCTGGAGACCACAGGAGGGCGGAGGGCTCTTGTGTTCGAATCCTGCTTGCGGTTTTCCTACAGGCGTCTGGTTGGTCCCTGTGAGTCCAACAGATTCTCCTTATGTTCTTATAATCTTATTATGAAGCGGTTTCAGCACAATGTAAGGAAATCAAGATGACAGCCAAACAAACCCTCATTGTCATATAAGCCTCCCTTGCACAGAAACCAGAACAGATGCTCAGTAAGGGCTGGATATAACGGAACAACTGTATCAGCTTTGTGCCAGCAAAACAGGATGGATGCTGAGCGAACAGGTGTTTCGGAAGAGCCTCCTCTCCCTCTTCCCTTCCTTTTTGAACGAGATCTGTTTGTTGTCTTACCCGAGCCTTCAGTATGTGCTCCCTGAGGCTGATGGGAGTTGTAGTCCGAAGCTTCTGGAAGAGACCAGTCTGGCAGAGGCTGGACTGATCTCTTTTCTCTCCTCCTCTTCCCTGCTTCCCCTTTCCTCTTCCAAACAGCAATTTGTGAGGAGCTGCAGGCTGAGCTTGGTGCCGATTATGAAGTGTGTTGCAATGGCATTTCTTTACCTGCAAATGAATCAGACTAAATGAACCTGGGTAGCTCGGTTGTTGAGAGCTGATCACGCCAAGGTTGCAGGTTCGATCCCCGTCCGGGACAACTGCATTGCAGGGGGTTGAACCAAATAATAATAATAATAATAATAATAATAATAATAATAATAATAGTAATTTATTTGTACCCCGCTCATCTGGCTGGGTCTCCCCAGATGATTCTCAAGGTCCCTTCCAACTCTACAGTGCTATGATTCCAAATTCTTAATAAGTACTAAATACAGTGGAAGCCACAGGGTTCGCAACCTGCAGCGGCACATCTGCACATGCATGAGTTGCGATTCGGTGCATGCGCGAAGCACGATTTAGTGCTTATGCGCGACCACCGAAACCTGGAAGTAACCTGTTGTGGTACGTCCGGGTTTTAGCGGTCCGTAACCTGAAAAAACACAACCTGAAGCGTCTGTAACCCGAGGTATGACTGTATAATCACCGGAACCTAAGAAAAGCCATGTAACTGGATCAGGCCAATGGCCCCTCTAGTCCAGCATCCTGTTCTCACAGTGGCCAACCAGATACCTGTGTGAAACCCGCAAACAGGATCCGAGCCCAAGAGCCCTCTCCCCTCCTGTGGTTTTCAGCAGGTAGGGTAAAAGGTAAAGGACCCCTGGATGGTTAGGTCCAGTCAAAGGCAACTATGGGGTGTGGCACTCATCTCATTTTTCAGGCCGAGGGATCTGGTGTTTGTCCACAGACAGCTTTCTGGGTCATGCACATTTCTGGTGCAACGGGACACCGTGACGGAAACCAGAGCACATGGAAACGCCGTTGACCTTCCCGCCGCAGCAATACCTATTTATCTACTTGCACTGGTGTGCTTTCAAACAGCTAGGTTGGCAGGAGCTGGGACAGAGCAACGGGAGCTCACTCCGTCGTGGTGATTCGAACTGCCGACCTTCCGATCAGCAAGCCCAAGAAGCTCAGTGGCTTAGACCTTTTTAAAAAATAAAACACTGATAGGCATCAGGCCAATGGCCCATCTAGTCCAGGGTCCCGTTCTCACTGTGGCCAATCAGATGCCCATTATGGGAAAGCAGCAAGCATGGTCCAAGCCCAAAAGCAACTCTCTGCTCCTGTGATTTCCAGTCGGTGGCATTCAGAAACACTGCTGTCTCTGATCATGCAGGCAGAGCTTCATGGACAGCAGTCATTGTGGGATGTGAAACACAAGAGCAGTCAAGTACAACATTCCTAGAGTGAACATGTTTACGCATGGGGAGGAATGTTTGTTCAGCCAGCAGGTCAACTTCCTGTTTCCTTCTGGGCTGGGACAGGCTTCCTCTGCATGTGACTAGAGGTGGGCGTGGCCTCACCTGTGCAGGTAATGACAAAAGCACAGGGCAGGGCAGCCACCTCTCTCTCTTTGACTACATGCATCGAAGAAGCAACATCTGCTTAGCCAAAGATGCTCTCTTGGCCTCCAGCCCAGAGAGGACAAAGGGACTGTCTCCTTATGAGATAGTTTCTAGGTATATGTTACTTTTCTAAGCTAAGTCTGCCTTCTGGGATCCTATTGTGAACAGAATGATGTGTGAGTAAACCTTTTTATACTTTTATAGAAGACTGTGTCGTGTCTTTTCTTTTATGAGGGAATAAGGGGAAAATACCAGAACAGTTATTATAGAGGCTTTAGCGAGCCTAAGCAAACGCATCCGCCAAGTTTAAAAAGGGGAAAGTTACTCTGCTAAATTGTGAACTTGTTAACACAAGTTGGAAAGGCTGTTATGAGACAATATATCTTCTCCTGCATCCCTGAACATTCCCACAGTCATCAATAGCTTTTTCTCCTCCATCAATATACCGCTATAGATACAGATCTAGTCTAACCACTGCAAGAGCTTTGTGGAAGCAAATCAGGACAAATGCTTGGTAAATGAGTTGTCTGAAGGTAGCAAAAATGGGCCACTTTAAACAAACTTTTAGGAAGAGCGTTGTGGCCATGTGGGCAAAAGCTGCCTTGGTAGTGTGGCAGGCCATTGCGTGCAATATTTGTTATTTCACAGAATCATAGAATTGTAGAGGTGGAGGGGACCCTGAGGGTCATCTAGCCCAACCCCCTGAAATTTGCATCTGTCCCATATGCAGGGATCGAACCTGCAACCTTGCCGTTATCGACACCACGCTCAAACCAACTGAGCTGTTATGCATAAAATTTACACAAGGCTTGAATCTCAGGGGGTAGCTCAGTTGGTAGAGCAGGAGTCTCTTAATCCCAGGGTTGTGGGTTCGAATCCCATATTGGGCAAAAGATTCCTGCACTGCAGGGGGTTGTAGGTGACCTTGGAGGTCCTTTCCAAGTCTACAAGTCTATGATTATAAAAACAAACAAACCCCCAAAGCAGCTTACGAAGGATAGAGAGTAAAATCAAGAAATAATTACAAGCCTACCTTGCAGCATTCAAATGTTAAAATACTAGAACGGATTAAAATCATAAGATGATACACTGTGGGGTGAGTCCCAGGCTTGTCTCCCCCCCCTAAACTTCCTTTCTCTGGTTAAATTAACCAGTGCATGACCTCTTGCAAATCTTACTCATTTAAGTAGAGCTTGCAAAGGAAAATGTCTCCCGTGGAATCCTGAACAAGGTACAGCGTAGCCGTTTGAACCGACGTCTGGGCTCGTGTGCTTTGGTGCTTATGATCCTTTGAGATCTACTTATCCTTAATAGGCTTTTTAAGTCACCGAGAGAATGTTTAATTGAGCGGTGGCAGGAAATTGGGGAGGCGGTGGCAGTGGCCAGGGAGATACATTTCTTAAGCCTATTTTTAAAAAGCCCTTTAGCAAGTTATCCCATTGAATTTCACAGAGTGGCTGTGTATTCACTTTCTGTCCTCCTGACCACAGATGTGAGGTTGATGGGCTGCCTGTTCTATTTCGGGGGACCAATCCCAGACTAATTTCCTTGGCACTTGTCTTCTTTTAGGATGCTGGGCCAGTCAAGGTTAATGGGGTCTCAAGATTTTGTCTGCCTTTCTGTTCAGGACAGAGCTGGGTTTCTTTGGAAACATGGGATGGCAGAGTTGGAAGGGATCCTGAGGAACATCTAGTCCAGCCCCCTGCAATGCAGGAATTTGCAGCTCTCCCTTGCGGGGAACGAACCTGCAGCCTTGGCATCATCAGCACCACACTCTAGCCAACTGAGCTATCTAGAAATGATACAAGAGGGACTGGTTGCTAAACCACTCTGGGTCTTTTCCAGGGAGTCTTCTCTTCTCATGAGGTGGCCAAAGTATTGGAGCCTCAGCTTCAGGATCTGTCCTTCCATTGAGCACTCAGGGCTGATTTCCTTCAGAATGGAGAGGTTTGATCTTCTTGCAGTCCATGGGACTCTCAAGAGTCTCCTCCAGCACCATAATTCAAAAACATCCATTCTTTGGCGATCAGTCTTCTTTGTGGTCCAGCTCTCACTTCCATACATCACTACTGGGAAAACCAGAGCTTTAACTATACGGACCTTTGTTGGCAAGGTGATGTCTCTCTTATCTTCTTACCACATACCAAAGAATGTGCATAATACAGAAGAGGACCATGTGTGTGCTGCATGAAGGTGCTCAGAGAGTCCTTTGTTTGCTTGCTTAATTAATATGCAATTTACCAGAGTCCTTATATGGAATCATAGTAGGGCGTTATCCCAAATGATTGGAAGGTACTCCATGCATATGTATAGTCTTAACTGATAAGGGAAAAGCATATTACAAAGCCCCCTTCTTCGGGAGCGTGCTCAGTCCTTTGGATTTTTTTTTAAAAAAATAAATTTTATTAAGAATTTCAACATAACAAATTATCAAAACATATCATCTTCACCCCCCCCCCATTTTTTCCCTTCCCCCCTCTCCAAGAAAAACCCTCCCTCAGCTCCTTTCTCTGATTTTTCAACACCTGTTATTCTCTGCATATTGTAGAATTGTAAAGATCCTTAAATTATCTGTCTATTATGTTAACAATCAATAAATTTGTGTATGTTTATTCAAAACCTGCCAAGGAGTCCAATTCATTTTGGGGTTTTTTTAAAAGTAATTTGTAAAAAGTTCCCATTCTTCTTTAAAGTCACACTTGTCCTTGTCTCGCAATTTGTATGTCAGTTTTGCCAATTCTGCATAGTCCATCAACTTCTCTTCAACTCGCAAGGTGTTCAGGATCCAAGGTAAAACTATTTAAGAGTTTTCGTCATGTCTCAAAGCACCCTGCTCTCCCCTCCCCTCTGCCATTGAGTAATCCAAGTTGTTTTCTGGTTGTTTTGGAGACTTCTCAAGTCGGTGCTTCATGGCAGCTTTCTGAGTTCCCTTTAACTGTTTCAGCTTCTGCTATCTGAGCAACAGATCTAGATGCTATCGCTCTGCCGCAAGAACGGTTTTCTTTCCTGCTTTCGGTCCCCTTCCCCTGTTTTTCTTGTGGGTATTTTCCCCCTGCAGGTATTTCGCAGAAAAAATCAACCCCAAAGGGGAAGAGAGCGGAGTTTTGAGTTTGCCTTCGGTTTCCAGATAAATCTCTGTTCCTTCTCTGCTCCCCAAACTACTTTTTTTTTGGGGGGGGGGGGCTTCCCGCTGGTTTTCCTGTAGCTCAGTTTTGCCGTCCCTAAAATGGGCCATTTTCTCTCTGGGCAGGTGCAGAGGTTTAAATGATTCTGGCAAGGGATCGGGGTGGAAGATTTTGTTTCACTTAACCGGGTGATTGAGTGTCTGTTTTCTACCCTCAGGACTGTCACCGCAGGGAGAGTTTGTCCGGCCGCGATGGATCTCAGGAGGACGCAACCGGCGGGATGTTGGTGAGGCAGAAAAGGTCAGATCTTGCCTTCCTCTGTTTCGATTCCTGCCGATTCCCTATTTCTTTTCTTTGTTGCCTTGATGGGTGTTTCATTGTTTTATAATTGTTTCTGCTTTTGGTGTTATGGGGGGTTTATTATGTTTTATTGCACTTTGTGACTGTTGAGTTTATTGCGTGCTGCCCTCAGATCCGTCCGGATGAAGGGAATTTTAGCATTTTTAATAGATAATAATAAATAGCATCTCGGACTTTGGAGGGGGAGCAAGGACATCCTGTTCCAATGAAGAAGACGTAAGTTCTCTCGGGATATTACAGGCAGGTCTTGATAAAGTTGCTAGGGTCACTTCTGTAGCGTACATCACAATTCCTTGTGATGTACGCTACGTGACGTCATTTTGCGCTTCTGCGCATGCGCGAGCGATGAAACCCGGAAGTAACCCTTTCCGGTACTTCCAGGTCACCGTGGGACGTAACCTGAAAGAATGTAACCTGAAGCAAACGGAACATGAGGTATGACTGTACAAGATGAAAACACAAAATTCATAATAAAGGTGAGTGGGGGGGGGGGAGCACAAACCAATACCCCCCTCCCACAAACACATTTAAAAGGCATTCTGTTTATTTATTAAATTAAAGCACCCTTGCATCACTTTAAGAGTGGTGCCTTACCTCAAAGGAACCACGGTTTCTAGGATTTTGCAAGCTTGTTAAAACGATGTAAGAGTCAGAGTATGGAACTCCCTGCTACAGGAGGCAGCGATGGCCAGCAAACTGGAGGGCTTTAAAAGAGGACGGGACAAATTCATGGAGCCATTTCCAGTGGCTTCCAGCTACTGGTACTGAGAAGCATTTCTCTCCACTCTCTGTATGCCAAGTTTAAGTTTATAAACCTCTCTCTAGCTATCTCTTGCTCAAAACAAGAATCTATGTGCATTTGCGAATGCTGATAGATATATAGTCCAAGGGTGCAGCACCTCTGAAACCAGCTGCTTTGTTCCTGCCGGACAGCAGTGATTTTCTCTAAAATGATATTTATGACAACTACGATGATTCGTCTGGCGCCGGAAAACATCAGGCACTTGCGTAAAACTCATAACAAGGCAAACGCTGCCCAGTGGGGCTCGCAATCTTATTTAGAAGAGGAACAAGAATAAACGGAACTGATTTCTGTGTGTGTTTGGCGAAGGCCAGAAGCAATTAGGCATAAATGAGCTTTTTCCCTTTTCTTTTTTTTAAGAGCGAGGACAGCAGGATGAGTATTGGCTGTTGAAGAGTTCCATTAATAAGTCTAAAAGCGCCGTGCAAGAAAGAGGGGCGAGGTGGGAAATTGGAGGGCTTGAGAATAGACACAGAGAAGCAGGCAAATGCGAAAACCGATATGGAGAAATGTATTTGCTTGTTGCACGATGACATGCTTTTGGTATCTCGTGTGCATGTTGGTGCAATGTGAAGAACGGGTTAAATTGCACAGCGCTTGGGCTCAGGTCTCGAAGACCACATCCCCGTGCCTGGATGCTGAGAGATAAGGATGTCAGGTGCAGGGGGTTACCATAGCAACACCAGCAACATTGTGCATCGCTTGCTGTGTCATCCACCCTGCCATGGGCTCAGGAAATGATTAAACCCGTTTCTGCACTTAGGCGTATTGCTTTCATTATTGCCCTGATTCATGTCCTGTTTGCTGTCAGGGTCTGACTCTGAATCGGTACTTTGCCATGTAGCGCCTGGAATTCTGAGGTAGAATTCCCCTGAACATGGAAGCTCTACTTAGGGGTAATCGTCAGTAGCGGATGCATGTTTCTTTTTTTTCTAAGAAAAGTTTTTTTTATTGACTATTTTTACACAACAAATTATTTCATCTATTATATTTCCCCCCATTTTCCCCTCCCATCTCACCCTCATACCCCTCCCTCCCCCCTACGACTTCCCTCAGCTCCGCTTTCTGATTTATTAACACATATTATTCTCTGCATGTTATAAAAATGTAAAAATCTCTAAATTATCCATCTATTATATTAACAAATAAATTTGTGTCTGTTTATTCAAAACCTGCCAAGGAGTCCAATTCATCTTGTCGTTTCTTTAAATACTTTGTAAAAGGTTCCTATTCTTCTTTAAAGTCACAGTTGTCCTTATCGCGCAGTTTGTGTGTCCATTTTGCCAGTTCCGCATAGTCCATCAATTTTCCTTGCCGCTGTTCCTTTTGTCGGGGTTTCTTCATTCTTCCATCCTTGTGCTATTATGACTCTTTCTGCCATTGTTGCGTACATAAATATGTTCTTCACTTTCCTTGGCAGGTCTTTTCCTACAATCCCTAACAAAAATGCTTCAGGCTTTTTTGCAAATGTTAATTTGAACATTTTCTTCAACTCATTATTTATCATTTCCCAGACTTTTTTTTGATTTCTCTACAATCCCACCACATATGATAAAAAGTCCCTTCTTTTTCCTTACATTTCCAACAAATATTTGAGCCAGTTTATGCTTGTTTCTAACCCTCTTTTAATACTGCCCAGGTTGCTGACAGCCCTGGTGAAACCATTTTGACCTGGGCAGTCTCTTAAAATGTGTGTCACAAGAACATAAAGAGAGATTGCTGCCATTTCCAGCAACTGATAAGCATCGCTGCTTCCGATTGTGGCCTAGTAGCCATCAATAGCCCTCCCCTCCCCAAATTTGCCTGGCTCTCTTTCGAAATAATTTTTATTTGATTTTACAAATAGAAGTTTCTAACAGTACCAGTTACATATCTGCACAAAGAGATTTCTCTGAATCTCGCGACTCCCCCTTCCATCCCTTCCATGGATTCTATTGTGAACATTTCCAAGTACATATTATTTCATAATCTATATTTTGTATTCATCTGTATTATCCACAATACCTGTTATATTACAAGTGATATTAAAATCCTGCTGATTTTTTCATCTGCTTTCAGTGGCCTCGCAAGTAAATTATATATTTTCCCCCATATTTTTTTTTACTAACGAAAAGTTTTATTTATAAAGAACTACAATTCAACACTACCTAGAAGGCCCTCTGCCTGGTTCTCTGTAACTTGGCTTCTCATAGTGAGGGAACCGCCAGAAGGCCCTTGGCGCTGGACCTCAGTGTCCGGGCAGAACAATGGAGGTGGAGACGCTCCTTCAGGTATACAGGACTGTGGCTGTTTAGGGCGTTAAAGGGCAGCACCAACACTTTGAATTGTGCTCGAAAATGTACTGGGAGCCAATGAAGATCTTTCAGGACTGGTGTTAAATGGTCTCGGGGGCCGCTCCCAGTCACCGGTCTAGCTTGTGCATTCTAGATTAGTTGTAGTTTCCAGGTCACCTTCAAAGGTAGCCCCACATAGAGTGCATTGCAGTAGTCCAAGCGGGAGATAACCAGAGCATGCACCACTTGGGCGAGACAGTTCGCAGGTAGGTAGGGTCTCATCCTGCATACCAGATGGAGCTGATAAATAGCTGCCCTGGACACAGAATTGACCTGCGCCTTCATGGACAGCTGTGAGTCCAAAATGAATCCCAGGCTGCACACCTGGTCCTTCAGGGGCACAGTTACCCCATTCAGGACCAGGGAGTCCCCCACCCCTGCCTGCCTCCTGTCCCCCAAAAACAGTACTTCTGTCTTGTCAGGATTCAACCTCAATCTGTTCGCCGCCATCCATCCTCCAACCGCCTCCAGGCACTCACACAGGACCTTCACTGCCTTCACTGGTTCTGATTTGAAAGACTACCTCTAAACACTAGTTAGAAACACTCTGTAGAAGAGCAATATTGTCTCCTTTTAACACGATTCGACCCAGCTGTTTCCTTGATTTTGTCTTGGAGTGAGTCTCCTCACCATCATCCAAAACCAAGTTCATATATTCATCCAATCCCTGTTCATACAGCCACACCTGAATTCTGGACCTATTCTGTAGGTATCTGAAGATGAGGTTGATGGGCTGCACCATCACTTTCTGCACCTTCTGGCCTTGGCCAGCAGCTGGACTGGGAACGACCCCCGACAGGACGAGCCGTCTTAGGTGGGACAGGGCAGCCCTATTCCCCATTCTTTTAAAAAGTTTTTGTCTTCTTGGTTCCTGAACCTTTGGGTCAGCTTTGGCATTTCGGCGTAGGCCATCAGCCTAGTTTGCCGTTTTTCTCTGGTTTTTCGCCTGGTCATCTTTTGAAGCTGGCGAAGCTGCTGGCCCTCGCTGCCTCATGTGGCAGGGAGTCCCACAGTCCCACAAACTTCTAACATGTCTGATGTGACTGAGACACACACACAGAGAGCAGAAAAACCTCAAAACAACCCATTGGTGTGTCTTTTATTGCCCTGCTCTGTCCTCTGTCCGTTCCAGTCATGACACGGACAGAAGCTGTCGGTTTCCGCAGCTATATATAGTCCCAAGTGCGGTTGGCAGAGGGGAATGTAGGCCAAGCATCTCCAGGTTTTTTTAAAATTTTATTTTCACCCTCTCCTCTTCCCCTGGGACTTGGCGTTCTTTGGGAAGGCCGCAGTGAGGGTATAATTTTGGGTCGAGTATTCTTGCGGCCGCGTTGTTCTTACTCGCAGCGCCCAAAGACCAGTTGCAAATCCCTCGGCTGCTCAGAGGAATTACAATGAAGGAGGGTCAGGCCCCTGGTTCCTTTCTAGGAATCTGATCGGCCTCCAACTGCGCAGGGCAGTTCGTCAACCTGGTGCCCTCCAGAGGCTTTGAACTACAACTCCCAACCATTGGACTACAATTCCCGTCGTCCACAGCCTCTGGAGCTGCTGGGTTGGCAAAGGCTGTCCTAAGCTATTCTGTAACCCTAGTATCCTTGCAGCTGTT